>NW_026972129.1:14386785-15040714 GCF_036711695.1 Zophobas morio | reverse complement strand
GCTAAACTAGTTTATCCCTTTCTAGACCCTAGTATAGTCTGGAGAAGTATCTTGATATTAACAAACTGGATAGTCATGGATGCCATTTTCAATCATGTAGATAATTGTCCAAATTATTCCGTACATATATTATAGATACATGAATAGACAAACAAGGTAAAGTTAATACACCCCACTCAGACAACTTAGATCTAACATCGTCTCTATACTTTAGATATGACATGTAAAACTTGTCTTTCTTCTAAAAATGTGTAGTAAATGAGCAGTGTGAATCAGTGAAAAATATATGATATTTGGAACACTAGTAGACAGTTATTTGTTATAAAAAAAAAACATGGAGCTAATTTTTTAGTTACACAAGCTATATTATAATCCCAGCTAAGTCGAAGATCTAAACGAACACCAAGAAACTTTACGCTCTCAGGATTTTCAAAAGTTATATGTGATAATTCGTGCAGCGTAAATAACAAGTGTTCAATTGAAAAAGTCATCAAGTTGACCCTGTTCTTTGATAGAAGAAACCGTAGCGAAAAACGCATGTGTTTCATTAATCCATACTTTTGTGTACAAAGTAACACTTTAGTGTTGAAATAGTTCACAATGCTTACAAAAAATCAAAGCCATCTTGATGAATTTCTCAATTGAACACCTGATGTTATTTTAATTCTTTTATCAACATTATTTAATGATAATGAATTTCTTTTGAACCAGTTTGAGGCTTGTATCTGTGTAATGGCCATGTCTACAATTAGTCTACGAAGTCGTTTATGTCAACAAGGAATAATAAGGATCCAAGAATAGACCCTTGCGTTATATATGCCGATTGGGCGTTAATGTTGTCAAAGTTGTAGTTCTTCCTAGTATTATACAAACTAGAACATAAAGAGTAGTGTCAACCATTAGCATCGGTAAAACAATATTTTCGAAGTAGTTTGTTGATATATTTATTAAATCCCATTTTAATGTAACTTTCGTTTTAGTGTAAACAATCTGCGCTCATGGAGTCTAATAGTTAAAATGCTTCTAGGAAAAATAATATATTCCATTAATTAACCTCGTAAAATCACTGTGCGCTTCGCGTTTTCCAGCAACCGTCTCATTCGTTTTGAAAACAGTTTATTTCTTTAATAATGAAACAAATAATTTACGGATTAAACATCAAAGTTACATCATTGCAGAAAGAGTAACAAAAATATCTAAAGTTATTTAAACAGAACTTACCGCGCCCCTGATTTACAGGCGAAGAAGAACAGATTCTTGGAAAAAATATAAAATTTAAATTTGTAAATTTTATATTTTATTGTAACCCTTCTAAGTTAAAAGAAAGACATGTCCGGATCGTTAAAGTACAGGTAAAGAAGCATGCTATGTCAAAATTTTGGAGAAATTAAACGGATAAATTTTGATTAACGATTTACATGTGTAAGATATCTTTAAAACGTTTGCAAGATATCATTCGGTTTTGCATTTGTAACTTTTTGGTCTGAAAGATAACTTTGTGACTCTTTTTCACCCACACATGAGTAAACAGATAAATGCGAATGAAAAACAGTTTGTATAGGTGGAGGACTATTAATGTTGGTAATTTTTTCGTCAGATTGGCAACATATTTAAAATTTTATGATGTCAAATTGAAATTGGGTACGAATTCAGAATTGTGCCAATAATTCAGAACTGCCAACCCAAAAATTTGCTTCAATTATTAACGCGCCTAAAAAACCAATGAGAAGATGGAAACTACTGAATTGGTGCTTAAAATTTCAATTACAGGTATACCATCATAAAATTTTAAATATGTGGCCACAGCTAAGAAAAAATTGGTCTAAAGAGTTTAGACAGTACTTCCCTCGCTGTCGGAAACGTGACGACTGCATGCCTATTATGTTTTTTTTTTCGCAGTGGATTTCAAAGAATTCGGTTTTGTAGTTCCTGATTAAATCAATAAAATATATTTACGCATTCATTAATTTTTTTGAGTCACTCTGTATATGCAAATCCAAAAAATATAAATGGAGTGATAAATGACAAGTACAGACTCATCATATTTTGTACATTTTAGATATGATTTATTCGGCAAACTTTCGAGCTGACGTCATCAAGTTTTTGGAGGGGATAAGCAAATATATTTTGACTAGACATTTATTATGCTCTTTATGACCTTAAAACATCTGCAAGATTTCAGAGCATTCGGTTTTGTAGTTCCAGATTAAATCAATAAAATATATTTACGCATTCATTAATTTTTTTGAGTCACCCTGTATATGCAAATCCAAAAAATATGAATGGAGGGATAAATTACAAGTACAGACTCATCATATTTTTACAGTTTAGATTAGTGATGTAAAAATACCGTATTTTATTTTTGCGGTATAAAACCATGGTATAATACCGTTTTATACGGTATTTTATATGGTATTATATTCAAATTTTGGCGCCAACATTTTTCATTTTTAGCTTTATGGTAAACGTCATCTGGTGATTTACTAATTACAGTAGCGGTCATTTCTACGGAACCACTCGATAAAAAGTCAAGTTGGTAGCCCTGTCATCTAGTACTTTACGCCGAACGCGGTTGGTAGCGGTAGTTGATACGGCAATCGAAACTACTACAACACGAATGTTTCGGTTGCTGTATCCCGTGCAGACTGTATGTTCTGTTCATCTATTTATTAAAATAAAATATCTACATTGACAATGGGGCCATCTAATCTGTCAAATTTTTGACACATATGTTTTCCCCCAGAAACCCGTCAAGGTCACTTACACCAAACAAATTTTGAAAATTTACACTAGGGAGTGGTTCTATAGAAAAGATCGCGACTTTAGTAGAGAGAATAAAAGAAAAACACTTCACGAAGAATTTATTATAAAAAAAAAAACAAACAATAAACTATGTAAATATGAAAATAAAACAGTTTTCTCAATTAAAAAAAAATAACAAAAGTAGAGACTATTGTTTTATTGATCTTCAACAACTACGTGATGTTATCTTCGACAATGTCGACATCATTATCTACATCGTCTTGCAATTTGAGGATATTCTCATTGTCATCCTTATAATCATAAATATTATTTTGCAATGATAAATTGCTTTTAATGTAACTTAATAAGTTAAAAAAATTACGATTGACATAACCTAAAAATTTAATTTTATACCAGTGGTATAAAAACATTTTATACATACCGTATAATACAGTTTTAAACCGTGGTATTATACAGCCTGTATTATACACTCACATCACTAGTTTAGATAGGATTTATTCGGCAAACTTTCGAGCTGACGTCATCAATTTTTTGGAGGGGATAAGCAAATATATTTTGACTAAACATTTATTATGCTCTTTAGAACCTTAAAACATCTGCAAGATTTCAAAGCATTCGGTTTTGTAGTTTCTGAGTAAATCAGTAAAATAAATTTACGCATTCATTAATTTTTTTGAGTCACCCTGTATATGCAAATCCAAAAAATATGAATGGAGTGATAGATCACAAGTACAGACTCATCATATTTTGTACATTTTAGATATGATTTATTCCACAAACTTTTGAGCTGACGTCATCAAGTTTTTGGAGGGGATAAGCAAATATTTTTTGACTAAAGATTTATGATGCTCTTTATAGCCTTAAAACATCTGCAACATTTCAAAGCATTCTGGTTAGCAGATTAAAAATTAAATTTCAAAATGTTGTTTTATAATTTTGATTTTTTTTCCAAAAATCTGGACGTTTCGGGTGAAAAGTCGATTCGGAGTTGTAAACTACATGTGTAGGACTATGTTATTTTATACAATTGAAAACCCATTTACTATGTACAATTTTGAAGTGACGTCATCGCATTAGTGGTGGGGATGATTAGACAAATTTTGGTTAGCGTTTTACCATCTACATGATATTCTTAATATAAGTACAAAATTTCACAACAATCGGTCGAGTACTTTCGGAGATTATCTGTCTAATAAAAATCCGGGACAACAGACGGACAGACGGACGGACAGACGGACAGACGGACGGACAGACGGACAGACGGACAGACGGACGGACAGACGGACAGACAGACGGAAATGGGAGACCTATTTCTTCGTCTTCTAGGGGTCATGAAAGATCGAGAAAACGTAAAAGTAGAGAGTCGGCCGACGGACTCGATTACAATACTTCCTTTGCTTACGCTCGGGAAGTAAAAAATTTAAATGGAATGATTAATCACAAGAAGAGACCCACCATATTTTGTACATTTTACATACAATTTATTCATCAAATTTTGTGGTGGCGTCATAAATTTTTTTAGGGGGGACGACCAAATACATTTTGATCAAAAATTGTGATATATCACAAGTACAGACTCATCATATTTTGTACATTTTAGATAGGATTTATTCGGCAAACTTTTGAGCTAATGTCATCAAGTTTTTGGAGGGGATAACCAAATATATTTTGACTAAAGATTTATGATGCTCTTTATAGCCTTAAAACATCTGCAACATTTCAAAACATTCGGGTTAGCAGATTCAAAATTAAATTGCAAAATGTTGTTTTATAATTTTGATTTTTTTTCCAAAAATCTGGACGTTGCGGGTGAAAACTCAATTCGGAGTTGTAAACTACATATGTAGGACTATGTTATTTTATACAATTTAAAACCCATTTACTATGTACAATTTTGAAGTGACGTCATCGCATTAGTGGTGGGGATGATTAGACAAATTTTGGTTAGCGTTTTACCATCTACATGATATTCCTAATATAAGTACAAAATTTCACAACAATCGGTTAAGTACTTTCGGAGATTATCTGTCTAATAAAAATCCGGGACGGCAGACAGACGGACAGACAGACGGTAATGGCAGATCTATTTCTTCGTCCTCTAGGGGTCATGAAAGATCGAGAAAACGTAAAAGTAGAGAGTCGGCCGATGGACTCGATTACAATACTTCCTTTGCTTACGCTCGGGAAGTAAAAACTTCATGGATTTTGATGTGCTTCAAATTTGGTCCAAATCTGCCAACAGAATTTATCTATCTCATATTTTTGAAATATGCATCAGAAACAGAAAAGAAAAATGTTTCCAAAAAATTTGTAATAAATATTTCTGAATTCTTGACATCTGGTTGATTTTGACAGGCCTAATTTTGCTACTAAATTATATGACCAAGTCCCTAGTCCCTACCTTTTCACTTGTAGAATGTTCAATACATTTTCAGAATCTAATATCTCTATTGCTATGAGATTGTAAATGAAGTTGTCCACAACTTTCTTTTCATAACCTAGCGGCAGTTTTTTTTAACAGTTTATCATCTTTATTTTCCTGAAATTTTTCATCACGTAGTTTAAAAATCAATAATATCTCAATTATTTATGGAAATTATTTCGGAACACGGTTTTCAACACTATTTTCTTTTGTTGAAAATGAGATACAGCAAAAGCGGCTTCTTCGACATAGGCTTGTTTTTAGTGTATCTTATTTCCAGCAAAAAAAATGGACAATGCTTCGCGGGCAACGTAGAGTTCTGTAAGCTAAAAACGCTGATGAAAACTACGTTACGAAATTTCCATGAATAATAGGGATATTGATTTTTAAAGAGACGTGATGAAAAATTTCACCAAAATGCTAAAAACAAGTTGACGATAAACTGCTTAACAAAAATTGAACTTGGGTGACCTATATAATAGCGAAAGGTGTAACAGGTCACATTTAAAATTTCAGAATAACTAATACCTACGTCTGTTAATAACACAGATATTGAGTAAGGAATCTTTAACTACTGAAGTATTTTGCATCAATGGATGCTGAATATGAAAAACAAATCTCTGCTGCACAAGTGCACATGTTTAATTTCCAATATCACAGAACCGTCAGCTCACTGAATGAAGTTGGTGTAGATGCGCAGTAGTATCATCTGTACCGCTGGCCTGAGTTCTTTTAGCCAACTCTAATCCATTTTATTTTCAATCGCAAAGTTTTCGGTTTTATATATCTTACTGACATTTCTTATTACTCGTTTGAACTAGTTACATTTTTACGGTTTCCTGTCCTTTTAGAAAATATTCGATTCTCTCTCGTACGAAATATATGTTTTCTTATCACCGAACATGAAAAACACACCTGGTTTACTTTGGACTGATGTCAAAACTAAAGAACATACTCGTAAATTATTAATAATTACTAACTATTTATTTTTACAATTTACAAATATTAAATATTAAAGATTAACTTTAATTAGCATCTGAAAAGTGACACGAAGAATTTTTTTTTCGGAAAAGATAAAATCAGTTCACTTTTATCAAAAATAAATGGCAGTGTTTATAATTACCATTGGTAACCACAAGAGTTTAACTTCTAGTTATAGTCTTCCAAATTCTGTAAGGTTTATATGGTTGTTGTAAAATTAGGGTATTGTGAAGTCCATAATAAATCCCAGATTTATGACGATAGGCTCATACCGGTAACCAAGAGGGATTATTATTTCCCATTTTAGTGGGGCCACGTAACCTTAGAAAATTTGGAAGACTATAAAGTATTCACTGCTTATCCCAATTGATGTCCTCAAAAATTTACCTTTTTTGACGTTTTGCAATTTTCTTCGATATGTTTCATATAGCAAACACAATATTTACAAAAAAGTACTACAATCTCATTATGTTCACAGGTTTAATCTTCGATATGTAGGTATATGCACCATCTGCACGAAGTAACGAATATAAGAGATTTCCATACGGCAAACAAGATGATCCTACTAACTAAAAGGTGAACTAGAATTACTTTTCTTCTTTTATTTAACAAAACAAAGACCAATAATTTTTAATTTCACTCTTTATTTTCAACAGGTTCAGTTAAATAACATTTACTTAATCGTATTTGCACTAAAATTGTAAGGTACAAATAAATATAAATTAGACTCATAATAAAACTACATGAAATAACAATGTAAAAAAATTAAACTATAGGTACAATGAAATATATGTAGGTATATGTATAAAGAAATATTTCCTCAATATATTCAAAATTACGTAATGAAAGGCTAAAACCACAGTAAAAATTGTTTTCTTTATTTTCGTGATGATGCATCTTGCCGTTTACTCCCTGAAAAGAAAAAAAAGGTATAGTTTCTATAAAAAAACATCCGCTAAAATTCATCCAACTATTAAAATGTTTCCGTAACATCGAGGTTTTAAAAACAAACGTAAAAATTGTGTCATTTTCAAGCTTAAGATATCATCTATCATCACATATTGTTTTAACGACAATAATGTAACAATGTTTAATTAGTAATTAGTATTTCCGTTATAACCGAAAAAGATATGAATGCAATCAAAGACATAAGTGTGTATTCTTCAGTTTTGCCAAATTTATTTTTATAAAAATACGATTCTTAAGAAAACATGTTTTTAATAATTTTTCTATACCTATCAATACCCTTAAGTTTGTTCGAGACATTCCGGACAGCTGTATACCGTAAAATTATACACCTAAGCGGAACGCAGAACTGACGGCGCTCTTAATCGTATGAAACTTACAGCAGTCAATTTTTGCATTCGCTCAAGTGTTATTTACTGTCAGATTAAATATAGTTCTATCGTGTTTATGACGTGATAAATGTAAGAATCGATCAATTTTCACAACCAGCCAACATTAATATCTGATGAAATATGTAGCTTGCCAGGTTCGCAAAAACACGAACCGAATTAAAACATATTTTATGGTTTGCGGGTCGAAGGTTGTTAAATCACGTCGAACAACATATTAATTCAAGTGGTTAAAAATTATTATTGCAGAAACAGATGTCAGTTTTCTTTTATTAAATTAATGACGTAAAATTTGAATTATATAGTCAATTAGTTGCTACTTCATGATTCCTAAATCCGTGTTAGTAAGGTTAGTAAGATATTAAAAGTCCCATGTTCTACCTCTAAAATAAACTGTAAAATTTGATGTCACACTGAGATGACGTCATCAGTTTTTTCAAAGGATAAAACAGGAAAATTTAAATAATGTTATTTAAAATAATTGCACACATCTCTACAATTTTGTAAATAATGCAAGCGCAGATTTAATAACCCTAATGATTTATAAAACAAGAAAAGCCTCCTTTCTTTATAATGTATAGGATAATTTCTAATTACGATTAATTTTTCAATATGTGCAAAAATCTGAAAAGCTTCCACAAGCAAATTAAAATTCCACCAAGCCTACTAAGCTCTTAATGCTTTGATTTTCATATAAAAAGAATACTTACTTACCCGGAGGCATAAATAAGCCTGACGGTGTATCAAATAACCCACTACCACTAAACTTATCAATCCAAGAAAATTCATCGTCATCGCGTCGCAGTTCCGATCTACTTGAATTAGGGAAAGGATTATGCTCAGTACTCATTCTTCTATCTCGCGTTTTGTAATCACGTGTGGTACAAGGATCACTCTTCGAGCTATACGAATTTGGGTAGCTTCGCACGTGTCTAAAACAACTACAATAAATACTCCATTCAGTAAAAACATCCTATTTGGTACCTTTTTGGTGATGTATCAACTACTGCAATGTGCCTTTTGTCTGGATATCTTCTATCTAACTGGGGATTGCTACCACTACTTGTATGGTATCCAGGCTTCTTCTGGTATCTGACGTCTTTATACCGTGCGGATTCGTGCACAAGTGAGGTAGACTGCGGTTGAGAAGTTCGCTCTTTTCTACTGGGATCTGCGACTGTAGAGTACCCTCTGTTCTTCAATTGTTCCACAGAGGAATTAGGTTGAATTTCCTTTTTGGTGGTTTGCTCTGTCATTCTCTGAGCAAAAACTTTATTTACAGGACCTTCCCGCAACAACTTATCAAATATATCGTCACTCGTTGGTTTTTCACCAGAAGCAGTCAAAACTGTTTTTTTGGGATGTGCTTTCACATCATCCTCTGCTTTTCTCGGGCGTTTATCATCTCGTTTGATTTCATCGTTCGGTGGTAACTTCCGTTTTCTGTTAACCTCCACGCTCTCCACCTTTTTTGCATTTTTATCTGGCGCTTTTACATCTGCAACCGGGCTTTTGTGCAACGATTCCGTTGGAACATTTAAAATGTTCTCCATGATGTAATCTTTTCCCATTTTATCGAAACGAGCATGTTTAGTAGTGCCAGTCTCTACTTTGGAAGACGTTTCTGGTTTTTTCTCTTGACTTTCGGTTTTATGCGTAGAGGGTGAAGGTTTACTAAAGGGTAAAACAACTTCGCTGGCAATATCATGATCATGTTCGTTTATATATTCCAAAGACGAAAGAGACTCATTGTTCACTTGCTCTTTTACTTCTGCAGTTTTAATCAAGTCTGTTTTAACTCTTATTCTGCTTTCTATTCCAGGTTCGGATGGAGTCTGTGATTTGCTTGTATTGGTTTCGAACGACAAAACCTCATTCTTTTTAGACAAAACCTCATTCTTTTTAGAATGAGGTTTTGTCAACGTACGTTGGTGCTGTAAAATAGATTTCTGCTTTGGTGGATACACCGGTGTTCTGTTGTGTCTTCGGACGGTGTAGTTTTCCATATCATCTTTAACTTTAGTATTCTCGGTTTTATTCGCGCCCTTTTTTAACGATTCTAGGAATGTAGCAAATTTACTAGGTCTGAACGTTGGTTGAGTTTTAACAGGTGTTTCTCGGTCTGGTTTAACCACAGGTTTAACTTTTTCTTCAGTTTTGCATGTGTCATTCATATATTCTTTCTTTAATTGATCGACTGATGTTATAGAATATTGCTCTACAGGTTCCACTACAACTTTTTGATTTTCACCTGGTAGAAAAGTGGAGTAATGACTACAAACAGGTACCAGAATATTTGGTTCGTCACTGCTAGTGTCAACAGGTGGATCTTCCAAAGTTTGTTTTGGAAGAACACTAGATTCCATTATGGCCATATTGTCAAGATCTGGTATAGTCGAAAAGGTACTGTTCTGTGACGTTACCTCACCACCCCCCAAAAATAGCAACTTGTTAACAGCGTAATCAATACCAAGACCAACAGTACAATCTGTTGGGCTAATATGTTCTATTGTATTATCTACAGAAATCACCTTCTGCTGGCCACTTTGCGAAATATCCACCAACATATTCAAACGTTTTATACTATTCTGTATATCTTCCGGCTTTGGTATAGGTTCATCGATTATAGGATCGCAAACAAAATCAGGTTTTTCTTTCTTGCAGGGTAAAAACAAAGCTAACTCTTCCAAAGTACCATTTTCCTCAATAAAATTATTCTCGTTAAAGGAAAGATCGTCCAAGTGACTCTCATTCAGTTGAAACTCTTCTGGAGAGTTACTTAAAGATAATCCAGTTGTAAGGATATTCTTATCTTCGTTGTTACCACCCAGCAACGGATCTCCTAATGTATAATTATGATCTGCAGTTGATTCTTTATCCACAAAGCAACTAATTTCTGTAACTCGGGTCACAAAGTTTGGACCAAACGAATTCGGTTTAGTTGCTTGCTGAATATCAATTTCCGACGTATCCGGAATAAAATTAACCGTGGACGATCCCAAAGTCTGAACTAAATTCATTGAATTGCTTATTTCTGCAATAGATGTAGATGGTGAAATAAAGTCCAACGACTGATTACTAGCTAAAGGTAGTTTGGTCGGCGAAATATCATCCAACTCAATAGGTGTATGAAAGATATCAGTACTGTTTAAATTTTCTCGGTTAACTGTCTCTGCATCTTCGTTAAAAGAAAACAAACAAGTTTTCTGTTGTACACTGTTGGCTGAAGCAGTATGTAAAGCTGACGCTGCTACTACCCCACACGACATGGAAACTGCTGTAGTCGTAATACAATCTGTTGACACCGATGACGATACACTAGATATGAGACATAAATGGGCTTCTGGTCTGGGTAGATGTTTGACAGTTGAGTTTATTGGCGTTGTTAAAGCCCGTACGTCAATGCTCTGTGACGAGCTGAAGACAGGATTGACGAGTACAGGCTCAGCAACAGGTAATGGGACCTCATTTTGTAAAAGAAGCTTGACAGGGGATGGACACTGAGGCTTCTCTTTATGCTGTAGTTGTGATAAATCGATTTCTTCTGTTTTATTGGCGCAAATTTGCACTTCACTGGAAATTATTTCTTCAGTGGAAGTGACGCCAGGCAAATCTTTGTCAAGTGCTGGTACTTCAGCAAGAGGTTCATTAACACCCTGCACTTCCAAAGAGTTTGTATCCACAGGTGGTACAACAGCTGGGATAACTTTAGGTATGTCTGCAACAGGTTCGTCAACACTTTGAACTGAATCTTTTTCTTTGGTGTGTAGAAGAGGAGGCAAATCCTTGGTAAGTATTTCTTCAGGAGTTTTGGGAACACTTGAAGTATCGTCTTTGTCTTCTTTTCTTTCTGTTAGTGGAACTGTGCTTGTTTTGCCATCTTCCAATTGCATGGCAACTGAATTAGTTTTAATCCCACTAGCAAAACTTTCATACGAAATATCTGTTGTTGAAATATCTAAAGAATTTTTCAGAGGCTCAGACGGTGCTTTATCTTCTACTATCTTTGGAGACGAAGCTTTTCTAATTTCTTCAATATGGATTTTTGATTCTTCCACAATGTTAACGCCTGAAGCAGGTGCAACTTCCACTACAGTTTTATGTGTGGTAAGTTCTGTCGACTTTTCTTCAATAACAATAGCCACTTCAGACTTTACTACCAAAATTTCATCTTTTTTCGCAATTTTCGCTTCTGATGCACCATCGGGGCTTTTTTCTTGAACCACAAAATTGCCGTTTTCTTCATATAGTTTATACTTTCTTTTTTTTGGAATCTCAACTATCGCAATTCTTGTTGGACCTTTGTCGATGGGTATAGTAGAAGTAACTTCAATTTCACCACCTTTCGCTTGTTCCTGTTTGCTGTCGTCCACAATGGAAGCCTCATTCTCATGATTTAAAACGTTGGTAGCATTGGGATCAGTTATTTCTTGCTTGCTTTTGCCGTCATCTACGACTAGACGATCATTTTGATTAGTCGATTTTTTTTCACTCTCTTCATTCTTCTGCTTATGTTCGTCTGCCACAATTTTCTCGTTTTCCTTTACTTTGCGCTTACTCTCAGATTCCTTGGTATCCCCAGAACACGATTTCTTGTCTTCCTTGTGCCTTTCTCGAGAACCTTTGTCCCGTTTGTCGGTCCGTGAACTAATTTTCTCTTTAGAATGGCTGCGACGTGATTTATCAGAATTTTTAGGATGGTCATCCTTTTTCTGGGGATCGTGCTTCTCATCAGGTGTTGGTGAACTAATTTTCTCTTTAGAATGGCTGCCACCCGATTTATCGGAATTTTTAGAATGGTCATCTTTTTTCTGAAAATCGAACTTCTCATCCTGTACCGGTGAACTAATTTTTTCTTTAGAATGACTCCGATGTGATTTATCGGAAATTTTAGAATGTTCATCTTTTTTCTGGACTTCGGGCTTCTCATCAGGCGTCGGTGAACTGATTTTTTCTTTAGAGTGACTGCGACGCGATTTATCGGAATTTTTAGAATGTTCATCTTTGTTCTGGACATCGGGCTTCTCATCAGGCATCGGTGAACTGATTTTTTCTTTAGAATAGCTGCGACCCGATTTATCGGAATTTTTAGAATGGTCATCTTTTTTCTGGAAATCGAACTTCTCATCCTGTACCGGTGAACTAATTTTTTCTTTAGAATGACTCCGACGCGATTTATCGGAATTTTTTGAATGTTCATCTTTTTTCTGGACTTCGGGCTTCTCATCAGGCGTCGGTGAACTGATTTTTTCTTTAGAGTGACTGCGACCCGATTTATCGGAACTTTTAGAATGTTCATCTTTTTTCTGGACATCGGGCTTCTCATCAGGCATCGGTGAACTGATTTTTTCTTTACAGTGACTGCGACCCGATTTATCGGAATTTTTAGAATGGTCATCTTTTTTCTGGAAATCGAACTTCTCATCCTGTACCGGTGAACTAATTTTTTCTTTAGAATGACTCCGACGCGATTTATCGGAATTTTTAGAATGTTCATCTTTTTTCTGGACATCGGGCTTCTCATCAGGCATCGGCGAACTGATTTTTTCTGTAGAGTGACTGCGACGTGATTTATTGGAATTTTTAGAATGGTCATCTTTTTTCTGGGAATCATGCTTGTCATCGTGCACTGGTTTAGTCTGTGTTTCTTGAGCCTTTTCCTTCGATTTTGTGCGATCGGCGTCTCGGTGTTTATCTTTTTCGTTCACTTTTTGGGCGCCATCACCAGTTATGACCGAATTTTGCGACTTACTCTTTTCGGTCTTATCTTCTACTTTTACACCATTATCAACTTTTTTCGAGTTACGTTCTTGCGATTTAGATTGCGTTTTAGGTTTGTTTTTGCTCGACTTATGTTCGACTTTGTGGATGGTTTCACTCGTATTCGTCGTTTCTTTACCGACTTCACCCGTGTTTGTTTTCAACCTATCATTCGTTTCATTTGTTTTTACTTTACTCTTATTTTCAGAGCGACTCAACTCTGATTTACTCTTTGGTTCGTCGTTTTTAGGTTTACTTTTTTCTTTTTCGTCGTTCTTTCTTTTCTCTTTATTATCGAGTGGTTTGGATTTTGGCGGTGATTTACTGCTTCTTTTCTTATGGTGATCTTTCTTGTCTTCACTGTGACCTGATCTCTCCTTTGAGTCAGAACTTCGATGTTTTGAAGAAGTTCTTTCGGATGAACCGTGTTTTGATTTTCCATCTGAAGTTTTGGATTTTGATGGCGACCTGCTGCGTCTTTTCTTGTGTCCATTAGGATCCTCCTGGTTTTTATCTTTATCAAGTGATTTCGATTTGCTGCGTCGCTTTCTGTCAGTTTCGCTGTCGCTATGATGCTTACTCCTTTTGTCCAAAGATCGTGGTTTTGATGACGATCTACTGCGACTTGATTTATGGGAAGATCTTTGTTTGTCTGTTCCAGAGTCTGATTTTTTATCAAACATTCGGGATTTAGAACGAGATCTGCTTCGTTTTCTCTTCGTGTCGTTTCTACTTATTTCTAAAGACTTTTGCTTCGGCTCTTCAGAAGTTGACTTCTTTTGCGATTTTTTTTCAACATCACTTTTATCTTTAGACGTTTGTATTTCATCCGTTTTTTGTTGATTACTCTCTGGTAAAGAATTCGTTTTTTCCATATCCTGAGAAGGCAAAACTAGTTCAGACTTCTTCGATCTCTCCAGCGCCTCACTTTTAAAAATCTTTTCTTTCGATGTTAAATCTTGTATTTCATTCGACTGAGACAAACTACTTTCCTCAGAAGTTTTTTCAACCACATCTAGATTGCCGATGACCGTTGGTATCTGTATTGAGAACTCTTGCTTCGCCTTTTCCGATTCCTGGATTTTTTCTTTCATTTTCTTGATAGTGTTTTCTAATGATCGCCCCTTTACTCCATCCAATGTCTTCGACTTGGGCGGACTTCTGTCTATATTTTTTTTCGGAGTTAAACTTTTCGCTGGCACAGTAGATTTTTTGTTTGGCCGAGTATCTTTTGTTACTTGTGTTACTTCTTGATCTTTAACAGAAGGCTCAGATTCTGTGGTAACTGTGATTTCCACAATACCGATTGATGGCATCAACTTATCCTCGTCAGCTTTAAGCGGAACGCTTACATTTTCGACCGATGAAACACTATGGACTACTGGGTGATCATCGGCGTCTGCATTTTCAATCAATGAAACACTAGGGACCACTGGATGATCATTGACTTCCACATTTTCAACCGTTGAAACACTAGGAATTATTGGATGATCATTGGCGGCTGCATTTTCAACCGATGAAACACTAGCGGCTACTGGATGGTCATTGACGCCCGCATCTTCAATCGATGAAACACTAGCGACTACTGGATGGTCATTGACGCCCGCATCTTCAACCGATGAAACACTAGCGACTACTGGATGGTCATTGACGCCCGCATCTTCAACCGATGAAACACTAGCGACTACTCGATGGTCATTGACGCCCGCATCTTCAACCGATGAAACACTAGCGACTACTGGATGGTCATTGACGGCCGCATTTTCAATCGATGAAACACTAGAGACTACTGGATGGTCATTGACACCCGCATCTTCAATCGATGGAACACTAAGAACTTCTGGATGGTCATTGACGCCTACAGCTTCAACCGAGGAAACACTAGCTTTCATTTTAATACCAATCGAATGGTTCTCATTTTGTGGCTCATTAGGTATTTTTTCCACGCTCTCTATTTCGACAGTGTCCACCGAAACTTTGTTTACTGCCGAATCTAACTTGCCTGATATATTTTTCTTTTCGTCAAGTATTAAAGTATCATTTGCAACTGGCAATTCCACCTGACTTAATAAATGTTCTTTTGAGGAAATACTTGATGTAAGAACCGACACATCATTGCTAACTGTTAATTCAATCTCGTTTGATGAACTTTCCTTTTCAGCATGACCTGACTTAAGAACAGAGATGTCATCACCGCCTAACAATTCAGTTTTATTGGGTGAATTTTCCTGATCATCTACAGGCTTGGGTGCGATGTCTGAGTGAACACAAGAAGTAACGTCAGTAACCAATAATTCCGCTTTATTTATGACATTTTGCTCTTCATTTGTTTCTTTTGAAGGCGGAATAATTGGCTGAACTGTAGGCGCGTCGTCACCTGGTAAGTTGTCTTTTTCAAGCGGAAGTTCTAACGAAATGCTTGGTACAACAATTGGAGCGTTAACCTCAATTGCTATTTCTGTCTTGCTTAGCGAACTTTCCTTTTCGTCAACATGATTGGATAAACTATTTTTTTCTTGAGGTTCTAGAATGGTAGTTACTTGCTTATTGACGACAGAAATAGTACTAGTAGCAACTTCAACACTGTCATTAGATTCACGTGATTCGTCAAATCCAGAAGAATCAGTAGAGTGGTTGTGACAAGATTCTGAAGAAGTAGACAATGCATTGAAGTCTACACTTGAAGACCGACTTCTGTCAAAACGAGCAAACTTTTGAACCTCTGTACTCTTCGAACGTAATCTGGTGCGCATTCCATACTCTTCCTGGGGTTCTACTTTTTTTAATTCCAAGGTTTGTAAAACTATTGGCACGTTCGGTTGTAATTTGTCTTCATATGCCTTCACGGCAGCTTTAGTTTTGAAAATTTTTTCGCTAGTATCATCATTTATTGCTGAACATGTAACAGGTTTGTCAATAGTGAAGTCCTGTGGTGTTACTTCAATGTGAGTTTCTTTTTTACGTTTCTTCGTTTTAGTATTTGTAATTTCGCTAGCTTTTTTGTCGTCGAGTTTGCGAGACTGAGGTGCAGCGACTTCTACTGGAATATTATTATTTTGACTGACCTTTTTAACTTTAAAAGCGTTCGACTTGCCATTCTTTTCCTCCGATTGAATGAGCGGTTTCTGGCATGGCTGTTCCTTTTCGACAGTACATACCGTAACGACACCATCTTGCAACTCTATTTCACTGCGGTAACTATGTAAAGAGACTTTTACTTCGCTGTTACATGGTGCCTTGTTCAAAATATTTTCAATACTATGGTCTGTTGTTTTCACCAGTTTCGTCTCGTCCGAACTTTGTTTGGATAACGAATTTTCCAAAATCGGGTCTTCTGCTGCATTTTTTGAATCCTGGTCAACTTTCAGGTTCGACTCTTCATGTGTTTGAGGTGACACTTTATTTGGTTCCTCAACGTCTACTTCCACTTTTGGAACACTTTCAGTATTGTCCTTTTTATTATTATCAACGAAATCCTCCATCTGTTTCAAAATGTGAAAACTATCAGTGGTGCAATTTTCATCGTTTTCGGGTATGCTAATACAAACAGTAGTTTTATCTTCAGTGGTGATAAATTCCAATAAGTCATATATCGTATCTTCGTCGAATATCGACTTTACTGCTTTCTCAGAGTGCTTCTGACTCTCTCCCAAATCAATAAACAAAGTACTTTCGCAACTATCGTTACTGTCTTCGCTTGTAGTATTAGCTTCGATTAGACGTTTTTGAGCATAAACGTTGTTTGTCCGCGGAGGTAAAATCGAATTCTCTAGTGAAATAAAATCGTGGGGTTTATACTTAGAGTCGTCGTTTCGATTGGTCCTTGACTGCTTCAGTACTTCCTTCAAAACATTTACCTCGATTTTCGATTTAATACCCATGTTTCGGGTTATCCGTTTATTTTCCGTTTCTTCGTTGGGTTGTTTTGGAAGATTTCTTCGTTGAGGTCCTTTCACAGCGCGCGGTAAAGTTTCTCTAGCAAGAGTTTTCTTCTTACTTTCGAATTTGACTTTCGATTTTCTTCGTCTGGGTGTAGTTTGCAAGGAATTTAATTTTGTATGACTCTCTGCCTCACTTGCTGTGTCAACAACTTCTTTTTCACTATCAGTTTTTACTGCTAGTGTTTCTTGATCAGCGGCGATGTTCGCCAGTAATTCTAAGTCACCTCCTACTTTTTTCTCAACGTTATATTCATTATACTCAACTTCGGTTAGAGTGGGGGGGAGACTATACAACGATAAGTGAGGGTTTTTATCTTCTACCTTTTGCGAAAGAGGTGTTTCCGTAGTCTGGGTAGGGAGCATAGTTGATTGGTTATTGGATGTTTGTAGGTTAATTAGACCTTGATGCTGTTGGTCTACATTGTAGATCGGTACGTGTTGATAATGGTTGTCTTCGTGTGGTGGTTGATTAATATACGTCATGTTATCAGAAGGTTGTGGTGGATATTGAGCATTCACAGAATAATCTATAGCTTCGTATGTCACTTCTTGTATACACTCGTTTTCTTGAACTACATTTGACTGTAAATTTTCTTGTAGTTCACCAGACTCTTGAACGCAGTTTAGATTTTCACTAACAGTAGACTTCTTAATTTTGTCTACATCGTCAATATTTTCAGCAACAGGGGACTCTTTGATCTCGTCTACAGTGTCAACAGTTTCAGGGATAGAAGAGTCCTCTATTTCTTCAATAGTCTCAACGTTTTCTTTGATTTGTTCTACAGTACTTTCAGTTACTGAAGATTGCTTTACTTCTTCTACAGTCTCAATATTTTCAGAGGCAGAGGATTCTTTTGTTTCTTTAACAGTGCTATCGACACTTGTTTCAACTGGTTCTACTTGATTTTCGTATGTTTTCTCTATGACACAGTAACCTAGGTCTGGATTTAGAGCTTCTTCTTGAATATTGCAATCAGTACTAGCTAAAAGAGTGCCCTCAGGTTCAGATAATTTTGGTACTTCTTGAATTGATTCAGTATTATTTTCTACTACAGGCTCGTATATGAGTGCTTCTGAAGTGCAATTATTTTCTTCAAGGTACGTTACTGCTTCATTCTCAACAGGTTTAGAAAACTCAAGCGTACTGAATTCAACAATATGATCACTTTCCATTTCAACTACCGATTCTGATACTGCATAAGTAATTTCACTATGAATGGTTTCTGGAGATTTACATATTTCCTCGGAATTTGTTTTTTCAATGAAGTGTATTTGATTTTGATTAGAGTTACTAATTCTTGACTCCTCTGTCTCGTTCTCACTTACAACTGTACAGTTTACATTTAATTCTTCTTTTTCGATAATTTCCATCTGTACTTGATCTGTGACAGAAATTTCTGATTCGTTAGATTCACCAACAGGAAAGACATTTTCTCTGTCATCATCTATGGTTACCTGTTCTTGAATATTTTCAATTTCTAATCTGTCCTCTTGGGATTCTTGTAGAACCGTAATTTCTGAAGCATGAGTAATTTCATTCTCGCATATCTTGGGAGCTTCAAATATTTCAAGAGATTCTTTCATTTCAGAAATTGGTGGTGGGTCAACTTCTACAGCAACAGAAGATTCAGATGCAACTGAAGTCTCACAATTGACAATTTCTAATGGTTCATGCATCTCAAATTCTCGAAATTCTATTATTTCGGTTGTTTCATTAAATACATGCTCAATGGTAGATGTAGATTCGCACTCTATTCTTTTATCCAATTCTACATCACTAACCACTAAATGGTCACTGATCGTAGGCTCTACCGTTACATTAGTTTCTATTGTGTCTGCCTCCCTTTCTTCGATTTGCATAGTTGGGGCTGCAGCGATCAAGATTTGGTTTTCGTCCATGCTTGTAGGTTTCTCTAAATAACTTAGATCTTCTTTATTACTATTCTCTATTTCTTCTGCTACGACTTCAGAAAATACTATTTCACTGTTAACGGCAATTGTTAATTGTGCCTCGTCAGTTATATGTTCTTCTGTAGCAGAAGACTGAGAAGCATTATCTTCTTCTATTCTACTATTGACTAAAGAACATTCTGATGCATTAATAATTTCAGCCAAATGGTATTCTTGAACTTCTTCATTTGCTTCTTGAACGGAGGTTTCGTTGCCACTTTCAACATTTCCTTCATTTGAAACTTCGTTCTCGTAGACAGTTTTACCCAGCGTTACGGATTCTGTTCCAATTGGTTCTACCAATTGTTCCTGTTCTACTTCATGATGATAGAAGTCTGATTCTTCTGTAACTCGGTCTTTACTAAGCGTTTCTTCTTCTTCTCTTTCTACAGATGACACAGGCTTTACCCCCACGTCTTCATTCGTTTCATGTTCCAAGTGAACATCATCTCTAGAGGTATCTCTATTGACTGATTCCTCTGTTTCCTCATTACAAGTTGATGAACGAACCAGCAGTTCATCTTCAGAGTCGGAAACAACAACAGCTGACGCATCCGCGTCTCTAGGGGAATCTTTATTTCCTTTCCCAAGTTTACTCACTTCATTTGAACTGGAGTTTCTCGCACTTTTTCCCGAGCTCCAAAAATTTTGATCGTCATTATCAGAACTCGGAATGGAAAAATTCGGAGAACGATTTTCTTCATTTTCTTCTTGTTTGATTTCATTAGATTGTAGGAGATTATACGAAGAAGCTCCGACTACATGTGAATTCATTCCATTGTAATCATCATCTTCGTCGTCATCGAGAATTTCTATTGTTATTATGCCACCGTTTACACTTTCCGTCGGTTGCGACTTATTGTTGAACGAATTGTTTTGAAAACGGTCTGCACTGAGTGTGAAAATATCAGAGGCAGCATTTACGTCACAAAATTCATCACCGGCACTTGAAAAAGTAGGCACTTCAGACTTTATATTACATACAATGTCCTTGGAAAATGTTTGCACGTCGGAAGAATCTTCGTCTATCTCGATTATTTCACAATCTTCTGCTCGCGAAATTACGGGATTCTCGTCTCTATGCGTATTAGTGGCAGTAGGGTCAAAGCGATCGTGCGAAGGTGATGTTTGAGTTGGTACAAATTCTTGAGTACTGGGTGCAACAACTTCATCCTGTTTTCGTTGGGCATTTCCAACCATAATAGAGGACCCAACTTTTTCTACATTGTGCGTTTCTCTGGAAAGATTGTCATCATTGTCAATACTCTTTTCATTGCTTCTAGCTTGGCTCCCATTAAGTTGTGCAAAATCTTTTTCAATATCACTTTTTGAAAAACGACTTTGTTTGGTCGACTCTTTCGACGTCACACCGTCACCCAGATGAAAAAAATTTTCATCGTTATTACTACTTTGCTTTGTAAAAAAACTTGATGGCACGTTGGGTTTATTGAGTTGATTATTAATATGTGGGTGTTGTAAAAAATATGCGTCACTCGATGTCACTAGAGGGTTATTTTTGCTTCGTGTGTTGGCTTCACCGTCGGCATGCAATAGTGTTACAGAGTTTTCTCGTAAACTGTTTGCTTGATTTTGAAACGTTTTGTCTGACATCCCAAACAACCTATTTTCTGTTGAGCGATGATCAATAGAATACTCTGAGTTTCTAAGGTTTTTCTCACTCTCTCTAAGCCTTTGGCTATTATAGTACGAAGTGTCTTTTTGCATTTTTTGCATGAAAAATGAAGAAGACAATGTACTCTCTTTCGGTCCAAACGTAAACAAGTTGTCGAAGTTGTTGGTCGTCCGCATGACGTTAACCTTTTCTTCTAAATGTGAAAAAAGACCTTGTGGACTCGGCGCAGAGTTTCCGAGAGATTCACTGAACATTGGCATCTGTAAAAATACAAACACGTTTTAGTTAAAGACGGCAGTAAATTCAACGTTTCTTACCAAGTCATCGTCATCTTCTTCATCCACGTCTGACTCATAATCACTGGTGGCCAAATTTTGCCTAATTGAACATACAAGCGGATTTCTTAAAAATGTGTCTTCTTGAAAAGCAATATTTTTTCCTTTCAGCTTATTAACATCTTCAAGCACACTCAACTTGTGTAAAAGTTTCCTATATCAAACGAAATTGTTAGCGTATTTGTGCATTTAGTGCATTGATACTTACGTAATCGTGCTGGCTACGAGTTTATTTTCAGATACAAAGTCGGCACGTACGTTTACAAAAAGTTTAAGAAGGGCTTTATCACATGCTTGAATGGTTCTTTTTAACGAGATTTCGGTATTTTGAAGGGCATCGTGCAATATAACTCGCAGTAACCGTAACACTCTTTGGGTAACCTGATTTTCAAGCTCCTTATCAACGTCGCTATATGTATCATATAAAAGACCACACTCTAATTCTATATACTGCATTAATACAACGTCGAATTGCTCTGATCTTGGATATTTAAATTTCACCTAGTACGAAGATACGACATTATACTGATTCATTTAAACGTTATGTACGTACCTTGGCAATTTGTAAATTATACTCATGTAAGCATAGTATTTTTCTCCTAACTTCTTCAATAAACTGTACCGTTCTTCTTTCATATTTCGGTCTAGTATTGATGTATCTGTAAATCATTCCAAATACATATTAATAACGTAAAATTTTAGTAAACAAAAAAACATATGATTACTTATTAGTTACATTTGCTGTAATAATTACCTCCGTAAAAAACGGCCGACGTTGCACGAGGAAGTTGACCATTTTTTTTTAATATTACATCAAAAACGTATTTAAATATTACATTTGATTAAAGACAAACAAAAAGAAAAATTAAAACTCAATCATTAATTTTAATCTTTCGAGCTAAATTTTACAATTTAGCTACCGAAAAATTCAAATTTAAACAAACGACGAGCGAAAATCTTCTTTCTTCACTCTTGTTAGTTGTAAATTTCGTCGTAACTGCATTCATTCTGGTAATTTAATTAAATTTAAAAACTTTAAACAAATGACAGCAGAATATCTTGTTTCTTCAATCTTCTTCCTGCGGGCTTCGATTTAATTCTCTTCGTTCTTCAGTGATCTTGATTTAACTTATAGCAATCCAGAAAGTGACTTTTAAGTAGGAATAATGTAGCATAAAATTACGTGTAATAACAAATAAATAAATAAAAAGTGAAGTTTAAATTGAATAGTTAATTTCAGGCTTGGAGCAAAGTTTGAAAACATTAAAAATTAATTAGTCCATTGCAAATAATTAAATTTACTTTAAACAATTGAAGACAGAAAATCTTGTTTCTTCGACATTCTTCACTTTTCATAGATGGAGGCTTCCAATCAATTATCTTCATTCTTCGATTATCCCGATTTATTTATGACAAAACGCATAAAAAAATATTTAAAAAAAACGAGCAATTAAATTACTGAATGTAAGAAAATCGAAAAATCTTCAAGTGATCTCTTTTCGTTTTTTTTTTTATTTAAATTATAAAGAAAAACTTTCTTCTAAATCATTTCTAACTGCGAACAACTTTCTTCCCAAAAATTCTTCAAAAATTTTCGGGTTTTTCAATTTAAAATTATAACTTATTAAAAACTACCTTTTAAGAGCTGTCGCCAATTGTCGTGACATGCGCGGATGATAGCCATCGTAATGTGCTTTGATTAACTGTCTTGAAATTGAAGAAATGCCACAGATACGACCTGCAATAAATGGGAAATGGATAAAACGTGGTAATAGACGTGCATACAAACACATTAATTTAATGTAAATTTCAATGACCTCTGCGTCAGTTTATTTAAAGTGTGAGTTTGCTAAAATATGACTGACTATGCTTATGTTAATTTCATTGAAACGCGTATTATTACACATATACCTACATATTTTAACAGCCAATTATTTTGATTTATGTATTAATACACATTTTTGATTGTATATTTTGTGCTTATTTAATTTATAAAAACCACCAAAAAGCATACAGTAAACTATTTATCGTAAAACCAACCTATGAATAAGAGTTTATTATTTATTTAAGTTATTAAAACAAAACATTCACAAGTAACAAGCCTCTGCCAAGACTGTTACGCAACTACTAAAAAATGTAAATACATATTTCAGTGAATATTTAAATACTACGTACATAAAAGCAAAATTTATGTATCTACTATGTACATATATAAAAATACACTTTCATGAAAACGATGTTTTATTCCGTTATTTCTGACGAAGTATCCTTATAAGGTGTGATCATAAAGTAGCGATGATTAGTGGCGGCACTCGCAATTTGGTTTACAACTCGGCCCCCTCGTCAGATCATCTTTTAAAATTTTCAACAGATGGTGCTGAATTTTTTTTTAAATTATTTAAAATAAGTCATACATGAATAAATCCAAGTGATTTGCAAATTTTTCAATTCCTATGGCCGTGCAAATGTTTTTAAGGCATCTTTTAGTGACGAAAAATTGTAAATACCATCTCACTGTTGACAATGTGTCCATAAATGATTCTGGAAACAAGGGTGGCTCTGGAATTGTTAATTATTTTACAGACAGACCCATTTTTTGAGATTTCAAAGTCGCCCTTGATATCACAATCATTTATATTTTAGACACGCATAGTTGAAAAAATCGTATAATAGTAAGGCTTCAAATTTATTTTTAAAATAATAATGTTGGCAGTGCCGTTGTTTGACACTTTATTTGAGGGTTATTTGATCATAAATGACGCACTGATAAGGCACGCGTTGGTGTTGCCAACATATTCTTTTTAACATTAAATTTCAAAGGTTGCTAGAACACTTTTTTCCCGATTATATGGTAGAAACATTTTTTGCTTAATAACGTACGAACATTGGCTGTTTAAAAACATTATTTGTAATTGAAAAATTAATTTTGTGCTCATCAAATAAATCAGGCTTAAAATTAAGTTAAATACAAAGAATACGTTAAAAAACGAGCAGTGAACACAAAAATTATAGTGAGGACACCTTACCACGTTTTGAGCTTCTAAAGGTAAGAATTTTACTTGTATTTAGTTACGACATGTTTTTCATTGGAGACGTCACTAATTACACTGCTTAAAAATGGGTTTTTGATTCTCACAAGTTATATCTGTGATGATTAAACAATTGTTACATTGTTGTTTATGATAAGAGATCTCAATTTTTTAGTTCCAACAATTATCACAGCACCCTTGTTGTATGATTAATATTAGCTTCGGGGGTCACATTTTCACTCATATACACTTAGGAACATAGTATTTGTAGCTGTAATGTATTAAATCTAAAATAAAGTTCTACATATCTATACCTTTTCCACTTTGTTGGGGAAGAAAGTCTTTGAAGCCCTGCTGTTTTTGTGTGTTGAAATATGCAGACATGGTTCGCTAAAAATGAACAAAGAGCCATATATCAATTACAGGTAATAAAATGTGATTAATATTTTAATAAATCAATTTTCAAAAAGCCCAGGGAAATTCCAGGGTCAGCTAACCAAATAACGTGATCTACTACGAGTAGCAGTGGTTGCATGACTTTCGTTAAATGTGGCAATGTTACTGCAATACTTACAAATTGTATATTGATTTATAAATAAAGTATAACATTAAATAATCATTGTTATAACACAAAATTCACAATAAATGTTGCCTCTAGCTTATCCAGAGTTGATGTTTTTGTTGTAAATGAGCAGAGGGGGCGACGGCGGGTATGACAGTAAGTGATTATTATTACACAGTACCAACCGCCAACAGAGAAATATCACTACAAAAATAACTGAAATTTTAAATTTTCGCGCTAAATTAAATAATTCACTGGATCATTTGAACAACCTAACTCACTAGTCAATGTAATCCACTTCCTACACACGTTTTAAAAAATCAAGTCTAAATTCATCTTTTTATTTTGTCGAAGATACATATAATACAAAAATTATAAAGCTGCACAAGTAAAATTGTGTATAAATAACTAGAAATAAAATGTTATAAAAATATTACGTCTTTTGAATATAAATATTCCTAAAGATCATGATAAAAAAAATATCGCAGCTCGATTTCAACAATTTTGTTTTAGTTGCATCACACACTCAGTATGTAACATCCATGTTATATCACTTGCCAAAATCAATAATTGCTTAACCTTACGTCTTCTACTTGTATATGAAAGTGTTTGTCACCGATTAATTTCCTTGGTATGCTTCAACACTGTTTTCAAATAATTTTTATGGCTACACCTAGATTTTTTTGCTTTGCATTCACAGTTTTCCTTATATAACGTATTGCACACTTTTTTACCATTTACTTGTTTTATAGAACCATTATCATCATGAGAACTGTCCAAAGAACTGCCTGCTTTAGGGTCTGGCACACTGATTAACTGGGAATCGTCCAAAAATGATTCCAAACTTTTAATATCAGCATCAAATGTTTCTGGTTGTGGAACCATTTCACTATCATCAAAAGAAAAATTTGATAAAGAGAATCCTTGCCTATCTGTGTTATCATTAAAAAGAAAATATTCAAGTTCTTCAAATTCTTTCCGACCTTCTAATAAATACGTATCGTCGAGTAAAATTTCTTCCAACAAACTTTCATTGATGCGACATTCTGAAGCGTTGCCTAAATCTTCAAAAGTTTCAACCTTTTCGCTCATAAGTGGCCCACCTAAAACAACTCAATTGTATTTACATATTATACACACAAGGTAAAAATCAACCTGGAACATTTGCCTCTGATTCAGCTTCTGTGGACAGAGGTACTGAAATTTCACGCAACTGGTTTGCAGCAGAGCTATTTTGAAAATATATGTCATTCTTTTGCAGTTGTGTTTCATTGATTTGTTCAAATATGGTGGCAGGGTCCACTAAAAAATTTGTATTTAACTTTTTATTGAGACTTCCATGATCATCATTTAAAATAACACTGTTGGTGTTTACGCTTTTAGAAGTGGATGCTTGCAGTGTATCCGGTATAATTTTTCCATTGCTTACACTTTTCTTTGGACAGTTAGTTTTAAAATCGACACTGGTTACTTTATTTAAGTTTTCTTTAGGAAACGCTTGCAAGTGATCATAAGAACTTGTAGAAGAGTTCTGGGGAAGACTACTCTCAGATTGTTCCAAAATGCATTTAGGTTCAGGTTGTGTCAAAGGCACTATCTTATTCTTGGAAGATTCCTGAAGACTTATATCACTACTAGGACTGTCCTTTGAACACTTTATTGCACCACATTTTGCGTTTTCTGCAGATGATTCATCTTCAGTATCTGAGCAAATGATAATTTCTCCTGTAGCTTCTTTTGAGTGATTTGATTTCCTCTTTGTTTCCACTTCTTTTTGTAAATACACCATATAATTTGTTTGATCGTCGTCGTCGTCATCATCAAGGATTTCAAAAGTTACAATGCCGACCTTTTTATCATTATTTGCGTTATTGCTTGCTTTCTTGGAAGTTTCAGCATTTAAGGTCACTTCACAAACTTCATCTTCTGAGTCAGAACA
Source organism: Zophobas morio (assembly GCF_036711695.1). NCBI lineage: Eukaryota > Metazoa > Arthropoda > Insecta > Coleoptera > Tenebrionidae > Zophobas > Zophobas morio. The sequence continues at coordinate 15,014,044 of NW_026972129.1, read as the reverse complement.
CACAATAACGCACGCACTGTCATGATCTCTGGGTTTCTCAGAAGCTTTATTTAATTCATTTTTGCAATTTTTATTTGACTTGGTGTTTTCTTTAGAATTTAAATTTTGCAAGTGTGCTAAGGCATTTTTATTAATATTATTGCTTGCGATTTCACTAACATTCTTTTTTCTATGACTAGTTTTACAGTCATCTTGAATTTTTCTCTTTGTAGGTATTCGTTTTTGTAAATAGACAAAATAGTTATCATCATCATCTGTAAATTCAATTGTTGGTACAGGGGCAAGACCATCTGTTGTTAAGGGAACTTCTACACAATCTGACGTTGTAGATGTTTCACTTGCATTAGTTAATGTAACATCAGTAAACCACTTTGTAGAAAAAATCTGAAATAATACACCTGGAATTTACTACACAACAATGTACAACAAAGCAAATAAAGCCACCAGACGTGCAGAATTATTATCATTAAATGACGTTCAGTTAATTATTCTTACATTGCTTTCAAAATCTGAATCACTATCTTCACTTCCATAGTCACTAGTTGCGAGGTTTTTGTGGATTTCCCTAACTGCTGATTGTTGATAATGGAACTTCTTGCTATTTCCATGAATTCTTCTCAGCAATTTACTGCAACAATTACAATCAGAAAAAATTTTCATCATTTGGCTGAGACATACTTCGCAATATTGCAAATGAGCTTATTTTTAACTAAATACGTTGGTTTTACTTCACCTAAAAGTTGTAATACGGCTTTCTTTACAGCTCTATCTGTGTGTTTGTTGACTAAGGGCTCATTATTGTGGACGGCTGAATACAACATCACTTGTAATAGTCGCAAAATTCGTAACTCTGCAGCTATTTCAACCTCTTGTGATGGGTACGGATTCCTACTATACAATGCATCATACTCTAACTCAACATATTTAATCAGAAGCAATTCAAACTGTCTTGACTGTGGGTACTCTTGAGTGACCTGAAATGTTCCTAGTTACAGACTGTTCATAATATTAGTTGAATTTAAACCTTAGCCACTTGACAATTGTATTCATGAATAAAATACAATCTTCGCTGTAGGTCCGTGATAAATTCGGGCGTTTTCTTTTCATGATCCAGTTTTAAATTTATATAACTAGAACAGTTGGAAGTTTAAATGGCAGTAGCAATAATGAGAAATAATAAACACTGCACTTAAACAAAATCAAAAAACAAACTTAACACAACATGTGTGTTAATACATTTACTAAGTTTATACAAACGCGACGAAAGCTAGGACGCAATGACTGGTATGGCACTGAAGTACTTCTTCGGTTATCTTCAGGGATGCAGACTTCTCCTTTGGCATAGTTTTACTTAGTAAGCATGCAAGATAAATGTGTACTACTTCATGACCACTAATTAGTTGATATTGCTAATATTTAAATACTTGACAATTTTTTAGTCTAAATCAAAAATGACTTAATTCAAAAAATAAAAAAAGTTTTCAAGTCTTCAAAATTCTTCTAGGTAAACTTCCTTCTTGTTTGCTCCTCTTCTACTATTTCAAATTCCTCTCTTCTAGCTTTAAATTTTGTCAACAAAGCAAATTTCTAAATTTTTATTAAATGTTAATTAGCTATTAATAAAAGAGAACACCATAAGCACAATATCACAAACTGTAACTGGTTACTTAATATTTTGAAAACTAAATGAAACGTAAAACAGTAATAATAATATTTACGTTAAATACCTTCTTAGAGAATTAACCAGAGTGAGTGAATAGTCTGGATGATATGAATCATACTGAACACTTAAAATCTGTGCAAACATAATTGAGAGACCTACAAAAAATTAACCAAATTAATAAAAATATAAATCGACTAAATTGAAAACTCAATGCAAACCTTTTGCAAACGACTTCGGCGTATACCACCAGGAAATGGCACATGAAGAACATTACTTGAAATAATGACCTTTCCAAAAGATGCAAGTCTATTTTTTTTAATCCAGATAAATATAACGAATTCCTCACATTCACCCAGAACCTACAAGTAGGACTTTGAAGGCACGCCACTGTAGAATTTTAACGTAATAATATGGCCACTTAGTATCCGATTGCAGTAATCACAATATTTTTTTTCACAAGTGAAAAAACTTTAAAAATTGACGTTTGTCCAAGAAATCCGAATTGTTTTAACATCATTAAAATTTTTTTCTTGTAAATATCAGTAATGACCAGTTACTTCATGTCAGCCAACATTGAAAAAAAATCGCTAAAAATTACGACTCGCACTTATTGTTTAGTACGTGTTATTTAAAGCGGTTGTTAATCGTAGAAGCTACAATTAAAATCTATTTTTAAAATGTGTGTCGCACAAACGGTATCTCTCCTTATTTATAGCGCAATTCTTGATAAATGAAGTGACCTTAGTGTTTTGACACATTTTAATGTTGGTAGTGGCAACATTTTCTTACGTCAACCAATGAGACAACGGAAGAAATTAGGAGCATTTACCTTCAGCTGCAAATTGTTCCCTTATGTGACATGGCGTCTGGTAGGAAAGTCAGATTTTGATCAGTTCAAAGCGTTTTTAATAGTTTTTATGAATTTGATGTACAAGTCGGCTTGTTCTAAAAGCCACAAACATTTTATAGAGACTTGCATTGATGGTAATGCATGCAAGGAAAACTCAACGGATGAACGATGGGTAGGCACTAGTGTCTTTCTGACATCCTGAGAGGCATTAAAAGAATTTTGTTAAAAGCAAATTGTTTTCATGCCTTTAAGGTCGTTGGTTGTTACTAATATTGTGTGTTTTTATGTCCAGGTACTTCGAGAAGCACCAAGCCCATCCCTATCAGGTAAACACTTTGAAAATGTATTGGGGGGACGTATTTGTATCAACAATATTTATGAAATTGTTTTTGTACAAGCGATAAGTTCTAAAACGGCATTCTGTGCAAAAACAGAAATGGGTGTTGTATTGCTGACTTTAGTGGCCAATGTTCGAACACTTATTTGAAAGATTCCTTAAAATTACTCCTTGTGGGTCGTTATTTGGTGTAATTCACGCATCAGCTTTAAATTCATGTAATTCTCGCCTCGTAACGGACTTTCCCAAACGTTTTTGGACCGAAATTAGATCAAAAAATGTTTGTCAAAACAATAGTAAACATGGCTACCTTTTGCAGATATAACCTAACCTACTTGGTAGTTTATTTATATTTACAAGATTTTTATCATTTTCAACTGTTTACGGTAAAACGTGAATTTCGAACGCTACTAGTACACGACCAGAAGCGTTTTTCGTCGTTTTCCACTTCTTAGTTACATTTTTTGTGATAGAACTCGAAGTATAGTTCATCGAAGAGTTATGGCTCCAGCAGCGAAAGATACGAAAGAATTAGGGATTCACCAAATGGTAATTATCGGTCAGACAGTCCTGACTCACAATCACCCAGAGACCGCGATCGATCTTATCAGTCGAAGAGCTCCTACCTACAGAAAATACGTGAAAAGGAGAGAGAAAATAGAGACTACAAAAGAGACAAGTATTCAGGTATTGTAACGTGTTATGACCAAGTGGACTTGTTTTTATGACTTTTTTTCCAGATTGTGCCAGGTCGCCAAAGGATAAACGCAGCAGAGAATCTGAGCACAGGACCAATAATGACCGAAATGATGAAAAGAGCATTTTGCATCCTATAAAGATGTCACAAAATTTGTCATCGAGGGATAGGAAACCAGTGCATAATAATTCAGTGGACAAGGTAGGATGTTTGTTTAAAAAAAAATAACTTTGTACAAAAAGAAGTTTATAATCAGTGAATACTTTGGGTCTGTAATGTTTGTTTGAGGGGTTAAATATTCATTAATAGCCAATTAGCGACGTAATTATTGAAGTATGCATATATTTTATTAAACAAATTAATAACATTCGTGTGAACGCTTGTTAGAAAATATTTTTGCGCTGACGAGCCCCAACAATTAAAGATTAATGTTCGTCATAGATTTGAAGATTTTTAACAACTATCAATTTTTGTTATTTTGATCCCCACACAACTGAAAGAACAGTCTCTACGTCCTATTGTTCAAATATATATTTTATTTAAAAGCGTTGCCTTTTCGCACAGAAATTCACTGTGACCAATATAAGAAACTACAATTAGATCACTGTTACAAGCAAACAGAATTTTGATGATCCAACTTTTTCTGGACAACTATTATACGGACAACAAAACTCCTGCAGTAGGCCGTGCAATTTATTTTTAAAATAACGATGTTGGCAACGCGTTGCTTGTTCAGTTTGACAGTTACGGCCCAATACTGTCAAATCAAGGGTCAAATAGCTGCAATGCCAACATTTTTATTTTAACAATAAATTGCACGGCCTACTAGAGGGTTTTTTTTTCGATCATTAGGTATTTTATTGCAACAATGCAAAAGCTTGTTTTTAAGTTTGCTGATTTTATTAAAATTACTAAATCGATCGTAATATTTGTATCATATTCATAATCATAAAATATTTGGACACCGTTGAGTACTTAGAATTGCTTCTGAAAATTGGCAATTTGTACCTTAGAAACTTACCATAAACGATAAAACACCGTGTATTTTAATTGTTGAGTGAAAAATAAGTTTGTTTTGGTGTATTTCGGAAAATATGCTGTAACATTTTAATCTCTTGTTATTGAAAGATCCTTTGATGCTTTTTTTAGGGGTGATAAAATTCCAGTGATATGATACAAAAGTGCAATTGTTACTGACAATTTCCCTTTCACTAATTAAAATACGACATTTAAATATCAACATGACACTACTAAGTACATAGATCCAATAAGACTGTTTTGCTATAAAAACTTATACGTCATCCAACAGTTCAACTTTTTACAAGTCACTACATAACATGGACTTTGTTAATCGTTTTCCGTAATAAGTCCCTCAGCTGATTGTTTGAAAATATCCAGTTGGTATTAATTCGTTATCAGTCAATTTTTTGGCTCTTTCTGAAAAATAAATGACCTCATTCCTAAGCAGCCTATTTCATATGATGACTTGAGAAATTTCTTATAAGATTTGACCATCATACATATTGGTTGACTCAAGTAACAGAATACAAATAATTTCGTTAAGTGTGTTCAAAGACTGTGAATACGCAAAATTAAAGAGAAAGAATGTGAAATGTGCACAGATACATCTTTGAGCATCACTGGTTGTTCAGTTTCAACAGTATGCTTTGTCTAGTCTAGAAATCTAGACAAATAGCAGGATTGAGGAGTTAAAAGTCAGCTTAATACCTTCAGGACTAAAATAAAGACAACAAGTATTACCACATGTTTTTTGCAAGCCCTCGCTGTAGAGAATATTTTGTCCAAAACATGGAAGCTTTATAACATGCAATTACTGCGTTCTCCGAGTTTTTCTGTCTTTTCTGTGCCTAAACTTTTACTGAAATCCTATTGCTCACCAACTTCTCTTGAGCGTCTTCATAGCGTTTTGAATTTTAGTGGTACGTTATCTGTATAATGCGATAGTTCCAGATCGCATTTCTTTTTTCCTCTTCACCTTTCAATTGATAATAACCCTCCACTTCGTCCCGTGACTAAATTTCTTACTCCTATGCCGATTTTACTCCCTCAACTTATAATATAACAACTAGTGCAATGTGTATACACGTTGTTGTTTATTTCAGAGGGATGATCGGGATAGAGTTGCTAGAGTGGGCGATTGGTCAGAGCATGTCAGTTCTTCAGGTAAAAAGTACTATTACAACTGCAAAACCGAAGTATCTCAATGGGAGAAACCAAGGGAATGGATAGAACGTGAGAGGGACCGATTTAGGAATAGAGAACGAGAACGAGACCGAGATCGAGACTCGGATCGGTGCTACAGCCGCTCCGGTACGCGTAAGTTACCCTATCCAAATCCATCAGCAGCGAAACAAAAGAATTAACCTCTGGCGTATCTTCCATAGGGCACGAGAAACATTCCAACTCACGGGCGGCGAATAGCAGCAGCAGCAAAGATGGGACTCGAGAGAGCGCGACAGGCAGTCGGCACTGGAGCAGCAGCAGCAGTCGCGACGACAGCGACGTTCCCGGCAAAGACTCCAGATCTTCGCGGAAGCACCCCGAGGAGAACGCGCAAGCGACGCAAGACATGGACATCTCCCCGGGCGACAGCACGCCGACGTCGGAGATTTCGTACGGGAATAGTTCTGGCCAGCAAGTGGCCGAGCAAAACACTCTGGGACCTGTTCTGTTGGCAAACGCCTTGCCACGATTAATTTCGCATCCCATTCACATGCCCTCAACGCCGGGACGACCGGAATCGTCACCGCAGAGCACGCCGTCTATGATGCCGGTACCGACGACGGTCACAATATCCAACACGCCTGGACCACCGAGTTTACCACGGATTATGTCACAGACTACGCCTACCGATAATTCTGACAAAAACTCACATGGTTCTATAGGTTTGCAAAGGCAGACTATTTCTGGGGATAGTGCAGTGCATACTTCTCTAAGTGTAGACACTAATCATACGGGAACTGTAGTTGAAGGCCCACCAACACCTACACATTCTGAGACGCCGGATTGTTCTAAAGGTAAGATTGAACAATGATTTATTCAGATTATCGGGTCTTAAGTACTTAACTGTACAATACAATCGTGCGTTTTTTTTGAAAATACTCAAAAAGTAGTTATTTTTTTGGTTCAGTACTAGCAAACTCTGCTCAAATTTTTACATAAATATAGTTTAAAGTAACAGAATCAGCTCCAGTATGACACTATGGTTTCCTTCCCCTTTTGAAAAGTAATCTTTCAAACATTTTAAATCTGTAGCTTCTAGAATCTAGACAACGTATGACACGTAGCATTAAGCTTATACAGGTCGCTAAAAAGTATGGAAGCAGTTGAATATCGCGAGCACGGTTTGTTGAATCTTTTTGAAATTTGGGCCAACCCTAGGAATATTCGAGTTCTATTTTCTGTATCTTTTTCAAATTTGAATTCAGAAATGTCACGCATGCATTACTTTATTTTTTCCCAACATGGTAAAATGAATTGTCAAAATAAAAATACTGAAAATCAGAAAATCGTAGCTAGCCCTGACAATACTACCACCTAGAGTAGGACACTTTATTAAAAAATTATAGTAGTGCCCAATCATTGTAAAAATTATTTCAATACTGTTTCCAAATAATTTACAAAATATTCTAGAAATAACAATACATTTCATTGTTATGAAAGCTTTTTGAAAAATTTAAATAAAAAATTACATTATTGAAGAAAGTTCAAATTAATATTAAAAAAAAAAGTAATAATTTTACAACAAATGTTCGAAATGTTTTCTATCAACTTCCTGGCATTGGTAAATACGTTGTACAAAGTTTAAAATGACTGTAAAAATATTAGGAGGAATATCAGCAATCACATTTAATATTCTTTCGTCGTCCTATCCACCTTCCAGGAAAAGTTGCATTCAAATAATGTCGTACTTAACGTCCGAAGTGAGGTGGTGCTCCATCTTGTTGGAACCAGATGGAGGTAAATTTGGCTTTTCATAGTTGGAAAATATTTGTCTAAGTCGAGGAATAATACTTTGTAGCAAAAGTTGGAGGTATTTGTCAGACGTTAAATTTCCGTTAATCAAAAAGGGACCTACAATGTGGCTACCACTAATGCCACAACAAACATTAGTTTTTTGGGGGTACTGTGTACGAATCTCCTCCATCCAGTGTGGATTTGTATCGGACAAGTTATGGCGATTAACATGCCCATTCAAACAAAAAATATACTCATCAGAGAATATTAATTATTGGTTTATGAAGCTGCCATCCTGATTTAGTCTGACTGCCATTATTTTGCAAAATTCGATTCTGCCGTCAAAGTCATCTTCACTCAATTCTTGTAGTAAATGAATTTTCTATGGATATTTTTCCCGTTTGAGTATTTTTTTAAATGAGTCTACTCATATTGTGGTTTAATGCCAATTGCTGCACTGAAGTTTTTGGATTTTCAGTTACATCTAACATGATATTAAAAGAGTTCTCGTCATTTGTAACATTTTTTGTTCTTCCGGTTCTTTGACGATTTCTAACATTACCAGTTTCGTTAAATCTGCGCAGTGTTTTTGAAACCGTCCACCTAGAGACTTTCTCTCGATTGGGATGAGTTTCATTAAAAAGCGCTGCTACTTCAATATTGCTTCGACGTCTGTCGCCTTAACCTACAATTATCAAAATTTCTATTCGTTCAGTTTCTGTTAACAGTGCCATTTTAGTGTTTTATTGAAATATTTTTAAAGCTAGATGTAGAAGTTTGCTGACTACCAATTTCTATTTTAGAATTTATGCATGTGCTACAGTTCTGTCTGAAGTCAGAAAAAATTCTATTGAAAAACTGACAATTGAAGACTTGATTTGAAAACAAATGCAATTTAAAATTTAAAAAAATGACAGAAAGGAGAACTGGAGTGTTTTTAAGGATAGCCCAAATTTCAAGAAGATCCCACTAACTGTTCCTACAATATTCAACTTCTTCCATACTTTTTAGCAACCCTGTATGATGAACAATTTATACGTATAAATGAAGTTTACAAGTAAATAGACAAAGGTTGCGCCTAGTGACGGAAAATTGCGCTTTTAAGTAGCATGGAATCTTGAAAAAATTGTTTGACGTATTCTAATAGAACTTATTGAGGGCTACAATTTGTTCATTTTTGTTTATTTAGATTCTGGAAAAACGATAATTTTTAAAAATGCCCAGCTCCAGTATCTTTAAAGACGAAGATTTGAAATTTTGCCCAAAACTTTTTAATCATCTTGCTCTACCATTCATATAAAAATTGAAAATTCTATGCAAAGTGATTAAATTGTCAAGCTTTCTCATTTTTAGGTAGGAGACCGATGTTTTATAACATTTTTGAACTTGTCTTCTAAGTAATCTTTCTGTTGAAAACGAGTTTGTTGCACTTTACTTTAAAACACTGTCCATCTTTTTATGGAAGTTAAAACAAGGTAACTAGAAAGATTGCTGCAAAATACCAGACCTCCATTTTTAAATATGGCGGAATTGAATGTTTAAATGCTCTTTTCTACATGAAAATATGTACAAGTATGTTGGAAACCATTTTTCAAAAACTTTTGTGTCTGATACAGTTTTTCTCCTTTCTATGGAAGTATTTACTGTAATAGGGTCCATTTGATGATCGAATTTCATGTTTACTCGAGTTTTTTAAAATATGAAAAAATGGTCCTTCCGTTTCCATTTATCTGTTGACGATTTTATTAAAAGATATTCTCCTATATTCCTGGTCTCATATGAAATTTTATATGTATTTTAGGAATAGCTGTAGATGGTAAAACACTAACCAAAATTTGTGTGATCATTTCCACCAACAATTTGATGATGTCATCAAAAGTTTTGCAAGTTTTTAAGTAAATGCAATTTAAATTTTATAAAGAAACATATTTCTAAACGTGTGACTTTAACGTTATAAAAAAAAATAATAAAAATTGTATAACAGAATTTTACAATATAACAAATATTTATACCGGGTTCCCAGCGACCTAGAAAACCGGAAAAACCTGGAAATGCCAGGGAAAATAAAATAGTCAGGAAAAATTCGAAAAAGTTCTGAAGAATTTTCGGTTGTGCATAAATTTGATATCTGAATTTTATTTTTATTTTTTTCCTAAGTGAGAGAAATTGTCGGAAACCGAACGACTGTGCTGAATCCCCGGGCTCCTAGACGTATTTTTTGTCATCATTTTCACCATCTTCTTCAACCTCTAAAATATTTGTTGTCTTCAGGCAAAATTACATTTTTCTTGCAAATATAAGCTACATTTTGAATCAATATGTTGTAAATCCATATTATTAGCAATTTTAGGGAGATTTTGAAAGAACTCAAAGAAAGAATTGGTAAAGAATTGTTTTCGCAAAGGGATTAAAAGCACTGTGCTGTGGTAGTATTGGGTCCTCAAAATGAAATATGCTTCTTATTTCATTGCACAAAGCGATTAGAAACTTCTCCCACATCTATTCCAATTATAATTATTCATTACTCAATTATTCATGTGAATTTAAATATCTCGTCACATCAATACCCAAATGCATATTCTTGACACAAATATAATTTGAGGAATCATTTACGCTTTTAATTTCCTGCGTTTGTCCAACTACATATATATTTTGTGATTGCTGTGGCCTTTGTTCTTGTCATGTTTACATTTTGAATGACTGGATCATCTTTCAACATATTTTTCAAGCCATTAACTCTCTGATCCATAGCGTTGAAGGCTAATTTGCGTTCAGCAAAAACATCAAAAATCCAAATTTCAAGCATTTTTTATTTAACATCATTAGTTTCTTAAAAAATATTACTTATCTTAAGCTGATTGTTCTTTATTATCTTAGTCTCATTTCCAATGTGTCTTCTAGAACTTGGATGATTCTTTATCACTCTTATATTCTATTTGGTTGTTTTCAAAGTACCACCAGTCAGAATACCATATTCCAGAAATGCAAAGCCTCATAGGGAATTGCTGTATAAAAAGCAAATATTAGTGGGTAATTTTCTGACAAGTGAAATATGCAATTTGGACATTTCTGGGAAAATTACTGGAAAACCTGGAAAAGTCAGGGAATTTTACTATAGCAAATCGCTGGAACCCTGTTATATTATCTTGCAAACCCACAAAAAATTGTTGATCAAAATTCATTTTTTTATCCCCCTTAAAATAAAAACAGGATGACGTCTTCACAGTTTTTTTTTTTATGGAAAAATTTACTTGAAACATTCCCATGCTTCTTTATTTGAAGTTTAACAGTCCTTATTTTAATTTATATAGGTTATCATAAAAAAATGAATTCGCAAAATCAAGATTTATAATTCACCTAAAAAACTGGATTTATTTGATTGTACTTCAGAGGCGAGGGAAGTTTTGTCTAAATAATTTTAGATCATTTTTTTGTACTTAAGACTTGGAACCTCTAAAAATGTTTAGGGTGTTAAGTTTAAAAACATACAAAAGACCCCGGTATATTTAGAAATAATTTTAAATCGATTCTAAATGGATTCTGTTACATTGCAGCAAAGATTTTTTTCGAATAAATCACAGGGAATGTTTAACCTGCCACCACCAGATCGTTGGAATACCTGTATAATAACATTTTTCCACATATAAAAAAAATCTCTTACACCTATTAGTATCGTTAAAACTGCTACTAATTAAACATTTGTCCACCAATGGACGAAAGCGCAAAACGAACATATGTATTTCTAAATTTGTACAGTCAATAAACCGCACGAGATAAAGTTAAGGCTTAAAAATGGATTTCGTGTTGTAGTGAACGAGTTGTGTAGTAGTAACGGAACACTCATATTTTATTTAAAATTATTTGTGTACGAATACTTAGATCTGTAAGAGCCGGTTTTGCGATTAAATTTTTAACACGGCGTTAAAGTACCATGTGACCTACTCTACACCAATCCCACGTCGCTAAACGCCACGTTTAAAGACGTGATTAACTTAATCTCAGTTCAAATATTGTATAAACTGGCCCGTAAGTTTCTTTTTTTACTACCATCTTTTTTAATTTGCAATAAAAGTAAATGTAGTCGGCGCCACAAAAAATCAGTGTCAAATAATATAATAATCAATACTAAATACATATATGTATGTCAGTTTTCAATTCGCCACAAATATCAGAGAAGAACTTAAATAATGAATCAGACGAAGTAAGAAAGATAGCAATAACTTTCTCTCTAAGGACATCTACAACAAAAAAGTTAGTTCTTCTTTCAAAATTGATGCATTTATGTTTTGTGTCATGATGGAGACATTTGTTACTTTTCATGTTGTAGGACCATTATTTCCTAATTAGGAATCTAAAAGTTACTGAAATCGTTCTTATTTTGATAAATACACACTTAGTAATACTAGTTTCAAAGCGACAAATCTTTTTCCAAGGAAATCGCCACTTTTTTTTTTTTTGCTATAATGATAATTTATATTCTACCATTGTCTAGGAGTCTACAAAGATTTAAAATTTTACGAATGTCGCTGTCTTTGATTGATTATTTTCCATAGGTTTTTTTAATTCTATTAGGCTTGTTGACATTCACTATAGATCCACTTTACTACTACTGTTTGTAGAGAATAAGTAGTTCATTTATAGGAAAATTCTATTTTAATCAAGCTTTAATGAAGTTAAAAGTAGGGAAAAATTACTAGCGACAGTGTTTAGAAACTTCTTGATATACTACATGTAATAAGAAATAATGAACAGCCATTAACATTTAACATTCTTTGAAATACACGTTGTGTTATCACGAGAAACAAGTGCTTCATCTCTTTGTTTCCTCATAATTATACAACTATTTAAATTCAGTTAATAAAGCCAGAAAATATTGTCAGCTAGATCTTTAAATAAGTGTTTAAAATAAAGAAAACATCTTTCTAACTTTAGACGTATCGTCCATGTTTTCTTCTATTACCTAATAAAGTTAAATAATGAATCATTTCAAATCTTCTTTTAAAAAAGTAAATATGTTATAAAACTGTTGCCTCTTTCACTGTACACACTACAATTTTATGTATGTATGTTCTGTAAGAAACAAAAATTAATTTGAAAGTTTAAAAATTCCTTACAAACACTCAAATTTACTCCTACATTCCAAATCGGAAAAGAATTGTGTCCTTTTACTTTTTAAAATATTTTTTTAATGGATCAAAGTTGTTTTAAATTCCAAAAAGCAACCAAAAAATATTGATGGGCATAAATTCAGAATGAAAAGTGCAAAAAAAATCTAATATCACTAGAATTCTTGTCAGTCGATTGTGGTTCGTAAAATTGTAATGAGTCGTGAAGAATTTTATTTAATGTCGGTTGTTGGTTTTTCCAGCTACCTATACGTATAAAGTCACTTGCTCGAATATTGTGTGAATGTCAATTACTTAGTTCTGGTTTCTGTAAATTATGCGCGCAATAAAACGTATAATGCAGAAGAAGGTTCGGAACGAGATAAATTACGTGTTCAGAAGTGTTTTATCAAAAAAATATACTCCTATATGAAAACTTAAAAGCTGATCCTGATACAAAAATTATAAGTGAATGGAACTGAAGTTATATGTAGTAAAAAATATTTGTGTTTATATAAAAAAAAACTGACATTAAATTAAATACCATGCAAATTTCCTTTAATAATATAGATTGATAAAAGTTATTGAAATTAAAAAATATTGCTATATTATTTATTGTTACTGCATAATTTGTAAACAAGTAAACATGCTGTCGAAAAACTAAATAGAATATCAACGAGTTATTATTCTAACAAATAAAAATTGCAAAGGAATAACCATAAGAAGTATCATGTCTTCTAGTGTTAGAGTAGGTTAGAAGAACGTATTTGTTTGACGCCTTGAAAGTAACCTTACGCATAAACTTAATTTCACGCCCTCTATCGATGATTTAGGAAGCTTTTAATATAAATAACACAGCAGTTGAGATTAGTTTTTATACAATGCTCGCTGCAACTTGGGTGTCAATTTACCCGTAGTGTGTACTTACGTAATTGTTAAAATTGTTATTCACCCTAGAGACATATTCATAACTGATTAAGTATATAATAATGTAATGCCAATGATGCATTCTGATGCTATTGTTAAACACAAACATTTTTTTCTGCCGTGTAGGCAAAAGAATACTGAATCTAATTGCTGAAATTATGGTGATGGAGCGTAGCAAAGAAATAATTGTCACAGATAGTAACAATTACAAGAAATTTGCCCTCAGAGAGATGGTTTATCTGATGCTTACTGTTTTGCAAAACAATAGCGAAATGCTTGGGATGGCTAAGTCGACTTAGCGAGTGGAAAAATCGAACAGGGGTGATTGAACATCCGTAGCATCAGCTAACGGTTCTTTTGGAGGGCAAATCCACTGTGCGACACTAATTACTGCCAACTGTTACAATGATGGGAGTAATTGGTAAAGGAAGTAGATACATCCTTACCTTTGTCTTTTATTCTCGTGCAAAATTCTTGCAATTTTTTGTACGGGAAGTCTATTTTGTGTCTTTGTGAAGGTACTTTCGATCTATGTTGTTATGTACTATAAATGCTGCAAATGTACAAATTATTGCTGTCATTTTTGCTTTGGTATGTTACATAATTACTGGGGCGTATGCAGAATTTGCGATACTTTGAAAAGTAATAGAATTCCTTAAGTGTATCTCGTAACATTAGAGCGTAAAGAGAATTTATGCTCTCATTTCATTTTCTTTCTATGTGTGGTAACTGTTATTTTATGTACTAAAGTGAAATACATTTTTAATTTGCAAAATGTATCCAAAACATGACTTAAATTTATTGCATGTCACGACTGACGTCTCGATCACACAATCACTTCCGTTATACCAACATAAACGCAAAAAAAGTTCACATTTTTGTTTAAAAAGTACTACCAACAGACTCAAGTCATTTTTGATCACGGAGCATTACAGTAATTGTTTATCAAACATTAATTACAATTAGAATATTATTTTGTGTATATCAACACGTGCACAATTTTTTATGCTACAATGTTATCATTATCACAAAGCACAGCACAGTAAAGTTATACATAGTATTTTATCTGAAGCTTCTTGTCTCATTTCTAATATTTATAGTCTTATCAAATACAACGTACGTGAAAAGTTTTTCTAAACATCTTGTCAAATTGCAGTTCAGATACGGATTTTATAATTTATTGTTATTAAACAATTAATTTTTGTTGACATTCATTATTGTAGTTTGGACAATGTGGTTTAATAAATTGAATTTCAAGATAAAAACATCCAAAAATGCTTTAGAAATTCGACACAGTTTATTATGTACACAAGAATCAGCAATTTTTTGTAGTTTTGATACGCTTTTGCACATCGAGCAATATACATAACACTCTTTAGAATAATTTTATTTTAATTTGCCGCTGGCTCTTTCAATGTCTGTTTTAAGTTAATTTATTAATAAATAAAATATTGTGATTTTTTTTTAAATACAAAGGGTTATGCCTGCGGTTTTTTGGGTAACACATTCTTAACTACTATAACTAAATAATGCAAGAGCGTCGTAGAAATAATTTGATTGGCATTTTGTTTAATAGTATGTACTATAATATTCTCGTTCAATAATATGTAAGTGTTTCTAATTTCAGCAATTTATCCTTCATAAATAGGGGCATACCCTACATAAAAATTCAGTGTTTGCTTTCTATCTGTAACGTAACAAAAGAAATTATTATTAATACTTTAATAAAACGAAATTTAGTGTTTTAACAATCTACATTTTAAAAACTACCCCTAAGATTTTTAGTTGACGTCAAAATTGCGTAAGTCATACTCGTATTTCTTTGTATAAGAAGCCTGATTGAAGTTGAAAATGGACAAAAATACTCCAACACATCGAAGGACAAAAACCCTTTAAACCGCAGGTGAAAATTTGTGGTGTATTGTTTTCAAAGTTATTTTTATCAACAGTGGTTTAAATGGCAAGTATAATAAAAGAGGTGTGACAAATAAGGTTGCTGAGCAGATGAGTACAGCGAACATTTTTTAAATCATTTAACCCATCTGAGTGTTTTCTTTAATAAAAATTTTTTATTTAAAATAATTGAAACACATATATGTATTTAGGTTTTCTTATGTGTATACATTCTTTTACAATAATGTACCTTATTTGAAATATAACCTAAAAAAAATATCATTAAAAAGTCTGTAATAAGTATTACAAATTTTTGAACCAAAAAAAATTTGGCCTTGAAATAGTAAAGTTATTCTAAGAGTTAGTTATTCACATATGAATGTTGGTGTACGCTTTGAACTTGAACATGAACTATATAAAACTCGCGAAATCCTGTGGATTGATGAATTATTTTAGTATTCTAGTGAATTTGCACTAAATTCATGGTCTTAAGGTAAAGTTGTGCTAATCGTAACTGCTAAAATACCATTCAACAGTTCAAGATATTTCTTCAAAAAGCGTTCAAATGTAGTAAAAGTCTACCCTAAGGTGAAAAACATAACTGCTTTAATTTAATATTGATATTTAATAAATAATTTTTATTTAATTTGCTCTTAGTATCACATTAAATTAATTTTAAAACAATTTGGGAAAAATTGATTTTCCACCTGTTTGTTATTAATATTACGTTGTTTGACTTTTAATTTGATAAAAGAATTTGTTGGGGTCAGTGACAGACAAAAAAATATGCTAATGAATTAACAGCATGTTCACCAAAATGTGGTGGGTTTTGATGCATAGTAACGCAAAAGTTACCTGAACACATCAAGGGTGGGTTTATTTGTATTGAAAAATATTCATGAAAAAGTTTCTTCGAAAATGACAAACCACACAGCCGCACTTGGCGTTCTAAAAATGTACTTGCATTATGGTAATTATCACTCACTCGTGGCTGTAAACTTGATACGATAACGTCAGTGGAAAATTTAAACATTTTATTGTTGGAATGTGTTGCATTTTCACTGCTTGGACTTTTAGTTGGAAATGCAGATTTTTTTAATTGACGTACTCAAAATTTCAGTGAATATCGCCCTTAAGAAGCGTTTGAAAATTTTTAGTTAATACTGAAACATACTTTTTAAATAATTTGATTAATGCTTTAAAAGACTTTGACCTCTAAGTTCTTTGTAGATTTCACAGTTTTAAACATTTTTTCCATTTAAAATAAATTGTTTTTTACAATACAGAGTATTTATTTAATGAGTATGTATTTTGGACTTCGTCATGATTATTGTTTTTTTTTTTTTTTTAAGTACATACTTGAGTTTCAATTATTTTTTTTTAGATAAATGTAAATTATAAATTAGAGTTGTTTATAATAAGAGCATTGTTATGAAAAAGAGATTTAATTTATCCTATTATTGTTTTCTGTTAGAGAATATTACAATACTAATTCTCTGAATCAGTTTTACCATACTAATATGAACTGTACTATATACACTTGAGTTCACCAGTTTTGCGTATTCTTAAAATCTAAATTACGTTATAGATTGAAGACGTAAGAAAAATAAAAATCAAATTTGTAACGTGCCTCATTGAGAGTTATGCTACAAGAAATTCTACTAAAGTTCGTTTACTGAACAGATGGAGTGACCACGTGCCTTCAAAGTGAGCGTC
Source organism: Zophobas morio (assembly GCF_036711695.1). NCBI lineage: Eukaryota > Metazoa > Arthropoda > Insecta > Coleoptera > Tenebrionidae > Zophobas > Zophobas morio. The sequence continues at coordinate 14,996,878 of NW_026972129.1, read as the reverse complement.
GAAGCTTACCCCATAACATTAAAATTGAATATATGAAGAAATTTCGACGGAATGTTTGAAAATATTCTCATTCATGTGTCATTCTTACTTCTTTCCATCGGATTCCTAGTTTAAACAAAGCCAGAAATTGGCAGTAAAAATCACAAGTTTAGGGTTTTAAAAGATCACGCACTTTTACAACTCCATATGTTCGATAAACGAATACAAATGTAACTTTATTGTCACTTTTGTACATTTCTATCACTAAATTTACATCTTGAACGGAAACGAAGGGAAATGTGGTAATTGGAGGAATGTCTAGATTGTGATCGATAATAAGTTTCGTACATTTTTAGATGACCAAAATTTTGATAAAAGACAATAATAAAAAATTATTGACAAATTTAGACGAATTCTGTTAAGAGACAGCACAAGAGACCATAAAACATGAACCAATAAAAAAATGAAGTGTTAATATGAAATTCTGACCATAATTTTAGTTATTTAATCACTGCCAGGTCGTATTGAACTATCTGTATAAAACTATGTTCATAAATTCGTAGATTCTTTAAAGTAGAATACTTCGATGAATTAAAAGTTTGGTTTACACCACTAAATAGCAAAGTTCGTTTCACACTGCAACATTAAGCAGTGCCTTAAAACATTTTTTGTAATATTTAAACAAAAGATCAAGTTTTCTGTAAATAAATCTTTCTAAATTAAAAAAAAAATACTTCCTGTGTGCTTACTCCAATTGTATTGCAGTTTGTTCAAAGTAAAACATGAACTTCAACTCAGCTTAACTGAACTTGCTAGGCAGTATGTTATAATTTTAGCCTATCACAGCTTCGTTAAAATATATTGGCTATAGTGCAGTTTTTATATCTTGCTACCACTAACTTTCTAGGAAATCAGTATACAAATTTATTATGTATTATCAAAGTCTTTTTCACGTTTTAATGATTGTATAAAAAAATATTTTAACTACAGAATTTCAAAAAAATATAGTGTACGTAGTAGGCAGTGTGGAAGTAGCTAAAAGGACACAAAATTTTTTCAATGGTTTTCCAAATCTACCTGGACCATTCAGAAGTTTTTTTTTTTTTTATATATAATTTTAGGTATTTATTTAGCCTTCATCAGGTCCAATTTGAATTGCAAAACAGTACACGAATTCTTAGTTACCAGGCGTGATTGTTTTACAAATTTACATCAATAAGCAAATAATGTCTCAATTGAAACAAAAACTTTTACGTAGTCGATTTAACAATTAAAATGAGTTCCGAGTTGACACTGAATACTGCTACTAAGTTGCAGCTTGTTACTAAGGAGCCTGCGACAATAGAATAGAATTGAATAGTAGTGAGGTTTACTAACAATTTTGTCGATCAGGACACTGGATTAAATTTATTTTTAATTCGTTAAAAAAATCAATTAAAAACTTATTACATTACTTTGTAAAAACAACATTGTGACCTTGTTGTACGTGTAAACAGTTACCGTAGAAAAAAATGTTTTTATTAATAGTATCAAACCAAATCAGTTTTGCTGACTGTTAAAACTCTAAAAGGAAAAATAAATTTAGTGTCAAAAATAATGATAATACGTCAGTAGTTTTTTGTTTATTGGTATGTCGTCATAATAGTAATTGTGTTTTATTTGTTATCAGTTGTCTCAGTACCTGTTAGTAGTCCACCGGGCAATCTCTCCACACTTCAGGGAATGTCAAGCTCCTTACAAGCTTTAAGACCCCAAGGTCCTTCAATAACACCGTCATTGGCTAATCATTATAGAGATGATTTAGTTAATCATGTTAGGGGATGGCCAGCGGAGATTTTAGAAAAACAAGTAAGTACTCCAACTCTACAATTGATTTGTATTTTACACTGAAAAGCCAAATCCAAAAAAAATTGCAATAATTAAGTCAGTGTAAGTTGCAAACCTTTAAATTAACGATGACTTTAATTTTTAGAAAATTTATCCTATTTGGTAAATATACTTAAAGGAACTAAATCATTATTTTGTTTTATTATCATTAATTAATGTTTTATTAATTTAATTTTCTTAAGAGAAAATTTATTTCGTAACGTTTTTCTGTTAGGCAGCTAATACAGCGGATCCATAATATAAGAACATTTCAAATGGATTAAAAACTTGTAAGAATTAAATTTTCGAAAAAGCTCAAACAAGTCAAATGTTTATATTATTTAGAAATAAATTCTCATTGTACAAAAATAAGGTGATTGTACTCAATTTTAAATATAAATGTAGTTAAAAAAAAGATTGCTATGAATATTTTAGTATTTGTAAACAGCAAATTATAGCAGGATCAGATTTTTACTAAGATCCAGTAGTGTATGAAATGAATTATTAAAAAATATGCTGTAGTTATATTTTACAACATTAAGTTTTATTATTTTTTCGTTTTTGTTACTTGGTTATAAAAAAAAATCTAAAATAGGAGTTTCAAATTATTGTTATGTATTTCAGGCCCAAAAGTTGGCAGAGGAGGCTCACATTATGGGTAGTATACAATGTTCTAAAGTTTCTGCTGAACTCAAGTCAGCTAGGTCAATAGTTCGTCTCACAGAAATTCAGGCCACATTGCAAGAACAGAGGTATGTAGTAAAGAATATTGTTGTTACTATTGTTACTATTAGTATTAAACTGCTTAAGAAGTGAAATTATCGTTCGCACATTGGTAATAAATTTGATAATTGGTTTCAGAATATTGTTTCTTCGTCAACAAATAAAAGAATTGGAAGAATTAAAATCACAAAATTCATTCATGTCTGACGATTCTTAGTGGATGAAATATCACAAGATTAGTGTTAATAGCTAAACATTTTCGTTAAGTGGAAAGTATGCATTATAATTTAATTAATTTATAACTTCAGCCGGTGTATATTTATATTTCCGTCATAATTTGCCTTCAAGTTGTTGACTTGGTAGGGCCTATTTTCGCATTTTATTTAATTTGTTAGATACTAAAGACTATTTCTCTTAGGTAGACTTTAATATGTGACCTGTATTATAATGGTTTTATGTTTTAGAATTAGATAAATTAATATAATATAGAAATAGTTTTTTTCACAAGTGTATATTTTCATTTGATGGCTTGTAAAAGCTTCATAATCACATTGTACAAATTTGTTTTAATTAGTTACGATTTTGTTGTTATTTTCTGTGTATTTGTAGAATGTATTTAAACTTGTAAAAATATTATTTTATAAAATAAAATTATTTTCCAAAGTCTGTTATAATTTTAAAACTTAGTTAAGTTGTTACAATTATAAACTGTTAACTTTAATTATATCTTACGAATATGCGACAACGGGTGGAACATGCAGCAATTGATCAAATGGAAATATACACGAAGCAGTAAAAAGCACATTGCTCCTTCAAAACAAATATTTTAAAGTTTGTATTTTTTTCAAAAAAATGAAAAAATAAAAAATCTATTAAATATCTTGTGATATAAAACACTGTTCATGTTTCTGTTCTATGTTGCTTTAATGTAAGAAATTTATAAAATACAATTGTTATATTCAATATAAATAAAATTACACTAATTTTGTACATCCAGATATTTGAATATGACAACTGTAAAAGTGATTTTATACAATTACCTTATTTACATTTCTTTTGTATTTATATTTTATTATCAATTTTAAAAAATTATAACTTTTTAAGAAAGTACAACTTTTGACGCAAAATCTTAGTCTTAATTTCCACGAGATTTAAGGCTCTTCTGACGTTTAGCACATTTTCTTTTGGCTGAGGAAATACTTTGTATAGTTGTCTCCATGTATTTGAGTGTATGTCTGTTATATATAATCTTATAAAATTGAAATGTTCCATACAAGTAACATTAAAACTTTTTAATCTAAAACAGTTTTTATATTGTAGTGTTAAGATATTTCTCCTGCACAATAAATAATTTTGAGACTAAGAACACGGATAAACGAGTCGGTGCAGATCAGGATCTAAAAAGATGGTGGGACAATGTCAATTCAGGCTTCATTTTATAACTAAATTTTATTAACTAAAACAAAGTTAACAAAACTTGGCTTTATTAAGTATAAATTATTGTATATTTGAATAAAATAAAAATTATATTAGAAGAGGAACTATCTGAAACAGAAAACACAGACATTCCTATGAAGTGAGAGTATAAGACTTACATTCGATATAAAAACATCATGACTGCTACAAGGGAAAATAATTTAAACGAAACTAGGCCAAGTTTCTGACAGATATAACTAATAAAATTATATATTAAAAAAATAAAGGCACAAATATGCTGAAAATTCCATCTGTTCATAAAAATAATACAACATTTTGTTCAAAAGAATTAGGAATCAACGGTTGAAATAAAAATGAAATTTTCAGCAAAAGATTTATTTTCTGTAGAGTTACAATATTTACATGAAGCAGTCTAACTCCTTTTTAATACTCTGGATAAAAAGAGCATGAAGCTCATTACAAAACAACACAAATATTTCATAAACAACTGTAAAGACGTTTGAATTTCCTTCTATATATGTACAAAATATATGTGTTGTTAAAAAATCACAATCACTATAAACAAATATTTACACTGATTATTTTTTCTTCTCTTAATTGAGGAACGAAGGAGTGAGCCTACTTTGATAAGATAACACAGACAAAACCCAAATTAACAACAAAAATATGCTATTGCATTGCAATAATTATTCCATGTCAGCAATAAATATAAATCGCCTGCCGTACCTACTTTATATAATAAATTGGTTTACAAAATAAAAGTTTTCCACGATACTGAACTTTTGCAATAAAAGTATAACAACGTTTTGTCTGTGTTGTAGTATAAATATGTATATGCATATTGTTTATAGTTATGTATGGGGCCTGACCCATAAGAATATCACAGAAAAATAGCCACTTAATGGCCGTCATATAAATATTATATGATAAGAATCATTCAAAAATTTCACAAGTGTTTATCATCACACGTTATTGATGAAATTCATCAACATCATTAGAAAATTCTACATTCTATGGATCAGACCTTTGAAATGCCTACGCTATGGTATACAATGTAGGGAGTAACATGCCGTGTACAACAATGTAGTTTTGTACACCGACGCATCTGTGAACATCGCTCGTACCTTCAGACATTCAGATATGGTAAATAAATTTTTAAGAATTTCAACATTATATTACAGGTTCGAAAGATGAATGCCTGGACTTGAATCTTCACAGGTGGCCCGTAATATTATTAATGCCTAGCTAACATTTATAGGTCTGAAAACAAATATAACTGTTTTTAATATCAAGATGATTGATCCACACTTAGTCTTTACATAACTTACAACAAACTTAACACGTACTTTCACAACTCCACTTGCTTCGCTAACTCCACAGTCACTCCTCTATATACAAACTGTAGCGAACTATCGATGCGTCGTTCGTCTGATCGCTTTCTTTATTTTGCGAGGGGGCTGAGTCCTGCAACGAGAAAGTATTATTACATTAACCGAAGTTTTCGTTATACTGGGTGTCTGGAAAATAGCAAATTAACTCTCCGCTCTGGTGAGTCTGGGAAAAATAGTAGCAAAATTTCCTTCTCACATTTTGGTGGAATTTTAATGTTTTTAAAATTGAGCTTTTAGTGTTTTATTTTTTATGATTTTGAACAAGTCTTGAGTACCGCAGTGTTTTTTTTTTTAATTCGTGAGACTCTTGGGTACCCATGGTGTATTATTTTGGGAGCCCATGGAATTTTTTTGTAAATTATTTAAAACAATTTTGGGGGACTTTGCTGTATTATTTTTGAAAAATTTAAAACAATCTTGAGGTCCTAGGTAATTCACTGCTGTCCCTGACAAGCGAAATTATTAACAACAAAATTATTTACTGTCTCCAAAAAAGTGAGCCTTAGAAACAATTATAATTACTACAATTGGGGAGACTAGCAACCTGAACGTGCTCGATGCGCTCGGTTTATTTTTTGAAAGTATAGATATACATTTATTCATACAACAGAAAAGAAACAACTTCACTGAGACCATTTCTCGCACAATTCTATGAAAACACAGCTGAAGAAAAGAAGGTAAAAATGTGAACGCAGCGAGCACGTTCAGGTGTCATTTAAAAAAATATTAATCGTTGCCCCTGAGAAGCTAATTTACCAATATTGTTGTGAATATTTTAAAAATGTGAGTTTCAAGATTGTCTGTGATCCCTACGATGTCTCTAGGATTGAAACATCCTGAACGTGCTCGCTGCGCTCACATTTTTTTAAAAGTAATAAGTCTGAGATTTATTATTACGATAAAACCTAGACAGTTTCGCTGAGAGTCTTTTCTGCACTCTTCAATTAAAATAACGCTGAAAAAACAAGATTCTTAAACTATACGAGCGCAGCGAGCATCTTCAGGTGCAATTAAAAATATATTTATTGCTGTCCCTTAGAAGCTAAATTATTAAGAACAATTTATAGATTGTGTTTGTGATCACTAATGTCAGTGGAATTGAAACATTGAAAGTGCTCGCTACGCTCGCCCTTTAGAAGTTGATATTTTTTAGAATAATTTGCCTTCATAGAGAGAACTCGATTATTATTATAGTTAAAATTGACGTAGAGATGATGGCCGTTCATTCGTAAATAATTTTATGACACTAAATTAATAAAAAAAAGAAGATTCAGGAAGCGAGTGCAGCGAGCGCATTTAAGTCTTATACAAAATTATTCGCTCGTCTCCCTGGGAAGCTAAATTATACAAATCAGCAAAAATCGAGTAAGCAGTTAAAAATGTTTGACGTATTAAAAATTATCAGTTTTCAAAATCCTACTTTTAAAATGTTCGCAGTTGATTTTAGGTCCCCTGGTGTTTTATTTTCGGATAAATTTAAAGGAATCTGGTGTTTTATTGCTGGATGAACTTGAAAAAATCTTTTGAGCTTTTAGTGTTATATTTTTTACGAATTTGAAAAAGTCTCGAGTGCCGCAGTTTTTTTTTTAGATTCGGGAGACTCTTGGGTACCCATGGTGTATTATTTTAGAAGCCCATGGAGACTTTTTTTGCAAATTATGTAAAACAATTTTTGTGGGACTTTGGTATTCTATTTTTGGAAAATTCTGACCTGACTCGTTTTTGAGTTAATTTTGGGACCCGTTTTTTTTGAAAAATTTAAAACAATCTTGAAGTTCTTGGTTTTCCTGCTTGGAAAGAATTTGATAGTGCTTTGGAGCCTCTAATGACTTTTCTTATAATTTAATTAAATTTCTTAGAGGATACGTCATTTGCCAAAATCAGTCTTAACAGGCACTAGCCCCGCCCACCCGCTCTCTCTTTTCTTAGAAGCTACCTCATTTGCCAAAATCAGTTTTATCTTAGCAAGTACTAGCCCCGCCCACCCGCCCTCTATTTGCTTAGAGGGATCTTATTAGCCAAAATCATTCTTATCTTAGCAGGTACTAACCCCACCTACCCACCCTCTCTTTTCTTAGAGGGTATGTCACTTGCCGAAATCAGTTTTATCTTGGCAGGAACTAGCCCCACCCACCCACCCTTTCTTCTTTTAGAGAGTATCTCATTTGCCGAAATCATTCTTATCTTGGCAGCTACTAGCCCCGCCCACCCACCCTCTTTTCTTAGAAGATATATCTTTTGCCAAAATCAGTTTTATCTTAGCAAGTATTGATGAATAACTAATGATCAAAATTTGAAAACATTACAAGCTTACTTATATGCACAAGACAGGAATTTTGAACATATTTTCTAGTGTTCAGTTGGTTATGCTTTAACGGATTTTTCTTTTGCTGGTTTATTTATTAATGAAAAATAAGCTTGTTTTATTAATAATAATGCACAACGATTAATACTACTGATTGTTATGGTTATTGTTCTAAAAAAATAAAAGGTGATCTCGGTCACCATCGTTACTAAGAAATCAGAAAGTATTCACCCATTAGGTGCGTGCAGTGTTGCCAATTTTACATTAATAAAATTACGTTTTTTTTTTTTCGAAATCTACATCATGAAGAATTTTTTATTATTTTTTGGGACTCCCGAAACCCCCGTACATAACGTACTGAAGAGTTAATCCGCCATTTTCCAGACATCCGGTATATTCTTTCTCTAGAGACCATAATTTTGGAGTCATTCTATTTTATAGCTAACATGCAATTTTTTTGTAATTCAGCGGTTCCCAAGATGAGTTGTCTCTTTTTGTAGTTTTAGTAGACAGTAAAAATTACAAAAACAATACTTACTGATTCGTATTTCCATCTGTGAAACTGAAAGAAGGAGGTGCGCCAGTAAAATTGAAAGAACTCCCTGGCATATTTAACGGCTAAAAAAATAAATCAGTTAGTATAATGCTATTACAGGGAAATTCAATTTTTTTATCACAACTTTGTTCGTCCAATATTATAATCAGAAAAGACTTGAGTCAGTCGACAGTATTTTTTAAGCAAAAATTGGTATAACACGAGTAATTCTGTGTTCTGTGACAGACATTTGAATCGTGACATGCGATAAACTTGTTTTGCTTAAATTTAATACAAATTTTTATAAAAATGTCAGCAATCTTGTCAATCCTGGAAATTATAGAAATCATTATGATGCCAATTTCTAGACTATAGATCACAATTAATTAATACTCAACACATGCATGTATTTGTTACGTTTCCAAGAAGCGATAATTGAAAAAGTGACTTCCCTTTACACTACTGACTACACTAACAAAATTCCAACTACTTTCACTCACCGCAGCAGACGGTACAAAATTAAATCCAGGTTGACTCTGCGTTGGAAAACTAGGCTGCGTTGGCTGACTGGTTTGATTAGCTCCAAAACTGAAGACTGCCTTTTGATTGTTGTTATTCGCATTCGTTCCAAAATTAAAACTTCCATTCTTCGCTCCAGCTCCAGCAGGACCAAACATATTAGTACTAGGCGGATTGAACGGTTGACTCTCGACCTTCGGTGCACCACCAAAACTAAACCCAGTATTCGTCACAGCAAAATTGAACCCTCCAGTCGGTGCAGTCTGAGCACCAGGTCCAAAATTGAAAACAGGTCCTGCGGCATTCGGCTTCTCCGTTTGACCGAACGTAAAACCGGAACTCTTCGGTGTCGAATCGGTACTGCCGAAGCCGAACGGCTTGTTTTCGGTCGTTCCGAAGGTCTGGGGGCCTCCGAACGCGGATATTTTCGGAGCCGTTCCGAAACCATTGACATTCGTATCGGCGGAATCCGAATTCAATCGTTTCTGGGCCTCTTCCGCTCCGAATTTAAATATCCCTCCTGTTGCGGGCTGGGGTGCGGGGAACGCCGAACTTGTACTTTCGACGGGTTTCGTCGAGAATGAGAAGGGAGTTGTAGTGGGAGGGGCAAATAGATTTTTATTCTCTGGAGGTTTAGCCCCGAACATGATTTCTTTAGGTTTGTTGGCGTCGCTGCCGAATCGTGGTTCTGGGGGCTTCGTGGCTTCGTTCACGTTGCCGAACAGGGAACCTTGAGGTTTATTCGCATCAGGGGGTGCACCAAATACAGAGTCTTTTGGCTTGTTGGTGTCGGGGACGTTGCCGAACGGTGAATTAGTGGGTTTGTTAATAGTACCGAAGGGTGAGTCGGCAGGTTTGTTCGGTTTGCCAAATAGTGATTCTATAGACTTGTTGGGTGTAGGGAAAGGTGAATCGACGTGTTTGTTGCTTGTGCCAAAGAGTGATTCTGCAGGTTTACTACTCGGGGCGAATGGTGAATCCGCTGGTTTACTAGTTGCGGTGAAGGGTGACTCTGCAGGTCTATTAGGAGCAGCAAAAGGCGAGTCTGTGGTTTTCGTGGCACCACCGAATGGTGAATCTGTAGGTTTAGTACTAACAGTACCGAAGGGTGACGCTGTGGATTTTGTGACGTTACCAAACTGCAACACAGTGGACTTATTGGTTGTGCCAAAAGTCGAGTCCGATTTCGTAGTGGTACCAAAGGGTGACTCATTGGTTTTATTGGGAGTACTGAACGGTGAATCTGTGGTCTTATTAGTAGTACCGAATAGCGAATCGGTGGTTTTATTGGTGGCACCGAATGGCGAATCTGTGGTTTTACTGGTGATGCCGAACGGTGAATCGATGCTTTTATTAGGAACACCAAAAGGTGAGTCGCTGGGTTTACTAGTAGTACCAAATGGGGAATCAGCAGTTTTGGCGGTACCGCTAAACGGTGATTCTGTGGGTTTACTAAGTTTCGCAAATGGTGATTCTTTACTTTTATCGGTACCGAAAATTGCCTCTTTCGGTTTATTTAAATCGCCAAAAATATTCGCTTTAGCAGTATCACCGCCAAATACGGCCTCTTTGGGTTTGTTTATGTCACCATTAACAGCTGCAGGCTTAAATTGGAACGTTGGAGGTGGCATAGAGGTCGGAACAAAACTAGTCGAAAAGGTCCCAACTGACGACGTCTCCGTCTTTCCACTACTACTAACTACAGTTTCGCTACTTGTATTCTTATTTAAACTATTGTCAAGGCCAAATTTAAACCCAACTGGAGCAGAGGCTGCCTTCTCAGGCAATTTCTCACTGGGCTTAAGTAACGGGTTAGTCGAAACACTATTTGTAGTTTCGCTTGTTGAGGTAACAGTTTGAGTTGGCGCAACTTTTTCCTGAGTATTGATTCCAAAAGTAAAAGTAGTTGGCGTCGCCGCAATGGACTTACTGGCGTCGGTAAAAACGAACGTAGGTGCTGTACTAACTACGGTACTATCCTTAGTGTCACTTGTACTAGACGGTACTCCAAACTTAAACTGCGTCGTAGCGGATTTATCAATACCAAAATTAAAACTATTTACAGGTTTCTTTTCTTCGTTCTTACATATTTCGGCCAGTTTTTCGCTAGTACCACCTGGTTTCGTCACCCCACAGCAAACACAAACGTTAACTGTGGGTTTATTCTTCACCATGCAGGAAGGACACTCCCACTCGCCACTCTTCATTTTAAATACATCTCCAAAACCTGTTTTCATCGAAGAGCCGCTATCTTTCGGCGATTCGCATGCCGCACACTTTGTCAGATCGTTCTTATTCTTAATCATACAAGTTTTGCATTCCCATTCTTGTTTAATTCCAAAGGTGAAGGTAGTACCAGAACTGTTTGTAAACGTCACCGGCTTTTGCGTTGACGCGGTTTTAGCCCCTGGTCTCGCCGTTTCACACGCTGCACACTTATCCAACTCATTCTTATTTCTAATCATACAAGTACCGCATTCCCATGTGTCACTCGAAGGCTTAAATTTATCCCCGAAACTAGCAGCAGCCGGTCCCTTCGCCACTTTCGCCGTGCCGCAGGCTGCACACTGCTCTAATTCGTTCTTGTTTCTAATCAAACAACTTGTACATTCCCACGTTGAAGCGGGCGGTTTAAACTTATCTCCAAAACCAGAAGTGACTGTCGGCTTTTGGCTACCAGGTTTAGCAGCCGCGCACGCCACACACTTTGTCTCCGAATTATTATTACGCACCAAACACGAAGTACATTCCCATTTGTCACTAGAGAGTTTAAATTGATCACCGAATCCTTTACTTTCCGTTTTGTCTAACTGTGTTTGAGGTTTAGGTTCGTCACACGCCACACATTTTGTTTTGTCCGACGCATTTCTAACTAAGCACGTTGGGCATTCCCACTTACGTTCAACCGTGCGGACCCCAGATGACGCTTCTTTTTTCTTCCCCAAAACATCCATCACACTACCGGTCAACAACTGACCCGCAGGCTTAACTCCCGTGAAGTTTACGTTTTCGCCATTGTTCTTCACTTTTAAGCCACTCTTTAAACTACCATCGCCGGATTTAAATACCATGCCCACATCAGAAGCCTCTTTCTTGCAAAGCGGTTCGCTAAACTTAAAACAATTAATCGCTGCGACGGATTTCAAGTCTTTTGAAATAACCAACGGCTCAGAGAAGGTGTAGTCGTTCGTTTTCACCTTGTCTGTGTCTTTAGTTTCAGTCTCTTTCTTCTCCACAACAATGGTACGTTTAGCTATAGTACTGACCGGAGATTTTGTCACATTCGAACTTTTACTCGCCCCGATAACTTGGTTGGTTTCGTGTGAATTGCCAGACGGCATCAAAACGAAGTCGAATTTCGGTAACGTCGTTATCGGTAAGGAAACTTTCGGTAGTTTCACTTCGCTAACCGACTCCATCGACTGCACCTTCGGTCTAGCCGAAGCCACACTACTCTTCATCTTATTGCTGTGTTTCTGTTTATTATCTTCGTCCGTTCGCAACTTATAGTCTTCTTTGTTTAGACTCGACTTCGACTTTGTAGCGATCTGCCTCACCGTCTCTGTGCTATTCTGCAGTCTTTCTTTCTGTTTCATCTGCAACAAATCGGGAATCGACGGTACTTGAAGCTCCTTATGCAATGCTCTTTTCTTATCTCGCGTCAAATACGGAGCAGCTCCTACGTAAGGCGACAGAAGACCCGGTCTTCGTGGACTGACGGGTATTTTTTTAGCGTCACTTATTGGCGTACTGTACTGTTCCAAAGTGTTCAATATTCTGCGTGCCGTTTTACTCAGTGTCGTGTTTTCGTTTGTTAATTTTTCATTCACTGGCTTAATCTGTACTGATGTTCTGGGTACTACGTTCAGCTCTTCGCTGCTTTTCCCCAACCTGCGACCGTATGCTGAAGCTCCACCGTACATAGTGCGTCCGCTGTAAAACGGCGAATTCATTATTCGTTTGGTTGCCAGGGTTCTGTCCACGAAGTTCGGCGAGCCGAAAGTCGATGCATTGAATGTGGGGCGTCTGCTGCTCAACGAAGTATTCATTTGAGAGCTCCTATCTGGGAACAAGGTGCGTCCGCTGCTAGAGTCGGTCGCTGAAAAAATTCAAAATCATTAGCAAAAAATAAAGCGGAAGAGGAAATACTTGAATACGAAGTTACTTAAGTCAAACACATTAATATAATAAACTACACAAATAAAAATTAAATTATATAATAAATAATTTTTGTTGAATACACACATGTTGTTGTAACAAACACACATGTTGTATATTGGCGAGTGCAGATGTTGATTCCTATGTGGGGTATCATAAAATAATGTTAGCAAATCTCTTCACGAAACTTTATGAAGATTTAAACTAGGTTGCTATAACATCCATAGAGAAACTTTAATGTCATTAAAGTTTTCATATAAGTAGATGACAGTCGAAAAGTCAAGCCTAAATTGTAAAGAACACAAATCCAATTCACATAATCAGGTTTACACAGCATTTTCAAACACAATATTTTTCAAACCAGTGTCCCTATAACATATTGCAATAAACGCATCTGTACAGATCTTATTGACATAAGGAAGAAATGGCAAAGAAGTATGCATGACCTAAAAAATATTCAAAATTAATTACATTACTTACACTGGAAAACAGTAGATTTACGTACGTTAAGCTTAATTTAATTAATTTTATAGCATGTTACAAACTTACTAATATTTTCTTGAAGCGGTAGTCAAACCAACAATCTTTGTGTCATCAACGTAGAAAAATACATGTTTGATAAAAAGGTAAAAACTTTCATTACATCATTAATAAATATATTGAACAAAGTAGGCCCAAGATTTAATCCTTGAGTTATACGTATAACCGCTTGTTTTAAATACACAATCCTCATTTGTCTGCAAAGAAATTAAACTGTTTTCCGTGTCCGTAAGGGAAATAAAAAACTGTAATTCAAAAGGCCCTTCCACATTATAGGTGTCGTTTTTTTTAAATAGTTCAACAGTAGGTATTTTGTTAAGTAACCATATGTCTGTGATATGCTTTGCCAATAAAACTGTGAAATAAGCATACAGTACAACTATTTATATTTCTATGACAATTATTTTGCAAATTATTCAAGCCAAAAGCAAACTTGAAGCATAAGTTGAACATCAAAAGGGCAACTTTTTCCAGTTATCCGTTTTAGTAGTATAATAAATATAAAATTAAGAATACATACTTATTTTCATTTCCAACATTAACCTTCAGAATGATTCCTGAAAAAAATCGTCCCATTGACTTTCCAAAGTGTTTATCGAAAGCCCCTAATAAACTACTCGGGGTTATGATAGCATAGCGATGACTTACAACGCTTGCTTGCTTTTGGGTTGCTTGTCGAAAGGATCAAAGGTTTTGCAAATCGGACGTCTTTGTAATAATAACCTTTGTTCCTCTCAGGCAAGCAATGAGCGAGAAGGTCAAACCTGTACATTATCATTACTATAATTTTAAGCGGTTTTTGAGGGCTTAAAATAAACACTTTTGGAGCTGCTAATTCCTGATCTCTAATATACTACGATTTTCTAGCAAAAAAAGATCTGTATTTTCTAAACATTATGGCAACTACATACCTCTAGGAGATTAATAACTTAAAATAAAGTTTATCTAATTGAGCTTACTTCATCTGCTTGTGTCGCCATTGCGATCCAGCCGTAAGAGTGATGTGATTTTTTTTACACATTTAAATAGCCGTTCTGCACATCTCCACACGATTATAACATTTAACACTGTTAGATTTATTGCACAGTATGTCAGATATGCGAAGTATTTCATTTATAACCAAAGTCTAGATCTTTCACACACGAAGATATACTGAGGAAAATTCCGAACACCTGTATTTTATTGAATGACCAACATTATTCATTAATATAGGCACTCTAAAATATGTACGACTGTGAAAAATAAATGAAACAACGTCTAAATTTTATACAGCTATCAACGATCACATTTAAATGATAATAATCGGTTCAGAACTCGTAGTAGATGCTTTTTTAGATTTGAAAAAACTTTTAACTTAAAAACTTTATTTACAAAACATCACTCCATTCGACGAAATAAAAACGCACAGATTTGCCCGAAAACATAAAAAGATCGTCAAACATAGCGGATTTGTTGTCTAACTAAACGCCACAAATATCAATAGCAAAATAATCTACAATTAGGCAATGAATTAAATAGTAATAGCTTAAAATTTTGATATGGTTGAAGTATCGACGTGATTTTGTCAATTTTTTATTCTTTTTTAGCAATGTGTACCATATTTTAATGCTGGTTAAGTTAACCGTTCTGAATTTCACATCAGTGTGTTCATTTATTGAAGATCCACCAACACTGCACTTATCTACAATGGATTCGGCAGGACTACGCAAAGCAATTTGGTTAATTTAAAGAAGTTTAGTGTAATTTCATTTGCCACAAAGAATTTTATGTTATTAACAAAAATCAATAAGTAGGAGATCTTTAATAAAAAATAACTATAATCGTATGTACTAGTGGATGGTATCGACCACGTGATGCCTCTCGAATCTAGTCCAGGTGTAACGATCCTATATAATTTATGAAATACCTAAATGAAGGATAACTATTTATATTGGAAATACTTTGTTTCAAATCTAAACAGAGTTATAACATGTATCATTATAGTGAAGGCATTTTTTCTTATAATAATAACTATTCCAATCACCCAATTACAGGAATAATATTTAAATTGATCTAAACAACAGCAAATAATATCCATGAAATACAAAAGTAACATTCAACCATGCTAGAAGTGTTATATCTATAAATTAACGTTAAAATTTACCATTAATGAATAAGAGTTGGAGATAAGAGAAATGTTGTCGAAATTAAGATTACGCAGATGAGAAATTTTGTTAAATAAATTACTCATGGGAGAAACCGGCGATCTCACTGACACATTAGTTCGATTAGCTTGATAACGAGAATTATATGTAGATACATATTTTTATTACATTTGTTTATAAGATCAAGGCAGTGTATTTTGTTATGAACTTCTTCTTTGAACTACTTCTAAACTGTGACAATGTACATCATAAATTGGATCCTATAATAAAAGCACCATATTCCTACAATTTCTAGAGAATTTATAGCCGAAAATTAGTCCAAACCCTTAACTCTAAACACCAACGAGCAACGTGTTCAAGACATAGTTGCAACAATACAGTCGGCTTAATGAATCGATAATTGAATAAAGCTTAAAATGATCGGAAAACATCAGCTTATTGCAAGACAAAACTTCAGCAAGATCGTTAATAGAAAATAGAAACAGTAGTGGTCAAGGTTTGAGCCCTGGGATACACCAGTATGTAGTAGACTTGAAATTGCTTTACATAACTTTAAATTCTCGATTAAGTAAGTGAAATTGAAAACTTCAAATATGGTTCTGAAACCAAACTTTAAATGATTAATCTGATCGAAAGCCGTACTAAAATCTGTGTATATACAGTCTACTTGTCCTTTGGCACCGCGTTTTTCCGAAATAAATTGCAAAAATGGGGTTAAGTTTGATATTGTCGAACGGTTGATAGGGAGAGATTACGTGCTTAACTGAATTATAGATATTTTGATATACACAGTATTTACGCGAAAGATTTAGCAAACATGCAGACGAAAGATATGGGTCTATAATTCGAAACTTCATTAATTTTACCTTTTTTTTTAAACAGGGCAATTATAGTTTTCTTCCAAATATCAAGAATTACTGAACGTTGTAAAATTAAAAAGAAAATTATGTGAGAGTGACGAACTGTTAAAATTATCACCGTTTTTTGCTTCCAATTTTCTTAGGCTGAGACAACGTACCTCGGGGTGTCAAAATGTTCACCATTTTTTGGAGATCTTCAGAAAATTTTCCTGCCGAATCTGTAGCAATTGATTCCGCTGTTTGGGCTTCTCGATTTTTAATACTACATCGCTTAAATTAAATTCACTATTTTCCACGAAATATTTTTTCTTAAATTCCACCCATTCATCCTGGATGACTTATACCTTATACATTATTTTCGAGGTTGGCAATGCGATCATTCAACTGTCTACAGTGATCATCCATTGACTGTTCTAATTGTTTTTTAGTATCTCTAACTGCTTTGCCATAATACTTTCAATGATTTCAGCTGTAATGGGGTGGTCGGATTGGTCGTTATTAACTGTAGTTTGAGTACAGTTTTCACAAACCATGTCTAATTTTTCCTAATAACTGCAGTTATCTCACTTTCGCATAAAGGCAAACACACTTTATATGGCAATATTTTTTGAAAAAGTTGGTTGCATTTAGTTGAGGGTGTTGTCGGAGTGATTGCCGAATCACACAAAAAGTAACGTCTGTCGAACGTCATATATTTGAATTTGAACAAACAGGGATAAGAAGGCAGCGGAAGGTGTGTATCAAACCTTAGGATAGAAAGAGAGAGAAGAGAGATAAAAACATCATATCAAAATAAAGAGACTTACCAAATAATAAAAACTAAAATAACAGTAATCGCACGTCTGATTAAAGTATGAAAGATTATATAAATCGTAAGAACTAATTCAAAGTTACAGCAAATTGAAGAAACACATGTGAATAGTTCTATGGTCTCGAACGATGTTCTAGATAAGATAAAATATAAAATATATGATTTACTTTGACAAATGTAAATTTTTAAATTGGTTAAGTCACACTAATACTGTACTTAGAATAATCACATATGTCTAATTAAACCTGAAATTATAGACCAACACTGTTAACAATGAAAATTTCCATTTCTCCAAGTGTTAGCAGCGGTAAAATGTAATACTGACGTCAATAATGCATAACACAAAATTATCAATAGGTGCACTTGGACTCTTTGATATTAACAATAAATTATACAAGTTTTCTGACTCCAGTATTTTGTTTTAGTACAAGAAATAGCAGAAAATCCAAGAAAATCAAATTGTAGAAAGCAGAAAAATTCTGACCATTTATATGAAAAATGGTGACCTTGTCATATTTTTCCATCAACGAAATAGTGGATAATGTACAGTTGCCCATTAGAAAAAGACAAGTGGCTCATTTAAGCTGAATCAGACTGTATATTTAAAGAAGATAACCAAGGGGAAAAATGTATTCTCAATTTCTCAATACATGCCTACTTCAAGCGTTTATGTTTATCCTTTGAAAGAATTCTACAATTAGTACGTTCAAATAATAAGCATCAGCGGTGGCATTTGTGTATGATTGTTTCTGCTCAACGCAAAGCAGAGGAATAATTAAATAACCACACTCTTTTCTTCCCCTAAAAAACCAGAAACATTCATGAATTTGAAAAATATTTATTCGGCAAAATTGTAGATGACGTCAGCATTTGGGGGGTGGGGGCATAAACCGACAAAAATTAATTAACGATTTACCATGTTTCCGAAAGCATTCGATTTTGCAGTTTCAAAGTAACTAAATTTATTTAAAATTAACTTACGCATTTGATCTAATTTAATTTTAATTCATTGATTTTGTTTATAATGATGCGCATGTATGCAACACACTAGTCCAAACTACCATTACTACCACCACCTGTAGTCGACGCACAATAAAAAAAAAACTGGGAAAAAATTATGTTGGTAACGGAATGTCAGTAATTTCTCCTTCTTAGATTGTCAGCCTGCTAATTGTCATCAAAGTTGACATGAATTTTAAAATTTCAAAGACAAGAATTATTTCGTCAAAAACAGTTTGGCTCAATAATAATTCTCATTGCTGAATATCACCATAAGTTAGGATTCAGCAGGTACACAATATATACACTAAAATAATTTAGTAAAATTTACGTTTACAATTCAAAATCCATAGTTACATTTATGGACATTTATTTACGAAGGTCAACTGGCAAGTGGTTTTTTCAATGTGCGTCGACTATACATAAAAAAACATCGAAAATGAGACGATTTTTTTTAAACAGTACGAAATTATTTAATGTTTAAATGAAAAAATTATTATACAAATGATCATAAATTACACATGTTTCAGTCATGTAGCAACATTTTTCAATTCAAATTTGCTCAGAAAATGTAACTTTTGTACTAATGCTTTAAGAAAACATTTCCATTAAAAATTAGAAAACAGGGTAGTTCTATTTTAAAATACAAAAGTTTTCTTCATTTCTAATATTTTTGAGCATTTGCTCAAATAGAAATAAAACTAGAAAATTTTATGATTTTTTTTATAACATGAATCTGCAGAGCGTAAAAAAATGGTTTTCACATTTAAGTGCAAAAATTCTATGCAGAAGTAAATGTTACTTCCTATAATTTACAAAAAATGTATGGATTATGTACACTATTTTCCATAGCTGTTATTCCTTGTTGTACCAGAATGTTTTTTGGCTGTAATATTAAAATATCAAAACGCTAGTATCAAAGTGTAGTTAAAAAACAAAATATATACAAATTTTGTTAAAATTTGTTCTTAAAATTATTTTTATTTCGTGATCTTCTATCATACGTTATTTGTCTTAAAAATATTTACCTACATCAGATACATTTCAGACGAAATGCACCACTATTGCCTCCATTTATAAAACCAATAAACAAATGTCGGTATTTTAGGTTCAAATTTATCGAGAGGTAATGGATGTAACTTAGTTTAGTCTAGAATAAAAACATTGTTTCTATGATTGTAAAAATTGTGAAAATGTTGCACAAAATTCCATTTCACAAAATTTTTGTTGCTGAAATTGTGTTTGAATGTGTTTTAAGGTTAGAAAATCATTAATATATCTTGCAGTAGGTCACAACATAAACTACTAAATATAATCTAAAAAATCACAGCCAATGAACCCCAAAACAGGAGGTACAGATATTTGGATGTGTTCACTTTTAAAATCCTTATAAATGTATTCAATAGCTGCCAAAAATACTTAAAAACAAACACAAATTCTCATACACCACACCCAAACAAAAGTACACCTTGTTTAGCCCTCATTCTTATACTTTTTCAATTTTTATAAAACAAGGTACTTACAAGAGGTAAACAAAGATCGAGCTTTTGGCACGACGCTTTCTGTATTCTTGTTTGACGTTTCTTCACTCTTCTGTTTGGTGACCAATTTAGGTGCAGAGGAGTAGCCACTAGTTGATTCTCCACTGTCTGAGTCATGATCACCATTAATTACCTCTAAATTATGCTCAAAGGAATTTGTTGAAATTGTATTTGTGCTTGACGTGTTATGTCTCTCGAACAATTTTCGAGACTTAATTCCAGAAGGACCCGGCACAGGTTCAGGAAACTTTCCATACACTTTTGTCGAAACATTGTTAACATTATTGGAAGTATGCACGGCCACTGGAGACTCAAAAACATGTGCACTGTAACTGTTACGTTCCGCTTCCGGGGGCAGCTTCACACGTTTACTTGGAGGTTGAAAACTGAAGGAGGCATCATAGTCTTCGTCTTCATCTCGCCTTCGTATAACTGATCTTGATGCGGCGTCTTTTCCGAACCATTTGGACAGCGGCGTACTATTGAAAATACCGGACATGAACTTTCCCACGAATGACTGCAACGACAAAAAATTTAAAATAGGACTTTGTTGGGCATCTTACAAATCAAGGTTAAACAAATAGGTGAGCGAATATAAGGTTAAATACATGTGATGTTTGCACTGCCAAGTTGACTGAATATGATGGGAGGGCTTTTAGTTAACGCAAAAGCATCATTTCGAATAAAACTTTTCTAGCTATATTTAGAGGCGAGAACGCGCGAATATGTGCAAAGAACGCATTTTAACAAACCTTTTCCGATCCCGCGTCTTTCGAGTTGTCTGGACTGTTATCTACACCTTCATTATTGTTATTTGCCATAATTACAATTGTTCTTAGTCTATTTTACACAAATAATGTAAACTTGTAAAATCACACATTTCTATGACAACTTTCACCACACGAGGATTCAATATGGCGTACACATACTGTGAACTTAGGCACAACTGCGGATCCCCCCTACTCAGAGGAATGAAGTTGGCGTTAGATTCCAAAAATACCCGCCTCACGAACGTCAGAAAAATATGTCGAACGTTGCTAACAAACAAACGGTTGAAAATTCTTAAATAAATGGAGTTTTGATTATTTTCGATTATTTTTGACAAAAGCTAATTAAAGTCTTTCGTAACTCTGTAACCAACATTTGTACAATAAAAAATTGAGCGTGAATTTTTTTTTTTACTGTAACGTATAAATAATTAAGTAATAACAATAATTTTTAATTTTGTTGTAAAATATCAGATATCTTTTGTACCCATTTACAGTCTATCTACAAAACAAATCGCTTATAATCTTCAAAATAATCAGCGTTTAGAGTTATTAAAAGATTATAGGAACAGTATTTATGTATTGTTGAAGAAAATGTACGATAATTGTACATGTATGATTTTGCACTTTTATTATTTGTTATTATTTATTACATCTAACCGTTATGTTCATGTTTTATTACAATTTCTCAGTTGGTGTATTACGTGGTGCCTATGTAACGGAATTTATTTTATACATACAATACCAAGATTTATTTAGTTTATTTATGAGTTTTTTTCGTTGACTTCATCAGTTTTCTAAAAGGAATAAATAAATAAATTAAATTTTGAAATCCCTAAACCACAAAAACCGTAAAACTTGTTGATTTAAAGAACTTATCTTTCCTCAGAAAATCCAAGCGTGAAGCAATCACGCAAACACATGCATCAAAAGTACCTGTTAATCAATGGATGAGGTTTTTAGACTTTTTTCTGTTAATTAATTTATCACCGTTAGTTTTCGAAAATAAAGTTTATCAGCACAGAAATTAAACACTTAAAATATTATTTGGCGAAAAACTGTGTCTCGTTTATTTAAAAATAATTTGAGGTACTCAGTAATAATCGAAATCAAGCAATAGTCACGTTACACCAACATCTAGTTTTATAATATAAAGTCCAGGCCACTTCTACCTGTCCATTTTATAGAAAATAAGATTGGTCACACCCCCCCGTTTGCTTTTTTTTCTTCAATACTATTTACAGAGACGAGCTTGAGTTTTTTTCATTATTATTTATTAAACCGGTAACTTTAAGTTAAAACATCCTATACCCAGCAATTTTCCAAAAATTTACATTGAGGAATGGAGAAACAAAAATTGCCTGGACTTTTCATATAGTCATCACACATTGAAAACGGTTCATTTAAGACACATAAAGACCAATACAAACTTTTATCGAAGTAATTTTGTCCTTGCTAGTCAAGAACGGACTGGACACATCTGGTTTTTCGTGAACCATCATACCTATTCTTTTTTTCCATTATCTTTTCTCGTGTGTACTTATTAATATAATAAACCAATACTGATAGTACAAGTTATTAATAACCTTTTTTTGCGCAGTGTGTTTAATAGGTATCTGCACTGAGCTATCTAGATTACATTCTGTGGTCCAATTTTTTTAAAAAGAACAGTTTCTGTATATCGACGTTCATCAAAACTCATCTTTTAGTGGCAATAGTAAAAAATAGCCATTTTCTTCACTTTATGATAAACTGGGCGTCAAAAGTTAGGGATATTTTAATTAATTTAATTTAAGCATACTCAATTTTTTAATAAATTGTAATAATAATAACAATCAACATGTCTTTCATCGATATAAAAATCAGTGACAATCACATAGTATCAGGAGAGTAAAAATATTAAAATTGCTATGAAATTGTCAAAAAGAACAGTTTCATTCCTAATTTTAATAATAAGTTTTTAAGTTCTATTATTCATAGGCTCATGTATTTAATACAGATAGAGCACGTTTATTTCTCAAACGCTCCTTGAACTTCTTTTTTTTTTTTAATGCATCCAAATATAAATTTGAATTTACAGAAATATTTCACTTAGCATAACAGTATTAATTTTCACCAAATCAAATTAGTTGCATTCGTGCCAAACGTTTTGCAACTTGGTGGAATATTTGTCTGTCAAATTATTTCTACAATGATCCTGAATTGAATTATAACTACATATTTGGAATTATTATACCTCTGCCACAGGTACGGATTTTTTTTTGTTTACTCGTGTATCTTTTTATCCAACTAGCAGCTACGTATAATAAATAATATAATTCTCATTAAATTAAAAACACGATCTGATTACAATATAATCGTAAAATAAATATGCTTCCATTAAAAACATTTGATTGCGACTTGCAATCTCATTATAATTTATTTTTATTTCCCGGAAATTATTGAAAAATATACCTACACATATTCACAACAAGCATTAGGCAAGTTCCTCCAGATTGCACTTTAATATAACATGAATATTCAACGTATGTACAAGAATACCTAAGTGTTGCTGATTATTAAAGTGGATTGGGCTCTTCGTTGACCGAGTTTTTACATGGTCGGTCATATGTGACAGGAGACAGAAATTTACTTTAGCGTGAAAACATGCCAAAAATTATGCTATTTTCGTAACCAATGATACGATTTTTTTAAATTTGTGACTGCTGTGCTATAAATTTATGAAAACACCTTAAATTTATTTTTTAATATTTATGTATGTTGTTTTTGTTTTTGTTTGCCGTAAAATAGCTATACCTAGCTTATCTACTATTCGAAATTTATAATGACGTTGAATTACTGAATTAAAGGAAACATTGTATGTGTTGATATTTTATTCGCAGTTTATTAATCAGCTAATAATGGTGTATTTATAAAAGAGATGATAAATAGATCTATAAATAAACAAATCTAGAATAGAAATTGCTAAACTTATGAAAAAAAAATCATTATAATAATAATAGCTCATTCTTAAAAGGATAAGTGCAAAATTCCTTGACAAAAGCATAGTAGCACAAGTAGCGGTAGTGCAATTAAATTTCTGAACGCGAGTTACAGAGACAACTACCTGGAATGCGTCCAAACAATAACATTATATCCCGTTTATTACTAATATAGCAATAGTAACTTCGTTTATAACTCCATTAAACTAGTTTTAATTCATTATATATATTAAATCACTAATTTCATTTATTTTAATAATTTTTCGGTTCACTATTTTCATTATTCGAAAAAGCTCTTGGTTACATTTTTCGTATACATTAGCGTAAACTTTATTTGAAACATATACAGAGCAGTAGAGACAGGAATAAATCTTTTGTTGTATTTGATTTTTGTAACGATTTGCTAAATATGATTTTTAGTTTTACTTATGATTAAGTTTCTGATAAAAGTTACATCTGTTGTTTAACTATACAATGAACAGAAAATTAAAAATAAAAAATATTACACATATGGACATATATAGCATTAAGTATATAAATGTAATATTGTCTTATAAGAACTAATTAAATTTAAATTTTGTTTGTAGCAATAAAATTCGTAACTTGTATGTGGTTTGTTTACAACAGTTAACACCTTATTTTTATTGATGTTTATTTAAGCTGCTTTGAAATACTAGCATTTATTATTTTTTAATCACTTTCAGAATATAATTTGCAAAGATAAGGTCGTCACTTAAAAAAACATTTTATTAGTAGCATCTTTCATTCGTCAGCGGAAATTCTTTAATGTACAGGGTGATTCTTAATTCATCCGAAAAATTTCTGACAGAAAAATTGGTCTAAGTTTATTTACACAGAACTTCCCTTGCCCCTGAAATACAGCACATACAGTAAATACAGATTTTTCGAAAATTTTAACATTAAAACACCTGCACATACTATTCGATATGTCATTAAACTTAGCTCTTGTACAGCTTATTAATTAATTTCTAACTTATATTAATTTTAACAACATATTATTCAAGGACGTTAAACAAAACGGTTGTTGTTAATTTTAATTAATTTAATTACAAATTAAACCCAGTTCTTATAAATTAAAAAAAAATATTTTATTAATTTGTAGAAAACGTTACTTTTCACCTTGAAGTGTTGAAGTTACCTAATTCGATTAGTTAAATGTTTCTCTGTAACAATTTTATTGACAGTGAATGTCGTAGTTGTTAGCAAAAAATTTTCTCTGGTTAGTTAACTGCAACTTTTTGTAAAGATACTCATTAGTACAGGGGAAAGTGATAAAATCTCAATTTTCTAGCTGTTTATCAGAACGCGATTAGTTGCTGAAAAATGTGAATAAATTACTCCATACAATAATATTTTAAAAATAATTTTCATGGCTCCGTGACTCGATTAGTTACAGTTTATATAATTCTTCAGGAAAAAAATACGCTTCCGCAGGTTGGGAGAAGATAATTGAAGTAAAAGTGAGAAGACACTTAGAAATCGATCAATAATTGCACAAATTACCAGAAAGATTTAATTAAAACCAATTTCGTAATTAGAACATCTAATTTCATGCACTTTTTAATAAAAACCACAAAAATTTCTTCATGTCTTTGAAGCAAACTTGCTTTTTGTGTAGGTATTGCGAGCACATACAGCATGTAAATTCACTGCTCCATTTTATCGCTTTTAAATATGCATTTGCGGGATTAAGTCGGTCAACCCGCGTAATATTGGTGCCACCGGTAGAAAAGTACGAGCAAAACGCTTTTTTCACAAAGCTCTTTTTGCATCAAAAACTGTAAAAGAAATTATTTCGAGCAGAGTTCGAAACTTGAAATTATATTCGCCAAAGTCTATGAAGATAGAATTTACGTTAGTCTGATACACACGACAACATATTTTTTGGTGATAAACATGTCTCAAATTATCTCCAGTCTACTTTTTTAACTCGCTGTGTAGATAATTAGTGTAACAAAGTTATCGCATTGTTAAAATGTCTAGATGTTACTTCTTAATTAATATTTAATTAGATAATAGTGTGAACGTGTTAAAAATTGCAGCATTTTGTGTTTACGATTAAGTTTGGTCGAGATGAAGAAGTAAAGAAACACTTTCTACTTTCATCCGTCCGAACTACTTGTGATAGATGAGGTCAACCCTTTACGTGGTGTCATTTTTACAAATAACTGCTATTACGCTTTCCCACGTACTGATTTAATTACTTTCTCGTTTCATTAAGTAGATAGCAATTCCAAGTTTATGTATTATCTTCAGACAACTGTTTGTCATTAATCATTCACAAATGTCGAGTAAAACGTATGGGAATGAAGATCAAAGAATAGGCACGATTTTATGAATGATTTTCCGGAAGTAGTAGATGAGTACATTTCACGGATTTCTTCGTAACAAGCATGTTACAACTCTTCAAAGATTCCAACTGATTGTATTGTTCACTCAGTTTTGTGGGATTTGGTATTAAATAGACCTCTAAAATGACGATTACTTTCATGACATCCATGCTAAATTTATGCTTCCGGTACACCGAAAGCTCAATTTTGTGATATTAAACCAAATTCGGCTTTTTAAATCTGAAACTAACATTGGTTATTAAATTGATTTCAAAACTTGATATAAGCGGCTCATATCCGCTGCAAATGTTTTGCAACATCCAGATTCTAAAACAGAAATTAATTTAAATGTTTAATTAATTACTGGTCTGAGTGTATATTAATTATTACGAATATTACAATTTCACACTTTTTCTTTTGTCTGATGTTTAAACCATTTTATTTGGGACAAGGATACACATACTATGGAAACTCCATGTTTGTTTTAGCAATAAAATTCATTGTTAAAAGTTTCTTTTTTCAATTTGGAATTTTAAATTCTTGAAAAATGGTTTGTCGTGATGCTAGAAACAATGACGTTTACAGAATTTCAATATTCCTGTCCATTCTATATTCTTACGGCATTATTGTTTGCTTTTTTGAATAGTAGTTTTATTGTTCGTGTGCATATTCTTAAGAGCGTTAATAATCGAATAAAGTGTGTTAAATATATGATAATTATGAAACAAATAGCCAAATAATAATCTAAAAATTACTAGGTTGGACAGAGTTGAATTAGCTTACAAACCATAATCTTATACCCCTAATGACACAACTGAATCTTCGCTAAGCAGGTAGAGGATCAGTTTTAAAACCCTATCAATTTCTAAAGTGTTGTGGAAAGGTATTTTCATGTTTCGATTAAAAACTCGTAAATTTTATTAAATGTGTACCTTGTTTATGTGGCAACAAAACATTTTCCTACCTCTGTAACAAAACCATCCAGGAATATTTAACACTAAATTTTGTTTGTACCTAGATTTTCCTAAGCCCAAACTGTATGTAAGTAACGGTTTAAAAATTTATAAGATCCCATCTGACCGGAGACTGAGCCCTATTTCGACCACATAAAATATTCACCTAACAATTTCTGCAGCTAGTGCCACATCTCTGGCCGGAATATGCAATTTTTTGTAAGATGCATATTTTAATTCGCAATTAAAACTATAGTACAAACCAGCAAATAATAGTTTAGAATATCACATGACGTTATAAAACACATTAACTATAAACGGACTAGAAAAGTGTGTTCATATGGTTTATAAGTAAAAAATTATGTTGTTCAAAACAGTATCGCCAGCAAATCTTAATTAGTGGATTATGTCTTGTGCCGCGGTCTTTACAAAATCTTCTTTAGAAGTTGTGAGATGATTAAAGTAATGGTGTATAAAGAAGACAGACACTGACGTAAAGAACATTATTTAGAATCTAGAATTAATAACATGATTATAAAACAAATCGAAAACAGCGATTATTACGATTTAGTTCAAAAAGCAGTATAGTCTCAATTTTGATATAATGGACATTGAGCAACTGACGCATAACTAATTATTATTTAAATAGATCTACAGGACTTAAAAGTGTAGGTCTAGGGCTTAAAATTACTTACACAAGCTGCAGGAATTCCGATTACTAAAGTCTCATAATTTGCGTTTAAGTAGGGTAGATACAAATTCTCAGTGTACATTTGGGAGGATTCCAAGTTTACTGTAAGACTTTTGAATGAAGATGATTGATGTGAGGATCAAATCGTAGGTCAAGATCGATAAAGATTCCTAAATTTTTTGCATGCTTGAAAGGCAAAATTTGTTCCTTGTTGATTATAATCGCAGCGTTATTTTGTAATTTGTGTTTAATTTGTTCTAGTTCTTTCTCAACACGAGTACTTAGTTTTGTGTCTGTTTAGTTAAAGATCATAGCTTCATAGCGGGTATTAATGTCCTTTAAATTTTCATTATTCCCATTTACACTTTTATAAAGGCTTTCGTATTTTAAAGATAAGTAAATTATTTATCATCTATATATTGATGCAGAGTTGAATATTTAGAACGCCTGTAGAAGTCTACAACATATAAAGGAAAAAAATATCTCAGGTTATTTAAATAGAACTTCTCTCGTCCGTGAATTACTTACACTCCAACAGATCTAACTTTTTCCAAAAATTATAATACGATTATACGATGTGTATGTTTCAAGTGAGTTTTTCCACTAGAAAATTCTGTGATGTCGTTCTTGATTGAATTAATAAAATAAATTGCTTTATTAATTATTTTTTTTAATCATTCTGTAAACTAAATATAAATTTTTATATGTATTTTTTTAAGTTAGACTCATGATATTTTGTACATTTTAGATCAAATTTATTGGCAAAGATTTAAGATAACATCATAAATTTTTGGAGGTTTGCACGCTTTCGGATCATTCGGTGTGCTAGTTGCAAAGTTAAACTGTAAAATGTTGTTACACAACTTTAAATAATTTCTTGTAAAAAATCTGGGTGTCTAGGGTTTAAATTGGTCTACAGTTATTTAGACAGAACTTCCCTTGCATCTGAATTATAGTTGAACCAATACACTGTCTTCGAAAAATAATAAAATTTAATCTTACAAATTTTATTTAATTTTTTTAGGGCAACCCCTATAATTTAAAATAAATATATTGTCGATTGATAAAGTACACTTAAAGAAGACCCTGAGCTTTGAAGGCTGCAGTGCTGCATCGACAATGTTAAATATATTTAAGCAGATAATAATCAACGGAAAAAATACCGGGTGTCCCAGCGTACCTGTTCCACTCAATATCTCAATTATTTTAAAACATAAAAATTTGAACTTAGGCATGTTCAATATATGTAATACAATCTATCAAATGAGTAGACTACTGGCTCGTACAAGCTTTAGTTTCAGCGGAAATGACATCATTTTTTTTTTTTTGTCTAAAAGAGTACAGTTTGTAGTACCATAAAAGAGGGCTTTTTTTCTCCTTTCAATGATATATGACTCGGTATAACAGTATTTAAGTAGAAGCTTTAAAACGGTGACGTTTCTCAAGCAACATTTCCTCTTATTTTCGTCTTCTGGCTTGTCACTTCTAGATTAAAATATATAAAATATTGTAGTGTCAAAAAATGGAAAACGAAAGATTCAACAATGCCGAAAAGTAAGATAATGACACTTATTTACGGAGACAGCAATCTGGGTCTCTCAAAAAGAAACGCAGAGTCTTTTTACAAAAAACGGCAACACATGAGGAACATACCGCACATGTCTTGAGGAGGGTTAACGCGAATCCTCATATTTCCATCAGGCAAATACGTGAAGAAACGAATATTTCAAAATCCTCTATACGAAGAATTTTAAATACAGCCAAATATTATGATTACAAAATTCTTTCATATCAAGCTTTAGTACCATCTGATT
Organism: Zophobas morio; assembly: GCF_036711695.1. NCBI lineage: Eukaryota > Metazoa > Arthropoda > Insecta > Coleoptera > Tenebrionidae > Zophobas > Zophobas morio. The sequence goes on along the minus strand of NW_026972129.1, from coordinate 14,967,513 downwards.
TTGAAAAAAAAAAATGGATTTTATTGCTTGGTTAAGGAATGCACGTGAAGAGGGTATCGTAAGTAATATTTTATGGTCAGATGAAACTCGTTTTAATAATAATGGACTTGTGAATCGACATAATTGCCATCACTGGGCTTCAGAAAATCCTCACTGGCTAAGAGAAACTAATTTTTAATACATTTGAGGTATCAACGTTTGGTATGGAATAATCAACTGTCGGGCCTAAATTTTACGAAGGAAATCTAAATTCGCAAATTTATTTGAAAGTTCTTGTAAACGAACTTCCTGTATTATTACAAGAAGTTCTACTCGTCATGAGAGAAAGAATGTATTTCCAGAAAGATGGTACACCACCACATAACTCGCGAATAATAACAGATTATTTGAATGATACATTTCCTCATAGATGCCAAATCTCCAGATCTAAATAACACCTCTCGATTTTTTTTTGTGGGGCTATTTGAAAGGTAAAGTGTATCAGCAACCTCTAAAACATTTATAGAAGACCTTAAACAAAGAATTAGGGTAGAATGTGATAGGAGTAACCCAGAAATGTTTATTGTTTATTTTTTGTAGTATAAGGACATTCTAAAACATTCAAGTAAATAATGTCGTATCATGTGATGTATCGTTGAAAAGACATAAAAGGTCATTATTTGATGTATTCAAAAGTTATACCCTTTTGTATTAAACAAAAAAAAAAAAGAAAATTGATGCCATTTCCGGCGAAACTAAAACTAATATGACGCCAGTAGTCTATCCATTTAATAGACTGTGTCACATATATTGAACATGCCAAATTTATTTTTTTTTTATGTTTTAAAATAATTGAGATATTTGAGTGGAACAGGTACGCTGGGACACGTGGTATATTATCAGTACATGCTTAACTTCAATTGTTTCTGTTTATACATTAAAATATTGTAAAATATTACTATTAAGTACCAAGCTAGTTGACCAGAATGAACAGGAGTAGATAAAAAGTATTGATCTCCTCAAAACAAATCAGGCAACTAAAATTATTAATTAAGCTACAATGGAACAAAACGTTTGAATATACTTCTCGAATGTAAGCTGAGGCCGTATTGTAATCACGTCCCTCGTGCGACTGACTATTTTTATATCTTATGACTCCTAGATTACGAAAAAATAGGTCTCCCGTTTCTATCCCTCTGTCTGACTGCCGTCTGCCCGGATTTTTATTAGGCAGATAATCTCCGAAACTACTGTCTCGATTCTTGTCAAATTTTGTATATGTATAATGTATAGACCTATATTAGGAATATCATGTAGATGGTAAAACGGTAACCAAAATTTGTCTAATCATCCCTGTCAATAACGTGAAGCCATATCCTCTCAAAATTTTTAACAATAAACATTTTTTAAATCATATACATATTTCTATACTTGCCATTTACGAATCCACATTGAGATTTAATAACAATTACTTTACAAAAAATATTTCTGCAATATTCGTTGCATGTTGTATATAGCCGATATCTAGCGCATTTACAAACCAAGTGTGTTGTAACCGCGTTTGTTACGGGGCTAGATATGAGTAATTTCAGATTTCCGAGCCTTCGAATAAGGTCTGCACGACTAAATTCGAATTTCGTCCTTGTCGATATTTTTTTTAAACAAATTAAAAATGATTCACCCCATTTACATAAACACTCGAAGTTAAGTATATAATTATTAAGAGTATATTTTCCCTCTGGTTATTTGGTTTAAACCTCTAGAGTATAAAAAATGGGGTGTAGATGGTAAAACGCTAACTAAAATTTGTCTAATCATCTTTATCAACAATTAAATGACGTAAACTCAAAGTTTTTCATAGTAACTTCTAGTTACATTTTATGAAATAACATACTCTTATACTAGTGGTTTATGAATAAGCCTTGATTTTTTTTCCTTGAGGATCCAGATTTTGGCAAAAAAGTACAAACTGCATTGTTACGTTTTTTACCAGTATAAGAGTAAACTGGTAAACTGTGTAGCCCTGCTGTAAAAATGTTGCATGTAGATATTAATAACGCGAAGGTCACTGGTTCAATTGACTCCATAGTTCACTGTTTTTTTTTAATTTTTTTTTTAATCGAATCAAGAATGATTCACCCCACTTTCTCAAAAATTTGGGAATCCAGTAATGTAGCGCCCACCTATATCTAATATATAATATAATATAATACAATATAATAATAATAATAGGAATTATCATAATAACAGATTTAACAATGCATTTTCACATTTTTTGGAATTGTTTATAAAGGGCGACTGAAAAAAATAATGAATGATGCAATCATAATCTTAGTAGGCTTATGTAAAATCTTCTCCAATATTCACGGCTTCTGCGTCATTACTGCTCACACCAAAATTATTATTTATTAGTTATTGAATAAAGTAATTTTGACATTTCAGAACAAAAAAGTGACATGATTCGGGACGTAAAACGACTAGATTTGTAATGGTCGCCTAAGAAAATTATTTTTAAAACTTTTTTGTAAAATAGTTTCACCCAAATCAATGACGTATTATTTAGGTCCATCTATGCAAATAACTGTTGAAATACATTTTTTGTAACTTGGAAAATGTGTAAAAATGTTAATACATGCAACTGAAATTTTATTTTCTAGCAAATTCTTTAAATTATTCAAGGCTGTGAAAAATAATAGAAACAGGGTCATCAGTCATTACCCATTATAAATGTTGAATTTTATGCTACTCACCTCACTCTCCCAACATGGAAAAACTGAAAAAGGTACCTATTCAAACTAATTAGGAACGCTCTTTTTTTGTATAAAAGTTCTCTAAAATTAGTTCCAGCAAACTTCTGAATGCACTTGTTCAATAGATATTTTTGTTGAATAATTTTTTAACTGACGTAATGAAATTTTTACTGAAAGTAAAACAGTCAACTTGTTATGTAAATATAACAAAAGTAATAATGGTAATTATGGTTTATAAAAATTTCGGAAAATTTAGATAAAATTAAAAAAAAAAATACTTTTACACAATATTTTAAAATAGTTTTACATTTTCATTTTTGAAGCGATAAATTTTTTCTTACCATTTAACCAGACCACAGCTGGCCGGAAATGGAAAATCCTGCATTTTCGTTTACTACTATAAAATAAGACATTCATCCAAAATACAGTGCTATCCCATCAAGCAGCACTTAAAATTATTTAATATTAGCCGTATGCTCGGTGCCAGGTATTTGTGCCTGTATAAATTAATAAATAATTAAATTAAAAAAGTAGGTTGTAGTAGCTGTCGATACTGAGGCGAAGAACAATGACTCCGGATGTCTCAAGAAGGATTTTCCAAAACAAACACCTACATAACACATAAGCCTGTGACTAAGAATGAAACACAAATTCTTGTCCTCTTTTAAAACCGTTTAAGTTCTATGCACACCTAGTTATTATAAATTTAATTCAGTTTCTGTGACACCAATTATTAAAATTTCTTTGCAAGTGAAGCGTATACCGTAAATCTCCGCCAGGCATAAACCACAAAAACTGTAACATCATGCTAATACTCGTAATCCCCAGATACCCATATATGTATAATACGATCTTGCCATGGCACCATAAGAAGAAGCTGGATAAACATATATCTCTGCAATTTTCGCGCATATTAAGTATATAAATTATTGGGTAAACTAGTTTCTAGGCAAAATTTAACCAAATATGGTCTATTTCCTATGATAATGTTTCCGACGTTGAAAATAATCGTCTCGCATTTCTGCAGGGTGAAGCAAATTACCCATCTTGTGTTTAACAAGCGATAAATCGGGAGATGTTGCAGGTCATGGTTAGATTTATGTGTTAGAGTGAACCGAAGGTTTCTTTTCGTTCTTGGATTTACTTATTTAAACAATAAAAGACAATGGAACCTTTTTTGAACAAAAATAGATCTAAATCGGGAATAACATGCTATAACCTATTTTTAAACGCTAAATGTTTTTACTGTTTTTACAAGGTAAAATGTATGCAGCAAACTCTGTAACGAAAAACAGTGCTTAATTTGCATTCAAACCATGGTGAAAATATTTATCAGACATTTTAAAGTCATGCTCAAAAATCAATCATACTTTCAAATTGACAAATTCCAATGAACTATACCATTCAAATTATAATGAGATGTTAAATATGTGAAGATAACATTTCATGTGTTTTCTCTTAGCGGATTGATTCTCGTTCCAGTTGTTCTCCAGCGCATTCTTCAAGGCAAAACTTAAGGTTTTGTAAAAAATAATGCAAGTACATATTGCAAAATGTTATTTTATAATGTACGATATATCATAACAGATTATCAAGCTGTAATAATTATAAAAATTATCTTTCCATTGTTGGCTTATATCCTGAGTTTCGGAATATAATTACCTTGATGATATTCCTGTTGAGTTACTTTACACATTTCATATTACTTGCTCGCGAATTTGTTTCTTCCGGTATGGGGAAAAGCTCTAATATGTATATGCATAATCGGAATTTGTTTAAAAATGTTTCCGAATTGATAATTTCACTTTATGTGATGAGTCAAAGAATGAACCGTTTCAAATTACGTGTTCAGTTTTCTCCGAGCGTTTACATTATTTAAATTAAGAGTTATATAGACGACGCTCGTTACAACACGACTTTCTCTGTTAAAAATTTTCTTCGAATGGCGTAAATCCCAGATTTTTATGCTTACTTTCATTTTTTTGTCATGAACCTACACGAAATTTTTATCACTTCTAAAAACTTTATGGTTTCGTTGATGTCTAGGAAATTTATAGGCATTCTAAGAATTCTAAGTAAAAGATATGGTGTATGACATTCCAAACACTATCTTCAGGTAAGTCTGCTGTTAAAAAATCATTAGGCGGTGCTACAGCGTAGGCAGGTAAAAGAATTGAATACCTGCTCGAAAATTTCTATGGGGGTGAAGATGAGGGGATAGTTTGTGTCTGTGTTAAAACGTTGTTATCGTTTCATAATACTGCATTAACACTATTTGTTCCCTATTTTTGTTAGTATTCTGTTTACGCAGCAAAACTTCTCTTCTTTGTGGGTCAACATCAATCTGAATAATTTACATTTACGCAGCAATTTTTTATGAACCGTACATGTTTGATGTCTGATAAAACTGTCAAATAAGTATGCTATATTGTTTTCGTGAGAACATACGTTTTTCACATGTTTACTATTATCTCGCGTGTCTTTAAATTTTAATAATTCAAAAATCTTTATATTTTTAAGTGATTTAATAGATTATTCTTACCACAAAACAATATTTCATTGTAATAACAATACACGTCAAAGTGTTATATTTTCACATGATATTTCAAATAGTGTGTCTTTTTTTAAGTAGGTATGCAAAGTTATCGTTAAAATTTGGATGAAAAATACTTAAATTAAAATCTCTGCGTTTTTCGATAACACGTACTTATAGATGTTATCCACAGTAATGCAGAATATGCTTCGATCAGATAAAAATGGATCTGCGTGAAGCAGCTAATGATGAATTAATTTGGTCTGTGCGAATTTTTTTCTTATTGTCGAAATGAATAAGATTCTATCTTATAGAACTGACTCCCGTTAAAAATAAATGTTACAAGTTTTTTTGAAGTTATTTTTATTAATGAGAGATTTCAAAGTTTAATTTGTGCATGTATCTTCAGATATGCAGTGTGTATTGTACTTTACTCATTTAAATTCTCGTACTTTTATTTCCGTTTTTTTTTATTTCATGTGCAGTTGTAATAGACAATTTTTTATTAATTATTCTCACCTATTATAATATAAATTCACTGATAAAAACACGATACAAATTTCTCCTACATTAACTAAACAATGAGGAAACCTGTACGTTTTGCATGTTTACTTTTAAGTTTTCTCTTCCTAGCATAAGGAAATGTCTTTTCCTGCTTGATGTCGTACATACGTACGAAGTGGTAGAAAACTGGTTCGATGTCCTCAAAATTATAATCATACTGTATTTAACGGAGACATCATTTGACATATACAGCTTTTTGACAAACATTTAAGTCTTCAATTGAAAAAGTTATCAAGTTCGTATTGCTTTTTAGATAGAAGAAAACGCAGCGAAAAACGCATGTTGCATATAGTTAACATTTTCAATTGAACACCCGATATGTAAGTATTTTGTTTGGTCTCAGTCTTTACTATCTGTGATTGATAAAACATTTGAAATAAGATGGGTGTTCTGTACAAGTTTAGTGCCTAGAGAATGTACAGTTTAAACTTCCATCTTAATAAAACTTTTTTTTTTCGCTATTTCTTTTGAAAACAAGTACGGTCCTGGACGGTTTGGCCTGTAAAATCAAACCGGCGCCACTTATACACAGGTATAAATTTTTCTTACTTCCCGAGCCTAAAGTAGTTATAATAGGGTCCATTTGTTATCATTGTATCCCGACCCGTCATAATACGGTGTTAATATGAATGTAAGTGGAATGTTTTTATAGTATGTACAATAGCTGTATTGATCTAGAAATAAATAAATCATACATAACGGTACATACCTATGTGTAAAAAAAATACCACAGTTACATGTCTTATATAGTATAGAATAGAATCTATAATTGTTTTTTTTTTTTAATATTGTGAGCAAATTTCAAAGTCGATGCTGATTGAAAAACGTATTTACCAAGGTAGCAACTCAGTACCAGTAACAAAAATTCTGTCTGACATTTGTGGCAAACATAGAATGTTCGTGTCACGTGCATTGCTGTATATTTACCGGATCCATTTTTCCCCAAGTCTGCGTTCCTCCAGACACACCAAACAGATTTCTTCTCATCATCACTTGACTGTAAACTGTTTTGCTAATTATTATCTTACCTGCTTCAGTCAATTTACATGTCAGGCAATTGATGCTAAACAGCAAATGGACGCTATTTATCTTGATTTTCAGAAGGAGTTTGATCAAATTGACCATTACCTACTTTTAAATAAATTTAAAAAATTTGGATTCTCTAGATCTTTACTCCGTTTATTCCGGTTATACTTGTTGAATAGAGAGCTGTATGTCAGATATCGCTGTTACAAGTCCAAGAAAATTTCACTCACGGCTAGTGTTCCTCAGGGTTCGAATTTGGGACCGCTGTTATTCTTCTTGTTTATCAATGACATTACTAACTTTGTCTCAACTGAAAATCTGTCATTTGCAGACGATTATAAGATTTTGATTTTTTTTATAGAATCTTTTTATTAAATTTGGTAAATTATGAAATCGACTGCATTAGTAAATTAAACTTCTTAGTGCCTAGGTCTAATATTCGTCACCAATCTGCTTTTTATTGTCAGCTTTATAGAAGTAACATGCTCATGAAAGTACCACTAATCTCGATGTGTAGGATACATAATAAAATATCAAAAAGTGTGACTTTAATGATAAATTTCAAAATATTATCAATAATATTGTAGGCAAATATGGAATATGCCCTAATAATTAATTTAATCAACTTAATTGTTTGTATTAAGAAGGGTTTTTTTCTTTTTTTTTTATCTCCTTTTCTTTATTTGTATAATATTTAGGTCTCTAATTTCTTCAGACTTATTGTTATAAAATTTTAAATATAATCTGTCCACAACTTCCACCATATAATGTGAGCGGATTTTTTTACAGTTTATTTTCATTTTTTTTTTTTTTTTTAGTTGTATCGAAACTTTTGCATCAAGGATTTTCAAAATCAATATCTCAATTATTTATGGAAATTTCGGAATATGGTTTCCACCACTGCTTTCAGCTTACGAAACTTTAGAAATCGTACCACATACATTGTCAACTTTTTTCGTTGAAAATGGACAAAAAAGCTTCTAGCACCTTCTGGACACAAGTGTTGATAACCGCGTTCCGAAATCTCCATAAATAATAATCGAGATATTTTATTTTTATTAAATTCATCTCATCACTTTGGAGTTGCAAATTATTTCCATGAATTTCTTAAATATGACTGAATTGTGAAGTGCACAAAATCGTGTCAAACAGTCACTTTTTGAAACCCAGGATCCGCTTAAATTCCTTGTCATTTTCACAACAGAGTTGTCTGATCAATCTTTAGTTTAACGAATGTTTTCTCGATGTTTCATGATTTCTACAGTGCGCAAAAAGTGGTCACTCGTTTCCGTCTGTATGTCTGTCGTTTGTGTCGATTTTTATTAGGCAATTATATGTATTTTAGGAGTGTGGTGTAGATGGTAAAACGCTAACCAAACTTTCTTTAACCATGCTCAGCAAAAATTTGGTGACGTCCCTTCAAAATTTCTGAGTAAACGCCATTTAAGTTATATAAAATTACACTCTTGTACATGTAGTTTATGATTGCGCCTCGAGTTTTTACCTTAGGCATATAAATTTTAACAGAAAAAATTCAAATTGCATCATCATTTTATACCATCAGTATGAGAGCTTGAACTTCACTTTGGGAATCGTGCTTAGACGGTAAAATATTAGCAAAAATTTGTCTGTTTCGTTTAAAATTAAAACCCCAAACACAATGCAAGATATAAGAAATGAGGAATGAGGAATGAGGAAAGAGAAATGAGGAATGAGGAATGAGCAATGAGAAATGAGGAAGGTGGAATGAGAAATGAGTATTGAGAAGCGAAAGGTGACAAATGGGAATAAGAAGTAAGAAGTCAGAAGTAAGAACTAAGAAGTAAGAATTATTAAATAAAAATTTTCAACACGTAAAAATGGATGTAATAAGTCACAACATTTCAGTATTGTGGTTTGTTGCACCAGTTCAAATTTTTTTATTTGATAGTTTTTTTCTCATATTTTTTATTTTTTAATTCTATTTCTTAGTTCTTGTATAAAGTTTGGCTCTTTACATTTTTAACATTACGCATATAGTTATTGTAAAAAAAAATACTACAATGCTATAAAGTTTTAGAGTTTGTTTTAGAACATAAAGAAGGGCCCTATTTGACATCATAGTACGACAATAACTTGATCTAATGGCTATAGAACAACGACTAAAATTATCAACGTTTTCCTTTTAGAACCTTGATAACCTCATTTCAAAATATTATTAAATAAATAAATTTGTAAAAAACATGCCCTGAGGTACAGTGTCTATCTTTTGAACAACGTATTTTTATTATTTTTTTTTACCCTTTAGTTTTTACTAAATTCGTCTACTGTCGTATTAGTATACAGGCTAATCCAAAAATGACGGAAACGCTCGATGGTATGCTGATAAAAAGGCTCTGAAAAACTCAAAAAAATGTTTAAAAATCAATGAACAAAATTTTTGAAAATACTGAAAAATTAACTTGTGAGTCGTATTTTAGCAAATTATTTAACTGTCTAGTAGACATGCAGTTCATTAAGAAATCTAAATTGCCAAGTTAATTCTTCAAATTTGACGTTTAATATTTTAAAAAGTTTGGTGCAACCTTTTAAAGGCTTCTTCCCTTATAGATCACTAACAAAATGTATTTGTTAATTCTTCCCCCCCCCCCCCTACCCTAAAAATAATGACGTCGATTCTAAGTTTAAATAGTGTAGGATCAAGATGTCCATTAATCTGTATAATTCAATATTTTAATAATTTTTTGCGGATTGTTTTAGAAAATATCTAACGAATTTCTTTGAAACCTTGGTAACTCACTGGGTCGTCTGAATAAACTTTGGTAAATCCTTTTATTTTTACTTCCCGAGCGTAAACAAAGAAGTATAATAATTTAGTCCATCAATGTTTTCTCGACTTTTCATGATCCCTACAGTACGAAAAAAGTGATCTCCAGTTTCCGTCTATCTGTCAGTCTGTTTGGCGTCTGTGTCGATTTTTATTAGGCACGTAATCTCCGAAACTATTAGACCGTTTGTTATAAATTTTATAAGTATACCTATTAGGAATATCATGCAGATGGTTAAACGTTAACCAAAATTTGGCTAATCATCCCCACCAACAATTTGATAACGTCATCTTAAAGAATTCTATCTTAAAATTAAATTATTTAAATGCTGTACGCATTACAATATGCTCCTATGCTTGTGGTGTACGAATCCGCCAAAATTTGCTCAAAAAAATTAAAACAGTGTAAAGTACTACCAAAGATAATTGCAAACGCCGTCAATTACTGTATGAGGGGTCTTTAGTACTTTAGACCGCAACCTGCAATAAAACCTTACGAACCCTTCGCAACGGAGGTACGATTTCAGGCAGAGCCGGACTTCAAATTTTGGAACGTTCATATTTGAATCATGGTAGAGTTAATTTTTATTGGGATTTTTCTAGGAAATATGTATTTGCAAAGATTTAAAAAGTTTTAACAACCACACTTTCATGTGTCCTTAAATTTTAAGATTAAATTCCTTGAAAGCGGTCCGTTTAAAATAACAATCTACCTGTTCACGTATTGAAACAAATACGGTCCTGAAAAGGTAAGGGTGGCGAGTAATCTTGATGGACACGTTTATGCTGGGTGCACTTTCCGAAGTGGTCGGAAATTTTACAGCTGCAATTCTCATAATTGGAGTCATTTGCAAATATCTTTCGTCGTACAATAATAGTAGTTTACCACTAACTGACGATATAACCGTTTGTGGGGTTGCGGCAAAGGTATCAGCTCAGCATGCGGACCGGCGGTCGCACGTTCAATGCCAAACTTAGCCGATTTTTTTTCTTTTGTGCTGGCTAGTATTATCTATGTTGACGACGTATTCACAAATTAAGCACGAGTCACCCCATTTTCTCGCAAAGGTAGAATACGCACGCCTCTGTTGTAAGGAGACAAACTCATTTTCTCATTTAAATCAAACTAATTTCAACATGACATTTTTTCGATGTATAAACATAAACACTTGAACTTAAGCTTGCTATTAGTGATGAGAGGACATTTTTTGTTTCGTTTTTTTTTTATTATATTTTACATTGTCCGTACTTGGGAGTGCAAATTCTTTCTTGGCGCAGAGTGTTATTTATGCGACTAGTTTTTATTTTATAGAGGTTATCACAAAAACGAAAATCGCAAAATCAAATTTTATAATTTTTTAAAGAAATGGGATTTGTAGGATTATACTTCAAGCGCGAGAAAGGTTCTCTCGAAATAACCTTCGACCAATTTTTGTTATAAAAAGACAGAACTGTACAGGGAAGACCAAAATTATGGAACTGATCAAGTATTTGCGACATTTTTGTTTTATATATAATTTCAAGCTGTTTCAAGCAATTTGAAATGGCCCTACGCTAATAAGTATTGATTCTGAATAAAGAAAACAGTTTATTCTGCATTCAATTAATTAAAATAAGTACATAATTAAAATCAACTAATCAACACAGCTTTTATTTCATAGCAGGTGCTCAAAGAACTTGTCGTTTACTTCGAGGCAGTAATGAAGGCAGTGAATAATTAAATTTCTTAAGATGTTAAATTCTAGGACACCGTAACTTTTTGATTAATGTCACAGACATAAAAAATTAATTTGAGCTTTACCTAAAAGTTGATAAATTGCATTACAAAAAGGTGCGAAAACTTTAGCCTATTTTAGTTGTTGTGTGTGTGTTTTTTTTTTCTGAAAATTTTGTAATACAAATATAGATTACCTTCTTCACAGATATTTGCTTCAATCAACTTTAGTTATGCTGTCATGACAATGCTGAAATATTATCCACAATCGAGTGGCGTGTTGACGGAATAAATTATTATAGTAGTTTAGTAGTTTAGTACGGATGGTTTAGGCACCGATTCTACATCAACTGTATCAGTTTTTGTACTGTTTGTCTGGAAAATAACATTGTTGTTAATTTTCTTTACACTGTTAATGCAAATAATTTTAATGTTAAAAAACGATGTTTGTCTCATTGTGCGCCTGTTTCAATAACCATACAAAAAGCATTTTTATAGTTCTTATGTTTTTTGCTAAAATTCTAAACAAGTGAAAAATCACATTAATTGAATCCTGTACGAGTACTTAAAGCACTTATAGCTTCCACCGCCACCGCGCCTAACACTTTCGGACCACTTCCAACCACACTACCAGAATTTCCTCTTACTTGAGCTTTCCTCCGACGTAAATTTTTTCAAATTTCCTGTAAATCCGTATCCTTATTTCGCAACTCCGATGATTAATCGATTATTTACAGCAGCGTCGCTGATCCCACCTTGCCGCCCATCTTCGCCTTGGTCGAGGCGCTAATTCTTCGCCGCAAAGTCGGTCGGCCTGATTCCGGAGCACCAGTCTTCAGCTTCTTGGAGTCAGTGTTGCCGGTGAGCTGACAGGTGCAACAGCCGTGTGTTAACAGTTCTTCGGCGGTCCGCGCGATGCTCGAGTGTCAGTGTAGGGGTTTGAAACCCCGAAAATTTATGTGCAATTTACCCCTCATTGTAACTTTGGGAGTTACTCTTTTAAGCAACGGTGAGTCCGGATCTCTCAAAACTAACACTTTAGTGGCTTTTGCCGCATTTTTAGGTTGCGGTCCGATAACGGTCGCAAACGATGTAATTGTAATTTTGCTTCTGCTGTAAGTCGGGAGCAGTAGGATCAGTTATAAACGTAAACGTTTTGTAATTTTTATCTGTTTTCGGTTTGCGTTTTTGGGATACCGTTAATGGGTTTAGATTTTGACCCAGATCGAAAATGAATCGAATTAGGTTTAAATTCTTTTCATTACGAGTAAGTAGTGGATTTTATAATGAAGCTCATCAGTGGTTTGAATTGGGGCTTGATACAATGGGGCTTCTACGGTATTGAGTGGCGTAGCAGTACGAAACGACATCTTCAAAAGAACTTAATTAAACATTTCCATTCTATTTAATAATAATATCAACGTGAAAAAATATTAACTGTGTATTTATAAAAGAAGCATTTTAGTGATTGCTAATTATCCAAAAAAAAAAGAAAAATTAACCATTTTGAAACTATTTATGTTAAACATCAAAAAAATACACTGAAAACTACTTAGTTCTTGTAGTATACTACTTCACCGTCAATAATTCTTTAAAACTGAAATAGACATAACAGAAACGCAACTTCAGATTATATCAAATTAACACCAATATAAACTTAATTTATTGCTGAGAACTGAAATAATGTTATTGTACAAAAAATATTAAACTGTTCTTATAAAATATGCACTGCACAGATGAGAGATTCGAAATTAGACAAAATTTTCTATAGAAAGAAAAAATTTTAAATGAAATAATGCATATCGAATTCAGTTGATAAAGTAGTCCAAGAAATTCCATAAATTTTTGTGACCTGTGAACTCCAAGATGGTAATAAATATGTAAACAGAACGTATTTAAATGACACTGTACTAGTAACAGGTAGAAGCCCACGCCAGAGATGTACTTTTAACATGTCAGTGTGACGTCAAACTTTTAAAATTCGTATTCACTGCAAAAACTACATTTACTATAGGTTTTGGTGTACAATACAGCCTATTTTTGCATACACTTTTAATAAACATTGTTTGTACTAACGAATTCTATGCATTTATTTATTGATTTGAATTAACTGTTAACCAATTCTGAAGATAATTTATGACTCTGAAAGTCATGATTTTTTATTGCGTCGGTACATAGACATATACAAGACATTTATTTATTTATTCATTCGTAAAATGAAGCACTAAAAGATAACACACCCTGAACTGATTTACACGATTTATTCTAGTATTTTTACATAGTATGAGTTTTGCCATATACGTATTTAGTTATGTATAATCTTATTATAATAAATTTGTTTAAAATTCAAAGCACAAACTTGTTAATATACACTATAATTACAATTCACACCACTTTATTAGAATAATTTTACTCTTAGCCTAGTTGTTAACAGAGTAAATTGCACAAAATTACTTATTTTTTCAGCATGATATAAAAATAAAATGTAAATTAAGTGCAACCTTCTTTTTTAAACATGAACAATTACTGTTTTTCTTTTATTTAAAACTGTGTAAATGGAGTTGGAAAATGTTTACTAAATAATTGCAGAATAATTTGTACAAGTGTTAAAATAAAGAAGTTATTTAATTACTTTAAAAACCCACCCACATCAGTTTTTTTGCAACGGTATCCCAGTTTTCTTGGCCCATTAATACTGATTAGCACCAATTTGCGCAACTTTCTTCTAATTAAATGACTGCATATCTTTTACGGTTTCCAAGATCGCAAAATGAGCAAAATCACTTTGAGTTTTAAATACATACTCTACATTTTTTTTAAACAAAAGTTATGAACAAGAAATGGTACTTTTGTTCAGTCATTATTGAAACGGAAATCAAGTACAGAAAACCCAAGTTTAATGGCATGTTGAGCTCAAACATGGAGTCAAAATTGTGAAAACTAAGATATATTTAAAACCTTCACAACATTTCACGCAATAAAGTGTATAAATATTTCGACAAAAAAATCATATACGTAGAGTAATTAGTCATTCAACTTTCAACGGGAAAAATGTATCCTCAGTGTCTCAGTACACGCTTAACTTCAATTGTTTATGCTTTACTCCGATAGTTTTCGGCTATTAGCACGTTCAGATTGGAATGTTATTTTGATAGAACTTCCCTCGTCTTTGAAGTATAGTCCGACAAATTCCGCTTTTTTAAAAAATTATAAAATTAGATTTTGCGATTTCCGTTTTGTGATAACTGTTAACCTTTATAAAATGGCGTAATTAACATCGCCGCAACTTATGAGTCTTTAAATATGAAATATATCTAGAGCAAACAACTGGCGGGAAAAATGTAAATATTCTCAATTTCTCAGTATATGCTTAACTTCGACTGTTTATGTTTATAATTCGACCGAATTCGACTTTTAGTATGTTCAGAGTACAACTATCAGCGGTTAAACTAAAATAAAATTTGGTTGATTTTGTGTCCTCAACACAGAGGAAAGGACACAAAGTAATCTTAAAATATCTGCATGATTTCACAGCATTCGGTTTTTGCAATTTCAGAATTGTAAAATTTTGTTATACAATGTTGATTTTTTTATATATTGTTATTTTATAAAATTTGAAGAAGATTTATTCGGTAGAATTCTAAGATGACGTCATAATTTTTTGACAAGGCCTTTATCTAACAAATTTTGATTAACGATTTATCACTTTTTCTATAACCTTAAGACGTTTGGAATATTTCAGTACATTCGCTTTTGCCATCTTAAATTAAATTGTAAAATACAATTTTGAATTTTTCCCCAAAAATCTCCATGTCTAACACGGATTCTAAATTATACATACATGAAGTATGTAATTCTATAAAATTTAAGGAACATTTGTTCTGCAAAATTATACAATGACGTGTATAAACGAAACAATTGTTATTAATGATTTACCATGCTTAGGATAATCTTAAAAAGTTTGCAAGTTATCAAAGTATTCAGTTTTACAATTGCAAAGTTAAATTGTAAAATGTTTTTATACAATTTTGATTTTTTCTCAAAAATTTAAAAATTTTGGATGTCTAGGGTGAAAACTCGAAACGGATTCATGAATCACACATGCAGGAGTATGCAATCCTATAAAATTAAAAAAATTAAGTATATGTTATGCCAAAAAAAGGGCAAATTAGTATTAAGTAAAATGGTTCGTTTCACCACACATTTTGTTTTTTATTTACTACATGGTGATTTATCTTTTTCTTTTTAAGAAAAGATGCCAATTTTGACGTTGAAGAGGTTTTTTATTTTTTGTAAAAATCTCAGTCAGTAGTTTCTATATGGATCCGCTGGAATGATGGTCAAAATCTTTTGAAATTCACAACTTTTTTAAAATAATCTTAAAGATGGGGCGAAATGTTAAAAAATGCGTTTAAAATACCTCGCGACAAAAATTGCCTTTTTTTATTTTATAAAAAAACAATAAAAAACTTCAACGTCAAAATTGGGCTGCTTGCTTAAAAAAATTACACAGTACCTTAAAATAGATGAAAAAAAAATCTTAAATAGAAGAAAAAAAAAATGTGGGGTGAAACGTACTATTTTACTGATTTCAATTTAGAAAAGTCATCTAAAACGTCCGACAATCCAATTCAGAGTCATTCAGATGAGAATTGGATTTGAAATAACAAACAATGCTTTTGGAATCACCAAAATTTATATTTGGTAAAATAAACAATAATGATATCATTATTGTTTCAGAGGGTCATAAACGAAAAAAATTGAATCAACTGTTTACTTATGTTTACGATAACCTTAAAACGTTTGCAAAATTTCAGAGCATTCGGTTTTGCAGTTCCAAAGTTAAATTCCAAGATATTTTGATTTTTTCTCCAAAAATCTGGATATCTAGAATAAAAACTTAACAGGGGTTCATAAACCACATGTGGAGATCTTATTTTATAAAATTTAAATAATATTTATTATTGTAAATTTTGGAGATGTCGTCCACTGGTTCAATAGTTTCGGAGATTATATAAAAATCCAGACAGACGACAGACAGACAGACAGACAGATAGGCAGACAGACGGAAACGGGAGACTTATTGTTTCGTACTGCGTTTACACTGTAAAAAGGTGTTCTTATTTACTATTTACATATATAGTTTTTATGCGTTTGTTATATTTTTAGGAATATTTCACTCAGAAATTTGAGGAAGATTTATTTGACAAAATTATAAGATGACGTCATCATTTTTGGGATGGTTCATAAACGGATAAATTTTGATTAACGAATTACCATACCTCTAATAACCTTAAAATGTTTGCGAGATTTCACAGCATTCGGTTTTAAAATTTCAAAGTTAAATTGCAATGTATTGTTACACAATTTTGATTTTTGCTCAAAAATCTAGATGTTTAGAGTAAAAACTCAGCACAGATTCATAGACTACACATGTTATTGTTTAAAATTTAAAATGGTCACCGCATTGCTGGTGGGGATGATTAGAGAAAATTTAGTTAGAGTTTTACCATCTATACCATATTCACAACATACATATAAAATGTTTGAAAGTATCCTTTTTTGAAAAGCACTTCATATTTGTTTTTTTTTCCACCAAAATGTTATTATCTTAGAAATATTTTTGATTTCTCCACTAAGTACATACCAAAAACACCTTTTACTTGTTTAACTTTCAATCCAGTTCTTACGCCATGTAATTTCACTGCATCTCAATACCAGTCGCTGCTTTTGAAGATTTTAAAAACATGATACTCTAAACATTTACTACTCGTATTAAATGAACTTCGCTTGATAACCATTTTACGTCAGTCAGTACCCATTTTTAGAATCAAAATCTTCGAAATTTGAAATCAGTCACGCTAACTGCAGCGTCTTAACCTTGCCGCTTTTTTCATAAATCCAGATGCCTTCTATTGTCATAATAACTACAACTGGTAGAGAAGACATTTTTTTTTTATATCCCAGGCACAATGCAATAGATCTCTCGTTTCCGTCTGTCGTCTGTTTGTCTGCCTGCCGTTTGTCCGCTGGTTGTATTTTTTATTAGACAGATAATCTCCGAAGGGTTGGACTTCTGCTGTCAAATTTTATGTGTGTGTGTTTGAAACATGTAGATGTCAAAACGCCAACCAAAATTTGTCTGATCATCCTCACCCAGATACTTCTATATTATACTGCACGTGTCGAAACTGACATACGTGTTCTTGCTGAAATGTATGCTGCTGCTGTATCAATATTTTCAGATTTTTGGAGCAACGGTAGTGTCCGTTTTCTATCATGGGTGCGAACGGCACTCCGGGCCATACCAAATATAAACAAGTGTATTTTAGTAACATAATCGTTCGAATCAAAGGCAGTGGCGGAATATGGACAATTAAAGTATGACAACCGAATTTGTTAGAC
Organism: Zophobas morio; assembly: GCF_036711695.1. Lineage (NCBI taxonomy): Eukaryota > Metazoa > Arthropoda > Insecta > Coleoptera > Tenebrionidae > Zophobas > Zophobas morio. Next base: position 14,949,736 of record NW_026972129.1, on the reverse strand, counting down.
TGTACTGCAAGGGTAAGGGAAGTCCTGTCGAAATAACCTTCAACCAATTTTTTTGTAACTATTGCATTAAACACTTTTAATTAAATGAATAAAAAAATAATAATTTACTGTAAACAATTCTAGGCTAACTTTCTTTTATTTGTAATTTCCATTTTAAAAATCAACATTGTGTTCATTTTCAATAATAACATTAACAACCATAAACAACTTTTTATCAAATAAGGATCGATAATAATGTTGTTTACAACAATTTATTATAAGAAGACCCAACAAAAAACGCTTTTTAATGAAAGCACACTTTTCAGTTTTACCAAAGAAAGGTTAAAGAACTAAAAGAAATGAAAAACCTTCTTACTTATTTATTTATTCAAGTGTATTCGTTTACTTTATTACTTTCATTTTGCAATAAAAATGTATATATGACTATAAATAAGTGAAAATAAAATGAAACGTCATTTCTCGCAATTCTAAATGTGTGTAAAAAGTATCAGCGGAATGCGAATTAAATTCTAGGATTAAGTGTAGCGTTTAGCATGCATCAGTTCAAATAACCGTTAATTTGAATAACATGAAGTTCGATTGAAATCAGCATCTTCGTGTAAAATTATATAGTACGGTTAAACGCAATAGATAATAAATAATAATCGTGATATGTGTCGCAGTGATATCATCGGCATTTCAGAACGTAGATGGTATCTCCAAAAAACTAGTTTAAATTTAGGAGACAGTTTATATGTTTATTCCATATATTTTTTGAATTCCTGTAATTATGAAGATAGTTTATTTTATAATAAAATGAAGATACATTAATATATATTACGTAACTGCGCTTTAAGTACCTTCCTAATTCAAAAATAATTTTACTCAGTAAATTGCGTATTACTCAATATTATAACGGATGGTCAATATGCAAATATCACAATAAATTATGATCTTATAACGTTGCTTTTCTGTTATTAACCATTTCTTGTATATGTCAAGTAACTGCCGTTGAATTATACACTAATGAACATCCGTGACTCCTACACATCATTGAGTGAAATGGTGCCTTTAGCCATCGCTAACTACAATAATAACAACAATAGGCCCTATTTTACGACACGCAGATAACAACCATCTGACGTGAACGTAATTATTCAGCCCGGAGTAATGCATTAAAATTTTTAACTCTGGAAGCTAGTTCATTTGCGCTAGGTGCAGGTTATCATTAGTAACTCGTGCCAATAAGTTGATATTTCAAACACGCATGTCGACAATAAAAGTTAACTGTACATTCAAGGAAACTGCTGTAATGTTTGTTTTTGAAGTCAGATTTATATGTTAAATCATGAAATCAACATAATTATAGGCCACATTCTTGAAATAGTTGCTAAGTGACGCATCTTTACATCTTCATGTTGACAAGAAGTTATAAAATTATTAGTTTATCAAAGTGAATGGTTTAAGCAGAGGATGCGTCGAAGCAAACCGTTTACCATTGGTTAATTAAAGGTTTCAGCAATGTGTAGGTTTGGTAAGAAGCATGCAGTTTAAATTGCAATGTTTCACACTTTTGGTTTTCTTGTTTTTTAATACACTATTTTATGGCCATGAAACTCCTAATCTGCGGCTCTGTCACGAGCAAGTTCCGTTTCCGTTTTCTTAATAATCTCTACTTATGTCATAGACCTGTACTATTCCTTGCGCAACGTTTTATTTCTACATAAAAGTCATTAAAATGGCATTTTTTTCTAGAAACAGTCTAATCCCGTGTCTACCCTTATTACCCTGTGTAAATAGTAGATAATATAATCAGGAAGCAACTTTCACCAGCGATTATTGCGGTTGTTGTTGCGCAAAAGTCCGCTGCCATAAATTATGTCCCAACTTAAAAAAGAAAAAGGTACCTAAATAAATCATAAACAACCCCTTCCGACAAGTGATGTCTACTTATCAAGATTTGCGCTCGAACAAACGGGTTTGCAACCTCTTCTTTATTTTCAACCGTTACTACTGAACACAACTGGCATGCGGCAATCAAACGGTTCAGTTGGTTTTCTCCTGAACGTTGATTTCTATGCTGATATGAAAATTTACTTTTTCACGTCATCTGATGCTATCGGACTTCACATCTGATCCCATTAATCACTATCCCTTACATTTGTGTCATTCTTGATCCCGGTGATGTTACCACGTGTCACTTTCCAACAGAACTGTGGTGTTTATGCAACAAGCTGGTAATGGTGTGGAAGAATTTGTTTTCGGTGATGACCGATGTATGTACTAAATTTTGCATAGAAAGTTACACGAAAAATTACTTATTCACGACGGAATTTGATGTAACTGTTTAATGTGCGTCTGCGGTTTACATGCTTCTTCATACCATGAACTTGTAACTTATTGTCTAAATTGTGCCAGTAACCTAGAAATGAAAATTAAAGTGCAGGTATATTAGCGCCTCTACACATGAGAATCAGATCGTTCTATTATTTTTTAGAATCAGAAAAATGGATTGAATTTTCTCAAAGTTTCTATTCTCATTTATCACGTTATTAAACATTATTAACACATATCTGATAACATTGTTAACGTTTATTAGTGTTTTATTATTTTATTACTATAGGAGGATGTTCGTTCAGCAATTCTTTTATATTATTAATAAACTTTAAGTGTGATGATAACATGTTGATGAATAAATAAAATCAAAATAATTATACTAGTCCAAAAGGTATAAGGTTATATGACCATCATAAAAGTAGTTGACCGTAAATAAATACCCCCTTTGTGGGATTCGCACTAAGCTTACCGGTTGGCAATAAATCGTCTTCTAAACATTTCTTGTTCACATTTAACAGGGCCGGCTTTCAAAGCGAGTGGTTATTTCGGAACCCTCAACGGCTGCAGGTAGTAAAGAAATAGTGGAGTGGTGGATTTACATATTTAGTGAAAGCCGCCCCTGAACGATACACAACAGCCGGTCGAGCTGCAGTGGACACGTTATTTACGACCCTAAAACCTTTTCTATTGTAAACAACTTAATTTCGACACAATGGGATGATTTTATGATGGCCATATAACCTTATAGCTTTTGGTCTACTATACTGTACTTATTTTACTTTAAAATCAAATTTAAAAAAAACTGTATTTAAATACAACTCATGTACCTTAAGGCTGTTGCTCAACAGAATACAATCTTTTTTTGAGACGACATAATCAATTTTTTGGTGGAATACGCTCCTCAAAAACTCCTTAATTATTATTATATAAAAAAAGCCTTTTAATCTTAATAACTTAAAATCACAGTGTTCTGTTTTCGAAGTTCTTTTAAGTGGAAAACTCTTTGTATATTGACGTTTTCCATTATATTATATCTCATTTTTTTCACGTATGATATCCTGTACTTTATCTTACTGTGTTTTAAATTGTTTTTACACGACACACTAAAGTATGGACACCAGAAAAAAACGCAAGATTTTTACTTCCTGAGCATAAGCTAAGGGAGTATTGTAATCGAGTCCATTGGACGACCTTTATGTTTTCTCGACGTTTCATAACCCCTAGAGCACGAAAAAATAGGTCTCCCGTTTCCGTCCGTCTGTCTGTCTGTCTATCTGTCTGCCGTCTGTCCGGATTTTTATTAAACAGATAATTTCCGAAACTACCACAAATTTTACATGTATTGTGTATTATGATCATGAATATTGTGTGGTAAAATACTAATCAAAATTTGGATAACATCCCCACAAACAATAGGATGACGTCATGTACAAAATTTGCATTAGTAAATTTTATTTCAATTTTAAAAACAAGATAATCCTTCAGATGTGATTTATGAATCCGTTTTCAGTCATACAGATTTTTGGAAAAAAAAATCAAAATCGTATAACACTTTTCAATTTAACTACTTTGAAACTGCTAAACATTTTTACATTAATCATGGTAAATCGTTAATCGAAATTTATTCATTTATTCCATCTAAAAAATGATAACGTCATAGTAAAACTTTGCTTAATAAATGCTGTCTGAAATATGCAGAATATTACTTTATAATTGTGGTTTATCAATTCACTCATAGATTTTAGTACTTATACAGAGTGACTCGAAAAAATTAATAAATGAGGCAATTTATTCTACTGATTAAAATCAAGTACGATTCACGTCATTTTCCCAAAATTTCGGAATAAAATATTGTTATTATTGGTATTAAACTGCATCTATCCAAATTGATATACGCGTCCCTGCAGAAATGTTAATGACGTCATCACAAAATTTTGTCATGAAAAACTCACTTGAAACCAATTCCTAGCATGCTTCCTAACATTTACTTTAACATTACATACATATCTTTATTTAACTTATATGAGTTATCATAAAAAATAAAATTCGCAAAATCAAATCTTATAATTTCTCGAAGAATTTGGAATCCTGGACCACTTTTTTAATGTCACAATTTTTCATTTTTTCAACTCAATTTTTTTTAATTTTTCAATTTCTTGACTTTCCAATTTTTCAGTTTTGCAATTTTTAGCTATTACAATTTTTCAATTTTTCGATTCGTCAGTTTTTCAAGTTCTTGATTTTTATTTTATATTGTACCAATTTTTTATTTTTTTTTCTCGATTTTATATCACAATGTTTCCTTTTTTCATTTCCTTGATGTTTCTTTCAGTTTTATAATTTTTCGTTTATTCAATTTTTCAAATCTTCAATTTGTCAATTTTTAAAAATTTCAGTTATCAGATTTTGCCCTTTTCGATTTTTAGGTTTCTCAATTTTTAATCTTTCGATTTTTCAGTTTTTCCTTTATTCACTTTTTCAACTTCTTAATTTCCAGTTTTTTTCAAAGTGTTTAATTTATTTATTACTTTTTTGTTTTTTCATTTTTGATTTTTCAATTTTATAATTTTGCATTTTTTCAATTCTTTTATTCAAAATTGAAATTGAATTGAAAAACCGAAAAATCGAAAAATAGAAAAATAAAAAATCGAAAAACTAAAACATCTGAAAAATTAAAAAACCGAGAAATTGCAAAATTGAGTGGAAAATCAAAAACTGCAAGTCAAGGAACTGAAGAAACGTAAAATTGAAACATTGAAAAACCAAAAATCGAGAAACTTAAAAATCTAAAAAAATTAATGAATCGAATAATTGGAAAGAAAAAATAAATCGAATCGAATAATTGGAAAACCCAGAAACTGAAAAAACGAAAAATTTTGGAGTGGTCATAATTGCGTAGTCGAAAAACTGTAATACTGAAGGATCGAAAAATTGAAAAATGAAATATCGAGAAATTGAAAAATTAAAGTTACAAAATTAAAAATCCAGAAACTGAAAAATCGAATACATAAATGGAAAAGTTTTAAAATCCAATATTTGAAAAACTGGAAAAATTCTAAAATCGGAAAATTAAAAAAGTGATTTTTTTTAATTATTATTATTGTTTCAAATTAAAAATGAAAACTAGAAAAATTGCAAAGCAAAAATTGAAGAAACGAAAAATTGAAAACTCGAGACACTGAAAAATTTTAAATTGATAAAATGAAGCGAAAAATTGCAAAATCGAAAATTTGTAGAAATGAAAACTTAAAAATCGAAAAAGTGAAAAATTAAAAATTGAAAACTCGAAAAATTTTAAATCGAAAAACTGAAGAACCAAAAAAAAATGAAAAACCGAAAAATTGCAAATCGAAAAATCAAAAACCCAGAAATTAAAAATTTCATATTGAAAAAAAGAAGAATTAAAAATCAGAGCAATTAAAAAATTGCAAATCGAAAAATTGAAAAATCTAGAAATTGAAAATTTTCATATAGGGAAAGAGAAGAAAAGAATTAAAAATCAGAACATTGAAAAACCGGAAGATTGAAAAAATAAAGAAAATAAAACACTGAAACGAAAAATTGCAAATCGAAAATTTGAAGAAATGAAAACTTAAGAATCGAAAAAGTGAAAAATGAAAAACCGAAAAATTGAATATCAAAAAATCAAAAATCTAGAAATTGAAAAATTCCACATTGAAAAAAAGAAGAATTAAAAATCAGAACATTGAACAACCGAAAACTTGAAAAAACTAAGAAAATAAAAGACCGAAACGAAGAATTGGAAATCGAAAATTTGAAGAAACGAAAAAAGAAAACTCGGGAAACTGAAAAATCTAAAATTGAAAAAATGAAAAATAAAAAATCTAAAAGTTGAAAAACCGAAAAATTGAAAATCGAGCATTTGAAGTAATGAAAAATTAAAGAATCGAAAAATTAAAAACTACAAATTGAAAACTCTAAAAATTAAATAAATTAATAAATTAAAATTGAAGAATTCAAGTAAAAAAATCCGGTGTGTGTTATATGCACCACTAGTTTTAACATTATTTATTTGGTGAAATTAAAATAACTTGAGACTGTTGCCTTATGATTTCAAAAATAAAAAAATTAAGGTAAAAATTGACTCTTCAGTTAAGTATGAGAGCATAAATACTAGACATCACATGTAAAATAAGATTTACTGATTTATAATTTGAGATGACGTCATAACTTTTTTGTAGGGGATGAATAGTAGTAACGTTCGACTACGACAAGCTTTAAAAACTACCTCTTCAAAATTTTGTAACAGAAAACAGAACGGGGAAAACCTGCATTTTTTCTATTTTATGAGCTGTTAAACATCAGAAAGGCATTAAATTAGATTTACTGCAACATCTAACCTAATAAATTAATAAGTAATTAATTTATTCTAATTAAATCATTATAATTATATCTCCATGATTTTTTAATGAGATCGTGGGCAAGGTTATAAATATTTCCGAATGCGACAAAAGAGGTATTCTGTGCAATAAATTAGATGACATCTAGCACAAAATAACGGAATGCACAGGTGATAATTTGTCTGACAAAAACCACTGAATTAAAATTTTGGTGCTCATTATGAAAATGAGCACCAAAATGAAATATCTTTCAGCCGAATTCGAGTTTTTACGAAACTAATGTAGACAATTCATTGTGCGTCAAGTCATTCTACATATAAATCTTAGACTTTTTTAAAAATTGAAATATTGTAATTTTCCAATTTTTAAATTATCAATTTTGCAATGTTTGGAATCGGATCATTTTGAAATTAATAGAGAAAGCAAGGTTTTCTAAAAATCTGAAATAACCTATGTTAGAAAACAAAAGTGATATACTTAATTCAACAGTCGTTACCGGATTGATGCGTAGTTGAAAAGCGATTCAAATTTGTGGTTTTCCACTTCTTGCTAAAGAACCTTTCTCTCATAATGTATAATTCAAGGCTTAAACCACTGTGAACTCCAGCTTCTGAAAAGATTTAAAAATATCCTAAATATACTCTCCCTTTGTCCATTGGAATTGAACAAAACGCATTTTTTATTTACATTTTTCATAATTCAATTTGCAGTCATGTACAGTATGTATAATAAATTAGCGAAACGGCTAGACTCGTATTACCAGCAATGCGTTTAATTATTTCTTCGTGCATGATTATTGCAATAAATTTTCATTATCGTATTCTATGAGTTGCAACATGCCAAGAGAATCCAATTTATACATTCGTCAGAATTACGCTAGTAAAACTGAGTTTTTGTTGGGGAAAAATTGGTCTAAAGTGTTTGGACAGTAAAGTGTGTCAAAAAATACACTGGTTTTATGACTTTGACACCGTACGAAACTTAAATAGCAGCGCATTGCTGTATTTGGCTGAAACGCTTCCCCTAAACGGGCAGCTTATCTTTTATTAGCTTAAGTCATTTTTTGTTCGCGAACTAAACGTTTAAAAATGTCAAAATCAAAAAACCACTATATCCCTTGGCAGACTATACTTCCTTTTGCCCAATTTTTTACCCTAGACATCCAGATTTTTGAAAAAGATTCAAAAATTCATTTAACTTTGATCTTAGACCAATTTTTTTCGTATAGTAGACAGTTTAATAACGCATGAAGTCTAAAATTTGAGACACAGAAAAAAAGGACGCATAATGAATAAGGGTCGTGTATACTATAGAACTTGTTTAAGTTCTCCCCTTCTTTGTAGAGACATAGCGTAACGATTCTTGCTGGAAACAATACTAACAACCGTGTAATTTCTAATTTTGAATGTAAGAAATTCACCGTAATGTACACTAAAGACTACATCAGAATATTAATCAATTATTGTTATAACAGATGATCTCTGTTGCTTAAGTTCACCGTGTTGACGTTTTGTATGCTACGACATCTGGCTAATACCACATCTTTCACTTATTCTAAAAACGCAGAAAACGTTAATTTTAAATATTTTCAAACAAACTATAAACAATGGCTTAAAAGTGTCCTACTGCACGTTCGTCGGTTCACATCGCATTGAAATCTCTCAAATGCAACGAAAATTATATTTACTTTGTGCTACCCAAAATTCTTTAAATTTTCGTTATTATATCGACCCAAACCCAAGCATCAGTACTCATGGTTCCGCTCTACATCCTCCCACCTGCTGCATTTCCGGTAACGACATTCAAGACGCTGCGGTCTGACGTATGCGTTCGTCAACCTATGATAAACATTAAAAACTTGTGATACACCAAGTTAGCAGTTTATTCAAATATTGGGTTACATTCATGACTTTGTTAACCTCGACTTTCACCTTGTTACGATGACTCATTGGAATTATGTTTTCAGTAATAAATGGAGACGAGAAAATAGGATGCAGGTTTCCGGGAGCTCCAGCGCATTCATCAGTGGTGTTTTCCGACGAAAATCTCGGACCTGGGGCAGTGGCGACGTATTCGTGTGAACGAGGGTTTGAGCTATTAGGGCCGTCGAGAAGAGTGTGTGAGAATGGGCAATGGTTGCCGGAAGGAATTCCATTTTGTGGTAAGTTGCTGATGGAATCAAAGCGAATTGTGCGAAGTTAAAGAATTTATTAATCAAGAAAACAACAATAGATCTTAACATGCTGGAAATAGTAATATTACTTTTTCAAAATTCCTTTGTAGTATTTATATACATATTATACAGGGTTTTATAAATGTTTTTTCCATTTACCCTGAAATTATTGGATACAACAATAAGTAAAGTCGCATTATTGTCGATGGACAATTGAGATGCCAATTGGACGGGGTACATGTAATGGAAAGGATGTAAAACTGAACAGCAATCTGAATGATTTTTTACACTTAAATCGCTGCTTTCATATTTTCTCAACGTTTCATAACTCCTAGAGTACGAAATAATAGGTCGCCCGTTTCCGTCCGTCTATATCGATTTTTATTAGACAATCTCCGAAATTACTAAACCGATTGTCAAATTTTGTATGTATAATTTATAGAATTATTTAAATTTTCACAAAACATTCACAGAATATAATAACCTTTAACGAACAACGCCAGCAATTGGACTTGAAACGCGCAATCAAAATTTGTTGATACCAACTGAAACAGTAATTGTTGATCACGCTGTACATATTTTAGTAAAACAACTTAACTACGTCAATTTGTTGATTAAAATGATACACATTTTAGGAGTAGCCGTCAACTTTACAATCCAAGTCCTTTTCTGAAATAATTATGTCACTAATGCATTTTTTCATTCTTTTTTACCTCCCGAGAGTAAGCCAGAGAAATACAGTAAGAAGCTCTATCTGACTAATGGCTAATTTCATGTTTTCTCGACGTTTCTTAGCTCCTTGATTTGAATAAGTAGGTCGCCCGTTTCCGTTTGTCGCTGTTGGCGATTTTATTAGATAGACAATTTCCGAAACTACTAGAGCAAGTGCTGTGAACTTCTGTACATATTTTAATAATATGTTGTAGATGATACAACGTAAACCAAAATATACTTATTTGATAATTCTTACTCAAAAATTTGACATCATTTCAAAATTTTGCTGAGAACAAACAAATTAAAATGTGCAAAATACTATATTTCTCTAGATGTGGTTTACTAATCCATGTTAAAGTAAAAGTACAGAAGTGTGCTATGCGTATGTTTCAAGTGATTTATGAACCACAAGTATAGGAGTATATTTTATTTTATAAAATTTTAATAATATTTTCACACTCTAGAAATCGTGAAACGTCGAGAAAACACGAAAGTAGCCATCCGTGAGACAGATTCCATTTTTTGAAATTATTTATATCTCCATATTGTTTAAAAAATAGTGTATGAAACAGTTCCCATTACGGTTTATGTAATTTTCTGAAAATTCTAGCTACATAAACATATTGTTTTGTTATTAATGTCACATTACCATATTAGAATTGATATATTTATTTCTACCACTACAACGTTGAAAATATTTTCACAATACTTTCCACTCTTATTTTTAACATAATAAGTATATGCATTATATACAGCGTGTCCCAGATTAAACTCCGCAACTCTATATCATGTGAAATTCTGTAAACGCTATTGTTTTTAGCTTGAAGGGGGCAGCTTAATTTAGTATATATTCTTTATATTTACCTATATATTGATGGATCATTAAATTACGATTATAATACAAATTCTTAATATGACCAGATATATCTAATCATATACAGGATGAGTCACTAACGGCACTCATCAAAATTAATGACAGAATATTTCGAGACTAAATTTGTACAGTTCTTTAAGGACCACATAATAAATTTATTTTCAAATATACGGAGTATTCTGATTTAAAGGCATAACACACAATTTTGTTTTTCCAAATACCCCATATGTTTTTATATATTCTGATCGACCCCTTCTTAGGCTCTATCACCATAGTTTATTTTCGAAATTTCAATGCGAGATTGATAAATCATTCTAATTTTCTTGAAATTTTAATTTTGAGCGATGAAAATGTTCCCAAAAAATCGGACTAGGGTAATTTTTATAATCTGGGTTACACTATAATTTGGAAAGGCGCTTTATTGTGGTGTCTCTAAAATTGGGGTTTAATAGGCAGAGTGTTTATAAAAAAGTTTAAATTATAACGATTTTCAAATATCGAAATTTCAATTTTATTTTTTAATAACTTTTTCTCAATTTTATTATTGCATCTTATTCTGTTTTTTATTCTTTCTTTTTTGTTACGTAGTTAACGTCGATAACTATTATTGAGATTTTTTTTTATTTAGCGAACACACCAACATATTGAAAGAACGAGAACAAAAAATAAAGTAAGAAGCTGTAATAAAATACAGGGTCTCCTATTTGAAGAAACATGAAACATCAGTATATGAAATTTGTAACGTTTAATTTTGTTTATAAACACTCTGTATATTGAAATTTCATAAATATTGCAATACAGATCTTAAAAATAGCATTATTGTGATGTTTTTGTGAACTCTTGCATTGCTAAAAAAAATTTTTTAAATTTAATAGCATCCAAATTTCAAAAATAAACCAGTGTTTTAAAGCTCAGCAAAAGACTAACAAGGATTTGAAAAATTATGTAAGACATTCTATTCAGAAACACTAAATCGTGTGCTATGTCTTGAAAACAAAACACTGTGTATAGTCAAAAACAATTTTGGAGTATGCTGCTCAAAGAACCGTACAACTTTAGTCTCTAACTTTTTTCAATTTCTAGTAGTAACACAACTAAGCTACAACTGTTCCCTTTTCCCGTCAGAAATCTTGAACTTCTTTGCTTTTTGTCACAAATGGTTGAATTTTTTAAGTCTGAAAAATATTTATACCTAACCTCGCAACCCAGATTTAACGCTCTTAGATTTATTTTTGTGATCATATATATATTATTACGACCCTTGTGTGAATTAATTAATGATTTAACACGGACGACATATATTTAAAGACTGAAAAACATCTTGCTAATTGTTTTTAAAATTCAACGATAGTACGTTATTTCACTCAACTTCAATTTTTTATGTTCATAAATTTTATTACAAAATAAACACAAATAAGAAACGTGTTTAATGTCACTGTAATCGTCATTATGTATCAAAATCATTTAAACAATTTATAAGTTATATGTGTCATATTGTGTAATGTACCAAATTAAACTTCCTCCTTCAAGCTCAAAATAATAGCTTTTACAGAATTCCAATGTACCTATCAATTTTCAATTTTCAATATGTAAAACTGCGGAGTTTTATCTGGGACATTCTGTATATTAGCAATCAAAAAATAAAATTTGCGCAATCAAAATTTAAAATTTTTCTAAGATACAGAACTTATTTAACAGACTGTCCTTCAACAGCGTGGGAAATTCTATTAAAATAATTTTCTTACCATTACAAATTTACTAAATACAAGAGATAAGGTAATACAGTTCTTTTATCGTTAAACAACATTTACTATGCAAAATTTTGAGGTGACGTCATCGCACTGTTGGTAGGGATATTTAGTCGAAACCATTCCCAATATTTTTCATCAAATTACGATCCTCCATATCAGTGTAGTGTAGTAAGAATAGGCACTTTGTACATTTTAGAAAAAAGCATTTTATTTTGTTATTAAAAATTGAAGTGACATCACCAGTTTTAAATGTCCGTTATATAAATTTCTAAAACAAATTAGAGGATACATTATAAAATTTAATGTTAACCCGTATGCATAAAGCTTAAAATAGGTTACATTCATTAAACCACTGATAAAGAGTGTTCAACTGTACATTTCAAACGACAACCAATTTATATATTGTTTAATTAAGTAACACAATATACTATCACTCAACTGCTTGAACAAAAACAGCAATATCCGCATCCAGTTTTGAGTAGTTTATTAGATAAATTGCCCGCAGCCAGTAAGAATCATTTTACAAATTCCAGTGATTTTATAAAGAGTTAAGTAGGTAAGCGGGCTTAAATTGTGAGTAAACAAAGAGGCAAAATACAATTTCACTTAAGACGCGGCTCTCTGATGACGATGAGTAAACTGCGAAATATAACGGACCGGAGCCTCCAAGTAGGCCAAGCATAAGTCATGGGCAAATAAGAATCAGCACAGACAGGAAGCCGTCCTAAATTCCAAAGACGTTCCGGTCCTTACATAATTACATACTCCTGGTCCGGATTTTCCGTTTCGATTTTGTCTTAGTTCCGTCTTGACCGTATCAGATGGGAGAAAAGTGTTAGGTAACACGAAAGTGGTTAAAAAACAAATCCTGTTTAATTGTGCCCGTAAACAGTGGTTTTAATTTCGGTTATACTTGGTTTATTTACCAATTAAGGGGTCATTCAAGAAGCGCTAAGAGGTGGTAACTGCAATTTGAACTATCAAGACAAGCTGACCTGAGCTTCAAAACTACACAATCTGGAAGATCTTAATTAACAAATAAAAGTAGAAGGCAACTGTAGGTGCCGTGCAAAATAAAAACTGCAGTATTTATGACTCCTTGCGGAGGCAAGAACCTAAAATAAATCTTACAATTATTATTATTAATATAAAAAATTCTAATTAAAGTGATAGTTTAAATTATAACTTTGTTCTTGTTGTCCGTGTAAGTAGTCATCCACGTGCAGCAAACAGATTTCTCGTTTTTCAGTTTCAGTTATTTTGGTAAAAATTTATGTCCGTTTATACCCCAGAAATGCCAAATTTTTATGCATTTTTTAAACATACCTACATTGAATGGTAATCCGCATGAAATTCTCTTTAAGTATTATCGGTTTGATGGTTTTATCCGTTAGATATTATTTTTAGAAACAATAGTTATTCGTGTAGATAAAAATAGCTTTTCCCCACGAAAAAAAATTCCATAATAATACATGTTTTTTTTACTAAGTGTGATTCTTATTTTTCTGAAAATAAAATTTCTACAATGTGTTATAAATATGTGGTTAATTAAACCTTCCTCCACTCTCTCTGTATTTTCAAATACATATTGTTGCAATTTTCTTAATTTTCATTTAAGTAATTAAACTGAGTGATTTCATAGAAATTTAACAGAAATAGTATAATTTTTGTTTTCAAGATTGATAATGATCACTAAAAATGTCGTTTTCAAAAAAAATAAAACAAAATAAATAATGTCAAAACAACAAAATTATATTTTGATTAGAATTCAATTTTGCCATCAGATGTACAATTTTATTATTACACATATTAATCGTAACATTAGATCCCAGGTAAGGTAATTGTCACAATATTATGTTGAAAATGACTTTGATGGCTAACTGCACCTGGAGTATCAACTACAGTTAAGAAAAAAAAAGTTGGTTCATAGTTATAGTGTTCTGATCAAGTGAACTATGAACAGATGAGGAATGTCACTCTTATATCGTATAAAACGCTTTTATAAATTTGTGATTTTATTGCGAAAATCTAGATATCTAAGGTAAAAACTAAAGACGGATTCATAAGCCACAAGTAGAAAAGTATGTTATTTGATAAAATTTAAGCAGCATTTACAATGTACAATTTCGAGGTCCAATTGTTTAGACGTTTAGAAAAATCTAGTATACGGGGTGTTTGGAAAATGGCGGATTAACTCTCCGCTACGCTCTTAACAATCAGCTAGTGAGTCTGGGAAGAATAGTAAAAAAAATCCTTCTCACATTTTGGTGGAGTTATAATGATTGTAAATTTGGTTCTTTTGGCACGTTCGACAACTAAACAACACATTCATTATCACTATAACTAGTATTAAAACTTTTAGTTAATATTTCTCTGGTCAATGACCTAACAACAATGTTTGCCTGATATAAAGCGAAGGTACAAACCGGCAAAAATGCAGTAAGCAGTTAAAAATGTTTGACGTATCAAAAATTGTCACAGTTTTCAAAACCCTACGTTTATAATGTTCGGAGTTAACAATCTTCAAGTTTTAGGTATTCCTACTCGGAAAGAATTTGAAACTGTTTTGGAACCTCTAGTATCTTTTTTTATAATAGTTTAATTAAATTTTTTAAAGGATACACCCTCTATTATCTTAGAAAATATATCATTTGCCAAAATCAGTCTTAACAGGTATTAGCCCCAGCCACCTGCCCTCTCTTTTTTCAGAGTGTATGTGATTTGCCAAAATCGGTTTTATTTTAGCAGGTACTAGCCCCGCCCACCCACCCTCTCTTTTCTTAGAGGGATCTTATATTAGCCAAAATCAGTTTTATCTTAGCAGTACTAGCTGCGCCCACCCGCCCTCTCTTAGAGAATATCTCATTTGCCAAAATCTGCCATTTTCCAGAACACCCTAGATATTTTTACACTTTCTTATTAGCTCTCCCTAGGCTTTATAACTAGTTTTTTTTTTCATTTCGATACATTGTTGCCACGGCATTCTAATTCTCTTACTTTTTTTACTTCCCGAGCGTAAGCAAAGGAAGTATTGTAATCGAGTCCGTCGGCCGACTCTCTACTTTTACGTTTTCTCGATCTTTCATGACCCCTAGAAGACGAAGAAATAGGTCTCCCATTTCCGTCTGTCTGTCCGTCTGTCCGTCCGTCTGTCCGTCTGTCCGTCTGTCCGTCTGTCCGTCCGTCTGTCCGTCTGTTGTCCCGGATTTTTATTAGACAGATAATCTCCGAAAGTACTCGACCGATTGTTGTGAAATTTTGTACTTATATAAAGAATATCATGTAGATGGTAAAACGCTAACCAAAATTTGTCTAATCATCCCCACCACTAATGCGATGACGTCACTTCAAAATTGTACATAGTAAATGGGTCTTCAATTGTATAAAATAACATAGTCCTACACATGTAGTTTACAACTCTGAATCGACTTTTCACCCGAAACGTCCAGATTTTTGGAAAAAAAATCAAAATTATAAAACAATATTTTGAAATTTAATTTTTAATCTGCTAACCAGAATGCTTTGAAATGTTGCAGATGTTTTAAGGCTATAAAGAGCATCATAAATCTTTAGTCAAAAAATATTTGCTTATCCCCTCCAAAAACTTGATGACGTCAGCTCAAAAGTTTGTGGAATAAATCATATCTAAAATGTACAAAATATGATGAGTCTGTACTTGTGATCTATCACTCCATTCATATTTTTTGGATTTGCATATACAGGGTGACTCAAAAAAATTAATGAATGCGTAAATATATTTTATTGATTTAATCAGGAACTACAAAACCGAATGCTCTGAAATCTTGCAGATGTTTTAAGGCTATAAAGAGCATCATAAATCTTTAGTCAAAAAATATTTGCTTATCCCCTCCAAAAACTTGATGACGTCAGCTCAAAAGTTTGTGGAATAAATCATATCTAAAATGTACAAAATATGATGAGTCTGTACTTGTGATCTATCACTCCATTCATATTTTTTGGATTTGCATATACAGGGTGACTCAAAAAAATTAATGAATGCGTAAATATATTTTATTGATTTAATCAGGAACTACAAAACCGAATGCTCTGAAATCATGCAGATGTTTTAAGGTCATAAAGAGCATAATAAATGTTTAGTCAAAATATATTTGCTTATCCCCTCCAAAAACTTGATGACGTCAGCTCGAAAATTTGCCGAATAAATCATATCTAAAATGTACAAAATATGATCAGTCTGTACTTGTGATCTATCACTCCATTCATATTTTTTGGATTTGCATATACAGGGTGATTCAAGAAAATAAATGAAAGCGTAAATTTATTTTACTGATTTACTCAGGAACTACAAAACCGAATGCTTCGAAATCTTGAAGATATTTTAAAATTATCATAAGCATGGTAAATTTTTGATCAAAACGTATTTGGTCGTCCCCCCTAAAAAATTTATGACGTCACCACAAAATTTTGCTGAATAAATCCTATCTAAAATGTACAAAATATGGTGAGTCTCTTCTTGTGATTTATCATTCCATTCAAATTTTTTCGATTTGCATATACAGGGTGACTCAAAAAAATTAATGAAGGCGTGAATTTATTTTATCGATTTAATCAGGAATTACAAAACCGAATGCTTTGAAATCTTGGGAATATTTTAAAGTTATTATAAGCATGGTAAACTTTTGTTCAAAATGTATTTGTTCATCCCTCCTAAAAAAATTGATGACGTCACCCTTAAATTTTGCTGAATAAATCCTATCTAAAATGCAAAAAATATGATGAGTTTGTACTTGTGATTTATCATTCCATTCATATAAAGAGGTGGTTCAAAAAAATTAATGAAGTCAATTTATTTTATTGATTAAATTAAAGGCAACACTTATTATTAGTATTACACCCCAACCAACCCAATTTGGTAGACACAAAATTTGTTAAAGGAAAAACTCGGTTGAAACATAAGAGTAACACGCTTATTTACATCGACTTTAACATTACAGACCTGCATTTGTTTTATGCGGTCACTTGGTTCCGCGAATGCGAAATAGACATGTTTATAATCAACCAATTGTGAATTTCACCGTCAAGAATTAAAATAAAACGCAATGTTTTATATAATAAGCGGAAGTCGAAGTAATAAAACCGATGGTCGTTTTGTTTACAGTTTCTCTGTTTGGCTCTTACGTATGCTGTTACGCTTGTCATCTTAAATTAATAATGTTTATACATAAACGATTTTCAGTTGCCCCTCATATTACTAGACAGCGAATTTCTGTCGGGCTACGTCACGATTATAGGGGGGGACGTGCTGGATTCCATAAATATAATCAACGATTTATTAATCAAACGGCTAAGTAAATGAGAACGGGAATTAACAGCAGAGTGCAACTAAACAACGTTATTCTAATCTCAAATAAACGAAGTGCAGTCCGCAACGGCAATGAATTCGCATCCCGTGCGAGCCGTACCGAGTTTGGCCTTGCCTAGCCCGACAGAAATCCGCTCTCTAGATATTACACACCGGCGCCGTATACGTGAGTAAATTGTTTCGTTATTTTATTGATTATAAGAAATCAATATTCAAAACGACCCAATTCATTTTCCCGAAAATTTGGGAACACAATAATTTTATTCTTAATATTACACTACATCTATCCCAACTGATATACGTGTCCTTGCAAAAATGTTGATGACGTCATCACAATTTTTTTTTAAATTCCCACTACAAAAATGTAATGAGAAAAAAAAACATAATAGGCATGCAGTCGTCAAGTTTCCGACAGCGAGGGAAGTACTGTCTAAACTCTTTAGACCAATTTTTTTAGCAATATGAAGGTTTACAAAATATCACAACAACGATATTTTTAAGATCTCAGTTGCAATATTTTATGGAAAGAGAAACAGAGGTACATGCTTTGTTGTGATATCAATTAAAGCAAATTTTAATATACAGAATGTTTAAAAAAAAAAAACTTAAATTGTTACAAATTTTCAAATATCTATATTTCAGTTTTATTGAACAAAACACTTGTATTTTATTACTGTATATTGAATAAGATAATAATAAAACACTGGGTCTTCTATTTGCAAAAACTGAAATTTTATTTGAAAATTGTAATAACATATTTTTTTATTTAAGTATCTCTGTACAAAATATTGTTTCAAAGATATTAAAAATAACTCTATTGTGATTTTTTTTGTAAACTCTTATATTGCTAAAAAAATGTCAAGAAAATTGTAATAAAATGGCAACGTCATAGAATAGAATTTCAAAAGTAAACGGTATTTACAAAATCTAAGAAGAGGTCAATCATAATAAGTATGTATATAGGATGTTCCACTCGAAAAACTAACGCCTGAAAAAGAGAGTACTCTGTATAGTTGAAAATAATTTTAGTGACTCATCCTGTTTACTCTATATAATATGCTAACATCAGTCCGATAATTTCGGAGGTTATCTACCTAATAAAACACAGATGATAGACAGACAGACAAAAATGGGAGATCTATTTTTTCAAACTCAAAGGCTGACGAAGTCTCGAAAAAACGTGAAAGTAGCCTTTAGTACAGGATCTACAGAGAACCATCTCTGTTGTTTGTCGTGTGTTGACGATAATCTCCAACTACTGGACTGATTTTGATGCCATTTCAAAATTTGCTAGATAATTGCTACGTAAAATGTGAACATAAATAACTCACTTTATTTTTTACACCAATTTTTAACTGCATGCAAGTAGATTTTTCAAAAAAGTCAAAACCGTACAACAAAAATTTACAGTTTAATTTGAAACTAGAAAACCAATTTCTCTTAAATTTTAAGATTATCGTGAACATAGGAGCGATCATTTATTTGTGATTTAATGATGTATATTATTATATTTTTTAAAAATGTGAGAGTAATCGTAAAACAATCAAATTTATAGAAATAACAATGATTAAAATTCATTTATTCATCCCCTCTAGAAAGTTAATGACGTCATCGTAAAAATTTTTTGAGTAAAAGTTTGTAAAAAAATATCTATTTATTTATACATACTTATATATGTTTTTATCTTTTACAACTGTAGTACAGTATGTTTAAAAATGATTCAATTAATTTTATTGATTTATATGTATAAAGACAGATGATCTAATTTTTCAAAGTTCGAAGAACACAGCACAATTTTTTATAAATAAAAACTTTTCATGTATAAATATCTTTTTTGGATAATCAACATTTTTTTTCTATAAATTTTTGTACAAAAATTTTTAGATCTCCTCTAGTAGCTAAATCAATTCGGAACAGAAATTTTTTTATCTAAAACCATAATTTTATTGTAAACCAGATATTTTCTACTTTACTCTTTAATAACTAGTTCCCACTCACAAATTTCTTAATGCTATAAGACGTGTGAACACCATTTGGGAACAAAGTGACCACGATACAGGATGATGCTTTTAGTTTTTTATGTAGGTAGCATCTCAATAATAAATTCTTGGAAAGAGTCAAAAAATAGCAGACATTTTAATAGCATCATGATAAGACACTAACACACCATTATTTTTAAGTAATTCCCATGCATCTATAAGAAAGTTTTTTGCCGCATATAAACTGACCTACGAATAGGAATGCCTTTGTATTAAAAATTCTATAGTATCTGTTCGTATGTATTTTGCAACATAATACACATCCATTTCATTTTAATCGAATGGGTAACTGTACCTGCTGATTTATAATGAAACACCTACAAAGAAAGAATCGGTAACACACTTTAGCAGAATAAATGTTAAAGTCCGACCCAAAAAACAAAACCTTCGCAAAACGGTGAAAAGCTCGTAGGCGAATAAAGCTCCCATGTTTGGCACAGTTTTTCAGAATTAAATATCACTGTAAAATAAATTAAAGTCATTAACTTAATTATAGTTAATCAGGCTTTTTATATAAAATAACAAATTTGATAAAACTTGAAACTGAATACAGTGATCGTCAACGGTGGGCAGGTATATGTCCAGATCTACCGTTGAAATCTCCAAAAATTCTTCCACGCAGCTATTTTATAACTAAATGTGTAAGATATGTGCCGTTATATTTATGTAAGATACAACGTAGAAGCTCATGTATAGATATAATGATGTGGTAGTTTTTATATTTAAGTAATTTATTTGATATCTCACTTAATTCGAACCGGTTTGACTAATTTCGGAATCCCAAGTTTTTCTCAGCATCACACATTAAGGAAAACGTTATAACGTGTCCGGAGTAAATTAAATCAATTCTTATTTATTTAATTAACATATATCCAAACGAGTTAAAGCACTAAAACTTGAATTTTAGTGTAGAAGAATTTTCACAAGAATTTTTCTAAACGGTTCTAGAACGTTCTGGAAGTGCTCATATTTATCAATGCGGAGAGAAATCCAGAGCATTTTCGGATAATGCCAATCAAGCACTCTTGAGTTTTCTGAGAACTGACATTTAACGACTTTCTAAATCCAATCTAGGTTTTTGTCTATTAAAAACTGATCAAAATCATTACCAAATCACCGACTAAGCCAATGAACTAAGTAAGAAAGTGATTTCCTTTCCAGCAGACATTTGATTTGTTTGTTCTCAAATAAATGTCCATAAAAAGTCGACCTTATTTCACAAATTATAGATGACAAAAGTGAAAGAGTTTTTGATGACCATTTAACTTTCGATTAATCAGTAACAAATAAATTGACTTGTGATAACTTTTGACCACCTGCACTTTTTCCAACCTTAAAAAAAATGAGAAAATTAAAAAAAATTGGTACGTGGAAAATTAATATTCGTGTGAATTACTTTCAAAAGATCACCTGTTTGTGATGTTTGAAGAAGATAATAACCGAGTAAAGAAGTGATGAGTTACGCCTCCAAAATTAAGATTATGGTAATTAACCATCATAATTCTATGAATGTTGTCTGGGCAGGTGGGCTATTCGTACTAACGGTATCTCCACGTTTGACTTTTCGTAATCTTTGACTAGTGCATGTTAATGTTATGTAAATCTAGGAGGAACTGTCCACATTGTGGGTCAATGTCAATGATTTGTTGTGTGACTGTGACACTCACCTAATCCTGGAAACCCATGCTAACAAAATAAAATGCAAATTGTGATAGTTTCACTTGAGGTATGCAATTAAATTCAGCCGTAACAATTTCCAAGTAATAAACATGAAAGACAATTAACCTTTGACAAGCTGATCATTGATTATGACTGAATTTATTACTGGGAGCAACAACCAGAGCAACATTTCAGTGCCCTATAAACAGTCATTAGTCATTATGACACTGTTTCGGTTTTTTTGTGAGTTAGGAGTTTTCCGCGTTCTTCGGATACCTACACATCCAGTGCAGAAAGGAAATGGATGGCGAGCTGGGCGTGTTTCCTTGCTGTGAAGATAATTGATGCTACAGTGTACGGCAGCTTGATATTATTCTGAGATTCCTTTCGGAATTAGTTACTCTAGTTCAGTCAAGGTTATCCACTACTGAAAACCAAATACTTCAGATAATTGTACAGACTGTACTACACAATTACGGCATTCGCAAAGAAATTCTAGATCTATTCTATACAAGATCGTTTCAATGGAGATACAGTATTTGGGGACACGTTTAATAAGTCTGTAAAATGAGTCTTTTTCGGTCTCAATCCAAAAAATAATTATTTTTGGACTAGTACCTAAAATATAATTTTTTCGGCTACGTCTCGTCCATCAACAGCGACGACTCGTTCGCAAAATTTGCATTTGCATAAGATTATTAAAAAAATTTAACCACATCTGGATTGAGTTTGCAAGAGGATTTTTTTATTTGTTATTTTACAAAAAAAAGTCAAAGGAATTCAAATTTTAGTCTGACTTATAACTTATAACAAGTATTTCATATATAAAAATTTTAAATAATGTAGATTTTTAAAAATAATTCAATATTCTTATTTAATCTAAAAGTGTGGTTTTTAATCCTTATTAATGAAAAATTCCGCATTAACTCTGAGACCTTAATGGTAAGTTTTTCACATAGGTATATAGAAAAATATTGGAGGCCTCTTATTTTTGACAGATTTTGAAAAAACCTAGGTGTTTTGTTTGAAAGTTTGGAAGAATCTTCAAAGCTGTGTATGAATTATTATTTTTGAAAGAAAATTAGGGAAACTTTGGGGTGCCTAGTGTCTTTTTTTAATATGAAAAATTCTTCTAGCTTCATTGCGTTTTATTTTTGACAGAAAGCTCGGTGACCTCTGCTGTTTTGTTGTTGAAAGAGTTTGAAAGAATCCTCAGGACTCTGTTTGAATTATTCTGAAAGAATTTGAAAAAATGTCGGAGATTGCTGGTGATTTGATTCTGGAAGAAGTTGAAAGAATCTTCAGGGCATTATTTTCTAAATAATTTGAAAAAATCTTGGGGATTCCTGGTGTTTTGAATGTGAAAAAATTTGAAACAATTTTTGGGGCTTTCTACAAATTAATTTTGACAGAATTTGAAAAATGTTGGAGACCCCTGGTGTTTTGCCTTTGAAAGAAACTTTGGGGTGTCTTTTTCCGAATACGAGAGAAGCTTCTAAGTCATTCGTTTTTTAAGTATTCGAAAAAATGTTGGGAATTGCTGGTGTTTTCATTTTGAAAGAATTTGAAAGAATCTTCAGGGCATTATTTTTGAAACAATTCATTGATAAGGGATCCCTATTGTTTTGATTCTGAAAAAGTTTAAAAGAATCTTCAGGCCTCTGTGCGATTTATTTTTTAAAGAATTTGAAAAAACCTTGGACAGTCCTGGTGTTTTGATTCTGAAAAAGTTTGAAAGAATCTTTAGGGCTCTGTATGATTTAGTTTTTAAAGAATTTGAAAAAATATTGGGGATTCCTGGTGTATTTTGAAAGAAATTTTCCAATCCCCATCGTTTTTTTTTTTAGAATATCCAAAAATCGTCCAAGTACCTTGTGCTTTATTTTGACAGAATTTGAAAAAATCTCAGGGATCCCTTATGTTTTCTTTTTGAAAAAAAAAAAACAAAAATTAGGGATCCGAACCTAATTTTTGGTTTTTGTAATTATTTGAAAGACTTTTCAGGGTTTTGTTGATTTATTTTTGAGAGAATTTGAAAAAAAAATGGGGACTGATAGTGTTTTGCTTTTGAAAGAAACTTTGGGGCGCCTAGTGTCTTTTTTCGTTTATGAAAGAATCTTCTCTTTTTTTTACTATGTGAAAACTTTTGGAAATCACTGCTGTTTTCATTGTGAAAGATTTGCAAGAATCTTCAGGGCATTATTTTTGAAAGAATTAAAAAAAAACTTAAAACCTTAGGGATTGATTCTGAAAGAGTTTAAAAGATTCTTCAGGGCTCTGTATGTTTTAATTTTTGAAGAATTTGAAAAAAATTTGGGGATCCCTGGTATTTTCTTTTGAAAGAAATTTTCCAATGCCTAGCGTCTTTTTTCGAATATCAGAGAATAGTCCAATTCCTTTGTATTTTATTTTGACAGAAATTGAAAAAACCTCAGTGATCCCTTATGTCTTCTTTTTGAAAAAAACTTTCGGGTGTCTAGTTTTTGGTTTTTGTAGTAGTTTGAAAGAGTTATATTGAATTATTTTTGAGGGAATTTGAAAAAAAACTGGGGACTGATGGTGTTTTGTTTTGAAAGAATCTTTAGGGCGCCTAGTGTCTTTTTTTGAATATAAGAAAATCTTTTAGGCCATTTGTTTTTTCTTTTAATATTCGAAAAAATTTTGGGAATCGCTGGTGTGTTCATTCTGAAAGCGTTTGCAAAAATCTTCAGGGCATTATTTTTTAAAGTATTCAAAAAAACTTGGGTAACCCTGATGTTTTGATTCTAAAAAACTTTTAAAAATTCTTGAAGCCTCTGCGATTTATTTTTTAAAGAATTTGAAAAAACTTGGGGAGCGCTGGTGTTTAAATTTTGAAACAGTTCGAAAGAATATTTAGGGCTCTGTATGATTTAGTTTTTAAAGAATTTGAAAATTTCTTGGAGATTCCTCGTATTTTGTTTTAAAAGAATCATCCAAGTCCCTTGTGTTTTATTTTGACAGAATTTGAAAAAACCTCAATGATACCTTAAGTCTTCTTTTTGAAAAAAACTTTCGGGCCCCTAGTTTTTGTTTTTGTAATAGTTTGAAAGAATTTTGAGACTTTTGTTAAATTATTTTTGAGAGAATTTGAAAAAAAAATGGGCACTGATGGTGTTTTGTTTTTGAAAGAGACTTTGAGGTTCCTAGGATCTTGTTTCGAATATGAGAGAATCTTCTAAGCCATTGGTTTTTTTAAAGAATTTGGAAAAAACTTAGAATCGCTGGTGTTTTCATTTTGAAAAAGTTTGAAAGAATCTTCAGGACATTATTTTTGTAAGAATTCAAACAAACCTTGGGGAGCCCTGGCATTTTGATTCTTACAGACTTTGAAAGAATCTTTAGGGCTCTGTATCATTTATTTTTCAAAGAATTTGAAAAAACCTTGGGGATTCCTGGGATTCTGCTTTGAAAGAAATTTTTCAATGCCTAGCGTCGTTTTTTCGAATATCAAAGAATCATCCGAGTGCCTTGTGTTTTATTTTCACAGAATTTAAAAAGACCTCGGTGATTCCTTATATTTTCTTTTTGAAAACAACTTTCGGGCTCCTAGTGTTTTTTTTTTCGGATCGAGTTCCCATGCGTTTTATTTTTAAAGAATCTGACACGTGTTATATTGTTTTTGTAAGAGTTTGAAACAATCTTCAGAGTTTTGTTGACTTATTTTTGAAAGAATTAAAAAAAAATTGGGGATCGATAGTGTTTTGTTTTTGAAAGAAACTTAGAAGTACTTTTTAGATCCCTTGTGTTTTATTTTTGACAGAATTTGAAAAATCTCGGATATCTTTGATGTTTTGCTTTTGAAAGATACGTTGGGGCGCCTACTGTCTTTTTTCGATTATGAGAGAATTTTTTAGGTCCCTTGGGTTCTATTTTTTAAATAATTTGAAAAAACACTTCGAAGGCTTCTGTTGTTCTGTTTGAAAGGATCTTGAGGACGTCAAAGGTCCTTTTTTAAGAATTGAAATAATCTTTAAGGCCCCTTATGTTTTATTTTTGAAAGAGTTTTAGAGAATCATCTGAGATCTTAGTCATAAAAAAATTAAATTCCCAATATTTTAATTTTATAATATGCCTAAGAACAGAATTTGTTATGTTTTATTACCTGTGGCACAAAGACGAAGAAGGTTCTGTTTAAATAATTTATCTCAATTTATTTTTAATTAAAATCAACCCGTATTATTCAATAAAACTTAAAAATTAGTGTAAAGATTTTTATAGAGTAGTTTCCTTATTTTACATCTTCAAAGAAAATTTCTTGTAGCTAGATGCTGAAAAATAATAAAATTTTCTCTTGTCTGTACACGTGTTCTCGACGACTATAAAAAATTGTTACTTGAAATTTTTACTCTTTAGAAAGTTCTTAGCTATAAACAATCAGAGGATAAAAAAATAATGGCGGATTCATAAATCACAAGAGTGGAAATATTTTATGGAATTTGAATAACATTTACTACGCAAAATTTTGAGATGACGTCATCAAATTATTGGTGGGGATGGCCAGAGGCATTTGGTTAGACGATAATTCTAAAATACACCTAAAATTTCACAACAATCGCTCCATAAGTTTAGACCATTATCTACTAATAAAATCGCCAAATCGGCTAGACAACAGACAGACAGAAACGTGTGATCTATTTTTTCGAACTCTAGAAATCATTAACCGTCGAGAAAACATTAAGGCACAAAGTTAAAAATTGTTGAAATCTAAAAAGTAAATAAAATTGCCACATTAAAATTTTTCATCATTTTAAGAATTACAACTTTAAGGCCTTTGGTCTGAAGTTCGGCATTAAAGTGAAAGTTCACTCCAAGTTTGAATTAAAAAATTTTGTAAATATTACAATACTTGTAATACTATGTTTAAATTAAGAATTACGCTCAATAGTTCTGTTTATTTTTGAGGAAAATGGAATCTATTTACAAGCTTTAAATTTCCAAACAGTTTCCATCTTGTCGGAGAATATACCTACTAAATTTTCCCAAGGAATACAAATATGTCTCTTAAAACCTATTCAACCAGCTAGATCAAAAGTGTAGGTTTTGTATACGGTTAGACTCAAATTATCTAATTTATTTTTTTACTTCGCTGAACTTTTACGGATAACGAAATTTTCTCTAAACTCCCAAATTGTGAGAAAAAAGAGATATTTTTCTGAAATAATTTTGAAATTGCATTCATTTTTGACATGTATATTTTGAAGTAACAAAATACTGACAATGCATTTCAACCTACAATTGATATAATTTTAAAAAGAAAATAATTTTTTTGATCATTATTATCATTAAAGTTAACACAGTATTATTTATTTTGTCATAGGATAACAAGTCTTCAAACACAAATCTCGAATCTTTCATCTAAAGTTGATATTTTTAGACAATCTAATTGAAAGCGTTAATTACACTTAATTATTTACATATACATGTGCGTGCATATCATGTTTTCCTTATTTGGATAGCAAACCATTACCTAACAATAAAAACGAAATTATTCATTATGAATAATCTAGCTTTGACTTGCAATCTTTAAAAAACCGAAATCCCTCACGCGTATCTGAATAACAGTAGGTAGGTATTTCTAGTTAAACAAGATAATAACTTCACATTGTAATCTAGAACAACTTCTCAATACGTTAAAATTTGAAATAAAAATTAAAAACCCGTAGACCGTTAACTTCGAAGAACTAATATTCTACACTTGAACTTGAAGCCTTAGTAAAGTGAACGTAAATAAACACTGGAGGATAACATTACATTATCTGCAATAACACCACAACAAAATACCGTGGGATTTTTTGCATTGAGTCAAAACCTCGCTAAATATAGTTATTAAGATTTTGCAATGAAATCGTAATTATTTCCTTAAACACAAATTTCTTAAAATTCGCGCACAACATATGTCAGTCTTTATATAACGTTATTTGAGGTGTGTACGTCACTTGTGTAACTGTAGGTAGTGACATGTGCATACATACAATAATGTCAAAAATGCGTAATTATTGTTAGTATTTGTATTGTCAAGGTGTATGTTCAGTTAATTACACAGACACCTTTTATAACTACAACTGTAGATTGAAAACAAAAAAGCTGAGTGTGGTAGATAAAAAATGGTTGTTAAATTGATGTTATTACTGAGGATAGCTAATCGAAAAATCAAAAACAATTACTAATGTAACAGGCGTGTTATGTGTTATTTCAACATGTGTGTGATAAATATGACTTGCATGACAGAAGGATAATTAAATTATTTTTTCATTAATACTTATATGTTCACTTGAAATTAGTGTCTCCATTAACAATGATTTATACGTTATAATAATAACCTAACTGTTAACACATTTTTAACACTACAAAAGACTATTAGTACTTGTCCCAATAAAATTTACAAAAAATACTCCTGTGGTGATAATAAATCTTGACAGGATTACTTTGGAACAATATGCGGAAGGATGTACAAAGCCTGCGGGGATATTTTCTGTTTCGATAAAATATGAAAATAATTGAGTCTAATGCTGTGTTAATTACATGCTAACAAGTAGGAAACGATAAAATGCAGTAAATCTTGAAATGGATTTTAAATATGTAATTTACGTGTGCTACGGTTGAACTTCCTTTTCTTTTCATTGCTAAGCCAATTAGAAATCCAGTTGTTTTATTTAAGATTCTTTACATTCATTGCACATGTGATATTACTGTTATAAACGATTCAAGTTTAGTGATAGTGGAAATAATATTGAACACGCTCAGCTTTTTAAATCGCACTAACGTTCTTAGATTGGATTGAACTTACGGTTTTCAAGAAAATGGCAATAACCGCCTTGATTGATACTTGGAATCTGAATACAGTGAAAGATATTAAATTATTTGAAAATTATAAACCTCATAAGGAAACATGGTTGATATTTAAATTACTCTTTATTGTGGTGTCTATAAAAGGTGCTTATACATTTGTTTTAAACTTGCTCGGTCATCGACCATAACCTGGAATGTGAGAAGAGCTATTGCTACTGTCCCATCATGGAACAATTACAAAAAATAAATAAGGAACAATTTATCAATATTGACAACTGGAAATTATTAATAAAATATCACAGGAGACGTCTGGCGATTTCTAAAATTAATTGCTTTGCACGAAAGCTTGACGTAATAGATTTATCCAGCTATTGCCTGAGATAATTAATACCTCATTTTAATTAGCTTTTCAGCATTTAAAATCATTACATTTAATTAGCTACCATCAACATCATCAAATTTTCAAAAAGATTTATTGGTCACATTTTCGTTGAACTAATTTTAAAGATTAATTGACTAGTGGTGACCTATTCAACACTGGTAATGAACAAATTATTATTAAGTTATCCATACTTATTTTTACTTAACAAGCAGTAGCTGTACTTCTAGAACGATATCTAAGTTTATGTTTTTTGGGATTTGATTTACAGCTCATGGAATACAAAAATTCTAATAGCACATAATATTAGTAATTAAATCTATTTTGGAAAAAACTCCCTGAGATGCATGCCTTATTATTATGCTTCAAGCGTGTGGGACGTTCGTTGCAATCCCCAAGTGATTGCAAGAATTAAAAGAACATTTAATAATGCCATGCAGTGAAAGCAGTTAATAATGTTGACGACATTTAAAAAATGTGCCTGTTTTTATACATCTCGCGAACGGTTATGATTTCATCAATTTTTCTTTAAAGGATATTTTTAAGAAACATCGATTTCATTTCTATATTTGAAACAAAGTTATTAACGGTCATGTTATAATTTATGCTACGTAGCGGTTTTTAAAGAAAAAATGATGCTTAGAATGTTTACTACGTACGTAAAAAACTATCCTATAATTTATTACATTCACTGATTCAATTCACTCACGCAAATGAAATTTCTAGGTATCATGTTTGCGAATATCAGAGACAGATCTATCCATTTTAAATTTACTGTTATTTCCATGAAGCTAATAATTATTATAATACTGTTTTAGATATTGCAGGCATATCAGAAAAAATGATTTAATTTAGCTTTGCGAAGTATTTAATTGTGTTATATAAGCATGCGAGATCCGATAAATACTAAACTTGCATTAATCTGAAAATTAAGTACCTACTAGAAGACGTCTTAAGTATCAGTCTGGTAAGTTTAGCAATAAATTTACGGTCACTAACTGTCAGTTAAACGTTATCGCAATTAGTTAACCGCTACTTGCCAATTTAAACTTTCAGAAATTGGTGAACTGGGATTTTAAGTGTCCTTCGTGTCTTTTATTTAACTCATATTTATTAAACATGTGGTATGTATACCTAGAAAGCAACAAAAACACAATCAAAGACAAACTTCCAAAAATCCGTGGCTGTCTTTGAGCCTGTTTTTTATTTCTCTGTCCATATAATATTGTCCAATTGTGATAATATTTAACTTATTAAATATATTCTATATTACCAGACAAACGAATATGTTTAAATTGCTTTAAGTAGGTACATGTTTTCGTATAGTAGCTGTAAATATAAAAAGTATTCTAGTTTTATTTGTACGAATTACTTTAATTTAAACATGAATATAAAAACACAGTAAAAAATGTAAGGCACATGACATCCTGTATATTTTTTCTGAATACCATTAATAAATACTAGTTGTCCACAATTTCGTCTAATAGATAGTTAGTTTATTACGCTTTTTGCAAAGTATTACATTTTTTAAACAGCAAAAGTCGCTTGGTGTATAATCTTGTCAAATAAATCAACTAAATTACCTGTAACAATATAATCTTAATCGTAGCAGTTTGACTAGGAATTAAAACGTTTTTATTTCTCGAGCGTAAGCGAAGGAAGTATTGTATTTGAGTCCGTGGTCGACTCTCTACTTTTTCTCGAACTTTCATGACCCCTAGAAGACGAAAAGATAGGTCTTCCGTTTCCGTCTGTCTGTCTGTCCGTCTGTATGTCCGTCTGTCTGTCCGTCTGTCTGCCGTCCCGGATTTTTAGTAGACAGATAATCTCCAAAAGTACTAGGCCATTAAAATTAATATGCAAAATCAAGTGCTTTGAAATCTTGGAAATGTTTTAAACTTATCATAAGCATGGTAAATTTTTGATCAAAATATATTTGCTCATCCCCCCTAAAAGCAGTAACCCCGCCCACCCACCCCTTCTTCGTTCCAGTGACTCTTAATATTGTTCAGTCCTACTTAGCAAGTTTTAGCCCCGCCCACCCACCCACCCCTCTCTTTTTTCATAGAGGGTATATCATTTACCAAAATCAATCTCATCTTAACAAGTCCTAGTCTCGCCCACCCGCCCTCTATTTTCTTAGAGGGTATGTCATTTACTAAAATCAATCTTATCTTAGCAGATACTAGCCCCGTCCACACACACTATTCTCATTCAAACGATTTTATCCCTCTTCAATTGAAATCCACCTCCATTCGGACTAGACAAAATGAATCACTGAAATAGAGGCGGGGTGGGTGGGAGGGGTGAATTATATGTTCTTTTGTAAAGTGAGAATAGGAACTAATAGAACGTAGGCTGTTAAAAAAACATGAATCGTAATTTTTTGTTACACTTCTTATTTGCTATAACATGTATCTCCTACATCTGAAGAAAAGCAATAACCCCGCCCACCCACCCCCTCTTCATTCCAGTGATTACTCTTAATATTGTTCAGTCATTTACCAAAATCAATCTTATTTTAACTAATATGTACTAGCTCCGCCCACCCGCCCTCTATTTTGTTAGGGAGTTTGTAATTTGCCACAATCAGTCTTATCTTAGCAAGTATTACACTGCACCAATCCCCAGTTGTTATACGTGTCCTTGCAAAAATGTTGATGACGTCATCGCAAAATTGTGTATAGTAAAAACTTAACTCGAAAATACTGGATATGTTTATTGTAATTTAAATTATTTTTTGAAAATGTAATATTTTCTAAATGCAACAACATGCGTTTTTTTCACAAGATCTTTCGCTATAAAATTAATTATTGAAATAAAATCTCAATGTGAACATTTTTAAGTGCAATTATTTCAGCCATCGCAGAAAAATAATTTTAGATAGAAATTTACTTGAAAATTTTATTATATATATGTATAGTTTTGGAAATTTCATTTTACCCTATAAAATTTTTTGACAATAACGAAACGGACAGTAATAAATTGGTAAGAAATATTTATGGCTCACACCAGTTCACCCAAATTTGTCGGAGAACATTTAGCAGGTAGTTGTACTCATAAAATAATGGTCATTTTAGTTCGTGAGTAACGATGTCTGAACCTGGATTATTCTGTTTTCTAACATCTGGGGATTACCGGCACGCGACAACTTCAAGTTGTAAATGCCTCTTGCTATTGTACTACTGTCCGTCTCGTTATTGCCAATAAAATTTTATAGGATACAATGAAATTTCCAAAACTATAAGTTGTTGTAAATTTTTTATAAGTATATTACCGAAACAATGAAACTACAAGCAAAATCGGTCTAAGGTTATTTAGACAGAACTTCCCTCGCCTCTTAAATACAGTCGAACAAATTCAGTTTTTTTCGAAATATTATAGAATTAGATTTTAAATATAACTAAATTTTACTTATTTTAAGTAAAAAAAGATTAGATCGTACAAATCACAGTCTTTTTTTGTAAAGTAATTCTGATAAAAAGCAAGGCGGATTCATAAACCACAAGTACAGGAGTACATAATTTCATAAAATTTAGATAACAGCAATATGATGAAGAGACGTCATCAAATCGTTGGTGGGGATGGTTACACAAATTTTGGTTAGCATTTTACTATCTTCACAATATTCCTAACATACAGACAATATTTGACAGATAAATGAAAACGCGAACCTATTTTTTCATACTCTAGGGGATCATGAAACGTGGAGAAAAAATGGACTCTATTTACCTTACACTCGGGAAGTAAAAAATAGAACAGAGGTACATGTTTCTATAAAAACGAATGTTGTCTCAATTGCGTAAAACTCTTGAAATGGGACATCTATTTCGTGGTGTCTCTGAACAGATTTTATTTTATAGATTTTTCATTACCAAATGTAAATATTATGCAGATAAGTGTTCAAACAAATTTAACAAAATTGTTCAAATTAATCTACAATCTACCAAAAAATTGACCTAAACTTATTTAGCTGCTATACGCGTAACCAAATTATTGGCTACGTGACACTCGTGGCACACAAAAAATTTTGTAAGAGAATTGTGATAAAAATCAAGGCCGATTCATAAACCACGAGTACATGAGTATGTTATTTAAACATTTAAATATACTATGAGCAGTTTTGAAGCGAATAATTAGACACACCGTTTTACCATCTATACGGACTACACACGTCGACAGACAGCAAACAGATGGAAACGGGAAACCTATTGTGCCTTACTCTAGGGGTCATGAAACGTCGAGAAAACGAAAATAGCTATTCGCCAGATGGATCCTTATATAACACTTAAAATGTTACTGTTATTGGATTAGATTTGTATTTTCTATTGCACTTGGACGACACGGTCTTAATAAATGCACTGTCATAAAAAATAAAATAAAATGAAGTTAAACCAAACTCAAAAACAGCTGTAGAATTTTTGACAAGACACGATCAAAGAGAGACATGGATTTTTGACAGTTTGTCTTTGATCGTTGCATTTTTCATTCAAACTTTCAAATTGACGAAAGTCTGACTTGACCAAATTCTGTCAAAGACAAATCTTCAAATAAAAAAATCTTCTTTAAATTTTATCTATTTTTGTTAAGCTTTTGCGATGAATTTTACTTTATGGAACATTTCAGGTTGAAAACTATATCAAAGGTGTTACAGTAATGGCCAAAAATTTTGGAGATCATTTTTCTCTTATTTTGAAAATTATTATCAAGTCTATGTTTTATTGTCACAGTGTTAGCATGGACATAATGTCGCCAAAGTGACAAAACTAAATATTCAGAGGCATGTCTTTATAATACACTTTTACCATTTAAAGAATATTTTTTATTATGGGTAAACATAAATTAATTAACAATTTCCTGACTATCCGCACTGTTTCCAATTTCAAGGCGATAAGGTGTGTCCAGAAATTAATTTCAAAACCCCGTGCGACCTCGACCGAGAAACGCTGAGTTTATTCATGTAGACCTTGGCCTTGGTAATGGATACTTACTAGCCGTACACTGACCTCTTTTAAATGACTAGTTTAAGATTAATTTTTTTTCAAAATTCATTGTTAATTTTGTATCGTCACTACACCAAAAGCAAAACTGCTCAAAGTGGGTCACGTCCATTAAAGTTCGCTAATAACGCGACGTAAGAAAGACATGCGCATTATAAGATTACTTAATAATGTCAATAAAATCCTACATTTGCATGAATTTAAAGTCACGACTTGAAAATCACATATGATTCACAACTTTCACGTTTCGCGTATGCAACGGATTTGCTTATTTTTGATTGTATCTGGATCTGATAAGAATCGCTAATTTCTCTTTTTAAAATGTTCAAACCTTTAAACGTCTTTTCTTGGTTTAAAATTTCTCCTGGCGAATATGCAGGTTGTACGTATAAAAACACACATGTCGCACACAATTATGTGGGTCTTCGTGTCATCACGACTCGTACATTTCGTGATTTAGTTTGGTTGTATTGTGAGAATTTCGTTTAAAGCATAATTAATGCAAACAATAAATTGTAATCACTATTGTTGGGCGCTAATTTGGTTTTTTGATTGCTTGTATAATAGTCTGCTGCCCCATATTAGGATTAGGTTAAAAAAAAAAAGAAAAAGCAGAGTTTTCTCTTCACTTGAAATTCAGTTGTAATTTGAAATGGATAAAACAGATTTTAATGGTTTGTTTATCACATTAATAAATTATCCGCTACAGTTGGTGAAAGTGATATCAATTTGTAGCATTCTGACATCACTATCACGCTGATTTCAATAACTAAATGCAGCACATATACATGCACACATATTAAATCCCTTTCTCCTGGCAGTAACGAGAACAATGACTTTTTCGAATATCATAAATTTATCTCGTTTTTTCCTTTTTTCTCTAATAATGCTCCCTCATAGAAAGCTTGCATATCTAACAACATTAACCTAGTTTCACTGCAGTGTGTATTTTTGTTACAGTTCTCAACGTGGCTGCTGGGAAGGCTCCCATGCAGGTGAGCACCGAAGCTGCAGGAATCCCCCAGAAGGCCATAGATGGTAGTACCAGCGCATTTTTCAGCGGCGACACTTGCACACTTACAAAATCAGAGCGTACTCCATGGTGGTACGTTAACCTCTTGGAACCTTACATGGTCCAATTGGTGAGACTAGATTTTGGAAAACCCTGCTGTGGTAAGTTTTTCTCAAGACGAGTAACGAAGCGGAAAATTTGAAATTATAGCTTAAAACCATCACGTAACGTTACGTTAAACGGAAGGAAAATCGCTTAATCATGATTGTTTAAAAACCACACTTTCTGCACAATATTGTAATAAAATGAAAGTAAATCGTAGATATTTGTCATGAAATCGAATGCAAGATAAGTGTATCGGGTGGAAGCTGGCAGGTTTTTGCGTTTACTATCACTTGTAACAGAAATGAAATAATGTGAAATCAAGAGATCACTTTCTTAAAAAAACGACTTAATTAGCTGGTATTTATTTTTTAAATATTTTGTCATTCGTGTACCAGATTAGTTGGTGTCAGGTTGCTTTGCGGTCTCGTATTTTTCGCGCTTTAAAAAAGAAATTCGGTGAAAACTTTTTCTACAACGGAGGCTAACACAACGTAAATTGTACAGATCATGTGGTTTTTTTGGCAGCTAATCGTCAAGTGTTTCAGTTCTGCACCGACAGCCATCTGACACTTTCGTAATAGAATACTCTATTAAAAAAGCGCGCTACTTAACTGTATCAAATTGATCAAGAATCTTCATGGAATTAAGACATCTTGGTCTTATTTAAGCGAGTAATTAAGGTTAAAGAAAACAAAAAGAATTTTATTGCAAGACCTTCAGGCACATTATTACAGGATGTTTCCAATAACCTTGTTTTAATACCCATATGAACGTTATGTACAATAAAAATATTTAAAATTTAAGAAAGTTAAACAATAGAATTTCCTGTGTTTTATTTTATCACAAAATCTAGAAAGTTCGTACGACACAATAATCTTTGTACTTAACAAATTAGAATACACGTGCTAGACTGTACGTGCATAACATGTGTGCAAACATTATTTTTAAGTAATTCTGATTCGAGAAGAGCACTTAAATTACAATCTTTTTTTAGCTTAATTATTTTTTAACGCTTAGTCACGTACTTAAAAGAAATATGATAACAAAAAAGATAATGAAGATATTAAATTGATGTATAATTATCAGGTGAATAGAAAATTGATCATGGTTGTTACACTCAGAACGTACTTCAAATGATTAAGCGTCTGTAAAAATTTTCGATAAGCGATAAAATATTCTCTCAAATTGATTATGTTGAAAGAGAACCTATTTAATATTAAGAACAAATTAAAACAAATTTTGAGATTTCTGTTTGTACATTATTATTTTAAATAACTGAAAAAATATAAATGGTCAAAAACAAACAACACCTGGATGGAAAATCTTTTCAAAATTGGATGGTTCCTGCTTTAATAAAGTTACAAGGAAAATGTGTGGTAGTAATAGACAATGCAGCATATTAAGGTATTCGGTGAATTCTGAAAATCGTCATAAGGTCCTTAGATTACCACACCATTGTCGATACAACCCTATTAAAATTGCGCAGAGATTTTTTAAATCCTACTATAACAAGCATAACTTTTCTTCCTTCATTCAAAAATAAGATCGAAAATTTAGGGCTTGATTACGGTTTGGGTCTTTTCCCAAAAGTACCTATTCCAAAGATGTTGCAAAATTTTTGTAAACTGGAAATCAAGAGCGTACTCAGAACTCTAACTCAGAATTAGAAAATGATAATAATGACAGCCCAGATTTATAGAACGAAATAATGGACGCTGAGTTTGAATAGTAGGCAGAATTAAGTTATTAGTAAGTGAAAATAATTAAACTCTTAATACTTAAATGCATTTTGCCAGAGAATAGTCGTTTTTTTTGAGAATTAAAGTAAAACAGATAAAATATTTACTTTCAGATGCTTGCATGACTCTTGTGAAAATACACTAGAAAATTATAGAACAATTTGCCAATTCCTGTCATTTTGAGTCCACAAAAGTATGCCAATTTTTCTTTATCTAAATTTGTGTTCTCCTGCTGAAGCAATCAACAGAATTTTTTGCAACTGAAATGCAAATTATTTCTAAGTGTTATATAAATAATAATTCAGTAAAATTATCAAGTCTTGAATATCTAAATAATTAGTTTAATAAAAATATCACTCATTCTCAAGAAACTTTAGCTTACTAATGACCTCAATTAAAAATACTTTTAAGCAAATTTCACTTGAACGTGCCAACTTCTGTGGAAATTCTACAAAAAAATGCCATCTTAATAGAGGAACTACAGAGCTTCCTCGAAATTCCAATTAGACAAAATCAGGCATTCAGGGTCTTCGGAATACATATTAATTAAAATTTATTTATATATTCTCTTTAAAAAAATAGATGGGTTTGACGCAACAATTAGTAAGTGGAAATATTATAACAAGAACATGTTGGGTCATGACAATCTATCATTTAGGCTCTAACCAGTGGTTGTAAAATAGCCGTATTATAATATATAATAAGGGAATATAGTTTGTTACCTCTATAGAAAAAAATTTAATACACTACTGCACTCTCAATACTATTACAATGGCACATTTGCAATCAGATCGGACTGTATAATAAATATATTTCAGTTTTTTATATGCAGATTTTTGACGCTAAACCATTATTACACTAAGAAGTGTAATTTTTTATGATGTTAAAATGTTTTGTTTATATTTTTAAAGGTATTAAATCATGCAAATTATTATGAAAATTTTTCCTCAGATAATCCTAATGGAAATGAACATTTCTAATAATAAATAACTCTAAACTGCTTCATATTATTAGAAAACAAAATTATTCACTTTCCTACAAAAAAAAGCCCACTTTGTTATGAATTATTTCTTTCTTTCATCTTATGTAATAATATTGCAACATAAATAATAAACCAATTTCACAGTTATGATGCTAATAATATAATTTATACATGACTGCAACTTTCTAAATTGATTTTAAAAATAAATCCGGAAATATGGATATCTTTTTTTTCCAGTTAGTACAAAGAGAGAAATGGATACTATCAAATAATATAAAAAAAAACAATAGACCACGTTTAACTGTACACAAGTTGTAAAGTCTACTGAAATATTACGAAAAAAAAATTGGTCAACTTCATTTTCCTAGCCTTTAAAGTACATTCGAATAAATACATTTTCGAAAAATTATAAAATTTAGCTTTAAGAATTTTATTTCTTTTGGTGATGATCCCTATGAGTTAAAATTATTATATGCATGCATTGTTAAAATACAGGTAAAGAAGTGTCGTGTGCATATATTTCTAGTGAGTTTTCCCATATTCAAATTTCCGCAATAACACGTATGTCAGTTTGGATAGGTGCAATGAGATGAGCAATAAAACATGGCCTCATATTCATTAATTTCTTGACTCACCTTGCATAAGCAATTCAAAAAATATTAATGCATTGATAAACGACATGTATAGTCTTAATATTGTGCATATTTTAGATTTATTCGTTAAAATTATGAGATAACGTCATATTTTTTGGTAGTTAAAGGGATCAAATTTGATTAATGATTTACTATGCTTACGATTACCGTAAAACTTTTACAAGATTTCAGAGCATTCGGTTTTGCAGTTTCAAAGTTAAATAACCTGACCTGACCTGACCTGAGTTATTACTCTAGGCATGCAGATTTTTGGAAAAAAAAAATTTTGATTTTTTTTCCAAAAATCTGCATGCCTAGAGTAATAACTCAGGTATACTATTTCATAAAATTTAAATAACATTTATTCTGCAAAATTGTAGGATGACTTGCATTAATTTCAAGCATTCGCAATATCAACGTACATTTTTTAAATAAAAATCGTCGGTTTTATCCAGACAAATACGCAAATAGCTACTTTTAGAGGGACAAAAGTTAATATTATTAAATTAAAATCGTATAGCCATGACTAAATAGTTTCAACACTTTTTTTTTTTATTTCGTGGGGACGTATTATTTTACACAGTACTTACTATCATCGACAATGTTTAAAGCGCAGTCTTGTAGATTCATAGTCACGATTGCTTTGTTGTGTAACCATACCTATGCAAATCCCTGCTCATATTAATAATAATAATAACAATGACTAATAGAGGTTTATTATCCAACAGACATTACTGCCTATAGTGCGAACATAACGCGGGACACATAATACCTATATATCAAACTTTACATAAGTATATTTTCATCTTTAAATTAGTTTGAGTTTACCACTACAAATGAATAGTTAAATACTCTCCTAATTGCTTTTATATACACAGGTGCCAACAAACCCGCAACTATCGTAGTACGAGTGGGCAACAACCGCCCCGACCTTGGCACCAACCCAATTTGCAACCGCTTTACCGGTTTTCTGGAAGAAGGTCAGCCGCTTTTCCTCCCATGTAACCCCCCCATGCCAGGAGCTTTCGTCAGCGTACACCTTGAAGTCCCAGCCCCCAGCCAACTTTCAATCTGTGAAGCTTTCGTTTACACCGATCAAGCACTCCCCATAGAGCGTTGTCCACAATTCAGGGACCAACCACCAGGAAGTACCGCAACTTATAACGGAAAATGCTACATCTTCTACAACCGTCAGCCGGTGAAATATCGAGATGCTTTAGCATTTTGTAGGAGTCGCGGTGGTACTTTAGTGGACGAAAGTAACCCTGCGCTACAAGGTTTTATTAGTTGGGAGTTGTGGAGAAGACACAGGAGTGACGCTAGTGGTCAGTACTGGATGGGAGCTGTTAGGGATAAACAAAACGGTGGCTGGCAGTGGCTTAACGGGGAAGAAGTGACGGTGTCGTTCTGGAATTTACCTGTCGGGAATGGAGAGTGTGCGAGGTATGATGGTACCAAAGGATGGTTATGGTCAGATACTGACTGTAATATGCATCTGAATTACATTTGTCAGCATCGTAAGTTGTATTGTTATTTTTATTTAAAAGGTGCTGAGTGTTTGTTTTTCAGAGCCTAAAGCTTGTGGTCGCCCGGAACAACCTCCGAATTCAACAATGTTGGCACAAAACTTTAATGTTGGTACTACTATTGAGTACATTTGTGACGAGGGACATCTTTTAGTCGGTCCTTCAGCAAGAACTTGTTTAGAAACTGGGTTTTACAACGAGTTTCCACCAGTCTGCAAACGTAATCTTACGTTCGTGGTTCTTGTTAATGGTCTAACTTATATTTTTAGGAATTCAGTGTGGCTACCCTGCTGATATCACTAATGGTGAATATCTCTTAGTTAATGATAGTGTTGGCTACTTAAGTAGAGTGGTCTACACGTGCGACGAAGGCTACGAAATGATAGGAAGAGCACAGTTAGCTTGTGATATTGATGAGAGGTGGAATGGACCTCCACCCAGATGTGAACGTAAGTTCAGATAAGATACACATTTTTAACTAAGTACCACATTTCGTTCAAACTACTGTAATTAAAATTATGGTTTTTTCATTCTAGCCGTTCAGTGCGAGCCTCCAAGTGACATCGAAAACGGAAAATATGTATCTTCCACGAACGACACCATCTTTGGTTCAGTTATCGACTACACTTGTAAATTTGGATACAAACTAATTGGACCAAAATCCATTACTTGTCTAGCTAATGGACAATATGATGCAATACCCCCTAAATGTCAAGGTAACTACTGTTTGTCTAGTATTCAGTGTATTTATATATTTTTACAGCTGAAGACCTGGTCTCTACAACAGCCCCACCATCAATCTCCAGAACGCCATCCCGAACATCCACATCACGTCGAACCCGTCCACCACGACCATCACCCACCACAATCCACGCTGACACCGAGGTCACCAAACTCTCCAACCGAACCAAAAAACCAACAAGCAAAACCAGCAACAGTCGAACCTCCAGTACCCCAACCCTTCCTCACATCATCATAGCCGGCCATCCTCAAGATAACGAGATAGCCGGCAGTTCCAACATCCAACACGGTGAAGTTCCCAACGTAAACGTGCCTCTTTCCGTCGACGGCGAAAGAAGGGAGACCTTCGGAGCAAAACTCAACCTGGGAGCGATAATAGCTCTCGGGGCTTTCGGAGGGTTCGTTTTTCTCGCTGCCATCATCACGACTATAGTTATTTTAGTGCGAAGGTGAGTTCCTCGGGCCATTTCCGCCTCGGTACTTCTTCAACTTCCTCTGCTCTTCTCTTCTGGTTTCTTTCCGTTTCATTTCGTCTTCGTAATAAATGGATTTGCGGTCGCAGTGCGGGTGCGTCAGCTCGGTCCTCGCACCGATTACCCTCTGCTAGTGCGATGCCTTCTCGGTGGTATACGCTACTGGCGCTACCATTTCCTGATCAACAGATTGGCAGAAGAGAGTTCTCAAGAAACTACCGATCGCATCGCGCCGGATATTTCTCCAATCCCATCTAGCAGTGCTTGTGAAGTACTCACCAGGTACGACTCGACCCGCACTGCACTGCATGTACCGCTGCGGCACCATCTCATAGCACGTAATGTTTGCTGTACACTTTGGTTTCTTAGCGAGGTAGGCACTGGCACTACTGACGTTTCTTACTTCGTAATTTGTACCCTTCACACTACATTTTAGTTTATTTAAATATTTGTACCTGTTTGTAACGTGCGATCGAAAACTAAATGAATTCAAGCTGGCGTTATCTGTCAAGCTTTGGGTGGTACTACTGCTCTAAATTTGACGTAGATCATTATAACATAACATATAACTATTCACTTCTTGAAATTAGGTGTTGACGTTGACAGACTTCTCATTTCACAAAATAATGCGATGTGCCCTTTGTGTAATAGTACCTTCTAAATACGCATGACAAATAGTGAGCTTTATAAAACTCAAATGATCCATACTAAGAATTGGGGTTATATAGACCTGTTCCTTGAGTATGTCCCATAAAACTAATCCAGTGGTGTCATATCTGGGCTGAGTGATGGCCAACAATTTAATGGTAACGCATATTGTGTCTGTTAACCCATACATTATTTAATTCGTTTTATTTTAGATCGCACGGTATTTTGCACCATATATGGTTTAAAATTGATCGTTCACTTTTTAAATAAAATGTTTTATTTAATTTAATATCTTAAAACGGCTAGCGCTTTCAAACCTGTAATTGGTGGATGCGCCGGGAAAATAAATCGTTGCACTACTGACTAACATTTTAACAATAGGTTGAAATTTTGTAAAAATTACCAAAATTGTTTAGGTTTGTGTAGAGTATTTAGCACAGAGGCAAATCCGCACGCAAAATACAATACAATTTTTGTTTATTATAATGCTAACAAATTTCAACAATTACACCCCCCTCATCAAACGTTTTTTAAGGTTACGTGACAATCTAAAATGTGACAAGTTTGACGTTATAATATCAGTATACGCTTAATTTTTGGTCAATAATTATCTTCTAATAATCTTTACTTCAATTTCATCATTATGTGCTTGTAAATTTAGAGCCGAAAATGCCAAAAATTCGGTCTCTTACCACTCATGAGGTAATGTGATACGAAGAAATTCCATTTAAATTTGTCATTTTTTAATTTGAAAAAATTACATACGTTAAAGATGAAACAGGATAAGCTAAAGTAGATTTGTTTGCACCGTAGGAGCAACACTTAGAAGCCAACTCATATCTTTCAAAATAATTCACTAATCTTTTTCCTTTTTTCAACCCAGGAATCGAAGTGCCAAACATTACCGTC
Organism: Zophobas morio; assembly: GCF_036711695.1. Classification (NCBI taxonomy): domain Eukaryota; kingdom Metazoa; phylum Arthropoda; class Insecta; order Coleoptera; family Tenebrionidae; genus Zophobas; species Zophobas morio. Next base: position 14,907,549 of record NW_026972129.1, on the reverse strand, counting down.
ATCGTGCCTCTCCAGACTGCAACACAGTAGCCTCTTTCGACTCTTCTAGTTCAGAATCAAGGAATGGACTAAACCGTTACTACAGACAGGCCTGGGAGAATCTTCACGAATCTGCAGGTAGCAAAGCGGGTCTCAAAACGGCCGCCAATTCCAATCATTCGCCACTGAAACGGAAAGAAACCCTAGACGAACCTTACCGAAACGGTGAACGCCACAGAGACGGTTCCGAAATGGTCGTTTCTGAGACTTTCAACGGGAATAAATCTTCAGAAAAGAAAAGGCACCATCACCATCACCACCACCACGATGGGAGGCAACAGGCAAAGGACGGCAGGGAATGGCGCGATCCGAAGCCGCCTCTCCATCGAGATCACAAAAGATACTGACAACCCTGTATGATTATAACAGTACAACTGGAACAATAGGAAATTTTAAATTATTTATTTATTTCTTTGTGAAGCTGCGACTTTGATCTGTCTATGATCCGACATGATTTTTGTTCTAAATCTGTCGATACCAAATATTTCTTCAGGGTTCGGAGCCAGAAAATCGTGTCGGATGGGCTATTTTGGAGGTTTTTTGACCCTAGGTGGGTCATTTGATCTGTAAAATTTTTCTTTTTTAGAGATGTATATAATTATGGCAAGAAGGAGCTCACGAGGATGACGGTTGAATTCCTTGGCCTTACTTTACCGCTTAAATTGTTTTAGGTTATTTGACTATTCTAAAATTGAAAGTAAGGCTAATGCGATTCACAGTACAAAGTGAAGAACAATGGATGACTGATAATATTCTAATCTGTGTATAAATGTATTTTCCCTGATTTCTGATTTTAAATTTAGTTTAAGATAATTTATTAGGGAAGGTAACCACTTATTAGTGCCATTGGATTAGGCATCTAAAATTCTATCCAAAAATTATACCTACTATTTGGTCGTGCGTGTATTTTATGCATCATAACCCAAAAAACTAGCAATAAGTGTAAGTTTAGTGATTAATTTGTATGTAAGATATACGTAAGTAAATATATACTGTAATATAAAGAGATTAAAATATACGGCATATTTATGACATTGGTATTATTCCACTTCGGTCACAAAATATAAAATACATATAAATATATAGACTTCCAAAAATTGTTCCAATGTCGTCAGACAGAAACTTTTTCATACTCTAAACCACGGCCATATATAACAGGTCTGCGAACTCCGAGTTTAAAATGGTCTTTTTTCAAAGAGATCCCAGAAGGCCACGGGAGCTTAAAGTTCCTAGCGCCGTCTACTGGATACTATGATGAAACTGTCCACAACAATGAATGAAATTTGCGTAAAAATGTCCTTGAATGCAAGTTGTCACAAATGTCAGCTTTATAGGTTAGGTTTTGTGACATCTTTTTGAAAGATGAGGGGAAATATACGTCAAATGTCATGTCAAACGTCAGTCGATAGTGCAAATAGTACAATTAACTACCACATGGTGGCGGTCATCTTAAGCTCCCACAACCTACTACGATACCAGTTTTTAAGCGCCCGTTTTATGAAAATTTATGAATGGAGTTGAAACACCTTACTTATACCACCGTGCTCTAAACGTATAAATTTTTCCCATTCTTCTAGAAGATGATCATTCTTTCTTTTAGTAGTTTTCTTTCTTCTAAGCAAGTAAATAACATGATTCTAAGCCGTGTACACACTAAACACACTTTTTGCCACAACGAAACAAATTGTACTTTTTTCTACGTCTATTAGAAAAGTGTTCATTATATTATACTCATCGTAAAGCACTGTTACACCAAAAGTGTTACGAGAAATTTTACCATAACCCGTAACTATAATTTTACAGTCCGAGTGTCAAGAACTACTTCGTATATGTAGCCGCAGATGGTGCTGAGGTCTTCTGCTGTCGACTACCTGAATCCCCTTTGCTAATAACTACCCTCCTTAAACTAAGAACAGCAAGATCATACTTCACAGGATCATTTCTGTAGTATATCTTCACATACTCCACATTCACATGTGGAGTTGACGCAACCACGATGACGAGTCATAGTTTTGTGTCCTGAGCGTGAGGCAGATCTGCTTTCAGTTATTGAAACTGAATTCAGGTTATCGATGATCGTTCAGCACAAGCTTAGCTTGTCTGACGGACATGAGACAGTCTGAGTGGTTTTTTTAAAAAGCTCAATCATAATAATTCTTACAGACCCCCCCGTCCCTGGTTATGGTTATTTATAGTTAAGTCCCTATGAATAAAGTGCTAAGAAAAATAATTGCCAACGCCGGCAATTACTTTATGAGGCGTCTTAAGTACTTTGGACCGCAACCTATAATAAAACCATTACGAACCCTTCGCACCCGAGGTACGGCTTCAGCCAGAGCCGGACTTCAAATTTTGGAGCGTTCATATATGAATCATGGTAGAGTTAATTTTTATTAGGATTTTTCTAGGAAATATGTATTGACAAAGATTTAAAAGTTTTAAGAACAACACTTTCATGTGTCCTTAAATTTTAAGATTAAATTCCTAACAATATACCTGTTCACGTATTGAAACAAATACGGTCCTGGAAAGGTAAGGGTGGCGAGTAATCTTGATTGACAGTTTATGCTGGGTGCACTTTCCGAAGTGGCCGGAAATTTTACAGCTGCAATTCCCATAATTGGAGTCATTTGCAAATATCTTTCGTCGTCAATACTCCTGCAGTTGTCTTTTATAAGTTCGTCTTCAGTTTTTATCCTTAACATCCATACCTTTGGAAAACAAATCAAAACTATACAAAACTCACTTGACCTTGTAAAACTTTTATGACTTAAGCACCTTAGGCCACACCACCCTTATAAGTCAAACTGGCTATTGTAAGCTTTATGTACCCGAACCGTAACTGTCCATTGTTGCCATAATGGGCCTGTAAAGTTTTACTAGGTATATGTGAACTAAGTTACGTTATACAATAGCCAATTTGACTTATAAGGGTGGTTTGGCTTAAGTCATAAAAGATTTACAAGGTGTATGTCAAGTGAGTTTTGCATATGGCAACATTTTACGATTTAACTGCAAACTACAAAACCGAATGCTCTGGAATCTTATAAACGTTTTAATGCAACCAAAAACATGCTAAATGGTTAATCAAAATTTTGATAATAAAAAATCCTGTTGGTCTATAAAATAAACTAACTTGTTTTTTCGACAGTCTTCGTAAAAAAATAAATTAATTTCATAAAAACTTTCTGTCTGGGATCAATAGTAATCTAATCTTACCTGCTGATACTTAAACAACGGCTATGCAATTTTATTACTAACAACGCAAAATTAATATACTTTATAAATATTACAATAAGTTTGTAGTAATATTCAAATAGTACATGCATTCTTAATCTACCATTGACTAGAATATTAACAATTATAAAGCTCCAAATCTATCAATTTCTGACATAATAATCGACACACTCTTTCGGACAGCTTGTATAAAAATGAGTTGGTAGCGATTAGTTAGAAAAAACAACCGAAAACGCTGACACTTAGTACCTTAGGGTAAGCTGTCGGCCTTCTCGGCAAGATTTTTGCCCGACTGTTCAGCCCGTAAATTTAAATATGATGACGCTCCTAGTGGTAAGGTCCTGAACTAACCACTCAAACCGTGTTGAATTCAAACCAATTTTTTTTTTCAATAATTGTTCGTTTTTGTTAAAAACTCTGCTAAGGATTGTGTCACTAATTTTCCACTAATACTGTTTGTAATTCATAGTATATTTTGATTTTAATAAAAACATTTTTATTTCAATAAATTGTACTACTAACAAAAAATTTAATATGACAGAGGTTTTTAAAATACGTTATTTTGTCAGTGTGGGAATCTTCAATCGATTCTATAATGTTTAACACACATAAAAGACGAAAAAACAGAAGACAATGATGCATTTCTTACGTATTTTTCTGTTACATTTATTATAACCATGAAAAAAAGTTGCAGTACATCTTGCATCTTATTAATAGCATTTTACCCTAGAAAAAAGGAAAATATTATTTTATACCTCCTCTAGCGAGTTTCATTAACTTTTATTTTTTAGTGTCACTAAAACAAGAAGTTTACAACGTGGGAAAATAATTCTAATCGCTACGTTTCCTGATCCAGATAATCCACAAGATTTATATCGCAGGAGTTGGTTTCAACAGGATGGGGCACCACCACATTATGGCGTAAATGTAAGGGTTTTTTTGGACAATCAATTTGATGGAAGGTCAATAGGGAGGCGTGGACCAATAAAATGGCCACCTAGGTCTCCGGATCTGACACCCCTTGATTTTTTTTAAGACGACATTTAAAACGACGTGTTTACATGAAGAGATCCTATAATTTAGACGAGTTGAAAGCGAATTATACCTTCCTATTTAAAAAAAGTCATTGATAACGTCATAACTTTTACAAATTTGACGTAAAATTTTTGGACATATGTCAAAAAAGTGAGAGTAAAATAAAAAACTTGATATGTTTTTGTATCTATTTCAGAAACAAATGTTGTTTTTTTTGTGAATTTTGTGCATTACTTTGTCATAACTCTGTATTTCCGATCTATAACTGAAAAATTACAGATCGTTTAAACCTTAATCCAACATTGAAGTCTCACACATTTTCAGACCTTTCAAAAAAAATTACGCTGATATCCTTAAGGTAATTTAATCTTTTATCTAAAGCTTCAACCAAGACTCAATCAGTTGCGAAACTTTCTGGCGCGCAGCAGTTAACTGTGCCGAATCTGTATCAGCTGGAGAATACAAATCGACACAATGGGCAGTTCCTACAACCCCACATTAAGTAACATACTTATTATAAATAAAATTCCACTATCATTAGCTCACTCACCCTCAATATAAATAGCTGGTGCTTTTTTATCCAGAGTTTTTGTTATTCCCAATGCATGCCAAGGATCTATAGATCCATACACATACACAACGTTGCTTACTTCAATGTCAAAACCTCCATACAGCATGTTGGTGTGATCAACAGCCCCATCAATAAAATCTTCATCATAACTATCACCAAAAATATCTTTACACTGCTGGATAAAGAAACTTGTAGGAAATTTATCCCCAAATATGTGAGACTCATTTGACGACGTCGTAAAAAAACCGAATTCTGTACATAACTGATACATCCACTGACGGTCGCCCTCATCCTCTTCACTGTCCCAACTGACATTCCTGAGAGAATCAATCATTTTTTCGTACTGATAATCCATGCATTTTTCATCGCGAGTGATAAGTAACAAATCATTTACTTTTCCAAGACGATTAACATGAGATCCGATTGTTTGATTCACCAGAATTTCGCAAACCGCATCGATGGTTATGTTAGCATTTGCCTGACTACTATTCCTGTTAGCTCCATTTTCTTGGACAACTTCACCGAAATTGTCGGCTATCATTTCGTAAAAGTTTGATATGTCTAACGGTTTTTCCAAAGATTCTTGAATTGGGGTGCACAGATTAAATATTTTGTTCAAATTTTTCCGGCCGCCTTCGTCTTTCAACAGGGTACCGATTTCGCGAACACCTTGTTGTACAGCTGCGACACAATCGTCGCTATAGGCGGCCAAAGATTCCCTAACAACTTTAAAATAATCTGGAAAGAAACCCTATTAGATCTGGAATAACGTAAAACAAGTGAAGTACTTACTCGAAAAATCGACTTTCGCTAAAAGAGGGCTACTTGAGGATACGGCGCCGTGGACCAAATGAGGGTACTTGAAACGCAACCAAGCTGCTAGAGAACCTGGATATGAGCCCCCAAATGCAATCCATTTTACGTCTGATGGAAGACTGTAGTTTTTGTTCATTGCTGTGATGAATGTTGCCAAATCTGCTAACGCTTGCTGGCTGGTTAAGTACTTTAAGTTTTCGGTACTCATATCTCTGCAAAAAAAATCTTTCAGTTTTTTTACATGTTTGGAATAAGAATTTTTGTATTTTTTTTTTATAATTATCATGTCAAAAGTGGTTGACTGTTATATTATACAGGATGATTCAAAAATGGCGCACCAACTCTATCTGTAGATAATAAATTCGTATTTCATAAAGTGACTCAAAATGATGTCAGAGACTCGTTCAATAAGTTAAGAAATTCGAAAAGCAAAGATATTTATGGGTTAAGTGGGGAGATCATCAAATCTGTAAAAGACATTTTAATATCCCCGTTTACTAAATTATTCAATTATTGTCTAGAGACAAATACTTTTCCTAAATGCCTAAAAAACTCAATTGTTATACCAATATATAAAAAAGGTGACTGTTTTGATAACAATAGCTTTCGACCAATTGCATTGCTACCCATTATGTCAAAAATTTTTGAAAGACTTTTATTTTTGCAAATGTTAGAATTTTTAGAATCTCATAAGCTATTAACTAATAAACAATTTGGATTTAGGAAGGGAAGATCCACTCAGGATGCTATTCTCGCATTTATTGATAAGATTATTGATTCTTTCGAAAATTGTAACTATTACAAGGCCCTATTTATTGACATGGGCAAGGCGTTTGATACCATTTCTTATGAAATTCTCTTAAAAAAGCTAAAGTATTATCAATTCAGTACAAATAGTATATTAATGATAAAATCTTACTTAAATAATCGTACTCAGAAAGTCCTAATAAATAATACATTATCTGATGAGCGCATGATTCTTCATGGTGTGCCGCAAGGCTCAATTTTGGGACCACTTCTGTTTCTGATCTATATAAATGATCTACCTTCTCTTGTGCCGCAGGCGGATATGGTCTTATATGCTGATGATATAACGGTTGGCTATTCAATTGCTAACATAAACAATTTACATACGAATAAATATCATTGTGAAATCGAAAATTGGCTATTAGCCAATAAATTGCATTCAAATAAAAGCAAACTAGTGAAAATAATTTTTACTCTAAAATTGTTTAATAATAATAGTATTAATGGTTTTTCTGAAACAACGAAATTCTTGGGAATTTATGTTGACACCACTCTTAATTGGCATAACCATATTAATAACATAGCTGAACAATTATGCAGGAATACGTATTTATTTAGAAATTTAGCGAATAATGTGACAGAAAGTACCCTTAAAACCGCTTATTATGCTTTGATAGAATCACATCTTGCATACTGCATCATGTGTGGGGACATGCTCCTCAAACAGTACGATTATTTAAGTTGCAACGCAGAATCTTAAGAATTATTGCAAACATCAATTATAGAGATGACTGTAAACCACATTTTAACCGATTAAAGATATTAACATTTCCTTGTTTATATGTGTGTAAATGTGTAGAGTATATCACGAAAAATAAAGCTCAGTATCGCACGCTCAGTTCTTATCACTGTTACTCCACAAGAAGTTGTGAGATTAGTCACAATATTTTAAGGTTAAACAGATCAAGACACGGAAATAATTACTACGGCATCAAGTTTTTTAATGTTCTTCCATACAGAATTAAACAACTGGATGCAAAAATCTTAGTGCACAAATTAAAAGAGTATTGCATTTCGAAATCTTTTTACTCGACTGAAGAATTTTTGAATAATAATTTTGATGATTTCATTTGATGTATTTGTTATCATTTTGACGTGTGTAAAATACTATGTATTCCTAACACAAATAAATTATATTATATTATATTATATTATATTATGACATGTTAAGGACTAAAAAAACTTAAAAATTGTTCAGAATGAATCTGACAACATAAAGTTATAATTTATTGATTTGTTAAAATAGTTTTGCTGTAAACAATTTAGGCAAAAAAAATCAAACATGCGCAAAATGGACTTACTCAGTGGGATGACTTTTTCCATAATATCTGTGTTCCAATTGTAACAAAAGAGCACCATGTTTTTCAGCATCGTCTACCCAACTTCCTCCAGTCATCCATTCCACAGGTGCCTCTCCTTCACCCCCAATCATTAAAAATACTGGCCCTCCAGTGTTAGGGTCAAAATATTGGTCATTAAATAAGTATCTCTAGAAATAAGAAGCATAGATAATCTAGTGAATAGATAAGATCAGGGTTGTAGAATATAGAATCTATTACGCGTTAAATTTTTTTACTACCATAATCGAAAAAAATTTAAATTGTTAGGTGTCATTTTCTACGACTAGGCCGGAAACAGTTTTTTTCCGGACGAATAATGCTACTCGGTTGCTTTAAATGAATTTGAGGCAACCCTATTCAAATAATTCTTTCAGTCCTACCAACCGTGAACACGCGAACACACATTGTGACTTATAACTCGCGTCATGGCCAACTGGTACTGAGGTATATTATTTCACCAACTGGAGCGTGAATGAATAAAAGACATATTTAAATATATACTTACTCTACCTTATATTTTACAGCCGTGGTTAAGATCAAAACAATTACGTACTTGCTGCCAAGTTCTTTCATCGGTAGGATTAAAATGATCCAGTTTTTGGGTAAACCATTCGTCTGGAACATCTGCCACATTTTCTCTGTGTTTGTCTGGTTTTGGTACACCCACATTCCCACCTAATGTACGACCATTTCGAAAAATTTCCGATAAATTTACCTCAACAAGAACAAAGGAAGCAGTCATAAGTAACACAAGCAATTTCATAATGAAATGTAGAGATTTAAAAATTCCACAAAAAAATTATTTCAATGAGCAAATGAAGACGCAGTATTTTTTTAACCACAATCACCTACACAAATTAATCATTTATCTAAATGTTTTATATTAGACCGCTCTAAAATCAACACGTGTTAACAACAACCGCTTATTTTTAAAAATGCTACATAAAATGAGTTAATGACACATAATTGACTTCAACGATGTGTGGGAAATTCAGTGACTTCTGCTTTTATAAAAAAATGACCTTGAGCAATTTTTTTTTCTCTTAAAAACTGGAATAATTGAAGGTTATTTTTAACGACTGGCTGCACTTTTGTGTATAGTGATGTAATAGATAAATTAATAAAACAGTTCAAAAAATGCTACAAAATAACGTTGACCCGTTGGCGACCCTGTATCTATTTAATCGGTGACGGAAATCCATCGTTGCCATCTTTTTTTTTGTTCTCATATGTCAAAGAGGTGTACACGAGTTTTCTGATATATTATAATTTCTAATATAACGTGTAAATTACCGGTTACTTATTTTATATAACATATTGTTTGAAATACTGCTAAACGTAATTGCTGTTATCTCTGTGACATAATAATACGTGTATTTTTTTTTTGTATGAAATGGGTATAGATCTACAAAGAGGTCGGAAAACAACGAAAGTCCCATTAAAAAAAAAAACAAAGCAGACAAATCCTGCAAGATGAAGAAGATTCAGATGAAACATACAAAATTTGTTCGCGATCTCATATTTTTCATCTCAGAATACATGACAAATATTTTAAAGACGAAGTCGTGGTACTTTTATGATTGAATGTTTAAACATACCTCATTAGCAGCGAAATGTGTTCTGTTCCCTGCATTAATAAAATTCGTCAGCTCATTATTACACGTAAAACACCCTGTACTAGAAATTTTAATTGGTTTTATCTGCGATTGACAGTAGTTGGTACTATATATAGTTTAAAATTGATCATTCACTGTTTAAGTCAAATATTTTATTTAGTTTAGTATCCTAAAACGGATAGCGTTTTTAAAAACTGTGTTTGGCGGATGCGCCGGGAAAACGAATAAGTGTAGTAATTTAACAATGGATTAAAATTTTACAAACATTATCAGATTTGTTTGGGTGTGTGTATCTGGATGCAAAATGCAATCGACCTTTTGTTTATTAATTGTTTTTAACGACGGTTGGTAATACAGCACTGGTCTTTTCACAATGTAAACAAATTTAAAAGATTACGACTTTCCAGTTTAGTTTTGTTATTATTTATGTATTATATTTATCAGATTTCTGTACTTATATCATATCATACACTATTTTCATATCCATTTACAAAAAGTAAGAAATAGGAAGGAAATACAGATTCTTCGAAAAAAAATTAAATTTTGCTTTATTTGTGTAGGGAACATGAGACAATCTGAGTGGTCCTTTTTCCGAAAGTTACAATCATAATAATTCTTAATAGTCCCTATTCTAGTCAACTCGTTGTGAATACAGTGTATTTAATGGAAAAAATACCAAAATTACAATCAAAGTTTATATGAGACAGTTCAAAGTTTCGATTAAACTTATAACGAGCGATAATTAATAATTTTTGGAATTTGGAGATGTTAAAATCAGTCAGAACAATCGTCATCACCTTGGAAATCAAAGTTATCATTATAATAAAAACTATAATTTTATTTAAGTACATATCATCGATTGATAGCGCGGCAGTACGAGGGCAGAATATTGCACGCACGCATAATTAGCTGGGCCAGAGATAAATTACACGCCATCGGACAGCTGAGTTTAAGGTGGGGGAATCTCGAAGCCATGGTTCTTCAACTACGTGACGCGGTAGGTGGCCTTACGAGAAGGTGACTTTAATACAATTACCATAAAAATATGAACTTTTGTCAAATAATGTTTATAACTCTTCTGATCATGAATAAATATCTACACAGGAGCGAGGTAAACATAAATGAAAAAGTAAAAAAGTTTCAACATCGCTATATGTGAACTGATTATTTACATCAACGATTATTTCTGCGAAAGGTCTATTGATTAAGAAACTGTCTTCAACCTCAATAACATGTTTGATGCAGTTACTCCAAAGTATACAATCAATTTTCTCGTTTTTTTTTTTTAATTATTTCCTTTGTAAAGATATACCTAATGTTGGACTTACGTACCCAGTGCAGTATTCCAACTGACACTACAGTGGTTCAATCGAATTTAGAACACAGTGATGGAGAAAATCGCAAAAGAGTGTGACAATGTAGTTTATTTTTTACTTTCCACTTTTCTCCGAATATTGCAGAAATATCCAAAAGATCATTGGTTGCACAAATATTTAATAATTTTAAAAAACCAGTAAATATTATTAGCCATTCATTCATTGTTTTTCATAAGGAACAAATAATTTAAATTGATAATTATACACAAAAATTAATAAAACAATTCTCCAAAGACGAGTAATCTTTTCTACCTGGTTTATGGTTCGATTTTCAATGCCACTTGTCTTGACTCATCTTCATCTCGCTCTTATGCAGATGATTATCCATAATTAGAATGGTAATAAACATTATTTGGCAGCAGGCTATTTTTATAGTGTGGTAATCCTATTGCGGCCGTAAAAGTTAGGTCTGCCGCTTCTACTTGCCAAGACTATATATTTTTATATGTAGTTTAATTTCGTTAATTTCAATGAAAGTACACTTTACTAATAAAAAAGTCAAGTGAATTAATAACTAATTTGTTGGGAAACAGATAATTTTAAGACCCAAACTTGACATAATTTATTACCACACAAATAGATTGGCAACTAGTAACCAAATTTAAAGAAACACCTCCTTTGGAGTAATCAATTATAAAAGGCTTTTATTTATGTGTTACATTATAACACTCCTTAATTTCTCACTTGAGACTGCTATAGTATTTCCACCACAGATATCTATGGTTCAACCCACAGAACACGTTCAACCCAAGGTTCAACCGTTCTTAGATGGCGAGTCCCGGCGCATTCCGAACTCGTCTTCGGTCATAGTCGAGAAGCTCTACAATTCAGTGGCGTAGTCATGTTACGGTTCACGCCGAAGACAATGGCCGTTTTACTACGCCTCTGGATTGTTTTCTATTTCCCGCCGTGGATTTACCACCGCGCTTTCAAGGCTCTCGCCATCTATTTGCATCCAGTTACTTTATTCCGATTTCTCTTTTTTTTTTGTTTTTTTTTTTTACTATTTGTGATATTCAAATGTTTGTATTAGAGCTTATTTGAAAGCAGAAGTACACAGCAATAAAAGAGCGCAGATACCAGTATTTGAAACACCATTCAGTACGCATGAGCACTACTTTCTCAGAATCAGCGGCGTCGAGAACGAACTTCCTTTACTCTTTGGACCTGTTTTGTACGTTCTTATACTAACGCGTGCAACGTGTAAACCCCAATAACAACACTAATGGTCCGCCACTGAGTCGTCCATACTCTTCGCCCATTTTCGCGCTTCGTGCATTCATCCCTCCCGCTCGATGTACTTCTGATTTCAAATAAGCTCTAATTCTGAACGTTTGATTTGAGTTCATTTCGAAAACTAGACAAGTTTTTTTGTAGCTGAGAACTAAGGGATCTTCAACCTGTCCAACTTATTAGTCGCATGGTGGCATGGTACAAGAAGACATTCTTGCATCACATTTTTTGTCAGGATGGAAGAATACACGCTTTTTGTGTCCTCCATATATTTTGTGTTTTATTTTGGGGCGCTTTTCCAACCTTGGGGTTCATCACTTTGCATCAGAAAGCATTCCACCAAAAAAAAGAAACATACACATAACGTAGGGTTCCACTTACGTTGACGATCATAGTTCAAAACCAAATTTTTAAATGTTTCGCGGATTGCAATTTTGTTTACATGTCAATTTTTGGCGGGATATTTGAGTTATGATAACAATAAACCTAAAATTTAATCGATAACAGCTGGCAATGGGAAAATGTCAATTATACACAACAATGGATTAATAATAATTAAACACATGCGTTTTTCGCTAAGTTTTCTTCTATCAAAAAAATAACGTCACCTTGATACCTTTTTCAATTGAACAACCGTTATACACTACACACACTCTGAGCTACACGCTAAGTATAGTACATATATAGTTAATAGGATTAAATGTTTCTTACATTGTAGGTGGCTTAAAAAAAATCTCGGTCTGTCTATTTGCCGCTTTCCGGTGTTGTTTACCTACGATGATAATAACCCTGTATAGATATGCATAAGAAATACATAGTTATGTGTTTCCAGTGTGAGAGTTTTCCATTAGAGGATTTTATTTGTAATACAATTTAAATTTTATAACAGAAAATTAAAATTGTATATGCAACCAATAATGCAGTTGAAAATGATAAGATAATACAAGATCAACGCATTAATATTTCCCCCAATTCCCATAATTTCAGGTTTTGCTTTTTCAGTCCACTTTTTTTCACTTAATTTCCGTTCATCACAAATTATATTCGTTTTGTACATACGGAACCGCTGCAGCTTTTTCCAAATAAATTCAAAATTGTACAACAAAATTTTACACGTCATCTAAATAAATTTAACGATCTTGCGTGAAAGTTATAGAGTGGCATGGTCCATCCAAAGGCTTTTTGCTATTATAAATATATTCAATCGATGTTAGTTTTCTTTACAAGAGAAGTTCATACTCCACAAACACCGACGACATTCTAAAATTTACTAAACTAAAAAGGCCAAGGCACTTTTATTTTCTATTATAATTAGGGCGCTATATTGCTTATTTAATTCAGTACTTTAAATAATAAAAAAATTATGTACCTAACATTTATTTTTTTGTGTCAATAGGACCAAAAGTGGACGACGTTGGAAAAACAATTATTGTAAATATATAAACAAAATATATATCAATTGAATCGCATTGTATATAATAAAAATCGGAACTATCACTCCGATCGTTTAATTCTTTAGCCAAGAGTCAATCAGTTCTGAAACTTGCTGGCGCGCAGCAGTTAACTCAGGCAGATCTGTATCAGCTGGAGGATACATGTTGGCACAATGGGCAGTTCCTGCAACCCCACGTTAAGTAATATACTAAACAAAATAACAATATTAGCTCGCTCACCCTCAATGTAAATCGCTGGTGCACTTTCGTCCACGGTTTTAATTATTCCCAAGGCATGCCACGGATCTATAGATCCATGCACATATACAACGTTGCTTACTTCAATGTCAAGACCTCCGTAAAGAGTATTCGTACGATCGATAGCCCCATCAATAAAATCCGCATCATAAATATCACCATAAATATCCTCACACTGCTGGATAAAGAAACTGATAGGGAATTGATCCCCAAATATATGGGGCTCATATGACGACGTCTGATAAAAACCGAATTCTGTACACGTTTGATACGTCCATTGACGTCCGCCCTCCGCCGCCTCACTGTCCCAACTGACATTCCTCAAAGAATCGATCATTTTATCGTACTGATAATCCAAGCATTTTTCATCGTAAGTACTAAGCAACAATTCGTTTACTTTTCCAAGACGATTAACAGGAGGTCCAATTGTTTGATTCACCATAATTTCGCAAACTACATCTATTGTTATATTAGCAGCCGCCCGATTATTCATCCTCTTATCTTTATTATATTGGACAACCCCCGCAAAATTGTCGGCGATAGTTTCGTACAAATTTGATATGTCTGACGGATTTTCCAAAGATTCTTGAATTGGGTTGCATAGATTAAACATTTCGTTCAAATTTTCCTGGCCGATTTCTTGTTTCAAAAGAGTACCGATTTGGTCAACACCTTGTTGTACAGCTGTGACACAATCGTCGCTATAAGTGGCCAAAGATTCACTAACAACTTTAAAATAATCTGAAAAAACTTCATTAGATCTGGATTAACATAAAACGACTAAAGTACTCAAAAAATCGACTTCTGCTAAAAGAGGACCACTTGCGGACATGGCCCCGTGGACCAAATGAGGGTACTTAAAACGCAACCACGCCGCTAGGGAACCTGGATATGAACCCCCAAACGCAATCCATTTTACGTCGGCTGGAAGACTGTAGTTTTTGTTCATTGCTGTGATGAATGTGGCCAAATCTGCTAGAGCTTGCTGGCTGGTTAAATACCTTAAGTTTTCAGTGCTCATATCTCTATAAAAAAAAAACAAGTAGTATTTCTTATTCCTTATTTCCTGCATTGTGTTTGTGTCTTTAGCACAACGAGACGGCAAAATTCACGAAAATTAAAAGCTATCATAACGCCCAACATTTTTTATAACTAATTTAAATTGTAATTGTAAAATTAAAATTGTTTATAGGACCATATTACATATTTTCTCACAAGCGGCAAAATTCTTTAATCTAAAATATGTAATTAAAATTTTCCAACGAGTGCTGGATGTATAAATTATTTATAGACACATCTAGCTCATGCCGGGCGGGTATACTGACCACTATACTATCATGATTATCGCCTCTCACAACCACAAAAAAGTTTTATAAAAATTTCCAATTACCTACCTTTGTTCAAAAATCATTTATTCTGCATACTAGAAACTACATAACACTCCTTAGTAAATGATTAGAGATGCCTATGAATCATAAATTCATAAATTTCATCCATAAGTTGTAAATAAGGGCTCAAAATGAATAGCATAAGTTAAAAACTGCTTGATTTATTTAAGCAATCATTGGACGTTTTTAAATTTATTTTGTTAAATTCAAGAAGAAAAAAAAACACAAAATGTAACTTTATTTTACTTAATTTAAACAACGAAAACAAGTTGAAAAACAAACAAAAATATATATGATAGCGGAGAGTACCTACACATGTTATAGCAAACGTTAGCAGTTTGTTGACCTGCAACTTTAAACCTGTCTGCAAAACTATTAACATTTTACTGAAAATTTTTAATTTTTGGGTCCACTGAACTCAAATGCCGTTGACTTCTAATGTAAAAACTGATGTACCGTAATAGATTTTTGAACGATACAAGTTTCAATCTAAAAACTTGCAGTCGTTTGTTGTTTGTCCACAAATGGTATAAAATTTATTTCTGTAGTGGCACTGCCAAACAGTACTAATGACTTATTAAATTTTATTCGTAAAATTAAAATACCGTTAGTAATTATACATTATATTTGTTCCGTCCAATTTTTTATATTTTTCAGAATACCAACATGTAAAGTTTCAACAGGTTTCAATCTGTAACCAGATTTTTATTAAAACTTTAATGTTTTTTAATACTTTCTATTATTCTAGTAATAGACATATAAATCCACAACATATAGATCATTCCATGGCGTACCAAGTGCTTCATTTAAATTCTTTTATTCATTTGAAGTAACAATATTTTAACTGTAGAGCGTTATCCATAACCATAACGTAAAACAAAAATTTTCAACTGACGCAGTGGCAAAGACCGCACCACTTAGGCAAAATAATAAACAAATAATAGAATAGGCAAATACTGAGACCGATAACACGTGAATAAACATAGATATGCCTTCCTAGGAAACCGCAAAACATACAAAAATCGTACAGTGATAATATTGAATCCTAAACTTAATTTCGCTACAATCAAACAAAATTTCACATTAAATCTAAGTACATATATTTTTAACACTGTTGTCTGTTCTGTCATCAGATACTGCATGAGTACCATCCAAAATTTTTACATATCTTCATTGTATCAAATCTTATTCTATTGTTTTCAGATATTTATATATCTTTAGTCTTCAAGATCATGCATTGTTATATTTCTGATGCAATATTTTAATGATTATATTAAATATACTGCTAAAGGTCAATAAACCATTTATGTTTAATGTTCTTTTATCAACAGTAAGTAAATATAATCAATTATCATTAAGGAAAAACATAGGCTTGTATTTATTGATTCTTCAAAATAATTTTACTGTGAGGAAAAATAAATTCCCTAAATCAAAATCCACAAAAATATACTTACTCAGTGGGGTGACTTTTTCCATAATATCTATGTTCCAACTGGAACAAAAGAGCACCATGTTTTTCAGCGTCGTCTATCCAACTTCCTCGAGTCATCCAGCTCACAGATGCCTCTCCTTCACCCCCGATCATTATAAATACTGGCCCTCCAGCCGTGGAGTCAAAATATTGGTCATTACTGAAGTATCTCTATTAAAAGAAACGTAGAAAACATAGTGAATAGTTAAGATCAAAACAATTACGTACTTGTTGCCAAGTTCTTTCGTCAGTAGGATTAAAATGATCCAGACTTTGTGTAAACCATTGTTCTGGAATATCTCTCACACTTTCTCTACGTTTGTCTGGTTTTGGTATACCCACATTCCCACCTACCATACGACCATTTCGAAAAATTCTCCATGGATGCACCTCATTAAGCAAAAAGGAAGCAGTTATAAGTAACAACAGTAATTTCATAATGGTACTTAAAGAGTTAACAATTCTAAAAAAAAATTCAGTGAACAAATGACACAGACATTTAACCACAATCACGTACACAAAATGATAAATCAATATTAAAAACCAACCGTTTATCTCACTATCTTTTGTACTAGACCGCTCTAAAACCAATAA
The DNA here is from genome assembly GCF_036711695.1 of Zophobas morio. Classification (NCBI taxonomy): domain Eukaryota; kingdom Metazoa; phylum Arthropoda; class Insecta; order Coleoptera; family Tenebrionidae; genus Zophobas; species Zophobas morio. The sequence goes on along the minus strand of NW_026972129.1, from coordinate 14,890,335 downwards.
TTGTTAACAACAGCCGCTTATTTTTAAATGCTACATAATGACATAATTGACTTTAATGATGTGGGGGAAATCTAGTGATTTTTGTTTTTATAACGAAAACGACCTTGAGCAATTTTCTCTTTTACTGTTAAAAACTAACACATTGAAGGTTATTTTTAATAACTGGTTGCATTTTTGTGTATTTTCAATGAAATATATAAATTATTAATAAAATAGTTTAAAAAATGCTACCATTAACATTGGCCAGCCTGTTTCAGTACAATCGATAACGGAAATCCGCCGCCACCATCTTTCTTTCTGTTGTCATATGTCAAAAGGTGTACACGAGTTTATTGGTGTATAATTTCCAATAAAACATGTAAGTTGCGATTATTAAATACCAAATTGTTTAAAATACTGCAAAACATGACTGTTGCTTTATTTGTAACATAATAATACATGAAGTTTTATTTTCAGAATGGCACCTAGGTATGAAATCGCTGTTGGTCTACAAAGAGGCCATAAAACGACCAAAATCGCGTCCGGAAAAACAGCAGACAAGATCCGTCCTGCAAGGTTGAAGGGGATCCAAACAAAACATACAAAATTTGTTCGCGATCTCATACGTGAAGTCGTAGGGCATGCTCCGTATGAAAAACGTGCGATGGAATTGTTGAAAGTCTCGAAGGATAAGAGGGCTCTCAAGTTCCTGAAACGTCGCCTTGGCACACACATTCGTGCTAAGAGGAAGCGTGAAGAATTGTCCAACATTCTTACACAAATGCGTAAAGCACAAGCTCATGCTAAGTAATTGTACTTTTAATTTTTTGGACATTAAAAATATATAAATTCAAAACATTTTTTATTTCCTATTGTTTACAGTTATTACAAAAATTACAAACTTTGTGTATTAACATAACAGAAACAAATTTAACTTCAGCTAGAGTCAGCCGACACATCATCATTTACTAGTCCATTCACTACATCATCAGCATCATCGACAATCGCCTCATCCCATGGTCCATATATATTTGATTTGTATTTCTGATACCGTACAAACATTACTGGACACCCCACATTTATAAAAAGCGCTGTTAAAATAAAAAGCAACGTGAACAAACTTGAACTTTGTACTAAAAAAAATACATCAAAGACAAACAGAAGCCCTATAACATAAAGTGACTTTTTATTAATTTTGTTTCGGAATAAGGGAAACAATACAAAAAGCTCAATGGCAACAGTAATCAAAATAAAAGCATGATATGCTGAGGCCAATCGTGACGCTAAACAAATTGAGGCAAAAATTGCCGCACTAAGAGACAAACTATTGGACACTATAGCAGCACTAACACCGTAATCAAAAAATATTAAATGTACAACCATCATAAAGAAAGTCATTGTATAAATTGTGTCAGTGCTTATTGTGTCCGTTAATGTATGTAACACTGGTGAAAACAAGTGGCCGAACACCATAAAAATTAATAGTGTTCGTAGGTCGTGCCCAAACTGAATATGCACATCTCCGGTATAAATAAATCTGTACAAAATAAAACCAATCACAGTCAGTATGGATGAACAAGTGAAAATTGAATCAGGATTAATCCACTCATTAAATAAATATACATAAACTAGTACAAATGCAATTACTGTGCAAAATTCTTCTAAAAGTAAAGTGGCTCCCCAGAGGGCTTCTTGTAAGGATACAGGTTTAATATTAGTCCTGAGATCCCGAAGAAAACTTTCGTCTGTGTAGTTGTCTGGGTAGGGTTGATTTTCATATAAAATTTTCCTCCAAGGTTTCTTCTGAGCCATGTAGTAATCAAAATGTTACAGAAGCTCCAAACTGTACATAAACTGGTTAATTTTTTGACACAATAGGGTAATATTTGTTCAGAAATACATCTGCACAGAAATAGGTTAAATTGTCATTTTGCAATTGACGTAAAATTAAATTTACCGCTAAAATCTGTAGCCAATAATAGAAACCAGTAAAACTCTTCTGTTTATCTAGTTGCATAAGAGAGCCTCAAACATATTACTAAAAATCACTAAAGTAACAAAATCAGAGAGAACAGTAGCAACAACAATTAAATATTGTATATAATATTTAGTTACAATTTACGTTCATGTTAAAAATGATGATTTCCACATGATCTGTTGTTTAAAAGTGTATTTATTCCATGATTTATTCTGAAAAATATAAAAAAATCTATAACACACTGCGAGTTCTCTACTATTTTTATATCTGTAGACGTTTTAAATGACTTTGTTGACGTTTAGCGAAAATTGTTGTGACATATGAGATAATAACACGTCAAATTTAAGTGAAGTAACATTGCCACTGACGTTTCCTGTATTATTCTAGAAAAACAGAACTGTTCATCACATTATAATTGCTCGAATATAACATAAGATTTCCAAGATGGTGTATGTTGCTGGGGGTAAGCTAAATACAAGTTTTATTTAATGTAAACTGACACGTTCTACTTAGATGGAACCATTCACCAGAGCCCTCCTTGGAATTTGGATCGCTTAAGTAAAATCTTCTACGGTGCGATTTTCTTTGTTGTGTTCTTGTAAGTTTGATGGTGGTAGTTTTGCAATGAAAAGCATCGCTGTTGTGTTTTTTAGTTTCAAGAGCTTGGTTGGTTTAGATAGCAGTTCTGCAACAAGCTACGGAAGTTCAAGATCTAGTGGTTCGTCATATAGAGGCAGTGGAGGAGGTGGTGGCGGAGGCGGTGGCGGAGGCGGCGGTGGCGGTCCATTTAGGTATGTATTGACTGCTGTTTACACTGTGTTGCATACTTCAACATATGTTGGTAGACCTGGTGGTGGAGGCCCATCAAAGCGAATAATGACCATGAAAGATATCAATCCACCCACAATAGGAGGATGTCCAGGGGGCGCTTGTGGACGATAAAATTATTAATATGATTTATTTAAATATCTACAACATGGGGAAATTATTAATATTCACTTATGTGATTTCGTTTGTACATGAGTGAAATTATGTGATTTAATCAAGTAAATATATATTAGTTGAAAATACACATGTTTAAATTTCCTTAAAAATGAAAGTTTATGTTTAAATAAAAAGTTGATGTGTTACTTGCAGTGTATTTATTCATAGAAATAACTGATCAAGAGGACTGCTGCATCCACCGAGATTTGACTAGTTTTTATAATCATAACTGTACATCCACTAGATAAGTTAATCCTCAAAATAGTGGTCATTTTTTAATTTAGTACCCACGGGCTACTAGTTGCGTCGAATATAGGCAACCAAATATACACACATTTGCAAAATTGCGAACAATCCACAGAATTTCAAATTATTTTGGCATATTTTAGACTTCTACAACCCAAATTATGATTTACTTTAACTATCCTTGAAAAAATGCAGATATATTTCGTAGGCTGAGTCAACACACTCTAGACAAAACTACATCTAAAACTCGCTACTGTACACCTCCATTTCCATCACCTCACAAGAGTGAAGAGTGAATAACGACGACCAGCATTAGCGTTAAACACACTTATTAGATTACATTTAAATATTTTTAGAGACTCTAAAGCATCCAGAGATTTACATTTATCGACTGATCTGACTAATTTTAAGTACCTAATTTTCCGTTAGTACTTTTTTCATCAAAGCTGTACACAAATGCTTTATAACTACTGTAAGTCGCCAAAACCCACGGAAGTTTTATATTGAACAACTAACCACTTTAACACAAAGTTATAATGACTGAAGGAACAAATGAAATTCGTTTAAAAGGAGAAGATTCAAAACTTCTTTCTTGAATGTATGCTTAGAAACAGTATGAAAAATATAATATAATATAAATGGAAATATTAATTACACCTAGGTAGGTAGTTATTTTTTACAACGACGATGCAAAAACCGCAGTACCTACTATATATTTACATTATTGCTAAAACGTGAACGATAATAATAAAGCTACAAAAACCATTGTCACTGATTTTTTACAATGAAAGTAGAATACGTTTTCCTCCACTGTTTTTGTTGGTTAAATAAATGAAGTGTGAACAGTCAAAAACAAACATTATAAAACATTTTTTATTGTTAAAAAGTATTATATAACATATTGGACAAAAACAACGGAACAACCTTGTTATGTTACAAATTATTATAAACTATTATGACTAAGTTGCGCACTGTTTTGTCTTAAAAGTATTAATAATTTTTTCTACAGCAAAATAACCAAATAAATTCATTATTTGTTCTACATATATTACAGTTGCTGAATAGTGTTAAACGATTTGAAAATATAAATAAAAATATTTTTTATATTTGTTCCATGCATACACTTAAATCTTTAAAAACAATTTGATTTTACAGAGTATTATTAGTATTATTACCTTATAAATTATTTTTATCAGTAATGGTTTATTAATTGGAAGAATAATAACTTTTGCATAAAAGTCTACTTCATTTAAATGCCAAATGAGATATTATGAAAATTCAAAAAAAAACTTTTACAGATGTGTCCAAAAAAAATGTTAACTTATCGATCAACTCTATATATTTCGAAAATCTGACGTTTACAAACTTTATCAAATTTTAAATCTTTCATGCAAACAGCTAAAATCGGCCCCTAATGACGCCAATCTGGGATTTTTTTTTTGTTGATCGCACTTTATTTAAACTTGAACAAAAAAATTAGACTTTACTAAAAGAAACTAAACGCTCTATTTCTTAATTGTCTGGTTCCATTTACTTATTTTGAGTTAGATTTTTGAGTTTAAACACAGGTCCATACAGAAGTTATTTTCGTTCTCGGAACTAAGTTGTAAACCCACATGCAAATAAAAACCAACATTCTTTACAGATACGCAATTTTAAATACAATAAATAATGCATATATACTTAGCATTCGAAGAAAATTGTGATCAAACAAACCAATATTTGGAGCATAAAATTCACATCAGCTTATTTAGACATTACATTATCGTCTTCTTCGCAGTTGTCGTAAGAAATTTCATCTAAAAAATGATAAAATACTATTTTTGTAAAAAAAAAAACATTCTGACATGCAGCATTGTCGTTGTTATTTTAGTATTACTTTTATTATCTAGAGTTCCCACAAAAGTGTTACAAAAATTGGTCGAAAGTTACTTCGAACTTCCCTCGCCCCTGAAATATGTATAGTAAAACAAATCTAGCTCTTTCGAAAAATTATAACATTTTGATTATGCGAATTTTATTTATTTTTTATGAGAACTCTTATAAGTTAAAATAAAGATATGTATATAACGTGAAAGTAAATGTGAAGAAGCGTGCTGGGCGTACGTTTCAATTGAGTTTTCCCTTAACAAAATTTTGTGATGTGATCAACATTTTTTCAGAGACACGTATATCACTTTGGATAGGTGCAGTGTAATACTACTGATGACAATATTGTTTTCCCAAATTTTCGGGAAAACGGAGTGAGCCGTTCCCGATTTAATCAATAAAATAAATTGACTCTTTCAATAATTTTTATAAGTCACCCTGTATAAGAAGTTTAAAAATTTTTAATGCAGTCACAAGTATAGACTCATTATATTTTGCTCATTTTGGACAGGATTTATTCGTAAAAAATTTTGAAATGACGTCATCAATTTTTTGGGAAGGGATAAACGAATAAATTTTGCTTAACGATTTATCCTGATCACGATAATTGTTATTCAGTTTTGAATTTTTTCCAAAAACTTTGGTTGTCTAGGGTGAAAATTCCACACGGATTCACACACCACAAGTGCAGGAGTATCTTATTTTATGAAATAAAAAAAAAATTATAAATTTTGGAGATGACGTCATCCTATTGGTGGTGAGCCAAATTTTAGTTAGTATTTAATCATGTACATGATATTCCTAATAGACATACAAAATTTGACAACAATCGGTCTAATAAAAAAGAATACAGACACCAGACACCAGACAGACAGACGGAAACGGGAGACCATTTTTTTCGTACTCTAGAGTTCATGACACGTCGAGAAAATATGAAAGTGGCAATTCGGCAATTACGCTCGGGAAGTAAAAATGTGTGAAGAATTTATTTTTTCAACTAGGTATCTCATAAACGATATAATTGTTGTCACTATAATTTTTGTAACATTAAATTTTAAAGATTACTAGACCAATTTATTTCTCGATCTATGGTACCTTCTGCGCTGTTAAAGTAGCTTTCTGTCAGTATGATTTATGAATGAATTGGACATTAGTTGTTGGAACAATTTGAAGCAATTATTATAAAACAAATTTTCTTTTTTATTTGTACACTGTCTTCAAACATAGTTTTGGTAACTGAAGAAAAATGGAGCCGGAGCGGAATTTGAAACCACGTCTTCTTCTTGTCGGGCGGCTATTCTAAATTAAACTATACGGATTGCTTATCTTTCTTCGTTTACCGATGTTATAATCTGATTATTCAATAATTATTATCTTCTTAACAATCGTACGTACGTATTCTGAGTTACTGCATTTTTGCTAACCAGACAGGATTTTCTAGTCGTAAATTTAATTCACACTGTTAGTGGTTATTTGTTGTTTTAACAATTTAAGATGATTATTGTTATTATTCCCAGAAAAAAAATTTCGATTTTTGTTAATATTTTTAACAATAATAATGTACCAGCCTATTTATCTATCTGTTAACGATTTTATTAGACAGATAATCCCCAAGACTACTGGACTGATTGTTGTGAAATTATGTATTGTGGATGATGAAACGCTAACTAAATTGATTGATCATCTCCCCCAACAATTTGATGAGGTTATCTCAAAATTTTGTATAGCAAATGATATTTAAATTTTAAAAAGTAACATACATACTTCGATTTATAAATCCACCTTGATTTTTTACCTTGCGGTTTATTTAGGGTCTACTAAATGAAGATTGAGTTTTAGAAATATCGTGTAAATGGCAAAACGCTAACCAAAATTTGTGTAATTATCCTCACCAACAATTTGATGACCTCACCTCAAAATTTTACATAGTAAATGTTATTTTAATTTCATAAACCTACATTTGTGTTTTATGAATAAATCGGTTAAGACCTTAGACATCCAGATTTTTAGATAAATCAAAATTGCGTAACATCTTTACCGGATTTGTTTGGTTGTACTTCAGGAATGAGGAACGTTCTGTCTAAATAACTTTAGATCATATTTTTAATGTTATTTGTCCAGTGATATATATTTACGACGGTATAGTTTAGCTACTAAATATAAAAAATTAATGCATATTTTAAATTATAAAAAAAATATAGTATAGATACAATATCGCTATATCCATAGTCTGTCTCCAGTGTCCTTATCTTCTTCAAAATATAAAAATCGTCTTCTTATCTTCTTGCACAGTTTTATCTACCTACATGGTTAGAAATTCTTTTGAAATATTAAAAAAACGCACGAACCACAATTACCTTAGAACACATTTTAATTTTGTAAATATATTCACTTTACCTTAAACAACAATATGCAAATGAGTTATCATTCTGCAAATAACTGATTTTTGTGATATCAAGCCTATCAACAAATCAAACAAAAACAAACCCAACACTAACAAGTCAGAGCAGAAAAAAAAATGCTGCAAATGTATACTGTTAACGTATCCCGGACAGCTTATTTTTCTCGGTCTTCGACACATGTTTATGGACGTGCTATTCTCAAATTATTTTACCTGTAAGAAATTCAGGTAAGCAAACTTTTGCATACGCATAAAACACTATTTGCTAGTAATGTCGAATTGTGACATTTTCCCACAAGGTCATACTAATATCAATCTTGTTATTAGTCTTTTCTGAATACCCATCGTACCACAAAGAGTTGCTATCATTTTCTGAGAAAACCTTTTAATAGACATAACTGTGGTGTGTTATCCTTACATAACAATTATTGCAAGTTTTAAATTCATCGATTTTATAATTTCTTGTCATGACAGTATTAACCACATTATTATTATAAAACTGAACTAAACTGAACTGTTTTAAATAACTTGTAACTGAAAATCGGTATTGAAATTAAACAAATCTTCGTAGCTGTTCGTTTAATGAGGTTTTGGAAATAAAATGGTATTAATCATTAGACGTTTTACAGTGTAAACATTTTATTTAAACATAGAGTTCGTGTAATCTAAAATTTAATAACAGCAAAAAATGCATATATGCAGCAACTACTGATTCACAGTAATAACCACTATTTATTTTTTAATACGATCGGTAAAACTGCCAACACCTCATTTTTCTTCGGATTATCTGAATACAAACTCCAGGTTCTATTCACAATATCGAAAATACCTAAAAAACAAAATCAAAAACGTCATAAATTAATAAATTCACGTACATACCGACTGCGATAGTCCTCACAAAACCTGCATCTCTGAACACTGGATATTCTTTATTACTGTTGTCCCCGAGCATCTTAATAACGTCGTTTTCACACTTTGGACCCTTACATTTTTGTAATGTGATCATACGTTCTTCACTACTTCTCAGCATTTCAATGTTCGCCGTATTGATGGGTAATCTCAGGTAACTAAAACATTACCTAATCAGTGAATAATTGTAATGTGAAAATCCGGTAAACAATGACTGACATAACGTATATGTATTCCATAAGTTAATAATTACTCACGAATTGGTGTGTATTAGATGCTCTCCCGGACGCGCTGTCACTTCGCTCAATTCCGACTCATTCGCAGTTTCTGTGGGAGCCATTTCTATGTTATGAAAAATCCTCTCACCTTCCTGACCCAGAAAAGTTATATTCACGGAACACCCATCAGCAGCTCCACAACCCTCATCTTTCAAAACTTGCATAGCTTGGGTGTAATTTTCAGCCGCTAGTAGAGCTCTAGTAATGAACTGTCGGGCTAAAATTGTATAAACGCTGTCAAAATTTATTTGTTTTATTCTTAAACTATTTGTTAATATTAAAATGCGAGAACAGAATAAATCACAGCTAGTGGTTTTCCTGATGAATTTAAACATATTTATCGGTCAATATAAATCACGTATGGGACTTTCAGACAAGCGAAGGCAAGAAAATACATAAATACGTTTCGGGATTACCGTCATGTTCTTTGCATAACTCCTGCTTATCATTATCACCTAATTACTACTTACGTGTCTTCCCAGGTATAAGGTTTTTTGCACATAATGTATTTATGGAAAAGACCAAACCATGATGATTATAGCTCATGGTATAGCCTGGCAAATGTCCAGCATAACACAAAGAAGTGAATTTTTCCTCTGTAACGTTCCATCGTCCTTGCGGTTTATCGGATATGATATGAGCCGAGACCAAGTAAAAGTGATTTAAGGTCTCTGTTAAAGCGTCTTCGGTATGTCCAAGAATTTCCTTCAACACAAGGACAAGCTGATATATCAAACACCCTTTACGGATTTATCATGCGCAGTTTTTTAATACATAAATAATGGTGGCAGGCTGATTTCAATTTTATTTCGGTGTGGAATTACAGCATGCATTCAGGAGAAAAGAATTTTTTTAGAATAATGCATTTATGTAAATTCGATTAAATTCGTGGGTAGTCGAAGCATGCAGTGCATATGGTTTGTAAATCAAAGTGTGATACTACCTACATTCGTTTCAAAACACGTGATGTGTGCAAAAAGTCGTGATCTGTTTATCGACTTATTAATGCAAGAAGGTATTCGATGGAAAAAGAGATCCGTATATGCATTTTTTATTGTTAAACGATGCTGTGGTTTGATATTTGATAATATTACGTCAAGAAACGTTTCATTTCACTGACATATAATACTGTTATGTGATGGCAGTTACAGATAATCGGTCGAAAGTTTATTGTCGATGTGCGAATGTGGGATTTTTGCGGATCCGGGTTAGTACTTAAATTCCGGATCTTTAAAAAATCGAATAAACGTTTTTCGTGTTCTTCTTATGCGGAGATTTAAAACCGGATAAATTGTACTTTACAGACTCAAAAGCCGGTTATTTCAGCAATCTGATACTGACGGGGTTCCCCAAAGTATTTTGTCTCGTGCAAGAATTGAATTCTACAAAACTAAAAATAGAGGTTGCATCTATGTCTGATCTAGATTATAAAAAAAAATATTATATACATTTTAGAACATTTTTTTAATAAACAAACTACTTAATGTCTGATGAATAAGCTGATTTATCAGTTAAAAAATGTCTAATGTGATCACTATAAATTTTTGATTTTATCTTATAAAAAGCATTGAAGATAGCGGTATCAAAAAGAAGCGTACAATGCAATCTGAGAATTTAAAAGTAAAACAATGTCTAAAACTACAATATCTAAAGATAGTAGGAAACGTGTTCAGACATGATATTCAGTTTTACAAAAATTAACCTTATTCCGTTAAAAAAATACTTCAAACTATTTAGATAACATTTGGTAAGTTAGTTAATTTAACTTGTATGTAATGCAAATATCTATAACAAATTCAAAGCTACGTCAGCAGCGTCCTTTGACGTTCCTGTATTTCCAGATAGCAAAATTAGGCATGTAAATAAATCACCTTATTATGGAATGTTTTGCATAAAACTAATCGTACGCAAATGAAATCTTCAAAGATAGTAATTGACTTTATTGTATATTTTATGCAAGCGCTCTGGTTTGCTTCATTTGAGATAAAAAAACCCACAGTTTAGATTATTCTTTGCATCAGAACAAGCTTTTCGAAACTTTTAACACGGTTTTACTTGAAGAAATAAGTGTAACTACGACTACCAGACGAATCGTAATACGAATTTCAAATCAACAAACCCAACACGCATTCAAATAAAACTGTGGAGAATCGGAAGAAATTCAGTGAAATGTGTCATTGATGCATTAACAATTAGCTTCCAAGAGTTTTTATATTAAATAAATATTAATAATTTCTACTAACAAGAAACTTCGACAGTTAGAAGCTCTCACTAAATTGCAACTAACAACAAACAACATTCTTGCGCGTTTTCCCCCATATTATCACATAAACAAAGAAAAATGAGCCACCGCAACTATTTATTCATAATTAAGGTATAAAACGTCTTGTTATTTGTTATTACATGTATGTCGCTAGTTTTTACCATTTATATTATGATTATCTCAACATAACACAATTTATATTTAAAACAATCCAATTACGTATCGTGTCGTGGGAAAACATAAAAATTTTCTTTTTTAACTCCTTTAATTGAATTTACGTAATGCCGGCATTAATTGAATCAAGAGCGCCATATAAATTCCTTTTAGCTTTAATTACGATATTACCTGTCCTTTATGATTCACGCAAATGCTCGAACATCCAGTAGGTTGCTTTTTCTGTTCGTTTGAAGGGAAAGAATTCAGGATTATATTATCCAGGTGAAGAAGAAACAGCTGCAATGTTTATTTGTGAAGGCAGGGTACTCTAATTTGTAAAAATATTTACTTCATGGAAAGGTACTTTCGCTCCATCCGCTGTTCCTTGGATCTCGTCAACGTACTGAGGAAAATTGGCTTTGACACTGTCCAGGGTGTCTTCGTAAGCTTTTCGACCTTCACAGGTGTTGTAAGCTGGCAAAAACTCTTCGTGAAGGAAACTGTACGATTTCAAAAATGTCTGGATAAGGGAAGCGAAAGTATGACCCTGCAAAAGATTTTTCTATTATTTATACTATTTTTAACTGTTTTTCGCAGAATTGAGGCGAGTTTTTGACTATTTATTAGTGTATTTTTTTAGAAAAAATAAAAAACCTTGTGGTTAAAAGAAAACCTGATTTTGGGGTCAGAGTTGAAGCGATGCATGAATTACATTAACATTGGAATCTAATAAAAAACAGGTTCAAAGCGCTTCAAATTAACATTAGGTATTTTGCGTAGTGAATATTAATTAATATTGCGATCTAATTAATGCACAAGAACGCGTGGAGTATTTTTAATGTGTTTTTAATAACATTGTAATAACTGCCATTACAGTAAAACATGCAAGTGTACATAAAACACAACATCTTATTACACCATTAAACAAAGTCGATATTATGTAATAATAGAAGTGTACGTTCAGTCTAGAAAGTGTAATATTATTAACGGATTGGTTAACATCTCGTATATCTTAATTTTATTTCTAACCACATTAGTTTTCTGTTTCACTACAAAGTGAAGTAAATATTTATATTTTCTACATACCTATCTAGTCACTAATAATATTTGTTGTATACGGTGAAGTGAGCTTTTTAATATAAAATTAATTCGTATAAGTAAAAACAAATTACCAAAACCATATGATCGAAGAAAAAATCCTCTCGCAAGCCATGAAATTTATCTTTTTTTTAACAACCTAGAAAATTAAACTAGATTTAGTAGCCTCCTGTAATTTTTACTTTTATCTCCACTCTTGAATTTAGGATTACACTGAAGCTAAAAAAATTGTGACTGCAAAATTTTCAAGCTATTTTTTGTTGACAAACTTAAATGAATTAGTCTAAAGCCATTCAAAAGGAACAGCGATTTTCTGACAGTTGGTATCACTGTGGACTTACAGTAAGTTTTTAAAACGTTAATAAAAAAATACTTATATTTAACTTATTAATCGTCTTTCAGAAATGTCCATTTATAACATTAATTTAATAACAAAACGTGAAATAACGGGTGTTAATTTAAAAAAATCATCAAGTTGGCGTTGCTTTTTTGATAGACGAAAACGTAGCAAAAAACGTATATGTTGTATTAATCCATACGATTGTTTATAATTGACATTTTCCCGTTGTCAGCTGTCACTGATCAAATTTTTGGTTTATTGTAGACATGCTTCAGAATCTTACAAAAAATCATAGCCAACTGAGCACTCGATATCATCTGTTGAGAAATGTATCAATTAGACCTTTCAAGTAAAATATACAGGGTGAGTCGCTCATCGATATCTCATTAATTATTATTAGAAATAGAAAAAAAGCCAAGGACTAAGGTTCTTTGAGGGCGACACAAGAAAATTTTTTTAAATTTTCCAAATTGTTCTATTCTTCAGGTGTTACACACTTCATGTTTTTTTTCCAATGAAATACCCTATGCAGGGTGATCAAAAAATGACAGATAAGCTCGATGGTACGTTGCTAAGAAGGCTCTCAAGAACTCGAAAAAATGGTTACAAAAATTCGTCAACCACATTGTTGACAATATTAAACTTTAAAGTTGAAGAATTAACTTTATAACTGTGATATGTTTTAATATGAATTTAATTGACAGTCTAAAACGCCGATAAAAATTGTAAAAAATGACTTCTGTCAACAGTAAAAAATGACCTTGTGAATTGTATTCTAGCAAATTATTATGAAATTATTAATAACTAATCATTTAAGTGTCTATTATTTAGACATGCAGTTCGGTAAAACAAATTAAAACTACGAAGTTAATTCTTTACATTTGACGTTTAATATTTTCAAAAGTTTGGTGGAACGAGCTTTTTCGTCATTTTTTATCCCCCTGTTTATGTTTATATCTTCTAATTGACCTCTTCTTACCTTAACTATACAGTTTATTTAAGTAGAACACCTGTATTGTATTTTGTATTACTACTCTTACTCTGTTTTTTGCTTTCTTTGTTTTTTGTTAAGTATTTTCTATATTTAAAGTTGCTAGTTATAGCGAAGAAGTTGCAGTAATAAAGTAGAGGGTCTTCTATTTGAAAAAACTGAATTATTGATGTTTGAAAATTTTAACGTTTTATAATTTTTATAAACACACTGTATATTAAAATTTGATTTAGTTAATACCACAACAAAGAGCATATCAAAAATAAAATTGGAATAACATGGTAACGTCGCATAAGAATTTCAAAAGTGGTTGCTAAGCCTAGAAAAAAACCAAGGAGGATATGTAAAAACGGGTGTTCTATTTAAAAAACTAAACTGTGTGCGAAAATTCAGAAACTAAATTCATTGGACACACTGTATTCATATTCTAAACAAAAAGAAAATAACACTTTACTGGACATAATTATTTACTTTATGAGATTATTGTTTAAAATAATTTTGGGGGACTTTGGTGTTCTATCTTTGGAAAATTCTGACCTGACCTGTTTTTGAGTTAATTTAGGGAACCCGTTTTTTTTTTTTTAATTTAAAACAATCTTGAGGTTCTAGGCATTCCTATTTGAAAAGAATTACACGTACTATCCCCGCCCACCCACCCTCACTTTTCTTAAAGGGTACCTCATTTGCCAAAATCAGTCTTATTTTAGCAGCTACTAGAACCGCCCCCCCACCCTCTTTTTTCTTAGAGGGTATGCCATTTGCCAAAATCGGTTTTATTTTAGTTGTTACTATTATGAGTTTGAATGTGAACACTGCATATAAGAATCCACAGCTAACCCTTTTTGGTTAATTTAATTAGACAACACCAATGATTCTAAAACAGTTATAGCTGAGGATACATTTGAAAAACCTTTTGATTATCAATTCATTTGAAAGATTGCTTGTTTCAAGGTTCAGTGGTTATTCCCATCGTTACTTAGACATTACGAAGTTAATTCATTTTTTAAATTTACTAAGGAATATCCAACAGCACAAAGAAAGTTTTAAGAAAATATGTTTCATATTGCAATGTTTCTCTTTGTACTCTTTAGACCAATAATCACTGAAATTCGAAAATTGAGTAGTGACGTTATTTCAAACAGTCAATAAATCTTCAATGACAAGTAAAACCGGGTAGACGCAATGGCTTGAACTTTAGCAATATTTTCAAAACATTAAAATGTGAACATATTTATTTTATTGATCGTTATCTCCGAAATGGTTCATCTATTTTCTTTAAATCCTTGAAAACACAATAATGATTTGTTTAGTGCTACGTTATATATTTTAGAGTTAATACATTTGTCCCTGTCCAAAATTTAATGACATCATTTTAAAAAACTATCGGGTAAATCTTTAATGAAAAATACGTATACAACGGATCAAAAAAAATAATACAGTAGCGTAAACAAGTCCAAAGTTGTTTACTAGTGTAATTAGAACACTTAGATATGCAAAGTAGCTGTAGTCAGGTTGTATTTGAAAACTTGAATAAAAATAATGAATGATATTGCGCGAATTAAAAAACTTTCAATCAACCGTTAGAATGCGTCTCACAATTCCAAATTTCCTGCCTCGTTCCGTAATCATGACAGGCCATTATCGTGTTTATTAAATGCACACGACGCTAATTTGTTAATTGTGACATTGCCGACAAACTTAAACTTGTTGGGAATAAACATAATTGTCTTCCTGTTGAAGGCCAAAGTCCGCGTATTTCACCAATTTTACCTAAAAATGTTAAGGTAAAACCAAAATTTTACTTGACAGGCTGTCTTGTTGACAAATTAACTAATTGTTATTACATTTTAAGTCACTGTAAATAATTTCGCCTTGTAGACAGATTACCTCAGAACATCATGCAAATATTTAATGCAATAAAAAATGGTAACGAGAATGTGGAGTTGGATATGTTATCCAACTTATGACAAATGCAAATATTTTTGGAACAATGGCGCTAATTTTTACACACAGTTATAACTTTACATAAGATAAGAAAAGCATTGAAAGCATTCAAAAATGCAAAACTATGGCAATGAACTATTTATTTATATCGCTAAATTGTGTCGCAACGTGATACATTTGACCATTGTTTTTTGTGTGTGACATCAAATAAAACATCTGTGTCTAGTGTTTGTAGTACAATATAAAAAACGTGTTGTAAAAAGCTTCAATGAAACATTTCGTACAATTAATCAATATGCTTGAAAATTAAAAGATCCATACTACAACTGTATCTTATTGAATTATAAATGGCAAAGAGGTCGCATTATTGATTTTATGAGTTTTAATATTATTTCTGTTACTACAATAATCGAATATTGTGCATCGACTAATCAGATAATACTTAGTAAAATGAAATATTATTTACGCACTATAAAAATTTGCATTTTTTGTTATTTTTTAGTTAGTTGTCAACACCTGAAGTTTCATATTTGTATAAAAAAAAATGTGTCACTAACGAGCGATATCGTAAGCAAACATTGTTGCGATAAATCTTATCGAATCCTATACATTTTAGAAATATGTTTTCCAAATAATTTCAATACTAAAAAAAGTATTTACTTACAATATCAAATCCTACTTCATAATGAGTTCCTCGTGTATAAAGGATTGGAATACATTGTCTCCGACCGATGCTTTCTGTCACAGGCATGATGTGTTTCAGGTTTCAGGAGCTTCAGGTGAACGCTGAACACTTCGAGTCGAACGTAGCACGAATGTAGCACGCCCCCAACTTATTCTATCGTACTTAAATAATTCTTTGATTGTTCCCCCACTACGTTTTTTAGTTTCTGTAAATTATTAAGCTTTACTAATGTCACAGCAGTAAACAATTTTTTCAAATAATCACCTACTGCTTCGGTGAATAATATTTGTGCTGTTTTTGTGACGGACTAAGGTTACGGAAGTTTGAAACTTAGAAAAGTGTGCTATCGAAATGTTATCTCTAGTCCAAGTTCGAGCTCTTCAATGCCTTAAATTGTAACATTTATTAATCTGTAGTGTGTTTCCGTTGTCAAGACGCAGTCTGATAAAAATAAGTTGACTTTCTGTTTTTACAATGTGGGACTTTTGCGATGATTTTTTTTAATTTTTAAAATTTTATATTTTTACGACGATATTATTGTACGTTTAAACATTTAACTAAATATCGGGAAAATTAAAAAAGTTTAAATACAACGTCCTAAATTAAATGCAATGATTACGAATTCTCTCAAAAGTTTAATAAATCGAAAAAATTTGATCTGAAGTTATTTAGACTGAACTTTCTTCACCCTTAAAATACAGCCGAACAAATCGGCTTCTTCGAAAAATTATAAAATTTAAATTTGCGAATTATATTTTTATGGTAAACCGAGTGGAACCCATATTAATAAAATAAATGTAAGTCTGGATTGTTGAAGTACAACTAAAGCACGCTGTACGTATGTTTCAAGTGAGCTTTTCCATAACAAAATTTTGTGATGACGTCAACAACATTTTCGCAAGGACTCGTATATCAATTTAATAAAATTTTCAAAAAAATGGTGTGAGCCATACAATAAATTAACTCTTTCTTAACTTTTTTGAGTCCCCCTTTAGTAGGATTTATTAGGTAAAATTTTAAAATGATCATCAATTTTTTGGGGGATAAACAGATATATTTTGATTGAAAATTTACCATACTATCGATTAATTTAAAACGGCTGGAGAATTTCAAAGCATTTGGTTTTGCAGATTCAAAATTAAATTGCAAAATGTTCTTATAAAATTTTGGGTTTTTCCAAAAATCTGTATGTCTCGGGGAAAAACTCAATATGGATTCATAAAATGCACGTGTAGGACTAATTTTTTTATAAAATTTAAAACTCCTTTACTATGTATAATTTTGAAGTGACATAAAGTAAATTTTGTGTGAAAAAATAAAAATATGTATAAAGCGGATTACCAATTAGTTCTGCATTTGTTTTCTAGATTAGAGGGTTTTTTGTGCTTTATTTGGATCTCTAAATTTGTGTTCCTACGTTCTTCCTTTTCCTTCGTCCCTTTTTTTTTTTCTTTTGCATATCGTTCTGTCCTTTTTCATTGATCTTTATTTACACACTTTCTTGATTACAAAATAAAATGTGAGTGCTTTATCAGTAGAACTTAAATTTTTTATACATATTTATAAATTTCATCTTTTTATCAACTGAAAATGAACCCGACGTCATATGTGCATCATATTTGCAATCACTAAGTTAAGCTTTCTCCTTCGAGATAAAAACATTGGCGTTTACAGAGTTTCAATATCTCTAACAGATCTCGAGACATAATAAGCTGGTAAAGTTTTAATTTGGAGATATTTATATTCACTTTAAATTTATGATATTTACTTTTTCAACATACCATCGTCCCTACTTAATTATTTTTATTATTGATAAAATTAAAAACGCCAAAATTTTTATTTTCCCCATTATTATTTCTTTTTTCAATATTTATGTAATTTTTTAAACGTTTAAAAACATGTGTCAGTTATTTTTACTTCCCAGTCAGAAGCTAAGGAAGTGTCGTATTAAGGGCCACCCGGCGAACGGCTACTTTCTTGTTTCTAGACGTTTCATGTTTAACCGCCTCCAAAAAATAGACACATCATTTCAAATTTTGTTATAATTCACTCACAAAAAGACTCAAAAAAAAATATTTATTTTATTTTATTAATCCCACCCATCCGTCTCGATCTCAATCATGATGAATTTTTCATTCGTTGTCAGACCGAGAGGAGGAGCGTAATTGCAAAATCGATATTTCCCTATATAAATTTACCATTTTAGACAAGTTTTGTTTCTTGTTGTCGACATAAGTCTACACATATTAAGAAAAAAAGGCAAAATATAGCCCCGCCCACCTGCCCTATCCCAATTATGATGATTTTTTTATTCGTCGTGAGCCAAGGGGGCGGAGTTTAACTGCAAAATCCTTTCTCTACGAGAAATTAAAAACATATTTTTGAGTATCGTGTTGCTCAAAGAATGCATTGTATATTAAGGAAAAAATAAAGCCAAAGATTAGGCCCCACCCATACCCGCCTCGATCTCAATTCTCAATTGTGATGAATTTCTCATTCGTTGTCAGATCAAGGGGCGGAGCTTAACTGCAAGATCCATATTTGTCTACAATAATTTACTATTTTAAACATGTTTTAAGTTTCTTGTTCGGAAAAGAGCACTACATATATCAAGAAAAAAGGCAAAATATATTTTGGCTTTATTTCTTAATGTGCATAGTATTCTTTAAAATATTGGGGAATAAATAACTTTTATCATTAGTATTTTACACTGTATACCTATCTAAATAATAATAATAATTAATAATAAATTGATATATCAAACGTTCAATTGAAAAACTTATTTTTGTAAAGACTATGAAGTATATGTCTACAATAAACCTAAAGTTTAATTGCTGACACGCGAAAAGATACAACTTGGTCTCATTTTTCTGTACAATAAAATTAACAACTCTGTTAAAATTTATTTTTATTATACATATATATTTATTAAACATTGTTTAGTAAAGCACATTCATTTTCGTGTGGTGGAAAACTCACTTGAAACGTATAACAGCATGCTTCTTTGCCCTTTACTTTAACACTACATATTACCATTTTTACTTTAGATTATAGGGGTCACAATAAAAAGAGTAAAATTTGCAAAATCAATCTAAATAATCTTAGACCAATTTTTGTTAATATATTTAATATGGTATTATTACACATTAAGAGCAGGGAAAACATGTTTTATTGTATTTCCCTAAAACGTAATTTAATTATTTTAATGACTTTATAATATTTTAAAAGGATGAGAGCTAATGTAAAGTGACTCTATAATAAATTATTATTTTATGTATTATGTTCCTACTTAAACAAGCTGGATAAAACTCTATTGTCAAACTTTAGCTTTATTAATATATAATGTGTAATTTTTAGATTTCTAATCGTGGTAGGTTGGTAATTTAGACACGTATGTGCATCTGTCAGTGTCAATGTCAGTGAACACGTTGAAAATTGGTGTTATCAACGACATGACTTTTTATTGCAAAACCAACCTAAATTCGAATTTTAAAGAATTGCATGAAGACTTTCAGAAAAACGACATTCAACTTTAAGTTTAAGAGAATTTTTTGGACCTTTTAAACAGTGTATCTGACAGGACGCTTTAACAATATTCTGACATTTTTTACTGTTGTGGTAAACGTTATGACATCATTAATATTTTTAAATAAAAACAAAAAGAGATAACAGTTAATTACCTTTTACGCTATATTATTTAAATAATACATGCATGTTTTTGTTATCTAAGAAACGAAAAAAGGGAACATATAACGATAAATATAGCACACCAACTTTCCAACCTTAAATATGTGTATAACTGTATACTATACGTCAAAACACATATACTAGCCGTTTCAGTTTTATTTAGCTTAAATATTCACATACTATGCTACCATTATCAACATAATGTCCTTCAAAAATGACAAAAAAAAATCTACAACGTTTCAGCATCACGTGAAATACTTTTTTCTAAAAATAGTTAGCTAATGAAAAACATGTACTTTTTCAAACTTTGATAATAATTTCCCTTATTAATTTTACTCTTGAGTGTTTAATAATGTTGCGTTAACGTAAGATGTGATAGCAGCCACTAATGTAAACAGATACAGCGTAATGTTAAAAGTTCAATTGTTTTGCAGCGATGCGATGCAGAAATTTAATGATGAGAACTAAAAATCATATCACGGAAGCATTCGTTCATCATAAAAAAAATTACTTACGACGCTGTGTAGAAAATGACTTTTACTTTACAAGAATACATTAGTGGTGTATTGTAGATACTCGTCACTGTCACTATCCTTTCATTGTTGAACATTATTCAAGTTTTTGTTTAAAATTTACTTATTGTTATTTCAGATATGTCAAGCAAGTTTTTGCTCTGTACATATATATATTTAATAATGCATGTTACATGTTAAATAAAATTTAAAAAAACATGCAACTGAATTGATCACTGTTGGATCAGATTTATAGTTTGTATAATATTATAGTTTTCATACGTGTGGAAAAAGTAAGATTTAGAATTAAAATACATAAAATTAAAAATCAGCCTCTGTGTTGCTGATTTTTTAAAATTCTTACCAAATTTATACGTTCAACTTTGCCACCACTGATTTTTCTAAACACCAACTTTTATAAAGCTACGATAAATTTGTAAATTAATAAGCGGCAATGGTATTATGCATTCATTGTGTGTTACAGAACCAGTTAAATAAATAGATTCATACCGTCGGGTTTCTTTTTAATACTTTTTACAAAAATAATTATCATACAAGCTTTCCAAGAATATTCCTGACGACTGATATTTCACTAGCAATGCGATTTTTTTAAACAAAATAAACCATTTTAGAACAAGTTCTGTCTCAATTTTTCAAAATAAACCATTTTAGAACAAGTTCTGTCTCAATTTTTTGCAATAGAACGACTTACGAGTGTCTATTTGAGAAATTATGTTAAAACTTCTAATAGCGTTATTTGTTTACTGTTGCGACGTTTTCAATAAAAAAAATCCAAAGAGGACATATAACCATCAAACAACCTTATCTTATGAGGTAATCAGTTATGTTTGACTTAATTCTTAGTTTCATTATATGTATTTCTTTACATTGAAGTTAATGGTATCTAATCTTTATAATTTATTTTCGTTTTTGTGTATTGCACTATTTTTATCCCTTCTGAAAAAAAGCGATTGATTTAGTTAATTAATCAATGGATAAACTACCCACGAAGCAATTTACTTTACGCATTAACATTCTGGGAATTTGCTGATAATTTAGTTGTCCTTGCACTCTTAAATCGATCACTAATACAACTCGTTCGGCTTGCTGAAACAGTCTCAGGTATAGCAATACTTTGAAACAATTTTCAGGACCGAATCGTGTTTCGTATATATTCCAAACGTTACAGCTTACTTGGCAGAAAAAAACAGTTGTCACGTTTTCAGAAGTGGCATAATACAGTCCATTTCACTCACCCAACGAATTTCGAAAATATTTTTTTAAACTAAGCAGAACATGGCTAAAGAAAAACGTTGAAAAACATACCAAGATTGAGAATGTAGATCGTGTAGAACGTCAAATTTGTAACGGGTTAAGATTGTCAAAAATTGTAAAAAACGTCTTTCTAAAATAAACTGCACGTCAAAAGTTAGGGATATTGTTACATATTTCGGATACCTAACATCCATCCAATTGCGTACCTATCATGATTTTAAAATCTTATTCATTTTATAACATAGGAATAATAAAAATAAAGGAAAATTAAAAGCGGCTTTAAAGTGTTTTCTCGTCTTTTTCCTCAACAAATTCGCTCTCTTCGATTAAGGGAGAAAATTCCCGATATTACCATTCACGTATTCCTTTGTTATAAAACTGGTTCACTATCTGATATATCTAAACAATGAAAAAATGTATGAAGCTGTATACACCGACCTTGCCTCTGTAGCATTGCCGACATTAGTTGTACGTCGCCGTCGTGTGAATATTTTTTTTTATTTTCCAAGAGTAAGCTAAGGAAGTATTGTAATAGGGCGAACGACTGGTTTCATGTTTTCTCGACGTTTCATGACCTCTGGAGTATAAAAAATAGGTCTTCCGTTTCCATCTTTTTGTCGTCTGTGTCAATTTTCATTATACAGATAATCTCCGAAACTACCGGACTGATTTTTGTCAAGTTGTATATGTATGTTAGGAATATCGTGTACTTTGTCTAATCATCCCTACCAACAATTTCACCTCAAAATTTTTCTTGTTTTATTGAAAAATGGTAAAACATATTTTGAAAAATTATCAGACAAGCACAAACAATAATAAATTGACCGTCCACAGTCTCCGTTTTCTGCTGTTTCCAGTTTATGGTTTCTTAGAATAATGCGTTTGTTCCAACGCAAAATCGGGTCCTCCAGCCTCACATCAGTCCGAGTCTTGTTAGCAGGAAAGCACTCTTTTCTTTGACATTTCGGTGTATATGGTTATTGTGGCACCCTATTTTAACTTAAAGAGGCTGTCATAAAATTAATTATAAATTCGCAAAATCAAATAGTATAATTTATAAAAGAAATTATTTTTACTTCCTGGGCGTATTTTTTCTCGATGTTTCATGACCCCGAAAGCACGAAAAAATAAGGTAATAAAACCATATCCACCGTATCATTTGATTACCGACGAACTGGCACGAAATATAGACAACCTCACAAATGTGATTTCGTGCAGTCGAACAAATATTAGGGTTATCATAAAAAAAAATCAAATTCGCAAAATTAAATTTTATAATTTTTCGAAGAATCTGTATTTGTTCGCCTATACTTCAGGGGTCAGGAAATTCTGTTTAAATCACTGTAGACTTTTTTTTTATTTTATTAAAGAGCTTCAAAAATTGTGAATGATTTGCTTCTTGCTCTAATTTGGGAATAACGTGTTTGGTTAGCGTTATATAATGAGGCCAACTTAAATTCACTGATAAATGCGCATGTAAATATGATTTCATTAAGTGTATATTTTAATAAAAATCAAATAGATGCATAAAATAAAACCAAGAAAAATCCTGTTTTAAAAAGCAAGTAAACAAGCAGTTCTTAAACCGACGTATTTATTTATAATCTTTTATTTTTCGTAGTATATACTGTGCAAATATTTGCATCTTTGCTGGTGATACAACTGATTATTTAGTTACTTTTATTTTTATGCCAACATTATGTACAAACTTTCTTTTATGCATACGCTAAAATGTATGTTTTTCAACATTTCTATAGCACAAAATTAGGTTTATGTTGCAGGGTATAAATAGATTTTGTTTATTTTGATACACGCACATGTCACTATATCAGATTACAATGATAAATTGTTATAAATAAAGTCTACAATAATTCTGATATGGTAATCATGGTTAAGAAGTAATATTAGATATTCAATAAAAATAAAATTCACCGGTGTAAACTTAAAAAACATTCGGAGAACCTCAACTCTGATCCAAGTCGGGCGTTTACTAACTCCGATTCGCGGTCAACTTCGCCCCTTGGGTATGACATTGTCTGCAGTCCGACAGATCTCAGTCTAACCCTAATTACCCTTATTTAATAATATTTTAATAATAATTGTTTATATGAACAATATTAGCATTCATTGAGCTACAAAATTTGTCATAAATTGTATCTAGTCTTTATTATACATACTACAAAAATTTTTCGTGATATAAAGCTATGCCGTTGTCTAACTTCCTTATTACTTCCTACTTTCTGTCCTATTTGATTTCACATTTGTATTCATTTCCCCGGATTTTAAAATTGGAATTTAAAAACGGGCACCGAAAATTGATGCAAAGTTTATAATAATCGGTGTTCTGCGGCTTTTTTTCAATCAACTAAAAAAATATGGCTGAGAAATATTAAAGAAGCACCATTGTATTGTTTCTTTTCGTTATTTTTGTGACATCATCAAAGAATCGCTTGAGAATTCTCGCATTGACAAAGCAACTTTTTTTACAGACCGCAGAGTTATTAAATGTTTGTTAGTGGTATAATTTATTAAAATCAAAATATACCACAAATTAATACAAAATACGTCAAATAATTTTAACAGGAATGTCAATGGGAAATTAATGATATAGTGCTTAGCAGAGTTTTTAAGAAAAACTAACAATTATTGCAAAAAAATGGGTATTAATTCGACACAATTTGAGCGGCTAGTTCAGGATCTTGCCGATAGGATCGCGACGAAAAGTTACAGAAGCGACTTTCCACGTTAAACCCTTTTTGTCTCGCCATAAAGTGATTTCTCGGCTGATTTTTCCAATTTATAGCAAGGAATCGTTAAGGAAGTTAACTTTTTCACTATAGGGTCCCATCATAAAACCGAATTAGGAATGGGGAAACTATAATATTTGTACTCAGAATCTAGAATTCAATCCAGATGATTACTAGAAATTCATTGTAATATTGTTAATGTATATTTTGCTTTGTTAATTAATAAAACTAATAAAAATATATATAAAACACAGCTATTGTTTAATACGCGTAGGCAGCTAAGTGTATCTACTACTTATTCCAGAAAGGAATGTTTTACAAAAATCAGTCCAGTAACTTCTCCTTATATTGTTTATTCGAGAAAGTGCTCGTCTGTTTTCATTTTGCAAAAAAAATATTTTCAAATATTCATAATAAAAATATTGTTACGATGATCGGTGAGTAAAAATCGACGTGGGTAAAACTCAACAATTTATTTCACAGTGATACTAAACTACACTAACCATACAGCGATTATGTACAGAGTAATTCCGACTCGACTGGAATGGATTTGACTAGGCTCTACTTCTCCCATTGTCTCTCCGACGGTGGTTCCCATTTAAAGAGCCACGGGGTCCTTCTCGAACAGGGTATTCTATGGTCGCCGCTTCTAGGCTTATTCTAGACAACCCATCACGACTTCCGCTTCCAGGTTTTTCTTTAGCGAACGCCGTCCAACCGTCGTCACCGACGATAAGTCACCCGTCATCGCCGCACATGCTTCAAAACCCATAGGCGTCGTACCGGATCGGCGTATGGGTTTATTTCGTAACTATATGGAAGTCTTGGGTATAAAAGATGTACACCTTATAAATTATTCAATTACATAGGCAATAAAACACAGAAACAAATTCATCAGAATAAATTTTATCTGCTCTTTAGTAAACTAATCAGATAATGCTAATGCAACTTCTTAAAAGAAACCTTTAGTAGGTAACTCTTATCTTATACTTTTCAGTTTTTCAGAATCGCGACTATTTTACAAGCTGATTCATTCAAAAATCTTAAATATTTATTGACAAAGTCTAATGTTAGCTTATCCCTACGAATAATTATTCGAAATAGGTTTCGATCATTTGTTGAACTTTAGTCCTATTTGACTCTTTGGTAATAAATTTTAATTTTATGGTATAGTTTCCTCAAACCTATACGGCGTTTTAAAGCTTAGTAAATGTAAACCATGCTACGTGCCAGGGACGGCCGAGACGCGAAGGACCGGACTAAGAGTAATTTTGTTTCTTCCGTACCTTAATTATTTAATCATTATTCTGCACATTTGAAAATATTATTAAGATAATGAAAGCAAAAAACATAAAATCTTTAATAAGTACGATCGCAATCATAGAAAACTGGTCCACAAAGTTTTTTGATAAATCAAATAATTTTGACGATGTCACCGGCCTTTGTTTCAAATCCAGAGGGTACATTCATATTGCTGTTATATTAAAAATAATACATGACTAGAGAGCGAAAAGTATGCAGCAAAATTTTGAGAAATATGATCATGTAATATGCATGAAATTTATGCAAATATGCTGTAACTTTATTAATATATGCAGTTGCATATCCTCCAAAAATTGAAAAGAAGTGTAATAACACAACTAAATTTATTTACAAATTATAAAAACAGGTTTATCAAGCTTAATTTTTTTAATAAAAAGTGCATAGATAAATAAAATTTTTAAAAATTATTGTCTTACAGTAAATAGTGACAAATAAATAAAAATTAATAATAATAGGCCATTTAATTAGTATTTTTGTAGCAATTTATTTTTAAATACTTTTGGAAATATTGTAGCAAAAAATTTTGCCGATGATCCGAAAACATATTTTGTAAATAGAAGTGCGGTTTGTAGCAGAAGCTACAAAACACAGTGCCTTCTTGAAGAATAAATTCAGGAAAAGACCAGTACAGGACACGGTTGATAAAAGCGTTAACTGTTAATTTAGAAGAGTCGAGTGATGATGACAGTGACTATTTCGATCAGTAAATAAGCAGTTGTGTTAATAAGTAAATAGTTGTGTATATCAAAATTCTAACTAATTGGTCGTAATAAAAAGTGATTGAGTACAAAGTTACTTTGTTTTTACTTAAAATAAAAAAATCGAAAGGCGCAGTTGTCGGTAAATGCAAAACTCAGTCCTGCCCTGTGCTTTTACCAGAAAAGGTCTTTTCAGGTAGGTATTGGTGAGCGGATTTAAGACATCCGGTTGTGACGGCCTATTGAATTATAATGGGAGTCAAATTGGTGTGAAGTCATAAACGCCAAATATGTTTGAGGGAACTCTATTTTGTTTTTATTCTTTTAAGGAACCATCAAAATAGCTGCAACTTTTAAAGAAAACATTAGCGAACCCATGTTTATATAATATTTTTTGATTTGTAGAGTACGCTATAGGATTTTTGCCCAACGTTTTTGAATCACCCTGTATATTCATAACCCGCACAGTTATAATTTATAACCATTTAAGCTTGAAACTATTCATCACTATTCAAAACCCTAATACCATTTCAATCTACGTATTACCGATCGTATCAAATCCTTCGTATCTAAATAACAAGAAAACGGCATTAATAATATGGCGAATAAATTAATAGACGGGCTTGATAAGCCCTATTTGCTCTACAGTGCCCAAATTGTATTTGAATAGGATAATTGTCTGGAGCACTAAAATTAATAATATTTCAAAAGAATACCGGAAATGATTATTCTGTGCTAAAGCTCTGTTGTCGGTAGCCTGTCATAAATTATCATTATTCTTCAATATCGGCTTACCATGTTTTATGACCCTTTCCCCTAATCGTCTATTTCGGGGCGGCAGGTAGATTTTAGGAAGAATTAATGGTTGTGTTTCTGTACATTTATAAGTTTACATACCTACTATACACAAAATGTATACATATATATATTTTGATTTTTGAAATTCCTTTGACGAACATTTTTATGACATTTTTTTTAATTAGGTGTAACCAGTTAAAGGTTCAATTAAGTATAAAACTCGTAGACCTAACCTGATCGTGAAAGTGTACCCAAGAATTACCGAAAATGTCATTTTTAATCCATTTTCATAAACAAAAAAATGACATTTAAAAATGTAAAAATTGACGTCAAAACCTTTTACGTCCCACAAGTAGTTATTATGTAAGTGCATCATAATCATGACGATTTGATGTTGCCCAACAAGCAGCACACGACCTTAATGAACGCATGAGTAGGCGCTAGATTCGATTGACGTCACACTTTCGAATATTTATGCCAAATTTTTTGGAATGACAATTAAAATGTAATGTTTGTATACAAACACATTTTATTTAATAAACAATATTTTGTGTTTTAACGGATTGACTCATCACAATAAGTGAATAACGTATGAGATAATATATTTAAAAATCTAAGTTGTATATACGCTGCGCCTCAAAAACTGTAGAGCTGATGTTATGCTACTCAAAAAACACACTGTATATTTTAAAAATTTTATCATAATTTCAGTGGGTTGTGGAATATATTTTGCTCATTAACACAACAAACTTCCACAGATGACCCTATGTTGATGCAAAATAAATAATGACAAGAGAAAATGCAGAAATTAGTGATCCGAAATCAAATCTAGCTCCTAAATACACAGAAACTGGAAGAAATTCTTCATCATTCTTTACAAATGTTCAAAAGAGATTGCTTACACTGTAAAATAATAAAATAACAGAGATAGTAGTAAAATTAGTTAAACAAATATCGTAAATTAGAGTAGGATGTTTATTATTTTGTTCTGACTGGCGTAAAAATTTTCCTTTCACGCAAAACACAAACATTGTCTGTAGTGTGAATTGCTAGATTTTGAATAATATGTATATCGCAGTAAAATATGTATAATACTTCGTTATATAATAATTAATAATACAATAATAATGCAAAAATTATGTAGGTACAAGTCCCCTTGAATGTTTTGAAGACTTTTGAAAGCTGCTGTATATTCCAAAGCTCTGTTTAGAAGAAGACGAAATCTACATATAAATTACTATGAGATGGTGAGCACAAAAACGTAAAATGATTTCCATTTCTTGTAATATATAGGTAGGTAACTGATTTTTTTACAATTTTTGTTTAAAAGATATTCTTAAGGAGGAACTATGGTAAGAGAATTTTTCAGTTTTGACAAACAGACAATCTGTGCTACGTTAAAGCTGAGAGCTTAGGTTTACTATTATTAATAATGTGAATATTCCAGACCTTAGTAATTTATGAGATTTACAGTGAAATATGTATAGGGCATCTAGGAAAATAATGGTTTTAAGATCATGACTCCCTCTCTACCTTGTCAACAAATAATAGAATTTATTAGATGCAAATTTAAATTTATGACACCATGCTCAAACTTAGGTAGCGACTCTTTGTTCTGTTCAACAGGTACCCTTCTTATAAATAGAGCCATAAAACCATTATTTCTCTGGGGGTTCTACAGTTAAGTACAGAAATTTCTTTACTTGTGGATTATGACTTATCCGGATGCCTCCTTATAATAAGAAGGAAGAATTTGTAGCGTTATTTATTATTTGACCGTGTACCAGTAAACTGTGCTGTAGTGTGGTGAAATTCGTGTCCCTGTGGAACAACTTTTATGTTTTGATTTTTTTTTTAAACTGGGTAAGTATTAGTGAGTAATAAATTTAGTTCTAAAAGAGCTCAACTGAACGTAACAATGTACTGCAGTTTCAAATAAATTAATTGAACATTAAATTTCTCAAAATGAAGAAACAGAATTATTTAGGTTCGCTGTGCCAAATTAAAAAATAAGTTTTTCTTTTTTGCTTTAACAAATCATTCAGTGCATTAAAATTTTACTAAATATTTCAGGAACTTCAGTTTTCTCGCAAAAAATAATAAGTTACAAGTTAATAAAAATATAACTTTTTAAACATTTTTGTTAAACCATGTATTTAGTCTGTAATAAAAATTTGGTAACCGATTTTTCCAAGCGTCGAAGGATACGGCCGTGGTCGAAGGTCATACGAAATCTTGATCCCAACATTTTATTACTATGTCAGGATATAAAATATCGTCAAATTTTGTAATAAACTTCGCAAAAAATAACAAAAAAAAAGTGGAACATGCGTTTTGCGTTGATAACCAAACTGCAAGGTTTCTAAATAAATTATGATCTCATTGTCCCAGAAAATAAGAAAACACATTTTGATATGCGACATGTTAACGTAAAGTTCATTTCATAAGGAGACAAACCAAAAATGAAAAAACGTTCGGTATAAAAGCGCCTTAAGTTGATTCGAATGTTGGGAATTTTTGCTTTCAAATGTATGAAATGTGTTAGGGATTTTAGTCACTAGGTTATGAGGGCACTGGTAGGTTCATTAATTTTGTTCTTTGTTGTTCTTTTATTTTTGTAGGTTAGATTTATAACCACGATGCAACCGATGCAACCAAAGAAATAAGAAATATGCATGTTATTTTAATAGCAACTCTAAATGTCGAAAAGAATTGTTTTTGTTTTGATTAAGTTTGCCTGACCTAGAAGACTTTAAAGTATGTTTTAGTTATTTTATAACATGTGAACAATAATAATGATTATGTTGCAGAAAAATCATGTCAAGAGAAAATGTTTTCGGAAAACCAAATGTGTCTCCGTCTTACGAGGATAACTACAATGGGGCGAAACACAAGTTAGGACAAAATGCCTCTAATAAAGAAAAATACAATAGACCAAGGAGCAAATCACGGAACAGGAAAGTTCCGCAAGAAAATTTTGTTCAGACCACAACAAATCATCAAAATAGGAGATCTACAAACTTTCAGTCACTGAATCATGAAAATCATGAACAAATAACTACACCACATTATGTGACTTCTCCCGCACCAAAGTCAATATGTAGAAATAGAAGTATCACCGTACATAGGTACCCTTTTGTAATAAATGAAAATGCTGGATTCTATACAGACATTCAAAAGCTCAAGAATGAAAATAATCCCAAAAAATCTTTTGTTGAAGATAGTGCAATATTAAATAATTCAACAGTACACAACTTGACGGAAAACAGTGAAGTGAATGATAGTTTTCAGGGAAAGAAATTAATAGGGGCTTGTCCTAAAAGTTTGAGTGCGTCAAAATCCGTGAAATTGGGTCAGCTGAATAATCTCCATAGTAAACCAAGTGCTATCAAAGATTCTTTACCAGAAATTTCAAAAGAAAATGATGTAAATGTTAGAAGTGGAGTAAAGTCGCCTCATGTTATGAACAAAGAAAGAGTGTCATATAAAGAGTCAATTTATTCAGAAAATACTCAAAATTCAACAAAAATAAATGTAGATAGAAACTTGAATAAGTCTTCAATTTTGGTGAACAAATCTAGTGCAGCTATAGAACCCATTTGTTCTGATTCTGACAAACAGAAAACGGTGTCTTTGAAGAATAAACTGTATGCAAGACTCCAGAAAGGTGCAGAATTAAGCAAGGAGAAGACTGAAACCAAATGCAACAAAAATGAAACCTTAAAACAACGTACAGTTAAATCTCAAGAAACTTGTACATGTGATAAATGTGATGGCTTCATGGAATGTTCAGCTTGGTGCAAAAATAATTTATTTTTCGCCAGTGAGCCCAAGGATTCCAGAAAAGGACTACCGCTGTTAAAAAATAATTTTATGGAAAGGGTGCCAACCATTACAAAAACAGTTGATAATAAAATAATTCTCCAAGGGTAATTATTATTGCAAAAGTACATAACTCTTAATAAACTATTTTTTTTTTCAGGCCTATCATCCCAAAACCAGTGTTTTCTTTAGATCAGACTTTTATAGATGAAACAATTCAAAACAATTTGCAAACGTTGAATTGCACCTCAGCCAAAGATATACAGGCTTACATCTGGCCTGCAGTTCAGAGGGGATTAAGCGTTTTTATGGTTGGACCTCCAAAATGTGGAAAAACTTTCGCATATCTACCAGCCTTCTGTTCATTATGTATTGAAAAAAATGAAAGATATGCAGAATTTTCTGAGTATGAAGGACCATTAGTTCTTATTCTGTGTGCTACTGTGGAAGATTGTTATGAATTACAGAATTGTACAAAAAATTGTATTACTTCTGGGGATGTAACAGTTGAAGTTTTAACTGATGAAGCTTCTGTTCAGGTAATTATTCTTTGAACTATACTTTAATCTGAAGTCTTATATTTATTAGCTGATATTTCATGAATTTTTGTGCATTATTGATTCAGTTTTACTTCTGATTTGAGCTTAATATGGTATTAAACTTCATTAATTAATAGAAAAAAAAGCTACTTAAGTATTTTTTACCGTTTTCCATATTGACGTATAATGATTGCATAATTAACTAAAACTCATAATTATGCACCTTTTTGTTCCAACATTAATTTCATTCAGTTAGGAAAGCAAAGACTCATGATCAGAGTTAATAAAAATGCGTTTTGAGCTTGGACCAAGATAATCTTGGAAAGTTTCTTTCCCAAAAAACATTGAAAGTCTCCAAAATTAACAAGGTCCAAACCCGGAAAACGTCTATCTGTTGCCACTTTGTTAATTTTAATGTTTAATTTCAAATCTTTTAAAAAGTATCAATGTTGTTACAGTACTATGTAATAGTGCTATACAGTTTTATGCTAGTGATTGTTATTTAACAAGCTTGGATGGAATGAATACATTATTTATTTATTTTAGGGAAATTGTGACATATTAATAGCAGTTCCTTCAGTTCTGGAAAATCATTTGAAATCAAGTTCAGTGAAAATGAAACGTCTTTGTCACATGGCGATTGAAAAAGCACACGTTGTGTTAAAAAATCAATGTCAAAGCATACAAAAAATACTCAAAGCCGTGAACATCATACAAATGAATAGACCACGAAATAAAAATATACAAGTTGTAGTTAGTTCTGAGAAATGGTCCCTTGATCTTGAAACGTTGTTGAAAAAATTATATACAACTCCTCTTGTATGTTTTGAAGACTTCTTGGAAGCTGCTGTGTATTCCAAAGTTCAATTTAAAAAGAAGAAAACGAAAACTACATATAAATTATTTCAATTAGTTGGTAAGTATGAAAACGTAAAACGATTCCATTGCTTCAGATAATAATTTTTTACAATTTTTAGATATTCTCAAGGGGCACTATATGACCCAGAAGGCGGTTGTTTTTTGCAGTGAAGAGGAAATTTTCAAACTGAAAGAGCAACTTATTATAAGCGGCATCGAGTGTATTGCGATTTCAAACAACTTAATTGAGGACGAAATCTTTGAAAATGAAGATACGTGGAATTTTTTGCGCTGTGGCCACTTAAAAGGTAAATTTTGCTGTTTTGCTTTAACAAATTAATCAATTTTTATATTTTAGTGTTGTTGTGCACTGATTCGGTATTTGAAAAGGCAGTGAATGTATCTAGTGCCCAATGGCTCATCCATTACCACCTCCCTACAGACTGGCAACAGTATCAAAAGCGTTTTAGATGTTTGTCAGCCAATATAAACTCGCCCTTTGACGCCCAAGAAACCATAGTTTATGAGTTGCAGTCAAAATGTAGCTTCATTATCATAGACGAACTTTGCAATGATCAACTTTTTTTGGATTTTTTTGAAATTTTAACCCGCAATTGCACCAAATATTTACAGCTGTAATTAGGTACTAGGAATTATTTTTTAAGAGTGATTTTTAAAATGTGAAATACGAAACTATCAAAGACTGCAACTTAGCTGTTAAGATTGTAGTGTTAATTGAGCATTTTTAATAGGAAACTTTATATTTTAATTTGTCAGAATTTTACTTAATTAAAATTGAAGAAAAAAACTCAGGGGCTTCATTCTCCACTTACAAAAGACAATAGGTCGTAAGTTTATTAAAATATAACTTTTTAAAAACTTGTATTTTTGTTAAACTATAAACAAAATATATAACGAAATATGCTTAGTCAGCTCTTGTTGATCGCTTTTTAGAAGCGATTCTTGAGCTGCGCCTCAGTGGCGTTTGAGGTGGTTGAAATTTAGGTCCATTTGTGGAATTTTGTGACCGCCGTTCTGGTTCGTTATCCCGCGCTGAGGTCTTGTCTCTGTATGTCCAACGGCCTATTCTACCGTCCCACTGAAAAACATGGTTTAGCTTTGCTGATCACGTAGACTAATAGCGAGCGCTTACTGATGTTGTGATTATTTCGTTACGGTAAGGATGCCAGTATACATCTCGTACGCAAGCTTTGTGACCATGGACGAACTCTTCTACTTTACCAGTAAGGGAATCATAAACTAAAAGAAAATAATAATAATAAATTAAAAAAATGGATAACGACTTTCATGCAGACTTACTTATCATATCCCCAGTTCCAGATCCAGTATAAATATATCTTTGTCCCGTTGTTTCTAGAGGTGAAAATCTACACCTTACCAATGTTTTTATAACAACGTGGCCTCTGTACGTCATAATTGAAGTATCTCCCTCTAATTTATCTTTGGAAGTAAACACTAAAAAATAAAAATAATATTATTCTTTAATCTGGACACTTTCAATAGTTGGTTTATTTTTACTTTAAAATATGAAATTAAAACTATAATACAATCTAACAATTCTTCAATTGTTAATTCTCTCTCAAATATACCAGAAAATGTCTCAGAACCTACTTAAATGCGCATTAGCGAAAATTTGAGTAATATTTTTTGGTGCTGTGGGTTTACTTTTAACTTCACAACCTCTTTCATATTGTAAAATTATAGAATGTTAATTTTTATTTTTCGATTTAAATTTTTTCAATTTTTTATTATTTTTTTTGTTTTTACGAAATGCAACCTAGGGGTTTTGATTTTTAAATTTTTAACTTTTTCGATTTTTCAACTTTGGGATGTTACTGTTTATGAATTTTACAATTTTTCGATTTGCAATTTCACGTGTTTTCAATTTTTCAGTTTTCTCATTTTTCAATTTTTCATGTCTTCTGTTTTCGATTTGCAATTTGTCGTTTCGATTCTTTATTTTCTTTATTTTTTCAATTTTTCAGTCTTTCCGATTTTATAATTTTTTGATTTTCAAATTTTCTGTTTTTCAACTTATAGATTTTTTAATTCTTCATTTTTTCTCTCATCTTCCAATGTTACAGTTTTTCAACTTCACATTTTTGACGATTCTACAGTTTTTCGATTTTACAATTTTTTGTTTTGTTTCTTCGATTTGCAATTTTTTGATTTTTCAACTTTTGAAATAAAAACATTGGTCGAAGGCTATTTCGACAGAACTTCCCTCGCCCTTGCAGTATAATCCGACAAATCCAGTTCCTTAGAAAAAAATGTAAAATTTTATTTTACGATTTCGTTTTGAAATAACTTCTGTAAAGAAAAAACCAGGGGCATAAATAACACCCCCACGCCCCTGCGTCGTACAGACAATGCAAAATATATTTAAAGCACTTAACTAACGGGATAAAATGTCGTTCAGCACTAGCTAATAGCAATCTGAAGCTCAAGTGTTGATTTATGTTTATACATCGAAAGAATGTCACACAGAAATTAATTTGATTTGAATGACAGAGAACAGAGGACTAAAATTATTAATTAAACCATAATCGAACATAATGTAATGAACATTATTATTCTTATTGTATCATTATTATGTAAAGTCGTGCGTATTCTCACATTTTCGAGAAAATGGGGTGACTGAAATAATATAGAATGCGGGGGCAAAAGAGAAAAAAAAAAAAAACGAAAGGCCAAGTCGGACATTTTATCGACTAGACCACAATCAGGATGTCTTACACTACGGGTAAACTGCTATTCTAGCACACATTATGTTTTTGCGAAAATTTGGACGGTTAGGGAAAAAACTCAAAGCGGATTCGTACACCACACGTATAGGAGATATTGTTGTATAAGAATTACATCAAATAAACATAGAATTTTTTGAAATGACGTCATCAAATTGTTGGTGGGGATGATTAGCAAAATTTTTGTTAGCATTTAACCATCTACATGACATTTCTAATATACATACAAAATTTGACCACAATCGGTCCAGTAGTTTAGGAGATCACGTGTTTAATAAAAATGGACACAGACACCAGACATACAGACAGTCGGAAACGGGAGACTAGTTTTTTCGTACCGTACGGGTTATGAAACGTCAAGAAAATGTAAAAGTGGTCATTCGTCCGATGGACTCGATTACTATACTTCCTTAGCTTACGCTTGGGAAGTAAAAAATTGGTAGAAAGTTATTTCGACAGAACTTCCCTCGCCCCTGAAGATTAAATTTTTCAGTTTTTCAATTTCTCCAACTTTTGAATTTTTCGATTTTTATTTTTTCAATGATTCCATTTTTCAATGTTTCGATTTTATGATTTTATAATTTTTAATTTTTTGATTTCAATTTTTTATAATTTTTTTGTTTCTGAAATTTTACGAAATGCAACTCTTCTCTTTTCAGTTTTAATTTTGCAATTTTTCGTTTCGGGTTTTCATTTTTTCTTTTTTCAATTTTTCCGTTTTTCAATGTTAAGATAATAATAATAAGATCAAATTTATCGCATAATAGTACAAAAGGTACAAATGTTCTGATTTTATAATTTTTCTTTTCAATATATTTTTCAATTTTTGGATTTTTTAATTTTTCGTTTTTTCAATTTTCATTTGCAATTTTTCGATTTTTAATTTTACAATTTCTCGATCTTTTGACGATTCTAGAATTTTTCGATTTTACAATTTTTGGGTTTTTTAATTTTTCCTTTCGATTCGTTTTTTCTTTCCAATTTTTGTTTCTTCAGTTCTTCGATTTGCAATTTTTCGTTTTTTCAGTTTTTCGTTTTTGAATTTTCTCGGATTTTTTAGTTATTTGAAAAATGGAAAAATTGAAAAAACGAAAAGGTATAAGAAGAAAACATGAAAAATTCAAAAATTTGTAAACAAGAACTTGAAACATTTAGAAACTGCAAAAATAGAAAAAACGAAATATGTATACTTCACTCACTTGACATAATATACTTGGTACTTTTATGACATAAGCGACTTAAGCTAACTAAACCATCCCTGTAAGTCAAACTAGCTATTGTAAAATTGGAATATTGAAAATTAAAGAAATCGGATAATTGGAAATCCAAAAATTACTAAACTGAAAAAATTTAAAAATTGGAAAATTGAAGAATTGAAAAATCGAAGATTGAAAATTTGAATACCTAAACGAGAAATTATAAAATCCAAACAAACGTTAAAAAAAGGAAATGAATAAACGAAAAACTGTGATATAAAATCGAGAAAATGAAAAATAAAAATCAACAACTTGAAAAATTGAGGAAACGAAAAATTAGAAAATCGAAAAATGAAACAATTAAATTTGAAAAAACGAAAAATTATGAAACCAAAACATTGAAAAATGTAAACATCGAAAAATAAAAGAAAATGAGAAACGAAAAATTGTGATATAGAAAAATTATAGTGCAAATCACAAGTATAGAGTCATGTTTTGCATAACTAAGAGATTCATTAGGTCATAAATTTTTTGAGAGGGGTAAACGAATAAATTTTGATTAACGATTTACCATGATTACGATAACCTTAAAACGTTTGCAAGATTTCGGAGCATTCGGTCTTGCAGTTTCAAAGTTAAATTGCAAAATGATATACAAATTTGATTTTTTTTCCAGAAATCTGTTTTGAGTGAAAACTCAACACGGATTCATACATCACAAGTGTAGGAGTATTTTATTTTATAAAATTAAAAAGATATATATTATTGTAAATTGGAGATGACGGTATCTCATTGGTGACGTGGTGATTAGCCAAATTTTGGTTAGCGTTTTACCCTCTATAAGATATTCCTAATATATGCAAAATTTTACAATCGATCCAGTAGTTTCGGAGATTGAAAAATTTAAGAAACGAAAAACGGAAAAATCGAACCATTAAAAATTGAGAAATTTAAAGACTCAACAAGTGCAAAATCGAAAAAACGAAATATGTAAACTTAACTCACTTGACTTATACTCAGTAAAACTTTTATAACTTAAGGGGCTAAACCCAAAGCCAAACTGGCTATTGAAAGCTACGACAAACAAATTTTATAATACAATACAGTACAATAGCCAGTTTGACTTATAAGGGTAGTCTGGCCACCTTAGGTCATAAAGTTTTACTATATAGGTATATGTCAAGTGAATTAAGTATATTGTAAAATCGAAATGTTCAAAAATTGCTAAATTGTAAAATTTTAAAATTGGAAAATTGAGAAACTGAAAAATCGAAGATTGAAAATTTGAAAAACTGATTAAACGAAAAACTGAATGAACGAAAAACTGTGATATAAAATCGAGAAAATGAAAAATTAACTTGAACAATTGAGGAAACGAAAAACTTGAAAATCGAAAAATTATAAATTGAGAAACTGAAAAATGGAAAAATTGAAAAATGAAAGAAAATGAAAAACGAAACATTGTGACATCGGAAAAATGGTCGGAGGTAAATACATCCAGATTTTTCGAAAAATTATAAGATTTGATGTCGCAAATTTTATTTTCATAATAACCCTTAAAACAAAGATATGCATTAATGTCAAAGTAATGTAAATTTGGGAGATGACATTATCCCATTGGTGGTGACGTGCGATTAGCCAAATTTTCGTAAGCGTTTCAGCATCTACATGATATTCCTGATATACATACATACAAATTTGACAACAATCGGTCTAGTAGTTATGTGTCAATAAAAAATGATACAGACGACCGACTGACGGAAACGGGAGACCACTTTTTTCGTATTCTAGAGGTCGTTA
The DNA here is from genome assembly GCF_036711695.1 of Zophobas morio. Lineage (NCBI taxonomy): Eukaryota > Metazoa > Arthropoda > Insecta > Coleoptera > Tenebrionidae > Zophobas > Zophobas morio. The sequence goes on along the minus strand of NW_026972129.1, from coordinate 14,852,194 downwards.
AACGTCGAGAAAGGAAGTAGAAAACATCTTCATTGTCTCCACAGTAACAGACATACGCATTTTCATTATAAACGAAAAATGAAACTTCCAATCAGTTCAATAACGCTGTTTTGTTTGTGTCTGTATTATCTTCACAGGTGAAGATCTTATGATTGTATTGTGACCTCTACATGACATTAACGGATTGTCAGATCATGTAAGTAATTGTATCACTATGAAAATTTCACCGTTTTCTACACCAGGAAAATCCAATTTGTTTTTCAAGATATCAAATTTTGAACAACAATAAACATACAATTACTTTAAAATGATACATTGCCAACTTTAACATTATCTTAATTACAATAATTATTGTGGTTTGTTTACGCGCAATTTAAATCAGGAAGATGATAACGCTAAAATCGCAATTCATTCCTTAACACTACACTGGCGAGTGATAAGAATCCACAAATCTCGAAAAACTGTCGAGTCATTTACAGAAGGTTAAATAAAAAAGAAAACCCACACCAGCCTAATCTACTATGTTAAAAACATCATTTCCAAGTCGTTTTGACTAATTATAAACATACAAGCAGACATATGTTTTTTATTATTACGTCTGAACACTCAGGCGTCCATAAAATACTTACGCCTTTTTGGAACCTGTTGCCACCTATAATCCCACGTTTGTTCGTGCACAGCCTGCAAAGACTTTTCCGCTGCTTTCTCTCCAGAGAACACCCTAACATCCCACAGTTTTATACTCTGATCTTTACTATTGGATATTAAATGTCTACCATCTCCTCTTGAATCAATGAACGTTATCCCGTCCATATGGCCAGCAAGGACTCCCACTGGCTTAACGTAAGACTCACCCAGCGTCCTCCTATCCCAAACTTTAATCAACCCATCATCCCCTCCACTGTAGATGATATGTGAGGAAACATCCGCGAAGGCCACACTATTGACATCATATTCATGGGCAGGAATCTAAATTTCAGACGATCTAAAGATGATCAAGACGGTGTTAGTAATACCTACTTTCACCTTGGCGTGTGATTGGAGATCATAGATATACAAACAACCATCGTTTGCTCCACCCAGAAATTCTTTTCCGTCGGAAGAAAACACCACCGAAAATACGCAAAACCTTCGGCTGGTGCGACTAAGACAAAGTGGCTCCTGGTGGCTGCTTTCGTTCAGCGAACACAAGTGTACTGTAGAGAAGAATAAACACGATGGTTCGTATTCTGGTTAAGGCACTTACGTGACGATGACCACGTCGAGTATAAAAAATGGTTCTGGTCTGGACTTATTGCTACGTCTATGATACTCCACCCTATGTCCCTTGCACTTAAACTATTAAATAATTTGTATGACGAGTCGTCGGATTTGTATAAACGAATCTGTCGATCTAGAAGAGGGTTACAGTGTGATTGAGGTGGTGTTTTGGGTATTTACCTTGAGCAGCGGTTATTAATGTTTTACCATCTTTTGAAAAAATACCACAGAACGCTTTTCCGTTATAAATATCCAAGACTGACATACTATTTGGTAAAAACCTATTGCTTACTTTACATTTAAGGGCGTATGAAAAACTTCTATAAGGGCACATTCCTTTCTGGAATAGTGGCAATAAATTTGCACATGCTTTGTGTTTCACAAAGCTAGTATAAAACTTACTTCTCTGTTCAGCACCATATCTGATATATTTTCTGAAGACTTTAGTTTTTGGCTACTTTCTCCTAAACCTGAGGCCATCTTGGTTGATAATGAAAATTCACTTTTCTAAAATTACATTGGGTTAATAATTTTCTTGTGATTAATAGAAAAAAAAATAAGCTCTTTTAAGTGTAAGCAAAATTCAAAATGTATAAATACTACTATTCTACCCGTATTTTTTTATACAGGTAGTTTTTTCGTAAGAATTCAAACAAATCACGGTAGTTTATAACGAAAAAATGGGTTAATATTGCAACAGTAATAATGGCACTATAATATCATCTTCCCATCAAACATAATCGCTTTTTTGCTATTTTCACAGCTGATGATATATGTGATATGTATTATTATTATAGCGCAAATACAAGCTATAAAGATGCCGTTTAAATGATACATTTAAATGTAAAAAAATAAATGATACTTACATCAAGAACTGTAGTGTTTGGCTTAAATTTAATTTTTGGCACTTTGGGACCATTCACCGTAATGTACTCACTATCCATTATTTCTACCTGGCCACTAGTCGCAAAATCAAAATAATTATAATGTTGTTATGTATGTTTTTAAGCATGACTGATACTTCTACTTGAAATGTATGTACAAAATTAGTTTTCATAATTTTGCAAATTTAATACAGCTGACATATAAAAACCGATTTTCCACCCAATCAATGAATTAACGTACGCTACCGTAGAAGATAAATGACACAAATTAATCTTTTTTTCATGAACCTTATATTTAGACCGAAGTACAATGACTTCATCGTGCAGTTAATCGAAACCTACCTGTCTATTAAACTTTGTAAAAGAGCTACATGCTGGTGTTCCGTTTCGCGATCAGAATCATCTTCAGAGACTGCATTTGAACGTAAACCATGATCGTCCATTCTTCTTGAAATATATGATCCCATGGAATGTTAAGGGCAGATTTTAATTTCCGTGCTACAATAACACATCCCCATTCAAATATTTAATTTCACAATAGCGATATCTAACAAATGTTACTTCCTTGTGGAACAAAAAAACGGTGTAAAAATCAATATCAATCAAAAATATTAATTTGCACAACTACAATTTCTACAAGTTTATTTTGACAAACGTAAAATGACAATGACAATGGTTTGACTTACAAACTGCGCATTGTTTTTACGCAACAAATCAGGATTGCCACAAATGTGCGAAATAACACTTCTTGTCAACCGATACAACCATTACGATATTTTATAACATGATTGTATAACGATGAGCCGTAAAATATAGGTTTGCTACTAAATATTATTGCATAACTTGGACATGACGCAACACTCACTTTCTTGCGCTCCGGGGTTACACAATTAATATTAGGTTGGCATTGTGACTATGGCTATAAATCTTTGTATGAATTTCGGTAACAATTCTCAACAATAAATAACCACAGATTTTGAAGCAGATTTACATTTTTTGAAGGTCCAGTGACCCAGATTGTACGTGTTGGCAGAACTGCTCTTTCATGTCAACGTCAAAATTTCCTACACGTCGAATGTCAACTTTTGACAGGTGACGGATTTTTTTTATCTTGTTGGACGAAAGAGATCAGTGACGTGGAGTTTCAGCTTGGGTTAGTTAATATATTTTTTATTAAAAAATCATAAGTTAAACTTATAATAACACACACATTCCGTAATGGCTCCACAAAAAATTAATATAAAAGAGCGATTATCAGATGGAGAAATCGATCTTAGCATGTCAGATTTACAGGATGTTCCTGTTAAAGAAATTGTAACAAAAAATGAAATAATTTGTAACATAACTGCAACCTTTTAGTTTCAGGCTGTCTTCAAGAAGGCCGTGAGTTTAGATTTATCAAATAATCATTTAAAAGCTCTACCTGTAAGTATAATCGATTACATGGATACAGTATTTTGGAGTTGTGTTTCTAGGGCAATTTTGCGACACTTACTCATTTGACAAAACTTGACTTGAGCAAGAACCAGTTGACAGAATTGCCTGAAAACTTTGGAGATTTAGTTAAACTCAAGTATCTTGATTTATACCAGAACAAGCTACAGTATTTACCACTAAGTTTTAACAAACTAAAAGCTTTAAAGTGGTTGGACTTAAAAGACAATCCTTTGGTACCAGCTGTCGCTAAAGTAGCAGGTCCTTGTTTAGATGCCAAACAGTGCCAGACGAGTGCTAGAGATGTTGTAAACTTTTTTACGCAAGTACAAGAACAGATTGCAAGTGATATTGAAAATAGACAAAAACAGAGGCAGAAGCAGCTTGAAGTTAACCAACAAAAGGAAATGGAAAACAAGAAAAGTAAAAAGAAAGAAAAGGTGAAGCAGAAGAAAGAGAATGGTCCTGTAAAAGAGAATGTTCAAAAGCCGCAAAATAAGAAAAGTAAGAAAGCAGCAGCATCTGTAGACAAACATCCTCAAAAACCGTCCTCTATATTTAAATCATTTATGGGTGTGACCATCTTTATTTTCTTACTCCTGTTTGTGCTGACATCAGTGAAGTTTGAGCATACACAAATAGTAGAAGAAAAATGTTCGGATCTTTATAGTGCCACTGTTAATGCATTACCACCTGGTGCAAAGGTATACGTAACAACACTTGGTGGCTATTTTAAGTATTTGCATGACAAGACTGGAAATGTTACTTTAGCCTCAGTACATTATGTGAAAAACACAGACAATTTTGTAAATGCTTACCACACACTAGGTGATTATATAAAATCAGTTTTACAAAAAATTAAAGAAGAGTACAAAAAGTATGTTTCATAAGAAGTGTTTTACATTCTTGTGTTCATATCATCTTTTTGAATAAAATGATAAAGAATATAATTGGTTTTTATTGTAAATATTGAAACAAATATTGATAGCGTTCATGAAATTATTTATTAGTGAATACTTTACAAGTGATGAATATTCTTGATTTTACATTAAAAATGGTCAGTCAAGGTCACATTGAAAATTATAACAGGATTTTAAGTCAAATCTTACTTTACTTTCACATTAATGCGTTCCTATAATATTTTACTGTATCATCATCACCAAGTCACATAAACTTGTTTATACTACATACCAAACAATTATTTATTCATAACCAGATATAAGCAATTAATAAAATTAATTATGATTTTACTAATGACGGATGATTGTTACTTTGTTTTGTAAATAAAGTCAATTTTGATTAAGTCAGACACACCACTTTTTGGTGAATTTACTGATCAATGTTAAAATTTGAATTTCGCGCGCAAAATTTGTGACGAGTTAAAAAAACCCTGTTGCTTTAAGTCTGATTTAAAGATATTACAGTTAAGGCTGTTGTATGTTAGATGCTAACATTAATATATTATTCATTGATTTGTAAATAACGGTTTTTTATAAGAAAGAGTAGTAAATCATAAACATTTTTTTTAATAATACCTATTATGCGAAATGAACACGCATACATACTTCTGGGAAGTATTCAGCCTGTAGTTCAAGCTTTTTATTAGAACATTTTAATTTATCCTAACTGACCCGCCCGGAGATAGTGAATTGTGTTTAACAGGTATACGATTTAAATTTAAACCAATTAAACTTTTTAGATTTGTTTGATACTATTTCATACTTACTTAATAAAAAAAATAAAAGATTAAAAATTAAACGAAATGCTTTTTTTTAGATCAGATGAAGACAAGTCCAAAACAAGTGTTAAATACATTTATTTTTTTTGTATGTGATTAAAAACATTGCCCGAAAGTTATTTCGACAGGATTTCCCTCGCCCCCGAAGTGCAGTGCCACAAATCCCGCTTCTTTGAAAAATAAAAAAATAGATTTTGCGAATTTGTATTCGTGATAACCTCTATACAGTAAAATAAATATAGATAAGTAAAACCATCAGTAACCGCATAAGAAGGTAAATGACATCATATAAATTCGTTTTGATACCCTGTATTTTTTTTTAATTTTTCTAATTTCTTCTCAGTCTTAGCAAATTTTTCTAAGTCCAGATTTCTTCAAAATTCCGCCAAAAATAGTGGAAAAATCGGAAAGCAGACGGAGTGTGGCCCACGGCACCTCGAAACTTGAATGAAAATCACTTTCTGCGCTATTGCTTTTATAGAGATTTTTGCCCATTTATTTTGTCTCCCGCGACGTTAGCAAGCAATAAAAAGGCTTAAGTTTCATATTTGTAATGATTTCCCAGTTTGCCGTTGTCTAAAAGATAACAATGACAATTTATTGTTACGAAATGCACCCTTACGCCGCCCCGGTACGACGCCTATGGCCGTCGAGAGCTTTCTGGTAGTACGCACGGCGTTGATAGGTGAGTCATCATTGCTGTCGGTGTCGACGCGGCGTTCCACAAAGGCAAGTCTGTAGCGCTTACCGGAAGTCTCGATTGCGGGCCCAGAAAACTCTCGAAGCGGCGTTCTGGATCCATCGAGAGGCACGCATAGGTTTAAATAGAGGCCAGCGTCGGGAACAGGGATCATTCAACTAGTGGAGTCAAGGGCGTCCAGTGAAATGCGCCGAAATAATTGTGGTACATAATCACAGTAAGAGTTAATCGTGTAAATTATAGTTAGTAAGAAAGAAATTGTTGAGTTTTACCCACGCCAATGTTATTTGCCTGGTGTTGTTCTTGTTGTGCCAGTTTCAATCTATGTTTCAAATCCACAATTTCAAGTTCATGTTCAATGAACATTGTTCATGTTTTAATTTCTGTATTTCTGGTTCTTTAGATAGCAAAACTATCATTTTCTCATCATTGGTTAATTTCTTTAAAATTTCTTCTGAAGGATCTCCCTGAGAATGCATTATTTATTTTGCGTTATAATTCATAATTTTATTAAAGAATTTACTGTTATAATTGCAATGATGCAACACAGAACACAGAATTGCCAACATGAAAAATAAAATGGAGTGTAATATTGGTTAGATATCAATCAAACCAATAACCACAATATAGTCAACAAGTTCCCTATACTGTGCCACAGACAATGGCAATAACTTCTTAAAATTACATATTTTGTATCTATCGGTTTTTATATTCTAAAAACGTATCATGTTTCTTTCCAGATGATACGTCTAGAAAATTTAGATGTGTCAAATATATTTTATTATGTATATCATTTTTTTGTTAAGAATTTATTTAAATATGACTCATTTTAATAATTAAAAAATTTATTGATTTTGTATTTAAAAACCATTTTTTTCTGAAGAGGCCCATATAGTACAAACCATGGTACAAACTTAAAAACAGGTCGAAATGCACAGTCGAACTCTATGGTCGAACTGAAGTCAGTACTTACAGTATTCGTCGTTACGGAAATTCTTGTGGAATCTACGAATTTTACATAAGCATTTAAAATTTACAAACGTCAACTTATGAAAGTAAATTAATCATCAGCATAATTGGCAAGTACAGTATTGTTACGAAATAAACCCATACACCGCCCCGGTACGACGCCTATGGGTTTTCTTGAGGGCTTTCTAGTATGTACGGAGATAATGGGTGATGGAGGCCTGACGGCATTCGCTAAATAAAAGGGGGGGGGGGGGGGTGTTACCGGAAGAAGTCTCGATAGCGTGCTCCAGAAAAACCTCGAAGCGGCGTTCAAGAACCATCCAGAGGAACACATGATTATTTAAATAAGGACCACTGTCGGAAGCAAGCTAGTCAAGTCCACTCAATGTGGAGGCAATCTGGGTCTTGTCAAATCCATTCCAGTCGGAATTATTCTGTAAAAATCTGTAAAAAAATTTCCACAATTGACGGTGACCAATTGTGGAAATTTTTTTATTTAGTTTATTTCTAATTATGTATTACCAAAAAACAATACACTCGTGTTTAACAAGAGAACTTTGTATTTGAGTACTTGTAAAGCACTCAAAATCAACGAAAAATTGTATTGTACAAAATTGTACAACGGAATTATATGGAAAAGGACTATAATTAAAAAAATCCTACTTGTAGTACCCACTATAGATCTTCTAAGAAACAATAATCGAAAGTGATAGCGGTTATCGGACACACTTTAATATGAAATAACAAAAGTGTCAAAAATTTTCCTCAGCTGACTCCTTCTTTACAGAGTCGGAATAGATAACAAACATGCACACTTTAAGCTCATGCGATTTTCAGTGTACAGAACACAATGCGCTGTGAAGTCAACGAATTTGATAAAAACTCAGAAATGGAATTCAACAAAACACATTTATAGACTCTTTCATTTTCTAGACAGTTGAATGCTTCTATTTGCAAATGTCCTTCTATCCATTAAAAAAAAGATGGTCGAAATTTATTTCGACAGAACTTCCTCCGCTTTTTTGAAAAATTATAAAATTAGATTTTGTAAATCTGCAAAAGAAAGCGAATTACCTAGGATCAATAGCTAAACAGGTTATTTCAAATGACTGTATTTAATTTATGCATATCAACTTGTACAGTCCGACCCTGCGCTCACTTATCCTTAAGTGTTTTGTATCTATTTATTGCTCGTACGACAACAAGTTTAAAAAAGTTTGTTATATCTGTGACGTTCAAAAGAATGGCAGCTTTGTGGGTACTATTATTTTGCGGGATTGTTACACAAACTGTGGCTGACTATGAAGCAAACTGGGATAGTTTAGACAGCCGTCCACTTCCTGATTGGTATGATAAAGCAAAAATTGGAATTTTCCTCCACTGGGGTGTCTACTCAGTTCCCAGTTTAGGAAATGAATGGTTCTGGAGTAGTTGGGTAGGTACGTACGTACTTTCAAAAATTCAGCCATCAGTTTATCAATGATACAAATATGTTCAAATTTTAGGAGGCAATAGTGAAATTGTAAACTTTATTGAAAAGAACTACCCACCTAATTGGACTTATCAAGACTTTGCGGAACAATTTACAGCAGAATTTTACGACCCCTATACTTGGGCCGACTTGTTTAAAAATTCTGGTGCAAAGTAAATCTACTAAACACATTTCAATTTATTGCAGCTAATAATTTAACATGTTACTAGATACGTAGTACTGACCAGCAAACACCATGAAGGATATGCTATGTGGCCATCAAAATACTCCTACAGTTGGAACGCGAATGACGTGGGTCCGCATCGTGACCTTTTAGGTAAGAATTTTTTAGTACAAAATAAGCGTCACCAGTTTTTGTATTTTTAGGAGATCTTGCGAAAGCTGTTAGGACCAAAGATCTCCACTTTGGGCTCTATCACTCTCTGCTTGAATGGTACCATCCTCTCTACGAAGACGATAAAGCAAACAACTGGGCAACGTCTAACTTTGTCGATTCAAAAGTCATACCAGAAATGAAAGAACTTATCAATACATATGAACCTGAAGTTTTGTGGTCTGATGGAAATTGGGAGAGTCCGGACACTTACTGGAAAGCGACAGAATTTCTTGCTTGGCTTTACAATGAAAGTCCCGTCAAAGATGTTGTAGTTTCAAATGACAGATGGGGAAGTAATACTCAATGTATCCACGGCGATATTTATACTTGCAACGATAGATACAATCCAGGTTCGCAATTTTGTATTTGTATCTCACTTATTTATTGTCATTGACAGTGTCTTTCTGCAGGCGTCCTTCAACCTCACAAATGGGAAAATGCTATGACTGTTGACAAAAACTCGTGGGGCTATCGAAGAACAGCAAAAATATCTGACATTCTGACAATACATGAACTTATTGAAACTTTAACACAAACAATCAGTTGTGGAGGTAACTATGGTATAAAAGTGTCGAATAAAGTACTACATTTCTCTTTAGGAAATATTCTTATAAATGTCGGACCAACTAAAGAAGGAACTATCGTTCCCATCTTCCAAGAACGTCTTCTACAACTCGGAACGTGGTTAGGTATCAATGGTGACGCTATATACGAAAGCGTGCCATGGTCTGTCCAAAACGATACTCTAACTTCCGGTGTCTGGTATACTAGTAAGGATTCCGACGTATATGCTATAGTTCTGAACTGGCCTGAGGGAAATGTTCTAAATTTGGGTGCTGCCACGCCTCTTTTCAGTTCATCTAGCGAAGTGATTTTGCTAGGAAACGAAGATCAGTCATTAACTGTAATGATGAATATTTGAAATCTATTTCGTGTACCTAATTAGTGAAAATTTTTGCAGTGGGAAATCAGTGACGATAAAGTGTCCATAACATTCCCAGACCAAGCAGCAGTAATGAGTGAATGGGCTTGGGTTATTAAGATAACATCGGCTTCCCATTAGTATACATCTTACTTAAGTAAAAAAATAAAGCATCAACAAAAACAACTGTATACATATTCTTTATCCAGTAACGAATTACAAGTTTCCTTTTCACGCAAGATTTACATAAAAACATTCTTCTCCATGAATGTGTGGCATATATTTTATTTAATTTTTGAAACACAAGAAAACAAGAAGGTCATCTTACATAATATTGATCCAATTTACCCTGTCTACTTAGTTGACCTGTCCTCGTTATGATATTTTTATTAATGCTTATAGTTACATGATTCAAGAAAACCCGTCATGGCGGATAACTCGTACTTAAAATTTTTAAATGAGGTTGCTAAATTGACTAGAAGTATAACAAAGAAAATTAAAAGAGTATAACACATTTTATTTCATAAAAGCTCACATGGCGTAGCTGGTATGTTTTAGGATCATTTTCTTTATAACAAAAAAAAAATTACTCATGAAATGTGTAATATAAGTTGCGATAGTCTATAAACTATAATTTTTTACTTCCCGAGCGTAAGCAAAGAAGTATTGTAATCGAGTCCCTCGGCCGACTGTGTACTTTTACGTTTTCTCGATTTTTCATGGCCCCTAGAAGACGAAGAAATAGGTCTCCCGTTTCCGTCTGTCTGTCCGTCTGTCCGTCTGTCTGCCGTCCCGGATTTTTATTAGGCAGATAATCTCCCAAAGTGCTGCACCGATTGTTGTGAAATTTTGTACTTATATTAGGAATATCATGTAGATGGTAAAACGCTAACAAAAATTTGTCTAATCATCCCCACCACTAATGCGATGACGTCACTTCAAAATTGTACATAGTAAATGGGTTTTAAATTGTATAAAATAACATAGTCCTACACATGTAGTTTACGACTCCGAATTGAGTTTTTACCCGAAGCGTCCAGATTTTTGGAAAAAAAATCAAAATTATAAATCAATATTTTGCAATTTAATTTTGAATCTGATAACCCCAATGTTTTGAAATGTTGTAAATGTTTTAAGGTTATAAAGAACATAATAAATGTTTAGTCAAAATATATTTGCTTATCACCTCCAAAAAATTGATGACGTCAGCTCGAAAGTTTGCCGAATAAATCCTATCTAAACTGTACAAAATATGATGAGTCTGTACTTGTGATTCATCACTGCATTCAAATTTTTTGGATTTGCATATACAGGGTGACTCAAAAAAATTAATGAATGCGTAAATTTATTTTATTGATTTACTCAGGAACTACAAAACCGAATGCTTTGAAGACTTGAAGATGTATTAAAGTTATCATAAGCATGGTAAGTTTGTGATCAAAATGTATTTGCTCATCCCCCCTAAAAAATTTATGACGTCACCACAAAATTTTGCTGAATAAATCCTATCTAAAATGTACAAAATATGATGAAACTCTTCTTGTGATTTATCATTCCATTCATATTTTTTGGATTTGCATATACAGGGTGACTCAAAAAAATTAATGAATGCGTAAATTTATTTTATTGCTTTACTCAGGAACTACAAAACCGAATGCTTTGAAATCTTGAAGATGGTTTAAAGTTACCAAAAGCATGGTAAGTTTTTGATCAAAATGTATTTGCTCATCCCCCCTAAAAAATTTATGACGTTACCACAAAATTTTGCTGAATAAATCCTATCTAAAATGTACAAAATATGATGAGTCTCTTCTTGTGACTTATCATTCCATTCAAATTTTTTGGATTTACATATACAGGGTGACCGAAAAAATTAATGAATGGGTAAATTTATTTTATTGATTTAATCAGGAACTACAGAACCGAGTGTTTTGAAATCTAATGCGAAAAAAACATAATAGGCATGCAGTCATCACGTTTTCGACAGCGAGGGAAGTACTGTCTAAACTCTTTAGACCAATTTTTTCAACTTGCATCATGGTTCCCATGTCGCCATCGCTTTGTTGCGCCAGGCTGCTGCATCTCTGTTAATAAAAGCGGCGTTCATTGATCTGTTGCGTCTGGGTTTCACCTGCTGCTGTTTTAGTTTGGGTACGAATTCTAATGAAAGCAATTGCGATTGGCGGTTTTTATGGGTGTACAGTTCTGCGCATGTTGTTCGCAATGTTTGACAAGCGCAATGATATTTGACATTTGCGAATATGCGAATTTTGTTTTTCCGTTTGGGGATTTGTGGCCGATTCTGATTGTCCGTTTGAGGGGTACTATATGCAGATTTGGACATGTGTGTTAAGTAATTAAGATTTGTAAATTTGTGAATTCATTTTTATGTTCTAGGGATTTGTTATTCGCCTTTTTGTTGCGATTTTCTCGTGAACTGATTTAGTGACGGCGCGTCACAATAAAATTTCAGGAACATTTAATTTCTCTGGTTTGCTTTTAGCAAAAGTATCAAATTTCTTCTTCCTATATACAATTTTATGGTCCAGGCGCTTCATATCATAAAAATCTAAGAAACTTACTACAATCTATTTCATATTTGTAATGATTTCCCAGTTTGCCATTGTCTAAAAATCACAATGACAATTTATTTTAATTAAATTAATTCACAACAATCAAAATCATGTTAATTTAAAAGTTCCTTTTGAATATTTAACATTTCAAACTGGTGTTTATGTGCTAATTTCAATTCATGTTTCAAATCTGCAGTTTCAAGCTCATGTTCTCTGTATTTCCAGTTCTTTAGATAGCAAAACTATCATTTTACATTATTTATTTGTGTCATAAGTAATTCATAATTTAATTAAAGAATTTACTATTAGAATTGCCAACATGAAAAATAAAATGGATTGTGATATTTGTTACATATCAATCAAACCAATTATATAGTATAGTCAACAAGTTATCTATACTGTGCCATAGACTGTGCCAATAACTTCTTAAAATTATTTTGAATCTATCGGTTTTTATATACATATTTTAAAAATGTATCATGTTTCCTTTCAAATGATACGTCTAGAAAATTTAGATGTGTGGAATACTTTTTATAATAACATTTTTTTGTCAAGAATTGATTTAAATATCACTCATTTTAATAAGTCAAAAATGTATTGCTTTTGTATTTAAAAACCAAATTTTCCTGAAGAGGCCCATATAGTACAAATCATGGTGCAAACTTAAAAACAGGTCGAACTCTATGGTCAACTGAAGGAGGTACGTCGTTACGGAAATTCTTGTTGAATCTAGGAATTTTACATAAGCATTTAAAATTTACAAACGTCAACTTATGAAAGTAAATTAATCATACCAACGGTATACCTACATACCTAGTAGTCGTTGCATAATTGGCAAGTACTGTGGCAAGTACAGTATTGTTACGAAATAGACGCATACGCCGCCCCGGTACGACGCCTATGGGTTTTCTCGAGGACTTTCTAGTATGTACGGCGATGATGGGTGACGGAGGCCTGACGGGATTCGCTAAAGAAAAGTCTTGAGGGGGTTGCCGGAAGTCTCGATGGCGTGCTCCAGAAAAACCTCGAAGCCGCGTTCAAGAACCATCCAGGGACCACTGTCGGAAGCAAGCTAGTCAAGTCCACTCAATGTTGAGGCAATCTGAGTCTTGTCAAATCCATTCCAGTCGGAATTATTCTGTACACGTCACCGTCAACTGTGGAAATTTTTGAATTATGTTCATTTGTAATTATGTATTAGCAAAAAACAATACACTCGTGTTTAACAAGAGAACTTTGTACTTGTAAAGCACTCGAAAACAAAGGAAAATTGTATTGTACAAGATTGTACAACGGAATTGTACGGAAAAGGACTAAAATTTAAAAAAAAATCTTACTTGTAATACTCAATGTAGATCTTCTAAGAAACAATAATCGAAAGTGATAGCGGTTATCGGACACACTTTAATATGAAATAACAAAAGTGTCAAAAATTTTCCTCAGCTGACTCCTTCTTTACAGAGTCGGAGTGGATAACAAATATGCACACTTTAAGCTCAAGCAATTTTCGGTATACAGAATTACAGAACACAATGCGCTGGTAAAGTCAAAGAATTTGATAAAAACTCAGAAATAGAATTCAACGAAACACATTTATAGACTGTTTCATTTTTTAGACATGTTTCCATCTATCTCTATTAGGGATGTACCGACTAGTGGCCGACCAGTCGGATAAGCCGACTATTCGGCCGTTTTTCATCGTCGGCTGGCAGTCGGCGACTGGTCGGCTAAATAGCCGATCGGTCAGCTTTTTTTATTAAAATAGTATAAAATACAATTAAATCCGATCTACAAAACCTCAATTAAATATGTAATTGCAATTTAATTTTTAACACGGCGTTAAAGTACCATGTGACTCAATCAGAAGTCGCTAATGGTCTTGTTAAACGCGTGATCAACTTAATCTCAGTTAAAATATTGTATAAACTGGCCCTAAATTGTGTTATTCTTTATTTTTGTACTGAGTTACTACAAAAAAAAAAATGTTAAAATTATCCAAACAAATTTAACACATTTTTTGGAAAACAAAGGAACTTTTATTAAAATAAAACAAATTTTTAAGGTAGTCAGAGAAATAGAAAAAAAACACACTGTCTGTCGCATTTATAAATCGGTTTTAGCAAAGCCGAACAGTCGGCCGACTAGTCAGTTTTTACTGGCAGAACAATCGGCTAGTCGGTTAGTCCTCCAGACCTACAGTCGGTACATCCCTAATCTCTATCTATTAAAAAAAATGGTCCAAAATTATTTCGACAGACTTCCCCCGCTTTTTTGAAAAATTATAAAATTAGATTTTGTAAATCTGCAAAAAAAAGCGAAGTACCTAGTATCAATAGTTAGCTATTGTTTAGACAGGTTATTTCAAAAGATTGTATTTAATCTATGCATATCAACTTGTACAGTCCAACCCTGCACTCACTTATCCTTAAGTGTTTTTGTATATATTTATTGCTCGTCCGACAACAAATTTAAACAAGTTTGTTATACCTGTGACATCCAAAAGAATGGCAGCTTTGTGGGTACTATTATTTTGCGGGATTGTTACACAAACTGTGGCCGACTATGAAGCAAACTGGGATAGTTTAGACAGCCGTCCACTTCCTGACTGGTATGATAAAGCAAAAATTGGAATTTTCCTCCACTGGGGTGTCTACTCAGTTCCCAGTTTAGGAAATGAATGGTTCTGGAGTAGTTGGGTAGGTACGTATGAACTTTAAAAAATTCAGTCATCATTTTATCAATGATACAAATATATTCAAATTTTAGGAGGCAATAGTGAAATTGTAAACTTTATTGAGAAGAACTACCCACCCAATTGGACGTATCAAGACTTTGCGGAACAATTTACAGCAGAATTTTACGATCCCGATACTTGGGCCGACTTGTTTAAAAATTCTGGTGCAAAGTAAATCTACTAAACACATTTCAATTTATTGCGGCTAATTATTTAAACTGTTACTAGATATGTAGTACTAACCAGCAAACACCATGAAGGATATGCTATGTGGCCATCAAAATACTCCTACAGTTGGAACGCGAATGACGTGGGTCCGCACCGTGACCTTTTAGGTAAGAATTTTTTCGTCCAAAACAAGCGTCACCAGTTTTTGTACCTTTAGGAGATCTTGCGAAAGCTGTTAGGAGCAAAGATCTCCACTTTGGCCTCTACCACTCTCTACTTGAATGGTACCATCCTCTTTACGAAGACGATAAAGCAAACAACTGGGCAACTTCTAACTTTGTCGATTCAAAAGTCATACCAGAAATGAAAGAACTTATCAGTACATATGAACCTGAAGTTTTGTGGTCTGATGGAAATTGGGAGAGTCCGGACACTTACTGGAAAGCGACAGAATTTCTTGCTTGGCTTTACAATGAAAGTCCCGTCAAAGATGTTATAGTTTCAAATGACAGATGGGGAAGTAATACTCAATGTATCCACGGCGATATTTATACTTGCTACGATAAATACAATCCAGGTTCGCAATTTTGTATTTGTATCTCACCTATTTATTGTCATTGACAATGTATTTCTGCAGGCGTCCTTCAACCTCACAAATGGGAAAATGCTATGACTGTTGACAGAAATTCGTGGGGTTATCGAAGGACGATAAAAATATCTGACATTCTGACAATACATGAACTTATTGAAACTTTAACACAAACAATCAGTTGTGGAGGTAACTATAGTGTAAAAGTGTTGAATAAATTACTACATTTCTCTTTAGGAAATATTCTTATAAATGTCGGACCAACTAAAGAAGGAACTATCGTTCCCATCTTCCAAGAACGTCTTCTACAGCTCGGAACGTGGTTAGGTATCAATGGTGACGCTATATACGAAAGCGTGCCATGGTCTGTCCAAAACGATACTCTAACTTCCGGTGTTTGGTATACTAGTAAGGATTCCGACGTATATGCTATAGTTCTGAACTGGCCTGATGGAAATGTTCTAAATTTGGGTGCTGCCACGCCTCTTTTCGGTTCATCTAGTGAAGTGATTTTGCTAGGAAACCAAGATCAGTCATTAACGGTAATGACGAATATTTGAAATATGTTTCGTGTACCTAATTAGTGAAAATTTTTGCAGTGGGAAATCAGTGACGATAAAGTGGCCATAACACTCCCAGACCAAGCAGCAGTAATGAGTGAATGGGCTTGGGTTATTAAGATAACATCGGCTTCCCATTAGTATACATCTTACTTACCTAAGTAAAAAAATAAAGCATCAACAAAAATAACTGTGCATATATTCTATATCCAGCAACGAATCACAAGTTTCCTTTTCACCCAAGATTTACATAAAAACATTCTTCTCTATGAATGTGTGGCATATACACTGACCGGCAAAAAAAACCCGGCCACCCTAAAAAAATTTGCACTTTAAAAATGATTAATTTAACTAGTAATCGTTATTTTATTAAAGAACCATTCACTATTGACACATGATGTATAAATTAGCAAAAAAAACGAAGTCAAATAAAAGCAGAATTAAATTTAATTTAATAAAATAACAGAAACAGAGCGACAATTTGAGAGACATCTGTAAGAGTTAACGGCATTATTTTCACGTGCAAACGTTTATTAACTGCCAAACTTATCATCAAATAATGAAAAACAGTGTTTACAACAATAGCCTCCTTTATTGTTTTAATTAAGAAAATATCGTACTTGGTCTGTTTCTGTTATTTTGTTAAATTAGATTTAATTCTGCGTTTATTTGTCTTCTTTTTTTGCTAATTTGTACATCATGTGGCAATAGTCAATGCTTCTTTAATAAAATAATGATCACTAGTTAAATTAATAATTTTTAAAGTGGTTTTGTGAAATTTTTCGGGGTGGCCGGCTTTTTTGCCGGTCAGTGTATTTTATTTAATTTTTGAAACACAAGAAAACAAGAAGGTCATCTTACATAATCTTGATCTAACTTACTTTGGACATAGTAAAATACCTGTCTAGCTGACCTGTCCCCGTTATGTTATGTTTTTATTAATGCTTATAGATAATTCAAAAAAACCCGTCATGGAGGATTTTTTTTTTGTTTCATAAACGCTCACATGGGATAGCTGATATGTTTTAAGGATATTTTTTTTAAGACAATTGTTTTTTAAATTGTATTAAACATAACTCTTTTAACAATCCGGTACTAGAAGTAATACTTGAACTTTGAGCATTTTGTAGAATGCCAAGTTAGTGTTTTTACTTGATTTTAATCTTACTAAAAAAAAAAATTGTATTTATCTGAGATTGTATCTGTTGTTGACAACCATTCAACAAAAATACTTCAACTAAATTATTAAAACAGAAGAAGATGTTTAATCAGATAATGAAACAAACATCCTGACACTAACAAAAGAATTGAAAAAAAAGAACTTTTAATAATGTGCACTACACTAATACATGTGATAATAAATAAGGGTTAAACAAATAAATGAATGTATGTTGTTTTACTACATTCATGAGTATTTTGACTAAGCTTTTCATTAGCTCTTAGCAATAATATCTACTTTAATATGATTATATTGTCACATTGACATTTTGACAAATAATTATTTACAATTTAATGTTTTTATTCCATATTCTGCAGCTTCTTTGTCTTTATCTTATCACTCGTACGCTCGTTAATGTAATAAATTGTCCATTCAATAACATGACTACTTCCAGTACTACGTTCGGTTCCATTAAACAATAAAGCAGCTGCTGATACCGCTTCCTTCTCGTTTAAATACATCAAGTATTTAAAATAATTGCTTAATGATGTTGTTTTTATTGCTGTTAACACTGTGTGGATCTTTGACACAAATCTCGGCGCAGTATGATCCAACATGGGACAGCTTAGACAGTCGACCTTTGCCTGGTTGGTACGATAAAGCAAAGATCGGAATTTTCCTTCACTGGGGTGTTTATTCGGTTCCTAGTTTTGGAAGTGAATGGTTTTGGTTTAGATGGCAAGGTAAGTTTTAAAAAGGCACAAAACAAGCTTACTTATGAACTGATAAAAATTAATAGGAGACAACACATACACATATGTCAAATTTATGGAAGAGAACTATCCACCCACTTTTACCTATCAAGACTTCGGGAAAGAATTTACGGCCGAATTTTTTGAACCGGAAGAATGGGCAAACTTATTTGTAAAATCTGGCGCAAAGTAACAAGTTGAAAATGAACTTTTTATTGTTATTAATTTAATGCTTTAGATATGTTGTGTTGACAAGCAAACATCATGAAGGTTATACTCTGTGGCCTTCTAAATATGCCTACAGTTGGAACGCTGAAGACGTTGGTCCACATAGGGACCTTGTAGGAGATCTGGCTAATGCTGTTAGACAAACGGATCTTCATTTTGGGCTATATCATTCACTGTTTGAGTGGTTTCATCCACTTTATAATGAAGATAAAACTAATAACTTTACGACTTCCACATTCGTCGATACTAAAATCATACCTGAAATGAAGGAGCTGATCAATACGTATCAACCAGAAGTTCTGTGGTCGGATGGAGATGGTGAAGCTCCAGATTCATACTGGAAATCTACAGAATTTTTAGCTTGGCTTTATAATGAAAGTCCTGTAAAGGATATTGTTGTAACAAACGATAGATGGGGATCTAACGTAGGGTGCAAACATGGAGGATTCTTTACTTGTGCTGACAGATACAATCCAGGTTCTAAAATCCATTAAATATTTAAAACATAAAAATAATCACAATTGTAGGTCATTTATTACCACACAAATGGGAAAACTGTATGACAGTAGATAAAGTTTCTTGGGGCTACAGACGAAACGCAGTATCAAGGGATATATTATCAATTCATGAATTAATTACTACTCTCACAGAAACCATTAGTTGTGGAGGTGAGAAATTAATTATTATTTAACTTGTGAAGCGTAAACTAATTGGTGAAACTGTATTTAGGTAATATTTTGATTAACGTCGGACCGACAAAAGAAGGTACAATAATCCCAGTTTTCCAAGAACGTTTGTTGCAACTTGGAGAATGGTTGTCCATTAATGGAGACGCAGTTTATGAAAGTAACGCGTGGTCTGTGCAGAATGATACATTAACTTCTGGTGTATGGTACACTGCTAAAGAGCCAGTTGTATATGCAATTGTTCTGAATTGGCCAGATGATAATCTTCTGAAACTTGGCTCAGCAAATTCACTTTTCAGCACTGATGATACGCAAGTTGTGCTCTTAGGGAACGACGATTCACCACTTTCAGTAAGTATTAGTAATAATAATAATAATACATATCTATTTCAAAAGGGTCATAAAATATAACAAACAAAATTCATAAAAATCACTTTTGAAAAGTGACATTTTCCGGAAGAGTACGTGTCTAGTGTAATTTAGAATTTAGAACATTTCTCCCACAAAAAATAATGCTATTCTCCCTTACGTTAAATAATTTTCGTACTTTTGTATTAGTTAAGAAAAAATTGTTTTAATTTGCTAATCTTTTTAGTGGCAATCCGTAGATGATCAAGTGAATATCGCTTTCCCAGATAAAGCAACTGTAACCAGCGAATGGGCCTGGGCTCTTAAAATAACTCCAGGGTCAACATAATAAAAAATATTATTATAGCCTTGTAATAAAACGAAATAAATTTATAATATGAGCGCACTATAAACTCTATTCATAGTTCCAAAATCCACCAATTTTACTTCTAAAGTACACCTGACAGTTCTGAAACCGCTGCACGTTTCACTCAGGTGAAAATTGACTGTCAAATTTCTTTTAAAAAGTGCCAAGTGCTCTATTCTAGAAAACGTTCTGACTCATGAAAGACCAAATTCCATTGTTACTTCAACATAAATCTAAATTTTTAATTTTTTGCTTGATATAATCACATCAGTTAATAGTGAATCGTTAGTCAGTATAAGATATTCACCCCCAATATCCCACACCTCGGCTTCTAGTAGTTTAGTTTCAACATTAAAAATAAATATTTTGTTACGGTTCGTAGACGATCCTTTTTAATCCCTCCGGTCTTAGCCATAGCAATATACGTTTGGATACAAAGTTTCACCTGGTGCCATAAACTGAACTGGAGATTCTTCCTCTGGCAACATGAGGGATGTCATCCTATGTGGATGGCTCATGATTGGGACCATATCTTCAGGCAAATGAGCTCCGAATGAATATTAAGTTATACACTTTGAAGACATGGTGATTGTAAAGCTTCTGGAAGTATGAGTTATCGTATTACTCGCCTTTCGGCAATATAACGTCTAAAACCAAAATCCTAACCCGGAATCAACCGGTGGGGCTGAGATTCATCTGTCGAGCAGACACCTCAAACACAAGTGGATAATGGTAAAACCTTTATCATTGTACTATTCTAGATATGATCATACTGTCTGCCTCACTTCTTCCATACTGAGGGAAAGCTTACAAGCCCTTGTTTCTGAAGGCTTGTTGATAACTTGTAACCAATTCCAAGATGTGGATCTCGAAAACAGAATATACTTCAGTAAACCCCTGGAACTTAAAGCTGATTGAGCAGCCTTGTTTGCTGCAACTTTGTTAACTAGAACGGCTAGCCAGAAACTAGAATGCCTTTTGGTCCAAACATGCTCTCGTTGTTAGTAGTGGTTCATAAATATTGACCACGTTCAAGGGTGCGGTCCTTAACAAGATGAGCAACAGGGACTCATTGGTTAGAATTTGGAAAATTGCTCAAGACGAGATTTGTTCATGGGATTTTCAATGTATTTTTAGAATGTTATTAACAGACTTATTATTATGGAATATTAAATATAACCTCTCCACACCTTTCGCTATATAACACAAGGACAGTTTTTTTTAAACTTTATGGTGACCGAATTTGAATTTGGGCGCTGAAAAAAATTAACAGCGGCGCGAAATCGCATATGAATAATTTGAATAAAAAAAAATGCAATAAAACAATCGTTAAACATAGGCAACCATGTGCACGTTCGGACTTTTTGGGTAGTGGGTAGTTCTGCTTGGAATTTTAGTTAGAAGGTTGGTAGAAGATGGCGGCTTCGTAGGGAGGTAGGCTTCAATTTTGGTGTGTGTTGTTGTGAGTGTGGTGAGTTAGCTAGGTTAAGTTTAGTTGGTTTGGTAGTTAATAAAAAAGAGAAAACCTTTGTTTAACGACAATTAATCGTAACGATGACGATGCCACAGTTTCCCCAACACGCGTAGCTAATTCTTGTCGTTTGTTCCGAGCGGAAATAAGTGAATTTTCGACCGACGCCAACACGTGTGTAAATTTGTTTCATTGTTTGTAAATTCACAGTTCATGACAGGAGCTTAATCGTTAACTGGTTCTTACACAATTTAACAATCAGGAGTTTGTTTAGATATGGCGCTTGTTAGGAGATTTCATGAAATTCACTTAGTCAGCTGTTTATCTAATTATGAATAAGTTTCTGCATGCCTATGATACTTCTTAATTCATCACTCAAGATTGATAATAGTTCTTTGGGAAAAGACCGTGAAAGTGTGGTAGAATTCATAATATCGTGAACTGAGGTACGGGGGGATTAAAAATTTCTCCCTTAGGCAGCTATTATCATCATATCACATCACATTACCGAGATAATTTTCTCGCAACGTGGATAATTACATCACCGAGGAGCTTTCCTCGCAGCGCCTGATACATTTTGTGTTGTTTATTTATCATGTGTTTCGTTTGGGATAAATAGCCCACTATACAAACCCTCAAAACAAATTATTTTAAGTAACCAATCACTTAGATCAAGGCATTATTTAACATAATATAAACTCTTTGTTTGAATCGTTGATAAAGTGTGGCATCATTTAACCAATGTAAACTCTTTGTTTGAATCGTGGATAAAGTGTGGCATAATTTAACATCAGGTAAATTCTTTGTTCTGGCAGCGGTTGTGTTGAAAGATTACTGTCAAACCGAGCACATGTTTGAAATGTAAAATCTTATTGAAGAACATTGTGGGTCATGTAGGACGTGCATTTATTCCTTTGATTTAGACCATTATTTGCACAGCGTCACAGGATTGATCGCATTTTTGGGAGACATAATTTTGACGCATTTTTTGAACGACGCATTCGTCCGAGGCCATTTTGAATCTCCAGATTGCCTGCTATGTTTTTTTTTTGTGTTTGTTTGGGTGAATGTAAAACAATGGCCTACAATGCAGCTGAATAACTTCACTTTTAAAAATTAACCGATAACTCGAATGGACATAAAATATTAAACTCATTTAATTTTGTTAGCTTTGCAATTTTTCACCTCTACAATTTTTCTATCTCACAATTTTAGCTTCAGTAATTTTCTTTGTTGTATAATTTAAATTGAACGTAAATTTTCGTGTTCTGCAGTTTCTAATTCACGTTTTTTTTTTGTGTAGTTTTATTTTACATCAAATTTTTTTTATATAAATCTTTGTTAGTTTTTGTTTTGTAAATATTTCGTTGATTAATGCTTCCGTTATAAAATTGTCTGTTGTCCAATCTTAATCTCAGATAAGAATTCTTTGTTGTTTCAAATTCCAAGAGAGTGTATGGCGAATTTAAATGTTGTTTATTGCTCTTTTCGAAACTTTAACACTTGTTGAATTGTCGTTAACATCAGAGTTATAAGAATTGAACCTTTAAATGGAACTGAGGTTAAATAACACAGAAACACGTAGCGGAAGAGGAGTGCGCAGTTTCTAGTCGAGCTGGTTTGAATACAAATCAGAGGCGGTCGAGATGACGTGACGCTGTCGGCTTCTGTCCATACCCGGGACCCAACCGCGAGTTTGCGACCGTAACGTCCTGCTCGTACGGCATGTTCGTCATAGAAATGTGCTGTGCGGCAGTGCTTGTGATAGATAGAATCACCGTCGTGGGGAGGAGAACAGCCACGACCGGGAGCCTCAAACTCCGCTCGTGCTATGGATAATTTTTGCTGTGCTCTAGAATGAAATTGCGATAGTGCGATGGCCACACTCTGATAGCGCTTTGGTGGCGCTACCGCTGCATACAGTTTTAATTAAAATTTTGTTCTCTTGTTGAATGCCATACTTTTAAATTTGCCGCCACACGCCCGTAATACCTTATGTAGTTGCATCTTTTTTTCTTTTTTTTGTCAGTAGAGGAATAAATAATTTTGTGTCCTCCATATATTTGGTGTTTTATTTAGCGGTACTTTTCCAGCCTAGGGGTCCGCCACTTGCATCTGAACGCATTCCGCCATACAAAAAAAATACAGCGTAGGTTCCATTTTGTTAGACAATCGCAACCAAGGCCAATTTTTAGATTTTTAAATTTTACGCGGCCTTTCAAACTTTTTCAAGTGTCAATTTAAGGCGGGAAGTTTGGGTTATTACAACTTTTCTGTTGAGTTTTTGAAAAATTGAAACAATTCTGAACGATGTGGCATTATCTTGTTTTTCTCATTTTCAATAAATATCCTAAGCCTTAGAGAGACCCTTAAGCAGACCCGTTCACAGGTATAACCATAGAATTACACTGCTATGAAGGTTGGAGTTTCAAAAGTAAAGGGGTTTACTTTTTAAGAAAAGATTTTTAGAGCAAATGCCTGGTATATTGATTCTGAAAAAATTCTAAAAGTGGTGGTTTTAGAAAATTTAAAATTTATAATATTTAGTTTTAGTTTTTTTAGTTTAGTTTCAATGACCTACAAAGACTTACAAAAACTTTGCAACTGAATTCACAAAAATCCAGGCGAATATCTATCTTAGGCACCTGTTCCTTCATTTCAAAGATGGGAATATTGTATACCCGTACAACAGTTATTCACAGTACGAATGTTCTAGGTACTATCAGATACGTGTAATCTGTTGACTCGAGTGGTCTCGACTTAAACATATTTCTGATCCTATATAATATTCAATGTTTTTATCCAAGCTCCCAAGAGGTTTCGAAAAATCGGATTTCTGGGTGTCTTCTAAATGCAATTTTGAGATAGGATTCCAAAAAATTAAATATTTTCTCATGATACTGTTCACAAGAAAATAATAACAAAAAGACGAAAAACAAATCCCCCAGAACATAAAAACAAAATTCGCAAATTTGCAAATCTTACCCAATTACTTAACACCCATGTCCAAATTTGCATATAGTACCATTCAAACAGACAATCAGAATCGACCACCAATCCCCAAACGTAAGAACAAAATTCGCATATTCGCAAATTTCAAATATCATTGCGCTTGTCAGACATCGCGAACAACATGCGCAGAACTGTACACCCATAAAAACCGCCAACTGCAATTACTACAAACTAAAACAGCAGCAGGTGAAACCGACACGCGTAAAAACAGATCAAAGAACGTCGCTTTTAGTAACAGAGATGCAGAAGGCTGACGCAACGAAGCGGTGACAACATGGGAACCATGATGCAAGTTGAAAAAACCGAAAAATTTACGAGTTATCCTATTCAAACCAAACTAAATCTTATAAAACAGCAAAATAAGACCCAAAGTAGGGTTACAGGCAAACCATAACTTAAGCCTTTTTATTGCTTGCTAACGTCGCGGGAGACAAAATAAATGTGCAAAAATCCCTATAAAAGCAGTAGCGCAGAAAACGACTTTCATTCAAGTTTCGAGATGCCGTGGGCCACGCTGTCCGTCTGCTTCGCGATTTTTCCACTATTTTTGGCTGAATTTTGAAGAAATCCGGACTTAGAAAAAATTGCTGAGACCGTCTGTGTATAAGCCTACCCTCAGTCTCACTTAACTTATTTCGCAGATAGCACCGGGGGCGGAAGGAATTTTTGGCTTTAACAGATGTTCTCGTTTGCGGGCGGTGTAAAACCCAACAATTTATTTCTCAGGAACACAAATTTACCCGACACAGTGATTATGTACAACATAATTCCGGCGCAACTCAACTGGATTATAAAGATGATATATTAGTACTTGAAGCGAAGGTTTCTTATTTGAATGTTGTCTCCAGTGGCGGCTCCTCAGAGGAGGCAGGGGAGGCTGAGCCTCCTCTATTTTTTGGAGCTGAGCTTCCTCTATTTTTTTTCGATGAAAGAATTTATATTTTTGTAGACATTTGTTATTTTTCAGAATATTTTCTTGGATTTCATTTACTTTCATCATATATCAGGTTAAAATGTCGGAAAAATTTATATTTGCGCCCTCACAATCATAATTCACATTCACACCACTCCGCGTTTGGTTTCAGCGGCAGAGGCTTGCTAGCCGCTAGCCTCCGAACGACGATGCATCTGAATAATGAGACCGTGACCTTGACGCATCGCCAGTGTGTATTGCATTGGCTAAAACGTTCATCGGACTGCCGCTCCAAGCCGCTAGCCTCCGGCTAGTTCATCTCTTTTCAGATCAAGTCGTACAGATAACTTTATCTCTTTCTTATTAGTTGGAGCAATCGGGTGTAAGTAGGAAAAACATTGAGGTGGTTTCGCGAGCTCCCTGTTTAGTGGTGGTGCTGTTTAGGCTATACCTAGGTAAGGGTATAAAAGGGAATACCAACACCATCACTCCCATTAATGGTATTGACAGTTACAATTAGAAACAAAACAGAGCATTTCATGAAAACAATTATAATAAAACTAAATAGTTAACTGCTTCGGTTTTAAGAAACAAATTATACTGCTGGAATTGTGTATTATTTATAAGTGATAAACTGATAAATCTTCCGCTTGAGGTAAAACAGGCTATAATAATTTACAAAATTTGTCACAAGCTATAGAAAGGTATGAAAAATTACAGGAACACATATTTTCTTCTATTAAATTAGAAATGCTTGGTAAGCAAAACATTGCCAATAATTTAGATTCGGCTCATAAAAGGGAGAACTATTACGAGAAAGTTGGTGAAAATTGGGCAATTTTGAAAAGACTAATCGATGCAATATAATTTATCTGTCAACGCAAGAGTGTTCTTTTCGTGGGCATGACGAAAAAAATTATTCAGATAATAAAAAATATAAAAAGTAGTGCTTTTCAAATTTGAGCCTCCTCTGAAGAAAACTTCACGAGCCGCCACTGGTTGTCTCAATTATTAGATTCTACGTGCTCCATTTTGCCGCATATTCCCCTACTTGATTTTGAGTATTTTGGAGAATGTCGAGTTAATGTATGTATGGGACATTTGTATTTATCTGTGACTATATGTGTCTATTGTTGGTAGGCATTCCACAGAGTACTCGAAATATAATACGATCAGACAATGTTTAATCACTAATCAGATAATGAAACAGATGTCTGTACATGTTACAAAGAATTAAAATAAATAAAACATAAAAGAATTTTTAATAGATGTGTGCTACACTAATGGATGCAGAAATAAATAAGAGAAAATCAAATTTTAGAGTGCCTGAATTACAGTCGACTACAGCAAACTACAAAAAAGGACTAATGTATATATAACGATACTAGAGTGCGGAACAGATGAAGTGTTCACGTGGAAGCCTCCTCTAAAATCCTCAAGTCAGTCAAATTTACACTAGTATAAAGCTAGAGCTGCTATTTTAGAGTAAAACCCGCTTCAGGTACGAGTTTTCTCACCAATAGAAGTGGTAGGTTCGCTGTTTACGCATTTTGATCACTGCACCTGTTCAGCGATTCTAGTAACTACTAGAGTTAACTAGAACAAAATATAAAGTGCGAATGAATAGAAATCTCCAAAGTTATTTGCACCGAACACGTCTGGAAACACAATGATACGGCATATATCTCAAGACCTATTTTCCAATCAGTGAAGATAAAAATCTCAAAAGTATATATGTATTTCTAAAATAATCTACAAAACAAGTAGGTAATAAGGAAGTTGAAACATTATTCTGAAAAGTAAATGCACGTTAACGAAACAAAGTTGACGAGCTTTAGTAAAACTTGAGTTCCAAATTTTTAAAATGCTGTTGTCAGTTTTTTTAAGAAAATAAAGAATAAATCGCCATGCCAGGTAACCTGATAGATACCTATGTAAAATATTATGCGTCTACACTTGTGACCGATCAGTGCACCCATTTTTTTAACCAATGTGCAGACTTTTGAAAAAATCAAGTTATGCAAAAAAATTACACTTTATCGTTTAAAAATCCTAAACTAACTGCTTTGATCTTGGTAGACGCTAACCAGTCTAACCACTATTTGTCATTCCCAACAACGTTCGATTTTAAAACTTTTTAAAATTGATGCGATTACAATAGTTATTAATTATGGTTCAAAACGTATTTTTACGTTTCTGGTACCTTGAAATACTTATATTGCAACCACTATAACGTCGTTTTGACAAATGTGTAGTAATGTAGTTTAGTTTTTCTATACCGATTACATTAAATATAAACTGAAGCACTGTTATTCAATATCTACTTTGTCTGTCTGTCTATCTTATTTTATATCTGCAGATATATTCTTTAGTTTTTCAACTTCTTTTTCTCTTTATCTTATCACTTGTACGTTCGTTATAATCAACTGTCCACTGAGTATTACTTCCAGTAATACGTTCGGTCACATCAAATATTAAAGTAAATGTGAATTTTGCTGCCCACAAGTTTAACTCCTTAATAAATATTTAAAATAGTTACTTGATGATGTTTTTATTGTTGTTAACACTGTGCGGACCTTTGACACAAATCTCGGCACAATACGACCCGACATGGGACAGCTTAGACAGCCGACCCTTGCCTGATTGGTACGATAAAGCAAAAGTAGGAATTTTCATTCACTGGGGTGTCTACTCAGTACCCAGTTTTGGGAGTGAATGGTTTTGGTTCAGATGGCAAGGTAAGTTTTAAAAAAGCAAAAAAATACTTATGAGCTGACCAAAATTAAAAGGAGATAACACAGAAGAATATGTCAAATTTATGAAGGAGAACTACCCACCCACTTTTACGTATCAAGACTTCGCCAAAGAATTTACGGCTGAATTCTTTGATCCTGAAGAATGGGTAAACTTATTTGTAAAATCTGGCGCAAAGTAACTTTTTGAAAAATAACTTTTTCTTATAATTAATTTTACGCTTTAGATATGTTGTTCTAACAAGCAAACATCATGAAGGTTATACCCTGTGGCCGTCTGAATACTCTCACAACTGGAACGCTGACGACGTTGGTTCACACAGGGACCTTGTAGGTTTGTATAGAATACTTTTTTGATTTAAGCACCACGAACCTTCACTTATCCTAAATTTTAAGGCGATCTTGCTAATGCAGTTAGACAAACAAATCTTCATTTTGGACTGTACCATTCACTATTCGAATGGTTCGATCCACTCTATAATGAAGATAAAAGTAATAAATTTACAACTTCCAAATTCGTCGATACCAAATTGATACCTGAAATGAAGGAATTGGTCAATACTTATCAACCGGAAATTCTATGGTCGGATGGAGATGGTGAAGCACTAGATGCATATTGGAAATCTACAGAATTTTTAGCTTGGCTTTATAATGAAAGTCCTGTAAAGGAAACTGTTATTACAAACGACAGATGGGGATACAATGTAGGGTGCAAACATGGAGGATTCTTTACTTGTGCTGATAGATACAATCCAGGTCCTACACTATCTTAAAAAAAAAGATAAACAAAATTAATTATAATTTCAGGTCATTTATTACCACACAAATGGGAAAACTGTATGACAATAGATAAAGTTTCTTGGGGCTACAGAAGAAATGCGGTAGCAAGCGACATATTATCAATTCATGAATTGATTGTTACCCTCACAGAAACCATTAGTTGTGGGGGTAAGAAAAGACTTACTTAACTTGTGTAGTGCAAACTAATTATTGAAATTTTATTCAGGTAATATTTTGATTAATGTCGGGCCGACAAAAGAAGGTACAATAATTCCAGTTTTCCAAGAGCGTTTGTTGCAACTTGGACACTGGTTATCCATTAATGGAGAAGCCATTTACGAAAGTAATGCGTGGTCAGTGCAAAATGACTATTTCACCTCTGGTGTGTGGTATACGGTTAAAGAACCAATTGTTTATGCGATTGTTTTAAATTGGCCACACGATAATCTTCTGAATATTGGCTCTGCAAATTCGCTTTTCAGCACTAATGGGACGCAGGTTGTGATAATAGGAAACGAGAATTCGCCACTTTCAGTAAGTGTGGCTGTACACGTATTTTTTATTAGCTAAGAAAAATAAATAATTTAATACTATTTCAGTGGCAATTTGACAGGATTGTGAGTATAGTTTTCCCTGATAAAACAACCGTTTTCAGCGAATGGGCTTGGGTACTTAAAATAACTCCAGAAACAAAATGATAAATATTATTAAAAACGAATATTTGTACAAAATAAATTTTCAATACCATAAGGTGAAGTTTGTTCATATTTTCATGTTTCAAAAATCCATCAGCACCGAATTTTACCTTTACGATGCACTTAGGAACGCTTTATGAATCTTAATCAGATCAGTTAATAATGAATCGTTACTCAGAAGATTGTGTTAACCCAAACATCCCGCCTTAAATTGACACGTGAAAAAAATTTGAAAACTCGCGAAAAATTTGCTTCTCAGCTACAAAAAAAACGTATTGAACTTTGGATGAAATTTAAATGAAATCAAATTAAACGTTCTGAATCAATGCAAATATTTGAAAATCACAAATTTAATAAAAACAAAGCAAAATCTGAACTAAAGTAACTGGATGCAAATACACAAGTTATTACAGACATGTGGCGGCAAAGTTAAAATTATGGCAAACAACCAGAGCACAAAATTTTAATAACGGCAGCGGCACATAGAGTTTACATTACGTTCAATTATACCACACTTTATCAACGATTTGAACAAAGAATTTATATGATATGATATTTATATGATGTTACATTATGCCATGACCCAAGTGATTGGTTACTTAACAATTTGTTTTGAGGGTTTGTATCGTGCACTGTTTACCCCAAACAAAACACATCATAAATAAACACAAAATGCATCAGGCGTTGCGAGGAAAGTTCCTCGGTGATGTAATTATCCACGTTGCGAGGAAAATGCGTCTCGGTGATGTGATGATGGTAACGATGATAATGACGATGATAACTGGAGAGAAATGCTTAATCCCCCCCCTCCCCCGTCAGTCCGCGATATTATGAATTTTGTTAATTTAACTGCCGTAAATTAACTATTAGCAATCTTGTTTGAACAATTAGGAAGTGTTAAAATGTAACACTTAAGTATATGATTTCATAATTAGACAAACAAAGTCAAACGAGTCCTGACTAAGTTAACGATTAAAATCCTAACATGAACTGCGAATTTACAAACAATGAATCAAATTTACACGTGTTGGCGTCGGTCGAATATTCACTTATTTCCGCTCGGAAAAAAACCGTAAGAATTAGCTAAGCGTGTTGGGGAAACTGTGGCGGCGTCGTCGTCGTTACGATTAATTGTCGTTAAACAAAGGCTTTCTCCTTCTTATTAACTGCCGAACCAACTAACTAACCAGCCTAACTCACCACGTTGTTACGCTCACAACAAACACACCAAAAGTGACTCTTTCACCTCTCTACTAAGGCGCCAATTTTTTTTTCAAATTCAAATTATTCAAATGTGATTTCGCGCCGCTGTTAAAAATTTTCAGAGCAGAACTTTAATTCAAATTCGGTAAAACCCTGTCTTTGACTGTCTCTTCGCACTACAGCTAGGTACAACCACGTCGGGGTGCCCGCAAGCGTCCGCTATGCCTACTGTGTTCGCTGGCGCCTGCGTCGGTTGCTTCAAGTTTTAATTAGCAACTGACTCTTCCCCAACAGAGTCTACTCTACCAGCAAGACACCTTTCGAATCCCCCAAGTTGGTGGAATCCGATGTTGCGACTAAACAGTCATATAAATGAAAGAAAAATTATCACCCTGCAATAATAATACAAAATTCATGAAATAAGATTACGTCGTGAATTGAATCCCCCATCACATACATACATAAACACATGTTAAATATGGTCAAAAACATAAAATATCGTTCGGTACGCACGTCGCTTTGAGAGGCACGCCCGAGTAAAAACGTTCCAAAATTGGAATCATAAAACGCTAAAACATAACACAAAAACAGCATAAGATGCAGGAGACATTAATAACTGATTACGCTTATGGGGAAAACTGTGGCGTCGCCGTCGGTCCGATTAACTTTCGTTTAAACAAAGGTTATTTCATGAAACTACCAAATAAAAATAAAGTTAACATAGATAAGACAAACAAACTACAAGTGACGCATCTCATTATAAAATACGTCAGCCTGTACACCAACGGTTCCGTGTGCTGCGCTATCTTTCCAATTTTACTGTGGTAAAATCTTTGTTATTATTTTTGAAATTTATACCAAATTGGAAAACTCCTTGCATACTTGCACTTTTTGAAATCCAACGGCCTACATCTATAATACGTAAGTAGCTTTATTCGATTCTAACTTTCCATATTCGTGTAGTCAACACTGACCGGCAAATAAAACGGGCCACCCTGAAAAATTTCGAAAAACCACTTTAAAAATTATTAATTTAACTAGTGATCGTTATTTTATTAAAGAACCACTCGCTATTGACCCTTTTCCTGTAAGATCGTAAAACTTCCATAGTGACTTTCCGTGCGCACGCATGTTCAAAACCACGTATCCGGCACTCCGGCAGCAGAGCAAAGGCCTGTGACAACAAACCGCTTTGACAGAATGCAACCAGCTACACATGCGTAATCTATCGCTCATTGGTTAATTTTAACTTGGCGCTCCAAAAATCTGACTTCGCCTGCGCGATGTTGTCTCACTCTGTATCATTGGAATTTATATAATGTCTACTCACTTTGCTTACAGGAAAAGGGTCAATTGACACATGATGTACAAATTAGCAAAAAGAAGAAGACAAATAAACGCAGAATTAAATTTAATTTAACAAAATAACAGAAACAGACCAAGTACGATATTTTCTTAATTAAAACAATAAAACAGGCTGTTGTTGTAAACAGTGTTTTTCATAATCTCAAATTGTAGCTCTGTTTCTATTATTTTGTTAAATTAAATTTAAATCTGCGTTTATTTGACTTGTTTTTTTTTTGTTAATTTATAGTTACAACATGTGTAAATGGCCGGTTTTTTTGCCTGCTTTACTACCAACCCCCTTACCACAGCCCCTTACCAACTTACTCCCCAAATTCCCTAGACGAGCTACCAAACTACCAGCAAGAAACTAAAGGTGCACATGGTTGCCTATGTTTAACGATTTTCTTAATTCATTTTTCAAATTCAAATGATCCAAATGAGATTTCGCGCCGCTGTTTTTTCAGCGCGAACTTTTGATTCAAACTTGGACACTACAATACGGATGCCCATAGGCAAAAGAAGAGAATATCAAAAATGATAATTCTAGATCGCAACACTTGTATGAACAATAATGCAACGTCCAAATTTTATGTATTTATTTCGTTAATGTAATATCACAGCATAGATAACAATCAGTAGGGACAGCTCGTGTCGGCGCCTTTGTTCTTTCTGACCCGAATTTTAAGCCGTCATGGATGGTCGTTGCCTAAACTATTCCTAGATGTCGCCACCCAATTTAAAAAGTATCACTTCATTTAAAATTTCAAAAAAATATTACAAAAAAAAATACATATTTGTCGACTCGCATAAAGTGCAGGTAATTGGTATGGGTCGACGCAGGTAAGAATAATTAAGGAATTCATGAAACCGGAAGTCCATAGGGATTAAGCGAAAAAAGATATTTGACAAAATGTACGGCTTGGGTCATTTTTACCCACGCGCGACTGCTTATGGGTTAAGCAACGTCTCAAAATAAAACTCAAGATTGTGTAGGTCAAAAAAAAATATATATATACATGATGAATAAAAAAATTGTTTATTGAGTGAAGGTCTGCTTATATAATTTTTTGTTACGTGTAGTTTGTTTCTTATTACTTTTATATTAAATTTTACCACAACAACGGAATCATATATAATAAATTTTTTATATTTATTTCATAACCACCGTTGTTGTTCGTTTGCGACGACTTTTTAAACAAAAAGTGTGTTATGTTTACTATCTTTTCCAAGAATTCCAAACACGAGGGAGAGAATAAGGCAGGCGCACAACAAGGATCCTGTATGAAAATTCATCGGACGAAGATTTTACCTTTTATTGTGAAAATTACATTTTTATACTATTTGTACAATTCTACTGGAAAAGCAGTCTTAAACAAGCAAAACCGGCAAAAATATTGTAACAAAACTGCCAAATTTCAAATATTTTAGACGTCAGTTGGGCGCCCTCATTCGGTCATAAAGCGAACGACCACCAACGAAAACGGGTCACGAAAAACGGCGAGCCGTCCCTACTGATTGTTATCTATGCTGTGGTAATATTTTTATGTAGGCAACCAACAATATAATCTATCGTGATTCTCTTAATTTTTTATTCTGTTTAAATCAATTCTACCAAATGTACGATCTACATTATATATTCACCTAATTTTCGTTTAAAATACACACAAAATCTGTCCATTTTTGTATAATATGAATTTATGTTACCTATAAAATTAACCAATCCTTTTAAAGAGATACGAAGCAGTGAAAGAATATTTCTGAAGCACACATTTTTCAGTTAACATTCTTTTAACAATTTTCTGAGATGAGATGACTTTCTTTCTGGAAAAAAATTAGTGTAAGTAGTTAGCGTTGTGAACATGAAACCAATGTTAGTGTCTTATCAAAATGTGAAAAAATCCTATGCGAAGTCACTATATTTTAATTGTTTAAAATGGTTCTATTACAGTTCCCCCTTAGCCACTGCTCGAGAGATAGAAAAATTATTAAACCCACTTCTGACTGTTAGGGGCGTAAAGTGACGTCACGTTATAAATCGATAAGAGGAATCTCAAATCAGTTAAAGGTCTTTTGTCTAGTGTCGTCTCATTGTTCTCTCAAGGGTCAGTAATCACATTTTTATGAAAAATAGTACTCGAACTCATCAATCATCTTATTGTTATTTATTAATTATTACCGATAGTTTCTCTTAGGTGTTGATCAATAAACACAATAAACAAAAGACTTTTTATTTGATTCGCACATGTTATTCATTTATTCATTTATTAATTAGTGCTACCACTATTATTATTATGGAAAATTTCTGTGTAGTGGTATCGCTATTTATACATATATAGTTTACTGTATGTAAACAAATGCGAGATTCCAACTTTATAATTTGAACACCTAAATGGGTAAAATCTTGAATATGTTACGGTTTGCTTCATAATTTTTAAATTAAAGTAAGCATAAATCAGTCGATGTATTTCTTTTTTCACTTCTTGTTATGGTGTTCACTACATCAAATTGATTCAAGAGATTATATTTTATATTTTCAGAAACTTACAATAATAAGTAAAACATTTCTTGTTTCTGGAAATAAAAACGAAAAAATAAAAACAAAGAAAGTATGATATTATCAATTTTCTACACATGGCATGTTATCTGTATTGCTTAAGAGTTCCGACACAGCAAAAATTGATCAAGATTTGTAACACAAGGACCTACATCAACCTTTATCAATCTGACATGATACAAAATACAAACAAATAAAAGCACTTAAACGTTAACACTGGTAGTTTAAGGATGCTTTATCTTTCTAATTATTTAGTGCACAATAACAGCTACGGAAAAATATAATGATATCGTCCTTCACTAGATAGTAGTCAAGTATTGGTAGTAAGTAAATAAATACTCAAAGCTCATTTAGACAACACAGTAATTTTTCTGCAAGAACTTTCTGAAACAAAACTTCCGCACTAACTCACGTAAGTACTCTTTCAAGTACAACTGCATATATCATGCTCATAAACGTCGTTGTTTTCTTATTATAAAAATTTGACAAAACAATATATGTAACGTGACCCTAACATGAGTTCATACCTTATGATATCGTTTAACAGGTCAAAAGGTCAGTTCTATTATTAGCAAGAAGATCGTTACTTGAATCACTGAAGTGTGCTCAAGATGAAACGCAATTTTTACTGGTGCTTTCTAATATTTTTTCTGAATATTGGAGACATATCAGGATTAAATCAGCCACAGACTGTAAATGTGCCTAAAGCAGATAAATATGAACCCACGTGGGACAGTCTGGACACTAGACCAATTCCTCCATGGT
This sequence comes from Zophobas morio, assembly GCF_036711695.1. Taxonomy (NCBI): domain Eukaryota; kingdom Metazoa; phylum Arthropoda; class Insecta; order Coleoptera; family Tenebrionidae; genus Zophobas; species Zophobas morio. The sequence continues at coordinate 14,816,762 of NW_026972129.1, read as the reverse complement.
TTGACGAAGTCAAAATAGGAATATTTTTACACTGGGGAGTTTTTTCAGTTCCGAGCTTTGGAGGCGAATGGTTTTGGGCAAATTGGCAAGGTAATTACCACGCTATCTTCCCAAGATCACTTAATTGTGCTATATGTTTGTTCAGATGATGATCCAGATGGAGAATATGTCAAATTTATGGAAAAGAATTATCCACCAGGATTTACTTACCAAGGGTTTGCCAAGGATTTTACAGCAGAGTTTTTCGATCCCGACGAATGGGCAGAACTCTTCAAAAATGCAGGCGCCAAGTACATTAACCGCTTAGTTTGTTTTCTAACTTTCTAATTAACTATCCAGAAAGTTTGGAACGAGCTGATATTTTTCGAAGTTAACATGGATTTATTTCAGGTATGTTGTTCTAACAAGCAAACATCATGAAGGCTACACCTTATGGCCTTCCAAATATTCGTTTGGTTGGAACGTTCACGACGTTGGACCTAACCGTGATTTGCTCGGTTTGTTCTACTAAATTGGTAACTGTTCGTCCTTATATGCTTATGATACCCACAGGTGACTTAGCTCAAGCAGTTCGAGCGAAAAATCTAACATTCGGACTTTACCATTCGCTCTATGAGTGGTACAACCCTATATACCTGGCCGATAAGAATAATTCATTCACGACCCAAGAATTTGTGGATAATAAAATGCTGCCAGAGATGTACGAAGTTATAAATAACTATCAGCCATCAGTTCTTTGGTCCGATGGTGACTGGGAAGCCAACGATACCTACTTCAGGTCTACAGAATTTTTAGCGTGGCTATACAACGACAGTCCCGTTAAAGACGTAGTTCTTGTTAATGATAGATGGGGTATCGACATTCCTTGTAAACATGGAGATTTTTATTCATGTAAAGACAGATACAACCCAGGTCTGTCTACCATACACAAACAAAAATTGCAATCATTTGAAGACTAATTTTAGGTGTGCTGCAGCCTCACAAGTGGGAAAACGCGATGACTCTCGATAAGTCATCATGGGGTTTCAGAAGAAACGCAAGTCTCTCAGACTATCTTACAATAGAGGAATTACTTGAGACGTTGGCCCAAACAATAAGCTGCGGAGGTAACTTATTTTTTTAACGCGTCAGTGTTACTTGTTTTATTTCCAGGAAATATATTAATAAATGTGGGTCCTACAAAAGAAGGCACAATTGTGCCAATATTCCAAGAACGGTTATTACAACTGGGTTCTTGGCTTTCAATAAATGGTGAAGCCATTTATAAGAGTAAACCTTGGACTGTACAAAATGATACTTTAACCTCAGATGTATGGTATACTAGTGATGGTGACAAAAATGTTTATGGTATAGTTCTACACTGGCCAGATAAAAGTGTTCTTCAGCTAGGGTCGACAGTTTCTCTTTTTTCTGAAACATCTCCAACTGTTAGCCTACTAGGAAACACAGGAAATTTGACGGTAAATTAATTCAAGTTGTGTGAAAATATCATTGCTTATCTATATTATTATTTTTCCAGTGGAATGTTGATAGTGATCAAGGTATAGTCAGCATTGAATTACCCAATAAATCTACTGTAGCTAATCAGTGGGCTTGGGTGGTAAAGATAACAAGCAGCTAGACACTAAAGCTGTTGTTATGGACAGTGTTTTCCAAAAATTGGGTACAATTTTCTAGATAATTGTTATTGTTTCGTGGAAAATATTGTTTACAAAACTGCAAATTTAACGTTCTGTGTAGCATAATTGTAAATAAATAGACAAATTCTGTAAAAACGTACTTCATATTTCTTTAACTAATTACATACATATATGAAACTGAAGAACCTATTTCGAATAATTGGTGAAAAGTTATTTTGACAGAATTTCCCTCGTACCTAAACATATCCAGCATTTTCGAGTTTTTACTATAGACATCATCAACATTATTGCAAGGACATGTATGTCAAGTTGAATTGGTGCAGTGTAATACCATTGTTTAAGTATGGTAATACTAAAAATAATAGTATTGTATTTCCAAACTTTTCTGGGAAAATGGAGTGAGCCGTTCCTGATTTAATCAACAAAATAAATTGACTCATTCATTAATTTTTTTGATCCACCTGTATAAGCAATTCTAAAAAGACGAATTCAATGATAAATGACAAGTAAAAACTTTTTACACTTTTACACATTTTGGGTAGAATTTATTCGGAAAAAGTTTGAGATGACGTCATCAATTTTTTCGGGAGAATAAACAGATATATTTTGATTAACAATTTACCATGCTTACAATAACGCTAAAACGTCTGCACGATTTCAGAGTATTCAGTTTTGCAATTCTAGATTTATTCAATAAAATAAATTCAATGATTCATTAATTTTTTTGAGTGACCCTGTATAAGCAAATCTAAAAAATGAGATCCTTAATTTGATCAACAAAAAATTGATCCAACGCTATAAGTATAATCCGACAAATTCAGCTCTTTAAAATAAAATTATAAAATTTGATTTTACGATCTTCGTTTTATGATAACCGCTGTAAAGTAGAAACATAAGATAAGACTGATTTTGGTAAATGGCACCCTCTAAGAAAATAAAGGGCTAGTACTTGTTAAGATAAGAATCATCTTGGCAAATGATATACCCTTTAAGAAAATAGGGGGCCGGTGGGCGGTGTTTGTACTTCCTAAGATACGACTGATTTTGGCAAATGACATACCCTCTAAGAAAATAAAGGGCGGGTGGGTGGGGCTAGTATTTGTAAATATAAAAGTGATTCTGGCAAATGATATACCCTTTAAGAAAATAGAGGGCGGGTGGCCAGGGGTAGTATTTGCTAAGATAAGACTGAACAATATCCAGAGTAGTTACTAGAACGTAGAACGTGTGTAGAAAAAACTGCCCCCCCCCCCCCTCCATCTCTTTTCCCCATTTCACTGACGTATTTTATTTTCTGTAAAATGGATATTTAAAATAAAGCCAGAAGTGGCCCCGCCCACCCACCCCCATTCCGTTTTGATTGCTCATTTTATTGGCCCTTTATTGCTTGCTTACAAAAACCCTGTAGGAATTGATAAATTGATAACTCAACCACCAGGATTCCACTCGAACTGGGAGATTAAGGTAACAGTTGAGTTTTGGGTCAAAGGGTCGGGGGAATTCCGTTAGCAAAATGCCGACAATTCAATAACCGAAATTTATTTTTCTGCGTAAATCATCAAAGAACAAAATTAGTTCGTGTGTTTTTGTAAAGTGAAGTTCAAAAGTGTAACATTGTTTAAAAATTGTTTATTATCGTCTTTAAAGGGCAAGTTAAGGGAATTTTTCGTCCATTCCGGATGGGTGGGGCTAGTATTTGTAAAGATAAGACTGATTTTGGCAATATCTATCTAGGAAAACAGAGGGAGGTGGGCGGGACTAGTAGTCCTAAAAACAAGACTGATTTTGGTAAATGATATACTCTCTAAGAAAATTGAGAGGGGTTGGGCGGAGCTTGTACTTACTAAAATGAGACTGCTTTTGGCCAATGACATATCCTCCATGAAACTAGAAGGCGGGTGGACGGGGCTAGTATTTGCTAAAATAAGCCTGAACAATATCAAGAGTATTTACTAGAATGAAAAAGGGGTATAGAAAATACTAGAGTGTTTTAAGTTCTAAGTACTAGCCCCATCCCCCCTCTATTTTCTTAGAGGGTAATCATTTACCAGAATCAGTCTTATCTTAGCAAATACTAACCCCGCCCACCCTCCCCTCTATTTTCTTACAGGGTATGTCATTTGCCAGAATCAGTCTTATCTTAACAAGTGCTATCTAAGAAAATAGATGGGGGAGCGAATTTTCTATACCCTTAGACACAGGTTTCTTGCGAAGGTCACATTTAATATTTCCGGTACTATAAAGTATTTGCTAAGATAAGACTGATTTTGATAAATGACATACCCTCTAAGAAAATGGAAGGCGGGTGGGTGGGGTTAGTATTTGCTAAGATAAGAGTGAACAATATCAAGAGTTGTCACTAGAATGAAGAACAGGTTTATTTATGTTTATACATCGAAAAAATGTCACGTAGAAGTTCGTCTGATTTGAATGAGTTTGTCTTCTCAAAACGGGACTAAAATTATTAATTAAATCACAATCCAACAAAATGTTCTGAATATTATAAATCTTATTTTATCGTTATTACATAAAGACGTGTGTATTCTTCACATTTTCGAGAAATTTTACACAAAAAAAATGAATTTTTTGTGTCTGCAACCAACAATATAGTAGAAAATGATAATACGGTTAAAAAAAAAGTGGCTAATGACAATGAATTATGTGACATTGACATAAACGTCTTATTCCCATCTTTTCCCAGTTTTTTTTTTTTAAATAAAATAGTACCAGAGAACTCTTAAATTTTTCGCCCATTATAGCAATATATTTTCAAGTGTTGTTAAATACCCGGCTATTTTCAAAAATCTGGATATTTAACCAGATACATTTACTGTCAAATAAAATGTCACACAACTTGAGTCTCAACATTATCAAAAATAAATTTCATAGCTTACTAGACGAGTTTTTTTTTCATAAAATATGTTAAACGTTAAAAAAACAATAATAAAATAAAATGACCTTTATTAATCAAAGTAGACACACAACAAAAAGCAAAGTAAGTGAAAGAAACGATTAATTAGGTACTACTAGAATAATAATTGCGCTTATGTAATTTGTTTTTAATATTTAACTAACACAGTAAAAGGATAAAAATGTAGCTTTTTTGGATAAAATAACTGGATACATTGTTAGGTCTAAAGATACAAAAATACTTTGCTAATATTTAGCAATAAACAAATATCAGGCATTTCAATATAAAATGTACACATCAGTGTATATAAATCTTACCATTACCCCACTACTGTAATTGACCAACTTCATAAAGGTAAGCACCAAGTAGTTTGGTCTGAAACATAAAATAGAAATAACTTAATAAATGTTATAGCATTAGTAACTCACTCCTTCAACATAGTTTCTTATATCAATTTTTTCGTTTTGAGAGTGAGCACCATCATCTCCAGCACCAACTGGCAAAAGAATAACATTTTTTCCAGTTGCTTGTTGGAATGTCAAAGTCACTGGAATTGAGCCACCCTCACGTGTAAAATCAGGCTCCACTTTATACACATGTTTTGTGGCATTAAAGCCAGCAGTGTAATGAGGATGGGTTGGATCTTCAGTCCAGGGATTTCCACCATCAGTCATGTATGCCTATTGCAGGTAAAAAATGATTTCCCTACTCATTTAAATCATTTGACTTAAGTACTTACTTTCATTTTATTAGGACTTCCATATTCTTTCCATTTCTGCTCCAGGTAGTCAACAACGTACTTCTCTGTTTTTTCAGGCGTTTGATTTGGAACTATTCTAATAGAGAACTTTCCAATGACTTTCCCAGGAATAACAGTTTTGGCTCCCGGTTCAGCAAAAGCCCCTTCTATACCATGAATAGACAAAGATGGATATCTCCATCTATGCATCAGAATCTGTTCTTTATCTTCATTATGCAAAAGTTGGGTGCAACCAACATCACTGCGGTAGTCATTTACATCAAAATCAATTTTTTTATAAATGTCACCCTCTGTTTTTGACAGGGGGGCAACATCATCATATATTCCAGTCACTTGAATTCTTCCATCTTTATTTACTAAAGTACTTAGTAAATAAACCAAATCAGTCATACCTTCATGCCTGTCAATTTACAAAAATATTAATATCTTTACATTTCTGTGTTGGTGTAAACTTACACAGTACCCCCAAAAACGCCACTGTGCAAATCTTTAGCAGCACACTCAAGTTCAATGAAGAAATAGCACACCCCTCTCAAACCATAAGTTACACAGGGCTTCTTGGTACCCAGCCAGTAATTATCAGAAATGCATACATAATCCACGTTATTCAAAAACTTTCCTTTTTCAGAATTAACCAATTCATCTAATCCTACACTTCCAGATTCTTCCATTCCCTCAAAAATGAACTTGATATTGACCGGAATATCAATTTTCAATTTCTGATAGCATTGAATAGCATGCAGCCAACATAATACTGGTCCTTTATCATCAGAAGAACCTCTGCCATACAATTTGCCGTCGCGCTCAGTTAAAACAAAAGGTTCTGAATCCCAACCATCTTCTTTAAGGGCGGGTTGGACATCCAAATGGCCATAAATCAACACAGTTTTCTTTTTTGGGTCTGTTCCCAAAGTGCCAAAAACTGCTGGTGGCAAGTCAATAACTTTTCCGTCAGGGAGAGTCTGTTTTCCCAATTCTCTTAGTTCGGTGGTGATGCTCAATTTTTCCATCATTTTTTGGGTCCATTCTACCATTCTTCTTACTTCCCCTCTTTTCTGGGGCCATGCTGAGACTGACTGAATTGCTACCGCTTCTTTTAGGGTGTTAATAAAGGATTGCTTATTTTTGTCTATTTCACTGTACGAAAATAGAGTTTTTAATTGTTTTAAAACTAATCATTTTTGAATTAAATGTTTAAATTAAAATTAACTTACTTGAAGAGCTTTTGCAAAGGTTCCGGGAGAGACATCGTAGAAATAAAATAACAAAATAGGTTTTGTATAAATTTCTAAAATGTGGGATTGTAAGGTTGAGGTTATCGTCCTATTGACAACTGAACACGATGCGATGACACGTCGCAGCCTCCTAAAAATAAATAGCATGTGACAGTTCTACATGTGATAAAAATGAACAGCGACATAAACAGTTAGGTGTTGCTGATTATGATTAACCTTGAACTTTAACACTACTAAATAGGAGATTAACAACAATAAAAGTGGACAACGGAAAATTAAATAAAGATTAAGCGTATCTACATAAAAGAAATTAGGATTGAAAAAATTGCAATGCGGGTTATTCCCTTATCCTAGTAATAAAGCATAATATTATTTTGTAAAATACACTACAGTTCATACTTTAAAGTTTAAACGTACTAAAAAAATTATAGTCATACCTACTATATATTTAATAGAGGAGTCTACGATATTTTAATAAGAGAATTTACTATGTCCTATATAGGGTGGTCAAACTACTATATGTTTGATCTCGATGCTAAAAACACAGTGAAAGAAACTCCCGGTGCTACAAGTACACAGCTACAAAAGAGCCCTAATTGTGTTCTAGAAATATCATATCAGTTATAATGTTGTATTTCTGTTATTTGCTTTGCTGTTTCTTTAACACTTTTCGGAACATAGCAACCCTAGTCATGGATCTTCTATAGTTCGATGTCGACAACTATCACTACAGATAATAAATAAATATAAATAATAAAATTAGGTATATATGAAATCGAAGTGGAATTTAAATTCCTCGTCGTAGTCTATCACCTTTCTTCGATGATTTAACACCATTGACAGATGATATAACACACACACCACATCTCTTTACCCAAAAAACCTGCCGCATATTATACTCTATATCTCTCTTAAAATTCCGAGTAAGAAGTGATTAAGCGTGAAAACATAATAACGTAGGTATTTTCCATCCAGAACTTTCGTTGTTATTAAAGTGAGTTAAGCTTGAAAGACAGCTGATTGTGTATTAGAAAATCGCTAATTAACTGATCTCACAGTAATTAGTAATTACACTTGTTGAGAGGGATAATGGCGTCGAATGCGATTCAAAATACCCTTGGTGAAATTACAAACATTACAAACTGCCTGCGCTGTTTTACAAAACTGTGTAAAACTGCCAATTATAGGGGTGGCATTTTGCTAACATGCATGGTTGCCTACGTTATTGAATGTTTTTTTTATTTTTCAAATGCGATTTCGCGGCGTTGGTTTTTTCTGCGTGAATTTTAATTTTTCAAATCGGGGCACCACAGTCTAAACATTTTTTATAATTTATCTCAAGAAGGTTTACCTAATTTCTACTTCAAAAAACTAAGATAAATGATACATTTCTGTAAAACTGAAAAAACAATTATAAATTGTATCACGAAAAAATTTCAATTTTCTACGAATATTAATTGTTCGTTCAATTATTGAAGTTATCTTTTTTTGATAAAACACCATATTTTTATCTGCGTGTAGGTAGCTACCATTGAAGAGCAAATTGTTTCTAAGGAACAGCATATTCATACATTTTGTGTATGGTAAAGTTCAGTATAAGGTGCGAAGATACAGATTAACTGATAATAACATGTAGTGAGTTAATTGATATCAGGTTTTAATATCTATTCAACTTGTTTATTAAAAAACAGACTTATTGTTTTCTTATAAAAGCTTTAGAACTGTTATAATATAACCAAACAGATTTTTTATCAATTTTGTGAGAATAAATATTCAAATTTGTGTTTTTTTAGCACATTTTGACATAAAAACGGTTTAAATTTCTGTTTTCTTAATATGTGTACTTACGTCATCTTTTCACGACCAGAAACTTCTCCTTTGGTTTTCTTTTTTGATTAATACAGTGGCGTAACAATCAAACTGCGGGCCTGTGTTCTACAACACTGTGGGGCCCCTAATGAACAGCGAAATAAAAATATTTAAAAATACGAGTATAATGAGTAAAGAATGAGTAGATTGCAATTAGCGCTAACGTTTTATTAAAATCATTCTACCTGAAACATTGAATTAAAAAAATAAACTACAATAATTACCTGAAGACATATAATTAAAATATATACAATATTAGAAACTAGCCGACCCGGCAAACGTTGTTTTGGCATTTCTAGTGAATATTTTGGTACATAGTTAAATAAAAAATTAAATTAAAATAAATACATAAAAATTTATCGTACGACAATGATTATATTCAATGGCCATCTTGCAACCCTATTGCGCATCTGTGGATGAAAGCAAAGATACTCATATCGTTATTAAAAAATGGGGGTTATATGTATTTTTTGATGCCAAATCTTAAAAAAATAAAAATAAAAAATGTCTAAAAAATAAAAAAAGTTTGGTGGGTCACCCTTATCACTTACGGGTTTAAAAAATAGTTTACTAGACCTACCGAATATACACAAAAAATTTCATGAAAATCGGTCAAGGCGTTTCGGAGGAGACACCAGAATTATATATTAGATTATTTTAGAAAAAAATTCATTACCATAAAAAAGGTTATACTGAGTCGGCCTTAAAAGATTGACGTATGCTGTCGCGGACTTTTTTTAGAACTTTTAGAAGGGAACAATTCCATCATACATGATTTTTATGTAACTTTAACCGTTTAATAAGCAGCGTAAGCAACGGAAGCTGTCAAAGGACGAATAATTTTCCCGTTTTTCCGATATTTTTCATTGCTGCTTCGCTTCTATTAATCATAGGGTGATGTTATATAATCTATAACCTTCCTTGATAAACGGACTTTCCAACACAAAAAGATTTTTTGAATTCAAACCAGTAGTTTCTGAGATTGGCGCGTTCAACCAAACAAACTCTTCAACTTTATAATATAAGTAAGTATAGAAGTATAGAAGTATAGATAAAATGCCCATTTTTTTTTAATCTCAAAATTGTTTTCTTCTTGCTTTTCAATGGGGACAAGTTGATACAAAATTTGACACATCTAAGCTTCTAGCAATTTGATTTCCATTTGAGAGATTCAATGAAGGTAATCTACATTGGCTCATTGTTTCTTAAAAAATTTTTAGTCATTTTTAATTTCGAAAAAGATCTTTCCGCTGAAACCACCGAAAGAGGTATTGTAAGATAAGTGAAACATGCTGTGATAATTTCAGTGACACTAGTACAGGTAGGTCATTCTGTAATAATTTCCCAGTCCAGTTTTTTTCTACTTAAAAAATTAGTTGTAACATACGTCAGATATATTTTATTATTCCAAAAAAGCACCACAAGTACAAAATTAAAATAGTTTTGAAAATACGAAAATTTTCATAAAACACAACTGAAACTGATTTTTTTTCACGTTTTATTACAGCATGAAGTTTCACTGTAGAACTGAGGACAAAATTTAAGTATTTTGTTGTCTTGCATCATAAATTAGTCATACTTTTGTCGGATAAAGATTGGTAATTTACTACATGGGGTGTTAAATTTGCTACAATGGGATTGCGACACTGCAACAGGTTTATTACAAAGAGATGCTGCTGCGTTTTCGACCGCCGGTGCCGGTCGCTAAAACCCGAGTTTATTGAGTCTATGATATTGAGATGCCGCCCTTTGCAGCAAAAAATTCGTAAATAGCAATCGACCATCGATCCTGGGATTACCGCACATTTTCGAATTTTTTATTTCAGGATGTAATTTGGGCAATAATATAAAAAAAATCTAATAAAAAAATGTTCGTGTGACCGGACCGGGCCCCTTGAAGCAGCGGGCCCGTGTTCCGCCGAACACGTGGAACACCGGTAGTTACGCCACTGGATTAATACATTTAGTTTTCTTTGTACAACACGATTACTCAATAACATATTTCACATGGTAATTTCTCGTGGAAAAACAGGGATTTTACAATTAAACTCCGCCCCTCGGCTTACAATGAATAAAAAAAATCATCACAATTGGGACACGGGGGGGTGGGCGGGGCATATATTTTGCCTTTTTTTTTTCTCTTAATATACACAGCCATCTTTTCATAACAAAACTTAAAACATGGTTAAAATGGTTTTTGCAAATCAAACATAGATTTTGCAAGAATGGGGGGAGCCTATTGCAAAATCTATATTTCCTTATACAAATTTTCCATTTTAAACATGTTTTAAGTTTGATGTTGTAAAACGAAGTCTGCAGATATTAAAACAAAAAGGTAAAATGTAAGCCCGCCCACCCGCCCTGTCTCAATTGTGATGATTTTTTTTATTCGCCGTCAACCAAGGGGACGAAAATTAACTGTAATTTTGCAGTATTTACTTATTTCTTTACAAAAAATTAAAAATGAGTATCGTGTTGTAAAAAAATCATCACAATTGAGATACGGCGGGTGGGCGAGGCTACATATTGCCTTTGTCTTAGTATGTGTAGACTTATTTCGACAATAAGTTGCTTCATATGTCGTGAAATGATTTAAGTATTTACCCTTGTTTTACATTTGTTGTAATATACAAACAACTAAATATTTTTTATTCTCATTGTCCATGTTAATATCTTAAAAAAAAAAATTCTACATTTGCTTCCAACTCGATAGAAAAGATTTTGGAATATTATTAAGACATAGGATGAACCGAAATAGTTCATATATTCGAAAGAAGCTCAGCCTCTAATAGTAATAGGGCGTGCAATTTATTTTTAAAATAATGATGTTGGCAACACCAATGCGTTCCTCGTTGAGTTTGACATAAAAAGTCAAATAGCTGCAATGCCAACATTATTATTTTAAAAATATATTGCACGGTCTACTAGAGGAGTTGTTTTTCGAATATGTATATAGTAGATACAGAGATATTAAAAAAATATATACCGGGTGTCTGGAAAATTGCGGATTAACTCTCCGCTACGGTCTTAACAATCAACTGGTGAGTCTGGGAAAAATAGTAAAAAAAATCCTTCTCACATTTTGGGTCAGTTATAATGATTTTAAAACTGCTTCTTTTGCTACGTTTAACAACTAAACCACTCATTCATTATCGGAATAACTAGTAGTAAAACTTTTAGTTAATATTTTTCTCGCCCATGACCATGTTTAATTACCATTTCAGTTGGAATGCACAAAGATATGGCTGTGTTGTTTTTGTAATAATTTGATAAATTTCCATTTGTCAACAATGTTTGCCTGATATAAAGCGAAGGTGGATTTCAGTCAGCATCGATACTAGGAAACCAGAAAGTAAGCCGGAGGTATTCACGCATTAGGTGTGTACAGTGTTGCCAATTTTACTTTTATAAAATCACATTTTTTTCGTTATCTGCATTATAAAGAATTTTTTAATTATTTTTTTGGGACTCCCGAAACCCCCGTACATAACGTACTGAAGAGTTAATCCGCCATTTTCCAGACAGCCGGTATATAGAAAAAAAATCCTTTATTTGCGAGTTAATTTATTTTTTGTCTACATAATTTTAGGTCAACGTTTTACTAATATTGACGTATTTTTAACTTACAATTTAACACTTCTCATTGGTCTGAACTTGAAATATAAATTTTTATTATCTAATAACACGTTTATAATCATGATGAATTGTTTTTCGATCATGTGGTACAGATACAAATATGCATAGAAGGTACAGAGAAATTTAATATCATTTATAGAAAGAAAAAAATCTTTTATTCGCGACTTTTACCACTATTTATTTTTTGTCTATATTTTTTGCACTAATTTTGATGTATTTTTGTTTCTATTACGTGAAGTAATGTTTATAATTTACAATTTAACTTCTAATTTGTAAATTTTTATTATCCAATAATACGTTTATAATCATTTCAACGGATCAGTGATGATAACGCAAAGCGTAAAATTGATAAAATCCCTATAAATTTAATACCAAAACATGAAAACAACCCTCTGCGACTAATTAAAAGCTTTGTTTTAAGACCAATTAATTTTCTCAGTATGTATGTAACGAATGTGAGTCTTCAAAAAATTTATTTTAAAAATATGTCAAGAAAATAATAGTTCACAGTTTTTGTCGTACTCAAGTATTTTGATCCACAAGCAGGTGAACCATAAGAGAAATATTTTTTATTAAACGAAAACAATACGTGTTCATAATACAAATACAGTCACTCACAAAAACGGGACAAGAATTATTGACAAGACAATTTGTAATGACTGATACTGACATCTTAATATCGATAAAATGACAGTTAAACGTCTGTCCTTGTCGCTTTTTTGATGCAATTACATGTATGTATTTTTTCAAATTTTTTATAACTAGTGATGAAATATTTTACGTAGGTAACTAGTTATAAAATATAAAAAAGAAACTAACGTTAGCAAGCTCGTACCTCCGTTTTAGGATTTTTAGCCACAAGTGGTAAGTATAGGATTTTAAGAATTTATAAAATTGAAATTCATCTGTTAATAACAAAAATTAGAAAAACTCTTGTACATAAACGCGCTATAAAAGCCCCATTTTGTGTAACTCGTGTGAATTGCTTGCTTTGTTCGTTTCGTAAAATTTAAACTGGTTACATGAAATGAAGCTTTTGATAACTGGTTACCTAAACAGCTGTTGTTTAACTAAAATTAAAAATAATTCATATATAACTAAAAAAAACTTATTATTTCACTTAAAATCTTCCTCATAGATGTATCAATATGCTTGATACAACGTAGATAACATACCAACACTTTTTTCCGCTTTTGTGTGTTGACCGATTTAATCAACAAATAATTACGCTAGATTAAAGTTGTATTGTTAAATTATTACACTTGCAACAGTATCAAATATATAAAATGTGTGTCCTCTTTCAAGTTCAAACCGTACTAATAATAGTACATAATTGCAGATTACATTATGTTAGTGCATACCATTAATAATAACAAATGTGTATAGTAACTATTATAATTACGGTACATACCTTAAGGTAATTTTAGGGTTTAAAAATCTAAAAGCCACTACTTGTACTTGCTGCTGCAGGCAATGTTTGTCACTAAGTGGAGTTTGGAAATGCAATAACAAGAAAATATATGTTATCGTTTTATCTATTATCACTTAATCGTTTTTAAACCACTATATTTCATTTTGTTTTTCAATGTAACAGTGTTAATCATAGCACTTAGTAAATAAAATTATCTAATGGAAATTCATTAAACGATGAGTATCTCTAAAATTGTATAACTATAACAGGTAAGATAAAAGCACTTTTAGAAAAAGTCAACAACGAAGTTAAGAGCGGTAGCAACTAATCTACTTTGTAGTATTTCTGATTTCCTATAAAATCGTATTACAGGTAAAAAAATGCAGTCCATTAGAATACAAACTGCTATTGTTACAAAAAAAAATTGCATAAAATACCGCTTACTATGAAGATAATGTAAACTGACCTTCCGACACCTTTGTCTTACCATTTTTTTAATTTCTCAAATTCTTTCGTTTCGACTGGCGATAATCTAGTCACTATTTTGGCAATTAAAATCGATATTCGATAGATTTATAATATAATAATCTCTGAAATTATAAAACCGATTGTTATTATCTCAAAATATTGTTCAATAAATGTTATTTAAAGTGTGTAATATGACGTGCGCCTTAACCACAGATCCATGTCTACATTTAAAATTTCATACATGACTTATCCTAAAAAATAATAATAAAATCAAAAAGTACCGGGTCGGACGGAGTCTTGGGTTGGTCTGGCTTGTAAGTACACAATTAACTTATTCACATTCATTTTCTGTAACTAATAACTTATAACGATCATTCAAATAGTATTTTGCTCGCGATTTTATTTTGTAATTTAATTTTAATAAATATATTTTGTTGAGTTAAGTCTTGTCATTTATTATCAATCAACAACGCGGAACCTAAGCCAAACAACAACTTTTGATAAATTTATCTTTAACCGCAGTCCACAATAGTTGTTTACCTATGACCTTATACACAGTACACAACGGTTACATTTCTTTAGACATGTGTTGTCACTTGAATTCTTTTATTTCAAATTTGTGGGAACTCATAAATCTAAAAAAAACTTTTTAATTTTGAAGTTCACTTTTTCGTTAAATGTGCAAATATTAATCTTTGACAGGCAGAATTATAATTTAAAAATAATGTTTTTAACTTCTTTATGTTACGCGCAGTATGAAAAAATTAAAACTCTGCTTTACTGTAGATTGTTGTTTACAATTTTGGTTTTGTATGTCAACAAAGAAAGTGACAATTTTCCTGCTAATCGTAAGTGATAGGCTACCTACATAGATTTAATCTCGACTTATATTCATAGGAAATTTCAAAAAAGATTTTATCACTTATCTCAGTCGGGTTTATAGAATTCGTGTTCTCAAAACCCCAAGTTAAATGATTCATTTCTGAAAAATTGAAAGTGACGGAGTGTAAATTCTACCCTGAAAAAAATTAAATTTTACAACGAATGTTATTTTTGCTATAATCTGTATTATTATTCCGAAACACGATGAACACCGGTACTTTGGAAAAATTAAAGCTCTGTTCTGTGGCGATTACTGTTTTGTCAATAAATACTGGCAATTTTCAAATATCAATGTTAAAAAATAAGTTACTTGATGCATTTTTGGAAAATTGAAAGTGACCGATCGTAAATTATACTTCGAAAACATCTTAATTTTTCTATTAATATTATTTTTTTTTCAGTCTTTATCATTACTCCGAAGCATGCATAATCGTTTGTATACAAGTGTCCGTAAATTTATATAAACACAAATTTATATATACACAATAATTTTCTTCTTTTTTTGGATAATTTAGCTTCTAGAAACAAGTGAAATTCGTAAAAGTATTAAGTTAAGAATACCGGTTTTTGATCTGAATTTAGATCTACCACGCAAAAATAAGTTATTTCTAATGAAAAGCATTTAATGCATAGGTTTTACCAGGCTTAACCTAAAAAAATAAATTTTACATATCAAACTTTACAATTTTGATTTTAAAGATTCTAGAACGTTAAGCAAAAATTATAAAGAATTCAATCACAAAGAGAGAAACGGAAGCAAAAATTAACAGTAACTGAACTAAAGTATTTTTTGTTTTTATTTCGAATATCAAACTTTTTTACATTAGTGCAACATATGTCTCACACATTTATGCATTTATTTATGCTTTATGCAGTTGGTGACAGACAAAAATCACTGCTACTACACAAACCACTCAAGTCTGTAAGATCTCGATTGATCAACGTTACCAACTTAACTGCACCCGGACTGCATTTATGCAACTCAATCAACTGCACATGACGTTTAATTTTTGGTGGATGCGCCGGTTTACTCCTGAAGAAAGTTCACGTCATTTGGGGTGCATTCTTAGATAAAACAGAATCAGAAACGTAACTTCTTTGCTAAATTTTCTAGCAAAAAATTAGGGCGGTAATAAAATTAAAAAAAAATTGTTTTGGTGTTTCAGTTAAACTTAACGATGTGCGTTATAAATACATATGTACAAAAACATACCTAATTATGCTGAAAATACAACATTTTACACTCATCGATCGACGATAGCGTAGTATTCATTACCTACCAAACAATCTACTTTTGATACTTCTAGTGGTTTAATCATAATCTGAATAGATTTCTCCATCCTATTCTGAATTTCGCGGTCTTTCTACCTTGCCCTCTACCGACGCTATGACGATTCCACTTTTTGTGTTGCTAAAACTACTACGAAGAAATAATTTCTCCATAGTACGAGTGCAAAAATTTTCATTCTTACTTTGTCTGAGCAATAATTAGTAATTACTTAGAATCCTCTCTGTTATTTGTGCATATGGTGAATCCGCCACACCTTAAATATGTACCTAGTGACCACAATGTAACAAAGATTATTGATGTGGTGGCAACAACGTCCACTCGTAGTAAGGGTTTGATTTACATGTCACTGGTGTATCCCAATTTTATAAATTTTCAACAGATTTTTTTTAACAGTATTATTTAAATAATTTATGTTATGGCAGCCCCTAAGATAATTTTTGAATTATTTTATCTTAAAACCGAAGTGAGGAATGTTTCAGAAATTTTAATAAAACACTGCCACTACAATTTAAATATTCCGGAACGTCGAATTAAATTTATTTGTTTCTTCCCCCTAAAAAGCTGATGACGTCATGTCAAAAATTCATTAAACGCTTGCTGAAAAAAAAATCGTTATCTCTGCTTTGGTTATACACATGCATATTTTTTAGAATTGTTTATAGAGGATATTTCAAAAAAATTAATGAACGAAGTAATTTATTTTATTGATTAAATCAAAAACGGCATACCTAATTTTCCCGAAATAATGGGAACACAATACTAGTGTTACACTGTATATATCAAAAGTAATATATTTGTTTCTGCTACAAAGTTGATAAAATTTTACTAAGAAAATTTCACTGAAAACATACAGTACATACGTTGACTTGTATCAATCTTTGTTTTTATTTAAACGCATAATTATTAAATGTGTATATGTATTTGTTTTGACGTAAAAACTACTGGCATTTTAGTAATGTAGTTGATTTTGGTTTTGTAACTGCCTACAAAATATTTCCAAAAATAATAAATATATGAACCAATGCATGTTTTCAGTGTTCTAAGAGAAAAAACACAACTATTTTTTTTATATTTCAGAAAAGTCCATTTAATTTCACTGAAATTCGTAGAACAGAGTAACATTATTACTGTGTTGCACATACATGTATTAAAATATTTAATCTTACGAAAAACTGTTATAAAAATCGTTACCGTAGAAGGAGAGAGTTCTCTTTAAAAAAACTTTAGATCAATTTCTCTACACTGCAGCCCGCGATGCGCTAAGAAAACACTAAACTAGACATTCAGAATGATCCAGTTACTGACTCCTTAGCTACCTTCTGAAAACGACAAGTTTATAATGTTTATCTACATACCTACAACAATTCTGTCTACATACACTTTATCAAGAAAAAATCAAACTTCTGTAATAAAATATAATTTATTTAAGAAAAAGAAAGTTAAAAAATTGTAATTATGACACTATTAAAATTTAAGCGTGTAATTAGGTACTTAAGTAATATAACTAGGCGAACTTGAAAAATTCTAATTTTTTATCAGTCAAAGAAACTAAAAAACTCCCATTTTGGTTTTGTAAACCTTTTAAATCTAAAACGCTTTCGTGCGCAGTAATAGACGCAACTTTTTGCCCTGTATTAATACTCCACAAAAATACACTTTTACAATTTTCTTGGTGTGCAGCTACATAATCGTTAGTATGAGATAAAAAGCACGATTTACTTAATAGCTTCTGCATGCCTCCTCCTTGGAATGTGTGTATAATATTGCAGTCAATTGAATTTTGATCTTTTTTATCAAACGTGCACAATGTATGTCTAGCGTATGTAATTCTACTGTTAGGTCTAGAAGACACCAATAATTGCTTACTATTTTCTTGGTATTTCATTGAAACAAATGGTCCCTCTAAAGAAATAGAGTGTCTCACGTACTCTGCATTCACATTCTCATACACCCACAAAGAATTCAATTTACAAGAAACAATGCCTCCTTGAGTTAAAACATCACCAGGTGATGATGGTATAGAAGCCACCGATACCACAGGCGACATATCACCTTCAATGGAAAACGTGGAAACGGGTTCTGTTAATTGCCTGATGTCATATTTGATCACAGATCCCGATTGTGTTCCAACGTACAAACATAAAGGATTATTTAAATCCCAACAACATGACCATAGTGGCATCTGATGGGGAAACTGATAAATCACCATGTTATCATGGTTATTTATCACTTTGAATGTTTTATCCATGGAAGCTGTAAGAACCCAGTTATTACTTTTATGAAAACAAATATCCCTGATTTGTAAGCTGTGAACTGGAACAAATGCAATGGTTCTATAATCTGAGATACTGATCTTTTTTAGCCCAAACCCCGAAAACAGATTTGTTGGTGACTTCATTGAAGCCATTAATAAATCCAATTCACATCTAGCATCAAACACCCGACTGCCTCCATATTTACATATTTCCATGGCTTTATCCATATAGAGTTTTACCTGTTCTATAGCAGGATTGATTAAACTAGGAACATTAACAACCCCTTGCCTAGACACATTTAACTGCGCTCTGAGTTGTGCAATCTCTTGATTTAGTAATCGCTCGCGGTAAACACGTGCTGATAGTTCAGTCTGAATTTTATTGCGCTCCTCTGTCACAGCTTCTAGCTGTTTCCTTATATTCTCAAGTTCTGTTGTATCTACAGCGGTCAGTTTTTTGGCATAAATATACCTAATATCATCTCTGCCCACCTTCTTTTTGCACGTGGGACATGTCTTCTTCTTTTGGGTACTCAACCAGTAAGTAATACATTTATGACCAAATAAATGTCCACACTTCAAAGCGCAGATTCTGTGTTCACCCGAGTTTGTCCAGTCATCGAAACAAATGGGACATAAAGAACCGTCATCTTCTCTTTCGTCATCACTGTATGTTCGTTTCTTGGAAGACTGATTAGGTGCATTTGTATCAGTACTTTGGTTACTCTCTTCGTCAAAATTTCGTGGTGATTGTGCCCGACTGCTGGCTACAGACACTGGAGCTGAAGTTCTGTCGCCGCCTTCATCGCTCGCTTCTTCCACAAGCTCCACATTAGCCACCTCAAGTGGATTTTCTTCGACAGTGTCTAAGACTTGCGGGTCAATGTTTCTTGCCACCAAAGCCAAAGGGTGAATTTCTTCAGCGGGTTGAATCACTACTTGTACGGCGTAATCCTCCACATTCTCGACTTCCATTCGATATTCCATCACGGGATTTTCATCGTAAACTGCAGCAAATTAAACGATTGGTTGTACGAAATGAAATACGAATTACGTTTATACAGGATTTTCAATCGCTGAACACTTACTTTCTTCGTTGTGGTTGCCGAGGTTCATAATTATTGCTTTTTGTTTAAAAAAGTCATCTTTTAAAAAATTGTAATCTAACCTCCAAAAACATCCACTTGTCAATGTCAACTTTATTTTGTAAAGGTTATTACACAGATACGCGCAACGGTAAGACGTAACATAGGGTTTTAAACATAAAAATCGTAACGCCCGATGTTTATGGTTAGGAAAACTTTAAAAGTTAAGCCAGTTTCAGTGAATGTCATTACGCGGCAATTTTTAACATCAATGATTTAAATATCGTATTATTTTGTTTAGTTTTTGTTTGTTGGTGGCACTGACTCGGAATTATTCATAAACGTAATAAAGTTCTACTTTATTTATCAGAGAATAATCTCACTATAAAATGTAGATTGGTATGTGTATGGAATTATTATGCATAAATACTGTTGGATTACCTTTGGATTTTTTTCTTGCGCTGCCATTGTCGAACCTGATCCAAATTTTTGGCGCGATGTCATTTTTAAACGTTCAAGAAAGTTAGGTTTTGCTTGTGACATGTTTATTATATATGCAGCCAACAATATAATGTAAAGCGAGAGCACAAGATGAGGTCATTTACTTTCCAATTCGCCTAATTTCAGTGTCTTATTATCTCCGAGAAATGGAGAGACTTTTATGTGTTGTCAAAAGCTGTAGCACAATCAATTATTACGTTGTGTTTTTTCTACTCCCCTATTTAAGACCTTCTTTAGCGAACGTAAATGCACGGCGCGCTAAACCATGCTTTAATCACAGTTTCATGGCTTTGACTCATTAAACACGGGTCGAAGATGCGTTCGGACTCGTTAATCACGTCTCGAGTGCGTTCGACGGTTTTCGTGTTCATTAAGCAGGACTCGACTAAAAACAATCTGAAATCAAGTGAGTGTTCAATAGTGACGTGGCATTTATTTATCACGAGTGGTTAAAATAAAGTCCGTTTTGATGGAGATGGATGCAGAAATTGATGACAAAGAAGGCATTCTCATGGATCCTCCGCTCGACATCAAAGAGGAAGTAGAAACAGCAACTACCAGTTTGCTTCCCGTAAAATCGGGAGGACAGTACGAGCGCGCGTATAAGCAGTTTATGGACTGGCGTCGTGAAAGAGACGATAATTCTTTCTCTGAGAATGTCCTGCTCGCGTACTTCCAGAGACTTTCTAAAAATATGAAACCATCCTCCTTGTGGGCGATTTACTCGATGCTGCGAACGACAATAAATCTAAAACACAATATTGATATAAAAACCTATACTAAGTTGTGTGAATTTTTAAAACGCATGTCAGCTGGATACAAACCTAAAAAGTCAAAAATTTTGACACCCCAGCAAATTAAAGAATTCTTATCAACTGCGCCAGACGAAAAATACCTATTTATAAAGGTAAGCAAGTTGTAGTATCATTTAATAATTTTTAAAATTTAATAATGTCTGGTGTTCTAGGTGGGATTAATTTTTGGAATAATGGGGGCTTGCCGGAGAGACGAGTTAATGAAAATCGAGGTAAATCATGTTGAAGATCTCAAGTCCGCACTTCTAGTTCACATTCCTGATACAGAAAGTAAGCCTGGACGTCAGTTTGTTATTGGTGGTAATTTCTATCACATTTGCAAAAAATACATGGATCTTCGTCCTCCACAACTAGTAAATGTTACACGTTTTTTCCTGAACTATCAACGAGGGAAGTGCACGAAACAGCCCATTGGAATAAATAAATTTGGCACTCTCGCTAGTCAAGTGGCGACTTTTCTAAAACTGCCCAATCCGACTTGTTATACCGGTCATTATTTGAGACGAGCATCGGCAAAGCGCCGTGGA
Source organism: Zophobas morio (assembly GCF_036711695.1). Lineage (NCBI taxonomy): Eukaryota > Metazoa > Arthropoda > Insecta > Coleoptera > Tenebrionidae > Zophobas > Zophobas morio. The sequence goes on along the minus strand of NW_026972129.1, from coordinate 14,795,477 downwards.
GGATGGCGTTCAACCTCAGTTGGAGAGAGCTATACAGACCATTCTCTAAATAATAAAAATCAAACTGGCAATAGAATCTTGAATATTGTAGGAAAGGCTGAAAATGTTAACAAAGACAACAGTGATAACGCTGATAATACTAATTTTGAGATATGTGGGTCTGCAGTTATTAATTTTGAAGTTAGTGAAAGTACAGTACAAACTCTAAATCAACCAGCTGAAAATGAAACAAAATTTGACTGCAAAAACTTGGGGAAAGCAACGATTTCTTTTAATAATTGCCAAAATTTCTCCAATGTGACCATTAATGTCTACTTACCTAAGTAAAAAAAGTTACAAAAATGTGTAATGTTCCTAATGTCTACAATTCCTAATAAAACAGTTAACAATAAATTGTATATTTATGGTTTTAGTTGTTTTAGTTTGAAGTAGTAGAAAAAGTATTCTATGTAACACGTTTATGAACTTCTTTAGACAGTCGTTTTTTAAACACTAGCTCCGTTCGTGCCTAAATAAACTCGTGACTAAAGAGGCACTTATAAAACTTGTTACATAATAATATAGGTACCATGAGATGATGCCAAAACCTGCAGATTTATTTTAATTTTAATTATCAATTAATACTTAACATTAACAACCGTAAAAAGTAGTAGTAGTCTTAATACCTAACCATAATTCTAATTTGTTTAAATTAAGTCATTATTATATTACTCTTGATAGTCTTGATCAAGAAACCATTTCAATACGATAAAAGTATTAACTTCATCGAAAACGCGTCGGTATTTTCTTTTATTATATGATTCAAGGTATTTCCGATATATCTTGTCGTGACTAAATTTGAATCAAAATTTTGCGCTGAAAAAAAACAGCGGCGCGAAATCGCATTTGAATAATTTGAATTTGAAAAAAAATTCAATCAAGAAAATCGTAAAACATAGGCAACCATGTGCAAGTTTAGTTCTTTTCTGGTAGTTGGTAGCTCTCCTAGGGAATTTTTAGACAGTATCTAGTGAGAGGGTGGTTTGCTAGAGGGTGGTGACGCGTCACTGTTGTTTTTGGTGTGAGTAAAAGTACGTGGTAAAACATTAGTTGTTTTGGTAGTTAAAAAAAGGGGGAAGCCTTTAATGAAAATGAATCGAACCGATAACGACGCCACAGTTTCCCCAAGACGCGAATTTTCGACCGACGCCAACACATAAAATAAAATGTTTTATTGTTTGCAAATTCACAGTTCATGTTAGGATTTTAATCGTTACTGGTTCTAACACAATTTACAGTCATGAGATTGTTCAGACAAGGCACTTGCTAGGAGAGCTCCTGAGATTCACTTAGTCAGGACTCATCATTTGTTTATCAAGTTATAAATAAGGATTCTGGGTGCTTATACTCAAGTGTTACATTATAATACTTCTTAATTCCTCACACAAAGTTGCTAATAACATTAGGTTCATTTATGGGAGTTAAATCAACCTAACGCTGTCCCACTTTGAGAAAAGGACTGTGGAAAGTGCGCTAGAATTCATAATATCGTGGATTGAGGGACGAGGGGATTAAAAATTTCTCGCCTTAGGCAGTTATCATCAGCATATTTCTCGCGACGCAAGATGCATTTTGTGTTTATTTATCATGTGTTTGTTTGGGATAAGCGAAGACAATTCATGATATAAACTCTCACAGCTAATTGTTTTAAGTAACCAGTCACTTGGATCAAGGCTAATTTAAGATCATGTAAATTCTTTGTTTGAACCGTTGATAAAGTGTGGCATAATTTAACATCATGTAAATTCTTTGTTTGAATCGTTGATAAAGTGTGGCAAATATTAAACTCATGTGATTTTATTAGCTTTGCAATTTTTCTCTATCTCACAACTTTAGTCTCAGCAATTTTCTTTGTTGTATAATTTAAATTGAACGTAAATTTTCATGCTCTGCAGTTGTTCCTAACCTCACGTAATTATTTTGTCCGCACAAGTTTTACTTCACACCAGACTTTTTTGTTTTTATAAATCTTTGCTAGTTATTTCTACCACGTAAATATTTTGTTGAATAATGCTTCCATCATATAAATTGTCTGATGTCCAATCCTTAGATCATATAATAAATAGATACCAATACTCAAACTGAAAGGTGTGACTAGACATGAAGCTATCTGTTGTCGTTTTCTACGTCCAGGGGAGTAGTATAATGCTATCCTTGTGTGATCACCACATCTTCATCTTTGTTATATGCATTTCATCTGTATATGTCTATTTCACTTCCATCCTTGTACCGCACCAGCGCAACAAGTCGCTTTTGACAGATGTTTCTTCTAACCTCTCTTTCGAGTTGTACAAAAAACAATTTTAGAATTTAGAACAAAGATCCTATTTTAAGTGATGTAGTCATAAAGGATCACAATTGCTGCCCAATAATTTACTATTGCTTTCGTTATCTACTGTGAATTATTTATAAAATCAAGCTGTCAACATCTTTCTTCCGAAGTTAGTTCAGACATACTTCCTAAAATTTAGGCGCGCAAAATTCAAATAGTGATCAGGCAAGGATAGCTTCATTGTAATCCCTCCATGCACGAGAAAGATGTGTGAAAGGAGGATGTCGTCACAGGCTGTCCTAGGGAAAGAACACGGCATGGTGGTATCTATTTATTATATGATCTAAGGTCCAATCTTAATCTCAGATGAAATTCTTTTCTGTTTATTGCTCTTTTTGCAACTTTAACATTTGTTCTATTGTAGTTTGACATCAGAGTTATTGAAAATAAACATTTAAAGAGGAATTGGGGTAAATAACACAGAAACACGTGGCAGAAGCGGAGGGCGCGGTTCCTTGTCGAGCTGGCGGGATTTATCGCACCACCTAGACAAAAAACGCGGATCTTAAATAGAAATCGGTGGAGCGATCGGGATGACGTGACGATCGGGGTTTGGCCCAATAGCCGGGATTTCCAACTACGAGTTTGCAACCGTAACGGCCTGCTCGGACGGCACGTTTCTTCACGATAGAGGGGTGCTGGGCGGCATGCTTGCCGATAGAGTAGAATCACCCTCGTGGTGGAAGAACAGCCACAACCAGGAGCCCCAAACTCCGCTCGTGCTACAACGCTCCCTACCAGCGCAACTTAGTCACAGCTTTTTTACTGTCAGTGGAGGAATAAATGATTTTGTGTCCTCCATATATTTTGTGTTTTATTTAGCGGTATTTTTCCAACCTTGGGGTCCATCACTTGCATCTGAACGTATTCCGCCACAAAAAAAAACACAGCGTAGGGTTCCATTTTGTTGGACGATCACAGCCAAGGCCAAATTTTTGAATTTTTGAAATTATCGTGCGCTTTCAATTTTTTTTCACATGTCAATTTAAGGCGGGATGTTTGGGTGATCACAATAGGATACTTAATTAGTTTAAATTAAGTAATTATTATATTATTCTTGATACCATTTCAATCGGATAAAAGTATTAACTTCTGGGAAAACGCGTCGGTATTTCCTTTTATTATATGATCCAAGGTATTTCAGATATATGTATTACCTCTATGTACAGGGTGGGTTAGTGAAAAAGGGACACCCTTAGATCTATATTGTATTTCTTACTTTATTCTTCTTTCAGTACCGTTCTGCTTTTATTCATCTTCATCTTGCGCCTGTGCAGATGTTTATTCCTAAATAGACGGATGATAAAGCAGCTTTCAAGACGAAAGGGTACAGGTGGTGGGAGTGCGCAGAACATTGTTTTGGTTTGGCCTCACAAATATCGTGCAAGCAGTGGCAGCGGCGATGAATATTTCGATTTTAAATATTAAAATATTATTGCGGTTAATAAAAATATCACTTTTCTATTTTATTAGCGTTGACATTATAGAAAAAGAATTTAAACAATTATTAGTGCTGTATTTGATGTATGAGTTGAATAAAAAAGTAAGTAAAAGAAGTAAAAAGGTAATTTTTAGTGAGCAATAAAAACTGTTAAATTAGGGTACAGTCGAAGCTCTAGTTATAAACGACAATTATGCTAGAATATGAACTGTGATTATTACTTCGATGTTAAAGACAGAAAACGTTAAGCGTTATTATAATCCGACTTTACGGTATCGATAAATTGTGCTAGAAAATAAAAAAACATATAATTATAGTCATAGGTTACTTATTCTCAGAGTTTTAAGCCCGCTTTTATCTAAAGGTTTAACTGTTGATTTAAGACTAGTCGACTATAAAATAGTATATGATACTGGTTTATAATGAGGGGTTCGTGAAATTTTTTACTCATGCTATAATCCCTCACATTATAAACTCGTTTAATAATTAAAAATAATAAATTTTGTGTGATAGATTATCATAATTTATTGTTACGCAAGTCTATTTTTTTAACAAACAAACAAATTAATTTATTTTTATTAAATGGTTGTCTGTATTCTTTTGTAGAAATTGCTCTTTTTTTAATTGTTTTTGAAAGAAGTACAACTCAGCCGAGCCTCCCTTCTCAATGCATCGATGTTACGCCACTGATGGCCCGGCTACAAGTCGCGCAACTTAAGCCCCGCCCCTGTACCCTTTCGTGCTGAAATTACTTCTAAACAATATTGCAGCAATTAAACACATGATTTTAAAGAGAGGGGGAACTAGGCAATTATTTGAGAAATCAAGTTCAAAATTGGCGCTTTTGCCATACACATCACGTGAGACAACATTTAACGAACATTGTTTTATTTGGCAACATCCTTATTTCAGCAATCGCGACGACATGTACAACACGTTGATTTTTAAAATTGAAATTCGTTTTCCTTCATTTCCTCTATTTTCACTCCATATTAGTTCACATTTCCCTTACGTCTAACAACGTACGTCTTACGTGCTACGTACAAATCGTACAATTGTGCGATAAGCTTTTACGTATAGTTCTGTCGCACTTTATAAATCCATAAACTCAAAATTGTGCAACCGTAATTACTTTTTTGTATAAGTATCACAACAAAGCACAAATAACAACATAGGGATAAAAATACCTACAACACTGACTTTTGGTTTTTTAATAACTTAATAAATAATACAATCGTTGCAGTATGTGAAAGATCTTGATTTTTTGTCGTTTTTTTAGGTCATTGACGTACGACTAAATTCGACCAATCTGACTTTGACAACAGGCCAAATTTTAAAATTAGCACACAAAAGATTTTTCAAACAAGTATAAATAAATAAAAAAGCAATAACCTGTAGATCTTTGGTCTTTACGTTTTAAATGGCGTGCTTTTATGGCTAGCTTTGAAAAAAAATAAAAACAATGTATGCAACGGTTGGATTATTCCAACTAATTTATTCGTGATTGTTTTATAAGTTTCGTAAAATTGCTTTCACATTGCCCAAATTTTTTACGGTTTGGTCGATGTTAGCGTAACAAGCCTCCAAGGAAATTACAAAATTTTATTTATAATTTATTTATACAATCAGGTATATAGCATCATGTGGCAATCCACTAAAATTCATAATTTGTCAATTTCATGTACTTTTTTGTTGTCGCTGCTGACTTTATATAAAGTAAATATAAAAAACACATGATATCCTGTAAACACGATTTTCTCCATTTACTCATTTTAAGTTATTAGGTTCTATGATAAATTACCATTGTATTATTGCACATTTGCGGGTTTTACGTAAAATTGCACCACAAAACATCTAATTTTGTTATTGTGAGCAAAAATCTCAGTACAGAATTTACTAGCATTTGAGTGCATAAAATCTCTTTTGGATTCTTAACTTTCATTGATCAGTATACAACAACTTCAACCATACATCACAACAAATAAATAATTTACCCACTTTTTTTAATTGAACAGTCCAATGGATTCTTTACTATTGGTCTCAGATGACCCTATTTAAGAACTCACTATTAGAATTATTAATCATTCAAGATACAAACTAGGGCAATGACTTAATCTGGCTAAAATATTCTCAAATTATTAAGGCATCATGAAGTAGTGTTATGTTCAACGTTTATATGCAAGATTAAATTTTTATTAACAGTATTCAATCGCCGATTTACAAAACCAAAACAGTAACTAATTATAGGAAAATTAGTATACAAAGTGTTTCATCCAATTACTACTAAGGTGCTAAGAAGCCTAAACTGCTGCATTTGAAAACTGGTGTTTCATACTATCAAGATACCAGTGTAATTAAATGAAAAACTTTATACATGTAGTAACTAACTGTAAGCTGAAACTGTAACATCAATAAATTTCAAACACCAATGTGACAAAAGTATAAAATACACTTTTCGCATCTGGAAACGATTTTTAACTTGGCCAAATTTTAAATTGCTAAACAAAAAATTTAAATAGTGTCACTGAAGTAAATGCAAACATTCCATCCCTTTTATTAAAATTAGAACTGAGGTCTGTAAATACATGATATCAAAATAATTTAACTTCATAAACAGTTATAGCATTAAAAAATGTGGCATGTAGATCATAATGAAACTGTTTGGAAAGGTTGTAGAGAGAAAAAGTAAAATGGCGGATTAAAAATATTTCACTAACTAAATATCTGCTCTGTTGCTCGTTCTATATCCCAGTTATATGAAGACAATGCGACCCGCGCTTGATGTTCTTCTACTCCCATATCAACTAGCCTTTTAATTTTATCATCACACTCTTTATTTACATGAGGACCTGGAAATTAACGTGCTACGATTATTTCAGCAAATACAAGAACCTACCGCCTGCATAAACATTTGTCCAATGTCTAGCTGTCATTTGAAACATTTCTATATTTTCTTTAAATTGTTTTGCTACAACAGCATCTTGTGGATCGTCTGGTTCTGCAGCTGACAGTAGTGCTTGCAATGACAACAGAACTGTCCTCAAAGTCATTGCGGCAGCCCTGGAATAAGTTTTTGTTTGAAAAGATACAAAAAGTCAAGTTGACACTTACCATTGGTCCTTTAATATATCTAAACAAATCGCTCCTGTTACTGACGATATATTCGGGTGCCATATTTTTGTGATGAATCTTACCTAAAAGACAGATATTGCCGAGTATGAATTGGGGTTAATTTTAAGTGCACGATTACCTTAGGTGGATTGAAGGGGTATGTTTCAGGTACTTTTATTTCTAACACAAAAACGCCCCCTTCATAGGCTGTATCTGGGGGTCCTGTGATTTCTCCTTTAAGCTCTGTATAGCTATCATTTAAAAGCTCTACTTTGATGGCACATTTTGCTACCTACATTAAAGTAAACACCATCATGTTAGCCAAGTTTGTTATTATTTGTTACGAAATGACGTTAAGTCTGATAACCCCTACAGATTTAATTTATGTCAGGGGGCATTTTTCAGTACTTTAATCAATAATTTTACTTTGAACACTGGTCTTTGCAAGTGTGAAAATTAAACATGTCTGGGGATAAAGGTAAGCATAGTTTTTGATGAATTACGGTTATAAAAATAATAACAAACAATGACACAAGAGTAAAAATTGTATTTGAGGAGCGATTCCTACCTCTTCACTTTTAATAACCTCTTTAAACTCTCGTCGTATCCTTTGTGCAGCTATGTTAGCCATTACCTTTCAGGGGCTTGGAAATTCAGAAAAAGGAGTAAATCAACATAACAGATAAAACGGTAATTCTAAAAAATAATAATCTGATGACTAAAGTAAAAAATACACTGACTAAAGATCGACTTTCACACTTTTAATTTCTCACTGAAGTTAGGCAAAATACGAAATGCTAAATGAAATGTCACTTGTTTTCAATGGCATTATAGCCAACTTTACAAAATTCGTGCACCTGCTGGTTGGGGTAAAATCTTCGATATTCGTCAAGGATTTTCGCAGGAACTTAGCAACAATGACGTAAATGGCCCCCCAGGGTGCCCGTTTGCGATAATTTCGAAGATACCGTGAATGGAAAGATTCGATAAGCAGGGACATTTCGTCACCAGGTTTATCATTCTGGAGCGTTGTTTGCTGATAACATTAGACCCCGAATCTGATTGGTTGTTCGATTTGCAGTTATGCCCGTATCCCAAACCGTCCGTGCCAAAAGCTTGTTGCGGGCGAACCTAGAAAAGTCTTCGAGTCTTCTTAGAAGCAGAATGCCTAACATCAAAGTCTTCAGCGGGACGTCCCATCCAGATTTGGCCCAGAGAATCGTGGACCGGTTGGGAATCGACTTGGGAAAAGTGGTGACGAAGAAATTCAGCAACCTAGAAACATGGTGAGTATATTCTTCAATTAAGCGAGATTTTGCCGGTCTTCGGGTTTAATAACGTCCCCGACATCGCGTGTAACCTGCAAGGGACAGTTTTCCTTCAGTCGTATCGATTTTCAGCGTCGAAATCGGAGAGTCGGTACGAGGCGAAGACGTGTATATTGTACAGTCAGGCAGCGGCGAAGTCAATGATAACCTAATGGAACTTCTAATTATGATAAATGCGTGTAAAATTGCATCAGCAAGCCGGGTTACGGCTGTCATCCCGTGTTTCCCTTATGCTCGCCAGGACAAAAAAGACAAGGTGAGTACAAGAATTATAAACTCGCACATGTGCAGATAACCTGCAAAACACGTGACTTTGTATACATCCACAAGTGGATTTTCAAACAAGCTATTTTTGATTTTGAAGTAGCAGAAACGTTTGACGTGTCAATTGTCGTTTTTGACGTAGAATGATGTTCATATTAAATTCAGATGTTTGTCAAAGATGATGGTATACTCCATTCATTCAGTTTTTCATTGATTGATTGTACCGTTATAAAATGACATATGTGACATGCGGAGATTGCACGTGCTTGCGAGGGCGCCACTGCACAGTAGTTAGTGAAAATTTAAATGTAATGTTGTATTGTATGTATTTTGTTTCATAGTTTTGTACCAAATTACTTTTTTTCTGTTGCACTGTTTCATAAAAAATTAAAGGAATTCTGTCACTGGTATCTATTACACATCACACTGTAAATTCTAGTAGGGTAATAGTAGTGGGAAAGTTCAAATATTGTTGAAGGGGTAGAGCCCTTTATGGTACTACACAGAAAAAACAGCCATTTTGTGCCACATCAGGATCAAATCTCGTCACTAATTAGAATTGTGTAATTTTTCCGCCATTGTACTGAATTTGACAATCGTAGAGGCGTAATTGTTTGTATAACCCACTTTTTCATGATTTGGTATCAAACAGCATCAATTTTTTTATCGAACAACGAATATAGGTGTTGTGGGGTTAGCGCAAATCGTAAAAGGGTATAAATATACCCACGATTGTTTTGACTCTAGGTTGAATAGCACAAATTGCTATATGCGTTTAGTAACAATTAATATGCACTCCATTTCCTATCACGTTTATAATGAATTATCTAAACTCAAATTATATCTTGAAACCTTTGTTTCTGATTGTGTAATCTTTAAATGCATCTAAATGCGACTGTCTTTATTTTTTGTTCCTTTGTACTATTTTTTTTTAATTTATTATTGCCGATGCTGAGGTTGTTTATGGTAGTTACAGGTTTTGTGAACAGACTATACTTTTTATTGTACTTTTGAAACCGACCACATAGCAAATTTAACCGTTGAAAAATACACCAAAATGGTCATCTGATTATCCCCACAGAATAAATTTCCTTCGCTTGTTTGTTAACTTTGATGCAAAACAAAAAGTCTAGTTGGTTGTAAATTTCTGTTATTGAGTTCCATTGATGATTTTATTATTATTAGTTGTTGGAATTTTATAGGTTCAACATAAAGTGGAATTATTTCTGGTACAAAAATTTTACGTGCAGCCTTGAAAAGTGTGTGTGGTCTCGTTTTATTAGATTTTCAGATTTTGGCGCGAAATCATCTGTTTGAGCTCTTAATTGTCTTAATTAATACCACGAAACAGATAAGATGGACCGTCGTAAAAACTGGTAAATAAGAGGAATCAGTTGGACTCCCGCAGGGTCGTCATTACTTATACTTCTAACGTACAAATAATTGTTTTTTAATTATAACTAGCCAACGATAAGAACAGACATTTTCCTGGTTCTGGTATTAAACTATTCATAATATTTTGATGCGAAATAGTACAGTTGTAATCTGTAAAGAGGCCCTTAGACTCTAAACCATTTTGGAATAAAACTTTAATTGTTGACTGCAATACATATTTTGTTTCTGCATTTGTGAAGGTCACCACATGTTTGAATATTTACAATATCTACTATCTTGGATTATAAAGAACAAAACGCTTACCGTGTTTCTTCAAATATTACTACCACGCAGTTTTTAGAGAACAGACATAACTAAACTTAAGAATACTCTAAGATCACTATATGCCAAATTAATGGAAACCATTATCAGCAGGGAGAGATACGAGATTTAACTTTAGACTTTTCTTATGGCCTGTTGTGTTGACGCACTTGAAATCAGTTTTGTGATAAAAAGGAATTTGATACTGTTGGGGGTGAAAATGCCGGTCATTAAATGCATGGTCGAAGCTCCATTTTTTTCTAGTGTTACGAAATGTATGGTCTTTATGTGGCACACGCAATAGTTGTTGATTCTGTTTTAGGTACAGAACTTACAAAAAAAAGTGAATAACATTCTAATAATAACTTCATTATCTTGGATACAAGACAGTAACAACATAGTGAAATGAATTCAATTTTTCTTCTACTTTAATTGTTTTTAGGGTTTTTAAAAAAAATATTTTAATTATTTGAAAATTGGAAATGAAAAATGTTATTTACTGCGTAAGGCCTTAAAAAAAATTAATGACGAGCGGAACATTATACCGGGTGTCTGGAAAATGGCTGATTAACTCTCCGCTACGCTTTTAACAATTAACGGGTGAGTCTAGGAAAAATAGCAAAAAAAAATGCTTCTCACATTTTGGTGGAGTTATAATGATTTTAAAATTGGTTCGTTTAACAACCATGGGAGCCCATGGAGATTTTTTTGTAAATTATTTATAACAATTTTGGGGGACTTTGGTGTTCTATGTTTGGAAAATTTTGACTTGACTTTGGTTTTGCGTTAGTTTTGGGACCCTTTTTTTTTGAAAATTTTAAAACAGTCTTGAGGTTCTATATATTGCTGTTTGGAAAGAATTTGAAAGTGCTTTGAAGCCTGTGGTGTATTTTCTTATAAAATTTCTTAGAGGATACGTCATTTGCTAAAATCAGAGCATATGTCATTTGCCAAAATCAATCTCAACAGGTACTAGGTTTTTTTCGTAATCTACATCATAAAGAATTTTTTTATTAATCTTTTGGGACTTCCGAGAGCCCCGTACATCACGTACTGAAGAGTTAATTCGCCATTTTCCAGACACCCGGTATGAACGAAAATGTCATTTTTTGGTGTAACTCAGTCTCATTCTGAGTAGTTAATTATAACTGTGATTTTGGTATCTTAAATCAAAAGGGGTAAATAGACGTAGTGGGATGAAGAAATAAAGCAAACCACTTGCATCAGTCGCCCTCGTCATTCTTACAATTGAGGAATAATTGTAATATTGTGAAAAATATGTAAATATGTTGCAATGACAGTTATAAAGATAAATAACTTGAATTTTAACGCCAGAATTTTCACAGAAATGAATATAACAGTGACGTAAGAAAGTATGTATATTTGAACTTATCATCTTAGAATTTACAAGCGATTAAAATTTTTAACTGAATTATTTCTTTTCGGTTATAATAAATGACTTAAAAAATCATTTGTAACATTAAACAATATCATAGTTTTTGTGAAGAGGTCCAAAAGTTTTTCAAAAAATAATTTTTAATACACAGTTCCCTCCAAGGTAATAAACATGGAACAAGTTGTGGGTTGTAACTTAATCTTCTAATTGCAGTACTTAAAATTAGATTGACTTTCATGATGTCATTTGATTTAAAAAGATGTTCTAAATCAGTGTAACTATGTCAAATTTCATCACCAAGTAATTTATAATTTTCGTAAAGTTAGTAAGTTCCATGGACACGAACATTTAAATAACTGAGTAAACTTTAAAGTTGCCAACCAATCACCAATACAGTTCAACATTTTATGGTCTATCTTTAATAAAGCAAGACTTATTTCTACTTTCATATTTGTCATTGAGATAATTTGTGTAGGAGTTGAGTAGGCGTGACTAAAAATAATGCTGTAACAGAAGAGTTACCTGTTTTAACTTGTCTCCTACTTGAATTTTTAAACATTTGCTCGTTTTTATATATCAGTACACAATTTGTACTGACTTTGACGACTTTACAGTTTTTTAAAAGCTTTTTTGAAATGGATATTGTTTTCATTTGCCAAATAAAATTTTTTTAGAGAGATGGAAATTTTGTACATATGTTTGTTACTTCCAAGAATTGAACTAAAATTCATAATTAGTTTTTATTTATCTAAGGATAGTTAGATTTGATTTTTTTCTTGCTATCTAGTATTAACATTTTTATATTTTTTATTATTCTACAAAATGCTTTTAGCCCTCTACTAGTAATGACGTCGAACGCAACGTGGAAAAGTGGAAGTCTATTGAATGGAAATTCAGGGTAAAAATATAAAATTTTGTGAATGTAGCAAGGGCTTATTGGGAAAGTGATGTCCACATTATCATGTTAGTCATACACAGGTTTAAAATGCGTCCCTTTTATGTTTAGTTTTCATTATCGCGGGTGTTGTCATCGTGATCCTAACATGGGTAATAGAAATGTAGTAATTGTCCGCGTCTTCCAAAAACAATCACTGAAAAATATGTTTCTGACTTCTTGGGATTGCATGTACAAATTCTAAACTTGGTAAACTTTCACAATTATTTGCGTTATTTTTCTCCCCGTGTACGAATGTGTCTCTAAATGTCAAATGTTAATAGTCATTATCTGTTTACTGTTTTTCTTAATAGTTTATCAGTCGAACAATGACGAAAGTAATATCACAAATATGTTTTCTTTCAAATTGTAATCTTGGAGTTACTGATAAGGGGCAAATAATAATACTCAATATTACTAACACTGCAAAAACCCGCTAATTTGGGAGACTTATTAAATTAGAAACTAGAAAGCATTGGTTATTTGCTTGGGAATTTTCGTCAGCTTTTAACGTCCTTGGTGCATTTGCAACATTTTTGGTATTAAAGTTTGTCCCTTGCGTCATTCAGTTGCAAATGTACCTCATGCATGCTTTGATAATTTTCTGATCAACAGAGCCGTGCTCCCATCTCGGCCAAATTGGTGGCAAACATGTTGTCGGTAGCTGGAGCAGACCACATTATCACGATGGACTTGCACGCATCACAAATCCAAGGATTCTTCGACATACCAGTCGATAATTTATACGCAGAACCTGCCGTTTTGAAATGGATTAAAGAAAACATTGTCGAGTGGAGGAACAGTATCATAGTGTCACCAGATGCGGGTGGCGCGAAAAGGGTTACCTCAATTGCAGACAGGCTTAACGTAGAGTTCGCGCTTATCCACAAAGAAAGAAAAAAGGCCAACGAGGTGGCCTCAATGGTGCTCGTAGGAGATGTTAAGGACAGAGTTGCAATTTTGGTTGATGATATGGCGGACACTTGCGGTACAATTTGTCACGCCGCTGAAAAGTTGACGGAAGCGGGCGCTACGAAAGTGTACGCTATTTTAACGCACGGTATATTCTCAGGACCGGCGATACAGAGAATAAATAATGCCTGCTTTGAGGCTGTCGTCGTCACGAATACGATCCCACAAGACGCACACATGAAGGATTGTTCGAAAATACAGGTCAGTAAAATAAAATTTTTGCATTGAGCGACAAATTTTGTTGGAAAAATAAAGCTACTCGTTATTTGTAGTATATGACTAATTTGTTTCTCTATTTTTTTTTCAGTGCATCGATGTTTCCATGATGTTCGCGGAGGCTGTACGACGAACACACAACGGTGAATCAGTGTCATATCTATTCTCGAATGTTCCTTATTAAGTCCTTTTTCATTAAATTAAAAAGAGAATTTGTTGTATAATGAATCTTTAAAAGTAATTAATATTTTTATTTTACCTCTTGAATATCGTTTAGTAAGAATAGATTTTTAGTAATTTCTAGATGATTTTTTAACGAAAATGTTAGACATTTTTGTGTTTTATAACATTTGTTTTAAAATGATACTGTCATAAGGTGGCCATAATTGTCATTTTTTCCGTCGAATTTGTTATATTTTGAGATAGAATTATTGCAATAAAATATGTCTATAATTGGCGAGTTTTATTTTATGAGAGAGCGTGGAAATGTTACAATGTTGCATGCACAATAAATAAAAGCCAGTTATCATTTTCAGCATTTTTTGCACCACTTTGTATAAAATGATTAAAACTAGTATAAATTAAATTACAAAAGAAGCTTTACAAGGTGAGGGGCTTTCCTAGTCTTTAAGTTGCCCTTCTGGCAAAGGAACATCAAAAACTATTGGAATATTTTTAGGTATATAATTAATATCACATGTTGAAGCGTTGATATAGATAATTTTTCCATCAGAAAATACGCCATAGCCTGAAAAAATTACAACTTGATTTGTAACACAAATAGTGCCTTCATGTTACCTTCATGGATGTGTCCAAAAACGTGATATTTAGGTTTCACCCGTTGTTGCACGGTTGATAATAATTCAGCACAGCCAGCCCTAACCCCTGAGCAAACTAGGTCACCATAACCCAAAGGAGGTGTGTGGGTGATGAGTATGTCTGTCTCATTTGGAATCAAATTCCATTTAGAAAGACATTCTTCGCCTCTTTGTAGATTAAAAGCCCAACCCCCAAATTCTGGTTGCCTAATATGATACATAAAAAAATCCACACAAATAAAAAATGTCTAATACTCACCAAGGCGTCCCATATATTTTAATACCATAAATTTCAATTGCAGAGTCTTCTAAATATATACAATTAGTTAAATACTGTCTTACGTTCTCAGTATTCACAGCATCATTGATGTTGTCTTTTGTGTTTCCATAATTAGGAACCTCATCTTCCAGAGAACCAGTGTGTCTAGATGAAACCGTTTTTTTAAAACAGTCTGAAAACTTCTTATCAAAACTTAGTTCATGGTTTCCACATATCACAATTTTATGTTTATGAGGTAAAGACACTACAACAATGCAGCTGTTATTAAAAAATATATATTACTTTTAAGTTATATACTTAACCACTTGTTGAATTGTATAACTTCCTCTTTTTGGCCACATTTTGTAAAGTCTCCGGCATGAATATATACATCACCATCTGGGACGTCAAAAGTGATGTTTCGTATGAGAGAATGCGTATCACTCATACATACAAATCTAACTTTATTTGGTTCCGCTGGTTTGCAAGGTGTCTTAACATTCAGTTTAAGTACTTTCTGGTTTTTAAATATTTCTTTCCATGCAGCAGTGGGGTTATTCGTAAGTGGGTGAACATTAATACTGTTATTATCCATTGTAAGGACTCTTTTTTACGTATTTCGTAATGTTACTGCGACAAATTCTTTAATCCCAAGGTCTGGATATAAATAAATGATCCACTACAAATGTTGCACACAAGCTTCCTTTCAAAATTTAAATTCAATATTGATTAAACTTACAAACTAGGATGATTGTGCAAAGTGGTCTGTTAAAATCATTTTCGAATCTATTTTTCGGTGCATATTAAAAAATACTAGTTAAATTATTGTGGTATGAAATTTAAAAAAATGCACGCATCATTATTGACGTTTTTGTGGTTGACATGTGTCAATCTTACTTTTGTTGACGGCAGGGTCTAGGGACATTTCTTGCGTTTAGGTTTAGGTAATGCTGAACTCGCCACTGACCAATCCTAACCCTAACATTTCCCGCATTTTTGTTAAGTTAAAAAACTGTCTTTATTAAGTAAAAAACCTACAGCTAATTTATTAGTTTTTTATAACTTTTCCTCTAATTATTTTCACTTCATCCACTGGTCTGTCATTTTTATCCGTTTCCACTAAACCTACTCTCTTTACAACATTCATCCCCGCCTGGATCCTTCCAAAAATAGCATGTTTTCCGTCCAACCATTGTGTAGGGGCCAAAGTAATAAAAAACTGTGAGCCATTCGTATCAGGTCCAGAATTGGCCATGGACAAAATCCCCGCCCCACTATGTTTCAGCTCTGGATGTATTTCATCCTTAAACGTTTGTCCGTAAATTGAAAGCCCTCCTTTACCCGTACCTGTGGGATCTCCACCCTGTATCATAAAGTCCCTTATCACTCTGTGAAATATTGTGTTGTTATAATAACCTCGCCTCGTTAATTCTGCAAAGTTTCTACAAGTTTGTGGGGCGTGTTTCCAGTACAGCTCAATGGTAATTTCTCCCATTCTGTAACAATACTTTCCAAATATACGGAACACCAAAAAAGTACCGACTTACGTTGTTTCAAAGGCCACGCATGGTGGCTGCCACATTTTGTCTGGAATTCCAGACTGATTCATACCTTGTACGGCCAACATCGTGGAATAATTTAGTATTTCTAATTTTTGTGTTTACAGTTTCGGCGATTTATTAGGTTAGGTAGGATTCTCGAGATGCGCTCTAGTTACTTTTGAAACTTAATTTTACGTTGATACTGAATGTTGACATGTGACAGCTGACGCACGAATTAAAATTTTGACACAACATTTTAATTTTTCTAATTTTGTGATGTGTTGTTGAACTTGATAACTTTAATTATTCTCGTCCGGTACGAGTATTTGTCTAGTGAGTACCCAATGTTTAAAATTATGCAGATGTCTTAAAACCCCGTAAAAATGGACCATGTAACCCTTGACGTTTCTGGTGGTAGTGAAAACATCCATGATAAAAGAAGAAGCAAAAGCTTGAAAAGGGTAAATTAAACACGCAGCGGTAGTGAATTATATGTATTAATAAAATTGTTTTCGTCATTTTAGCACTGGAACGAACTTTCTAAATGTCAGAGAAATTGTATTTACACAGTGGTTATTGTGTTGACGTTAACTGTATTTTATTTGGTGTCCACGGAGTCAGACAAGACACAGTTAAGTAGTATGACTGAAATTGTGAGTGATAGCAGAAAAGAAGTGTTAAGTAATATTAGAAATGACCCCAGAGACGTCGATACAATCTTCAACGAAATGGAGCATGGGGGACAGGTCCTCGAAGAGCCTGCAGGTGTTGAAATTGAAAACAATAGAAATCAGGTTCTTTTGCCCCCGAAAATTTTAAAGAAATTTACTGGGCCTACAACACCACGACAGGAAGCAGTTGTAAAAGCATTTAAGCATGCATGGCAGGGATATAAGCAATTTGCATGGGGTCATGACCATTTAAAGCCAATCACTGAAGGATACAATGATTGGTTTGGGCTTGGATTAACTATAATAGATTCAATAGACACAATTTATATTATGGGGCTAACGAAAGGTAGCAGCTATATTTAAAATTTTCATAGTAATGAAATATTTTTATAGAATATAATGAAGCAAGAGACTGGGTTGAAAAACATCTACATTTTGATGTGAACAGAGATGTGAATTTGTTTGAAGTAACAATCAGAGTTCTAGGGGGTCTACTCAGTATTTATCATTTGACTCAGGACAAGATGTTTCTTACCAAAGCTGTGAGTGTCAAGATTTTTTAGCAAGAACTAGTCTAGTCTGATTTTTTTTCTAGGTTGATTTAGCTGATCGATTACTGCCAAGTTTTGAATCAGAATCAGGAATTCCATATTCTGATGTTAATTTATTTACAAGAAAAGCACATGCACCAAAGTGGTCTCCCGACAGTAGTACATCGGAAGTGACTACAATACAGCTGGAGTTTAGAGATTTAAGTAGGGCCACGGGAAACCCTAAATATGAAGTAGGTTATCTTTCTTTAACAAAAATCCATCCATTGTAAAAATTATTCAATTGTAGAATGTGGTTTCTAAAGTCTCACAACACATTCACACTTTAGAAAAGAAAGATGGGTTAGTTCCTATTTTTATAAATGCAAACACGGGTCAGTTTAGATCTTATGCCACCATCACATTGGGAGCTAGAGGTGATAGTTATTATGAATATTTACTCAAACAGTGGTTACAAACAGGCAAAACAATTGATTAGTAAGTTGTCTATTTTTAAACAACACATTTTAATTTTAAAACAGTTTAAGAGATGATTATGTCACAAGTATAACAGGAGTTGAGAAAAATTTGGTACGAAGAACAGTTCCTAATGGTTTTCTCTTCATTGGGGAATTGCTTGTTGGTGGTAAAGATTTTAAACCAAAGATGGACCATCTTACTTGTTACTTACCTGGTACCTTGGCCCTCGGTGTCCACAATGGTCTTCCAGATAGTCATATGAAATTAGCAGAAGAATTACTTACAACATGTTATCAGACCTATGCTCAACAGCCTACGTTCTTAGCGCCTGAAATTACTTATTTCAATATTCAAGTAATTACACATTGAGTGTTTATAGTTTCTACATGTTTTGTTTTAGGGTGAAAACTCTAATGATATTTATGTGAAGAATAATGATGCTCATAATTTACTTCGGCCTGAGTATATAGAAAGTCTTTGGTACGTGTACCAATTTACGAGCAACAAGACTTACCAGGATTGGGGTTGGCAAATTTTCCAAGGGTTTGAAAATTACACAAAGGTTAAAAATGGTTATACTTCCATCGGAAATGTGAAAAATCCGCTAAATGTAAGACCGAAAGATATGATGGAGTCGTTCTTTCTGAGTGAAACGTTGAAGTATTTGTATTTGTTGTTCAGTGATGATCCAAAGTTGTTAGATTTGGACACATATGTTATTAATTCAGAAGCACATCCTTTACCCATATACACGTCGTGACTTTTCTTATTAGAAATAAATGCGTCTAGTCGATTTTCAAAAATTTATTTTTTTTGTCACATTTTTGTAATTTTAAATTGGTGCTTTTATTTTAAGTGATGTTCACTTTGTAATACTCAGGTGGACCATATTTTAGTTATCCACTAATATTTCAAATTTCTGAGAAAAAATAGTTTTTGATAACACATGAATTGTATTTTCAGTGCTTTAAAACCCGTTATTTAGTCATTTCCTGAAAGTGCATGTTCTTATATGTAACGTATGATTTTGTACAAAGATTGAAAAAAGTAAAATTTTATATGACTTTTTCATTTTCCAGATCAATCATTTAAAATTGCTTTAGTCGGATCTTTGCTGCTTAATATCATAGTTTTTACTTATAAAAAGTCTTTATGACTTAGAACATATCAAAGCCCTTCCAGATCTCATTCACAATAACGTTTTAAAACACCTGCAAATTTTCAACCAAGTGGACTACAAACGCTATTTTTTCTCACACTAAACGTTTTTGATAATATTACCGTGAGTTATATTACGTGGAATACCTGAATAATGCTAGTGATAAAATGTTCGGTTTTATAACATTCACTGTAAAATTTCATTGTCGCTTCATATATCGTTCGCTTTTATTGTCAGAGAAAATTTAGGTAGGCCAGTATCTTTTAATTATAAGAACGAAAACCCTGCTTCATTTATTTATTTTTTCTTAAATGTATGCAAGTACTTAAAATCATTTTTATACTGAATTACACTTTTATAATGTGAAATTAAATGGGTTATGTGTCTAGGAGTAGGCAGATACATTGAAAATAGTGGAAAATGACTATGTGGGTTTCATTAGTGATTCAATTAATTCTTTAACACTTAAAGACTGAGGGAGGCTTTCTTTTTTGTAAAATGCCAACAGAGATTATAAATTTTACGTTTTAATGTTGAAAAATAAGCATGTCAGTGCTTCTTAGTGTCTGAACACTTTTTACACGCTGTGGAGATTATAATTATGCCGATGCTCTCTAAGAAGCGCTGATGTTTTGTTATATATTTTTTTTCGTGTGCAGTTGTAATATTTTGTTTTTGTATACGGCGTTTGATAAAGGGATCGAAAATCCAGATGAATGTGAATATAACAAATAGTTAATTGTTGTAAATTGTGTTATTTAGTTATAATTAGACCAAAAAATATTAATTTCACTGTTGATGATACAATAGCGATTTAAATTTAGAAGTGCACGCTTGTAGGTATACAATCGTTATCGGAAGATTGTCCGTGCTTGGTAAACTGCTGATCATTTGTAGCGACTCTATTCCATTTACAAACATTTCAATTCATTGTAGCATTTAAAATGAAATTTACGTCTAATGAACACTTATTTTTTATAAGTGAGTAAATCTATTTCACACTGTAGAAAGGAGGAAAATAGACATTTTTACTCACTATTAGTTTCTTTTGTTACCTTGACTACTAAGTTGGTTATAACAGGTCAGTCTTACTTAAGTTAGTTAGAATTTCAGAAGCTTCACCCACTTGTGCAAATTCGTAACTTCGGATACGTATGTTTATGATTTAGGTGACGACACATAAACATTTGTTACATCATTTTCATGTTTTTATTTTTTCGTAGACTATTATAAATATGTCGATAAAATGTCGTCTTCATGAACGTTAAAAAACTGGATTCGCTTCATTTCAGTCTACTTTTCAGAGTTATTGAATTTATAAATGGGTATCAAATATGTATATACATTTTGATTCATTCAACGTACGTAATACTTATTGTAATGCACCTGTGTGTTTTTAGAGTTCAAGGATGAAGAAACGGTCGATAAATATCGATTTATCAAACATTTTTGCGAAAACTTACTGTTCAGAATACTAATATTTTGAGGCAATGTCACTGAATTTATACTGGTAGGTACACTATTTCTGAGACATTCTGTATGAACAATCTTAAAAAAATACCACACAATATCGTCCTACAAGTAATATTGCACATGAAGGTGCATTTTTAGTGAACATGTATTTAATTTTTTTCACTATGTTCTTATGATTTTAGGGAAAGGTAAGGTACTAGGTATTATTTTCCACACTGGTTTGGTGAATACTTTCTATTTTTGTGTTGCGAGTGCAAACATGTGTTAAAATTTGTACGTAGAGTTTTGTTTGTAATTTCACTAAAGGGCATTTGTGAATCGCATTCGACGCCACTGTCCCCTTCAAAGAGTGTAACTAGTGTAACACCAGTTAATTAGCGATGTTCGAATATGAAAGTGAAACTTTGACAAATTCGTCAACACGTGTTATTTTTGTTTTATTGTTTGTAAATTCGCAGTTTAATTTAACTACAATAATGGAAATGTTCCCGTAAAACACGTGGAAGAAAATGAACCTTTTCTGGCTCAACTTATTTTAAGAACGATATAATATTTAAAATTTTGGAAGTTATTAATTATTATTATTCAATATATTACATTATAACTTCTTACTCGAGATTTAAACTAATCTTAAAGACTGATTCATTTTGAAAGTTGAAAATTGGCACCAGTTAAATTAATACCATCTTAGAGATTTAATTAATACATCATTTCTTACAGCTTGAATTTGAACATTTGGTGTCGACGTACGCTGAGCGTTTTCTGACATCATCTTATTTTGATTTCGATCGCACTGATTTCGAGATTATAACTTTTTTTAACACGTGACAGAAGCATAGTGACGACTCCGCGCCCAGATGTAGAGTTTTTCTGATTGTCACTGTTCATGTGAGTGTTTATCTGCCGCCGTGACCGTCTGTATGGAAAAATTTACATTTTTCAAAGATTGACTAATAAGCACCAAAAAATTCTTTGAAGTACATTTCGACGAACTAATTCAAAATACACAACTTGTCAAAGGTCCCGGATCAAGATTTTCGAAAAATTCCACAAAATCCAGTTCGAAAATATATTTTTTTAAATATCTCCAAAATAGTCGTTTTTCATTTCATCGATTCTGGAAAAATTGTTGGAATTTTAGAGGAAATGAAGTCAAAATCTACAAGAAAATGTCTTCGAAAATTTTCAAAGTGTGTTTCAAAAATGGGCAAAAATTCTATATGGAAGGGTATGGAAAAATTGACTACAATTCCCAAAAAAATCTTCGAAATACATTATGACCCCTGATTCAAAGTACATAACTTGTCCATCGTCCCGGATTAAGAGTTTTCGAAGAATTCGACAAAATTCGGTTCGAAAATGATTTTTTTGAAATATTTCCAAAATTGACGTTTTCATTTCATTCATTCTGGAAAAATTGTTGGAATTTTTGAGGAAATGAAGCCGAAAATAATTTCTACAAATCGAAGTCTACAAGAAAATATCTTTGAGTAACTTTCAAAGTGTACTTAAAAAATGGTTAAAAAAATTCATACGGGAGGGTATGGAAAAATTGATATTTAAAAAAAAATACAAAAAAAAAATTGTCCGAAATACATTTCGACCATCTGATACGAAAAAATAACTTGTTGGTCGCGGATCAAGATTTTCAAAAAATTCCGTAAAATTCGGTGTGCAAAGAATTTTTTTTAAATATCTCGAAAATTATCATTTTTCATTTCATCGATTCCGGTAAAATTCTTTAAAGTTTTGAAAAAATGAAGTTGAAATTTACTGGAAAACGCCTTAAGTACCTAATTTTTAAAGTGTGTTTCAAGAGTGGCCAAAATTTAATACGGGAGAGTACGGCAAAATTGGCATTTTTCAAAAAATGACAAAATATTCCCTGGCTGCTTCCTTTGCAAAATGGAAGTAAGCTTTATAAATCGTGTGGTAACCGCACGTTGCGTGTTGTAATTTCCTTTTTTTCTTTGTATATTTAAATGTGTCAAATTCCAATCGATTTGTAACTTTTAATTTCATTTTTGAAAACTGGAAAGTTTTTTGCAGCTGGGAAATAATGAACAGCCTTCCAGTGTATTTCAATGACGAATAAACGAATAAATAAGTTGTCCTCTATATTTTGAATCTTGATTTAGAGCACTGTTCCAACCTTGGGGTTGAACACTTTTTTGCATTTGAATGCATTCCGCCATTAATAAAAAACCACAAGGTACCACTATGTTGATGATTACAGTTCAAGGCCAAATTTGATTTTCTCGCGGATTTTGTAATTTAGTTAATTTTGGGCGGGATATTTGCATTATGATATGGCCTAAACTTATTTAGACAGAAATACTGTGATAACCCAAACATCCCGCCTAAAATTCAAAATTTGGCCTTGGTTGTAATCGTCTAACAAAATGGAACCCTACGTTGTGTTTTTGAAAAATGGCGGGATGCGTTCAGATGCAAATAGTGGACCCCAAGGTTGGAAAAGTACCGCTAAATAAAACACAAAATTTATGGAGGACACAAAATTATTTTTTTCACTAGCAGCCATGACGCATGCAAATGTCGACTCATTTAGAGGTAGCAAATTCAACTTTTGCGACCACCGGTTCAAAAAGAAAAATTGAGGTTATGTACGCAATGTTTGATGTGATTATTTCTTAAAAAATGAACAAATGTGTGCTACAAACATTACTTGAGTATACGCATGGTAGTTGGTAGACGGTAGAAGATAAAATGATTAACTCAGCGACAAGTATAAACGGTTTTCTTTGTGTTGAAGATTTAGATTAAGTTTGATTAGAAATCAAAACAAAATCATGTTGCGTCAAAAAATTGAACGTTTATTTTTTCAGTTTATTGTCTTATGGTTTCTACTAGTGAAAAAAATAGTATATTAACCACGGTTGCAAAGCCACTTCTAGACCTCGCGCTTCAGAGCCCTCGACGCTGCGCGTCTCGGGTTCTAATTTGCGCTCGGTCTAGAATGCTTGGCTCTGCAACCTTGGCTAATAATATACTATATTCCTCCACTGACAAAAAAAAATCGCTTCTCAGCTCCAAAAAAACTTATTGAATTCATTTTTAAATGAAATAAAATTAAACTTCTGAATCAATGCAAATATTTGAATATCACAAAACAAGGCAAACTCTGAAGTAAAGTAACTGGATGCAAATACACAAGTTATTACGAGCGTGTGGCGGCAAATTTAAAAACTATGCAGCGACAGTGGCACGTCGTCCAGACCGTTTCCCTGACTTATATACAAAGCCTGCATCCTTTGTGCAGATGGCACGATAAATCCCGCCAGCTCGACTAGGAATCGCACCCTCCGCTTCTGCCACGTATTTCGGTGTTATTTAACCTCAATTCCATTTAAAAGTTCAATTTCTATGACTCTGATTTTAAACTACAATTGAACAAGTGTCAAAGTTTCAAAAAGGGCAATAAACAACATTTAAATTCGCCATACAATCTTGTGAAATTTTAAACCACAAATAATTCGTATTTGATATTAAAATTGGACATTAGATAATTTATATGATGGAAACATTCATCCACAACATATTTACATAAAAAAAACTAGCAAAGATTTATATATAAAAAAAAACAATCTGGTGTGAAGTAAAATTTGTGCAAATAAAAATATTACGTAAAGTTAGAAACTGCAGAGCATGAAAGTTTACGTTCAATTTAAATTATACAACAAAGAAAATTACTGAAGTTAAAATTGTGAGATAGAGATTAATATTTGCCACACATTATCAACGATTCAAACAAAGAATTTATATGATGTTACATTATGCCATGATCTAAGTGATCGGTTACTTAAAACAATTTGTTTTGAGGGTTTGTATCGTGGACTGCTTATCCCAAACAAAACACAATAATTAAACACAAAATTCATCAGGCGTTGCGAGGAAAGCTCCTCGGTGATGTGATGATACAATGATAACTGCATAAGGAGAGAAATCTTTAATTCCCCCGTCCCTCAGTCCATGATATTATGAATTTTGTTAATTTAACTGCAGTAAATAAACTATCAGCAATCTTGTGTGAAGAATTGGGAAGTGTTATAATATTAGGCTTAAGTATTAGCATCCAGAAACGTTATTTATTTAAATAAATCTAATGTTTGTTAAATTGTGTTAGCACCAGTTAACGATTAAACTCCTAACATGAACTGTGAATTTACAAGCAATGAATAAAATTTACACGTGCTAGCGTCGGTCAAAAATTCACTTTTTTCCGATTAGAAAACCGCAAGAATTAGTTACGCGTGTTGGGGAAAACTGTGACGTCGTCGTCGTTACGATTAATTGTCGTTAAACAAAAGCTTCCTCTCTTTTATTAACTACCAAACCAACTAAACTTATCTTTTTACGATGCTCTCACACAGAGAACCATACCAACAATGATGCTTCCACCTCTCTACCAAGCCGCCATATTTTCCCCTACCAACCCTCTAACTAGAATTCCCTAGCGCGCTACCAACTATCCAAAAAACGTTAACGTGCACATGATTGCCTATGTTTAACGATTTTTTTAATTGAATTTTGTTTTTCAAATAAAAATTATTCAAATGTGATTTGGCGCCGCTGTTAATTTTTTTAGCGCGAAATTTTAATTCAGATTTGGTCACCACAATACCCTCGCACCGAAAGTCAAGTCTTGTCTTGCGTGAAATACATGAAACACGTGGCAAATATCAAGGCAGATTCATAAACCACAAAAACAGGATTGTTATTTTACAAAATTTAAATAGTTTTTTACTCAAAATGGTGACGTGACATCATCACATTGTTGGTGGGAGAATTTTGGCGTTTTGCTATCTATTGTATGTATGTACACGATATTCCTAACACACATATAAAATTTGATAACAATCGCTTCGGTAGTTTCGGCAATTGTCTGTCGAAACAAAATCGACACAGACAACAGACAGACAGACAGAAACGGGAAAGGTGTTTTTTCGTACTATTACAATGGTTCCTTAGCTTACGGTCGGGAAGTAAAAATCCACCAGTTGTTGAATTCAATTACAATAAAAATTGCTTATATATATGTTAGAAATGGAAAGAAACTGTAAGTAAAATGAAAAGAAAAACTTTAAATTATTACATACTACAATAAACCACTAAAACTGACGCTGGCGACGTTGCCAGTTGCATTTTCAAAGAAATTGCGGGTGTTGGTGGATTTTTGATTTTGGAATAACATATAGGTCCATAAAAGTACGTTTCTTTATTAAAAGTCCAGCACTGTAGCTTTGTGTCGGTAATATAAAATTTCATCTACTTATATTTGGATCTAGTAATACCTACCACGTTAATAGCGGGTGTTCAATTGAAAAATCACTCAGAGTAAGCGCTGGAACATCATTTAACAGAAACGGTATGTCTGTTCTTATAACATAACATATAACATACAACAGGTTATGTTTTTGCAAAATGGATGTTATAAGAACAGACATGCCGTTTGTGTCAAATGAAACTTCAACGCCTACTTTGTGATTTTTAAATTGAACACACTTACCGCCTATGTTACCGGGAGAAACTGTAACGGTGGTGGACTTCGTATTTTACACTTCAGGCCATTTCTACGTATGTATCCAGTTCCCAGTGTAAATTTTGAAAAATTGCTGGGTGTAAGGTGTTTTTTGATTTTGGGGGAAACACGGGGGAAAACTTGAGTAAGGTTAAAACGTTTTCTAATTCTTTTCAATGTCAAAGAACTTGATTGAACGTAATGATGTCCACAAATGATTTTTTTTTAAACAAAATACTCAAAGTTACCCGCTTAATTAATTAATTAATGCGCTTGTCGATAAAACGTCAAATCTCGTTGCTGTCAACCATATTGAACAAAAAAGCCATGCAGGGACCAGGACAGTGTAACCAACCTTACTTTTTATCCAAAGGACACATCGAAATGACCTGGACTTTACATCCAATATTTTTATTATTTTTATTTATTGAAACACCTTGCTAAATTTGGCAACGTTCATATTCCGACATTTTTTTTAACTAAAAGCCGTTCACAATCAACCGAAAGCTGCTAAATTTTAAGCAAAATCAACAGGTGGCAACATTTTCAACTCTAAGTATAGAAAAATGCAACAAAAGAGAAAGAGAATAAAATACCATAGTAAGATGTAGTGATCATACATGGAATATTTTATGTAAAAAAATTGAAGATTGAATTTATTTGAAAATTATAGCAATTTAAAATTTTTTATAAACACCGTATAGTAAGGCTCAATTTTATTGGCACTATAATAAAGCCCACGCCCCTGTTTATCTATCCATAGAATATTGTAATGATAGATTTACAAATAAGCCCACTGCGATTTTTTGTGAACCTTCGTGTCCTTAAAAAAATCAAGAAAATTGGAATTACGTGGCAACATCGCATCAAAATAAAAAAAAAATATCAAGCTTAAGAAGAAGCCAATCAGGCACGTAAATATATATAAATGTTCCATTTTAAAAACGAAGTTGTATATTGTGTCTCAAAAATAGAACGTTCTGTACAGTGGAATATAATGTTTGCTTATGCTCCTCAAAAAGCCGTACAATTCTAACTGCTAAATCTTTTTCTATTTCTAATAATAATAATTAATGAGATGCCAACGAGTGCGTATTATTGATCACCTGTATAGTTTTTTTTTATTTTTTAGAAATATAATGGTCAAAGTTCCACTTTTTACATTATCATTACTAGTGGCGCAGCATTTTTGAATAAACAAAATGTCAAATTTGACCAGTTTTGTTATTCGAGCGCCCATGATTTGAAGATAAATACATTTACAATAGAGAAAATTATCGTGCACTTTTGGGGAGCCGCAACTGTACATCAAGTGAATGTTCAAATCAGCGTTATATCTGTCTAGGTAAATCATTCTGTTTTGGCATGTACATGTGGTGGCTAAAGCTTCAAAATTTTGACAAATCAAGTATACGTTATTGTTGCGAATCCACTTTGTCGCTACGGTTTGTGTGCGATTTACAACACTGAACAGCATTATTAGAGGTATCCTATGCAACAGGTCGGAAGAAAAATTGTTGTTCTATTTAGAATTTCTTCAAATAATTTATTTTTTAGCATGGTCCTTCGTTTTATCAGTATCTTATAGAAGTACTAAAAACTGGGAGACTGGTTTCAAATAAGAACCATCTTGTGGCGACATTTAAAAGCAATTTTTTGGATTGATTTATTTTTGTTATTACAACAATAATAATAATAATACAGTTAACTATAGGTATTTTTTCAGTTGACATATTTCTTATCAGCCTATGTAACGAACTTTTCTCCAAATAAATCACTTTCATTCGACCAGTTTCACCCTTTAAACATGGCACACTGATGCCTTCACTACAAGATAAATCGTTACCATAAAAATACAAGACAGCAAATCATCGCTTGCCAACATTATTAATCAGTCGAGATTCCAAATTGACTAAATCATACACTTCACTAACAATTTCATTTAATTATTATTCATTACGATCTACATTTTATTTCGAGCAGTTTTTGTAATGCAACGCTCACATTTTACAAAATACAAGCACTCAATAAAATTTTATTAACGTAGATACTTCCGTCAGTACCTACACTGAAATAAATATCTACCTGCTTTAATATTCATCTTAAAAATAGGAATGAGGCACGAGACGAGTACAAAATATCACAAAAACATTATTACCTATACGCTGCACTAAACAATGGAACATTTGCAACATTCCATCGTGTAATATATGCAATTCACGATGCACGTGTCCTCCTCACTATCTTCGTCATCATATGCCTTTGATCGAGCGTATGGATTTGGCAACCTGTCCAATCCACCGTTCAGCAAATTTTGTTCTTCCTTCTTGTCTCCTCCCTTTCCGGAATCTTCGTTTCGGGGATCGTTCAATTCGAGCGTTTTGTCGGCGTCCGAGGGTCGACGCTTCTCTTTATCTGCTCCGGGATTGAGTGTCGGCGTAGAAAAGTCCGGACGATCTTCGTCTTCCTTGTCTTTGTCTTTATCTTTGCCTTTTTCCTTTTGCGGTTCTACGAGTACTGACGCCGTTACGTAACCGCTCGTGTTTTGATCTTTAGACGTCGTCGGAGCTGGCGAAGAACGACCTTCTTTGAAATCGAAGACGTTTTCGTTGGTGAAAGCGTTAGGCGAATCTCCTGACATGATTGAGCTGGAAAAGAACAAAGTGTTGAAAACAATGGCAAGTTGTTGGTGATTGTTTGAGTGAATGAAACCTTTCACTAAATATTATCATAATAAGATTGAGAATTACTGTGAGGGTATTTTGAATTGACGAGGTTGTGTGATCTCCACATCAAGCAGTTTCGACATGGAAAAATTTATTCACACATATATACTAATTTACAACTTAGTGGAGTTTAGCTACTGTTCTGCACTGTGGAAAAGTCAAACTAATTTTATTCGACATGTTCATTATTTTGTAACACTTTTGAACACATGCTATTTATTCTATAGAATGTTTCTTAAAAAATATGTTAATCTGAAAATTTTAATATCAATCAATATTGGAGGCAATAATCTAAAAACAAATCCTTTTGACAATTTTTCGGTGACGTTCATATCTCATACCTGTAAATATTACATAATATCTTTTTTCTCCCTATTAATACAACTACATCTCTATCTTTTTCTAAGTCCAAGATTATCGTAGAACTGATTAATTATTATTTATTAACCATAATCATTATTACACCGAGAGGGCAATAAACAACACGATCAAAGACAAACTTTCAAATATCCACAGCTGTCTTTGATCGTGTTTTTATTGTCCTCTCTTCTAGTTTTACGTTTAAATTCATTCGAAACCGTAGACACAACAGTTAAGTGTACAAGAATTTTGTGTAGTGGTCGATTTTTGTGGTAGCTAAAAGTTCATCACCTGATAACACTAGCAAGTTCCACGGTAGCGAATTTGTTTTTTTTTTCTTTAATTTAAAATGGTTTTAAATTCCTTCCTTTTGATCTTCATAATGTAAAGAATTGTATGAACCCGAGACCCGTTAGGATGTGATGCAGTTGCAGTAATGAATTAATTTTAATTATCTATAATCAAACATCAATCAGATTAGTTTATAATGACATTTTTTCGTACTCAGCTTGTCCTTGTGTTCGGTAAATTTTAATTAATTATTATTAACCAATTATTGCGGCTATGGTAAACAATATAAAAACATAAAATTTGGTGTAATACAAGCAAGAGGCACTTGATTCACACAGTACTGCTTTCGTACACCTGGACACTAACTATGTGCTACAGACCCCTGCTGTCAGGATCAATGGGACACGAATAAGATAGAATGATTTAAACCATTTATTGTTACAAATTTTTTAAAAGTATAAAACGAAAATATTTAAATGAAACATGAGAATTAGAAATAGCAGTATTTCCTTGGTTTCTGTGAAATATACTTTTATGCGTCTACACATGTATTGTAGGTTTGCCTGTTGCCGCAGTAAAAATTACGACATCATAAATATGTTTTTTTTTTATGACAATTAAATTTTCTATGTACATATTTTACGCCTTTAGATAGATACATTCGTAAAATTTGTATTAATCGAATATATGTATTACAAAAATTAAAAAAAAAGTTCCAAAGTGAGTTCAATCTACAAAGATCTTCCCTCGCCCCTCAAGCACAGTCAAATCTAGTTTCGTAAATAATCGTAAAAGTTGATTTCACATAATGTACATATACTGCCCGGCAAAAAAACCGGCCACCCTGAAATATTGCACAAAATCGCTTTAAAAAATATTAATTTATGTAGTGATTGTTATTTTATTTATAGAACCATTCACTGTAGACACAGGATATAAGGTGTCGGAAGTAAAGGCTTTGAAAACACCCTTTTTCGCGGCGATTTACAATTCCGAAAATTAGATTTTGGATCGAAGCTGACAAACGCACTAAAGGTCACCTACGATGTTCTGTTCAGCTTCCCGGTTTAAAAGTCCTGTAGACCTCCAGCACAAGGGAACCACGTGTCCAATTTCGCGCCAACACTGCACGAGTGACGTCACCTTTGCGATGTTACCTCTAGGAGGGTTTCTCGATAACAACGCCAACCCCTAGTACCTGGCCTTTTGGCTCGGTACTATGGCGCCTCTAATGGAAAGTGACCGAAATACATTTGTCAGTATTCCACGAGCAAACAAACAAAATTAAAGCAAAATATAGAACAAACTTCGAACCAGATATAAGGATTAGCTAAAAAAAGGACAAATAAATACTATTACTAGTAAAATATAATTTTCCAAAGTGGTTTTTGGAAATATTTCAGAATAGCCGTTTTTTTGCCGATCAGTGTATTTTTTGTAATAAAGCCTGTGCATTAAAATTGACCCTCAGTTATTTAGATAGAACTTCCCTGGTCACTGCAGCACAATAAAAGAAATCGAATCCCTAATTATTAAATTGTAAAACTTAACTATGCAAATTTATTTTTTATAATAACCAACGCGCGGAATTGTATCTCATACGCTAGAACCAGTGCTGTCCCGGCGATAGTTTGATTACAAATATATTTTTCTTTTGGACTATTTCAACATAATATAACATTTCAAGATCACAAATCTGTGGTCCTGTGGTTGAAAAATTAAAAAGGGCATCAAGTATTATTATTTGAAGTAATATAGTAATATAGAAGTAGTTTTTTTACTAGCTGTAAACACTCCCAGCGACGCACTGGCTACGACTTTGTGGACCAGATCAAGGCGTCACCGCTACTCGCCGTAAAACACACCTTACTTCAACTGGGGGATTGCGGCGGTGAAACAAATTCCCGCGTACTGATAATAACTCTTACATATTATATGGAGTATTAAAATTTATTTATTCGCCCCTTTTATAAATTTAATGACATCATCCCTAAATTTTATTAAATAAATATTTGTTAAAAAATGTCTTTTGCTACTCAATCTTTGCTATATTTTTAAATTTTAGAATTGCTTAAGCAGGACGTTTAAGAAAATTAACGAATGAATCGATTAATTTTATTGATTAAATGAAAAATGGTTTGCCTGGTTTTCTCAAATTTTTAAGTCACTGTATTGTTATTTATTTTAATCATTTGTCTGTAATTATTAAATTAGTGTTGGTATGCGTCCAAAATTTCTGAAAAAAAAATGATTGTGTGCATTTGAAAAGAAACCGTATTTTTACTTCTTGATCGTAAGGTAAGGAAGTATTGTAATAGGGCCCATCCGATGAATCCCGGTTTTAGGTTTTCTTGACGCATTAATTTTAAATCTTGATGTTTTATGATCCCTGTCTGTCGTCCGTCTGTCTGTCTGTCTGTCGTCTTTTGTCCATTTTCATTGGATATAATCTCCAAAACTATTGGGTCGATTGTTGTCGAATTTTATATGTATATTAGGAATAGCATGTAGATAGTAAACCGCTAACCAAGAACTGTCTAGTCATCCCCACCAACAATGGAATGACGTCATCTCCAAAATTTACAATAATAAATATTATTTACATTTTATTTGTGATGGTGTCCATGACAGATATTTTGAACTTATTGTCAGGATCTTGGACCAATTAAACAACAAGACAGACGTTGCGAGTAACTTAAACCAAGTTAAAATTAAAAAAAAAAAACAAAGTTGTTCTTTAAGTAACATTCACTAAAATTATTCTGAATTATACAGAGTGTTCTGTTTTGAGGTACAACACAACTTGTGTTGAAATCTTAGTCTCTTTTTGAAATTCTGATGATGAAATTTTCATCAATGCAAAATTTTGCAAAAAAAAAAATGGGAAAGGCTTTTTTAAAATATGTGTTACAATATTTTGTGGAGAGATAAACGAAACTATGCGCTCGATATTTCAGTTTCTTCAAATAAGACACCCTATGTATATTTTATTTTTGCATTTAACTCTGTTTTTATACTCTTTTATTTTGTTAAGTATTTTCTGTATCTAGAGTTAATAGTTTTTGCACTTTGTCCCTTTTTTAAGACACACACCAACATATCGAAAGAAAGAAAACAAAAATAATTTTAGATTTTTTATAAACACTCTGTATAATAGACTATATATATTTAATTAATACCACAAGAAAGCACTTATCTCTATTTATCTCCCTATAAAATATTGTAACACCAATTACAAAAACAACCCTTTAAAATAAAATATTCCTCCACTTGAGGTTTATGAATCCGTGTTGACTTTTTACCCTAGACATTCAGGCTTTTGGAAGAAAAAAAATTAAAATTGATTAACAACATTCTACAATTTAGCTTTAAATTGCAAAATCGAATACTTTGAAATCTTAAATTTATACGTTTATGGCGCCTCCAAAAAATTGATGACATCATCTCAAAATTTTGATGGATAAATCCTATTTAAAATACGCCGAATATTATGACTCTTCATTTGTGATTTATCAATGGGGCTAACACTAAACAATTAATGAATTAGGAAATTTTTGTTTTTTAACTAATCAAAAAGGGCTCAACCTATTTTCCCGAAAAAGTGAGTATCCAGTACTGTTACTATTAGCACCATTAATGATTGAACCAAATTTTTGTGTTGGCAGTTTTGAAATATTGGCAGCTATGCTAGTACGTCACAAATTTTAATTTTTATTATTATCCGAGCCTAGAAGCTAAGAAAGTATTGTAATAGGGTTCATCCCACTGCGTACTTTCATGTTTTCTCGACCCTCTATGATCCTCAGAGTATGATTAAAATAGGTTTGCCGTTTCCGTCTCTTTGTCCTCTGTGTCACATTTTATTAAGACTCATAATACCGGAAATTATGGGACATGTACATGGTATAACGATAACTAAAAAACTAAGTAATCATCCCCACCAACAATTTGATGGCGTCATCCCAAATTTATGCACGGTAAATGTTGTTTAAATTTTATAAAATAATACATTTTTGTACTTGTGGTTTACGAATCTGCCTTAATTTTTTTAACCCATGCATTCAGATTTTCGCAAAAGAAATCCAAATTGTATAATATATTTGATAACGATAAATATATAAATTTCGATATGTATGCACAGTACAACGATAGTTAAAAGTTTGTTGAAAAATTAAGAATTCTCTGTAATTAGTAAATGATCACTAAATGAAGGTAACTGTCTTGCCAAGATTTCAAAATGATATTTTTCGTACAAAAATTACATTTTTTTTGTGAACGTGAAACTTAAAACATTTTGAGTGAGATTTACTTAGTTAAAAGAACTTTGAAACATTTGAGAAATAATGGCATTTCATCATTGTCATTTAAGATTTTTAAGTAATCGGTTCAGTAGTTTCTATCTAATAAATATATAACAGCTAGAAAAACGGATCGCGATATAAAGAGATTGGAACGAAAAATCAAGATTTTGGTAATGTTAAATTCCAAGAACAAAGAAATATTTAAACATTTTTTTTTGAATAAAATTTTGATTCTCGTTTTAACACGAAGTGAACTTTGCTCACCTTGAAGAAAGAAAGCAAAGCGAAGTCTTGCTTCACGACAAGAATTATAATTATGCATAAATTTCATTCAGAGAATATTACTCATATTCGTACCGATTATTTGCAGACACCACAGGTCACTGAAACTGTTCATGGTTTTATTATTTCCGAAATGTAGCAATAGACATTCTCACATAGATCCTTGTTAATTTTCCAGGTAATTAATTTTTAAACAATGGTGTTTTTCACTTTCTCCACTGAACAATACTCATAATTGTTTATAATAAACTAATACACATATGAATCAGGAAAAACCTTTGTAATCAAACACGTGCATTATAAATACTAAAGATTAAATTCTAACTAATCAGCATACATACATTTCTTGAAAAATCAGTACTGCGTTCACCGAATTCCCCGTCAATCCCACTTACATCAAATGCTGAAGCAAATACGCCAAAAGAATAATTTCCACTACACACGACACAATAAAGTTTAACATTTTCACATTTCGTTGTGGTGAATTTTGACCATATTGATTCTCTTAACGCATTTTTTCAACTGTTAACCTTGAGGTACAAAGAACACTACACATTGCTCCTATTATGCAATCAAGCTCTTCTCAATTATCAATGCGTCTATTATAAAAAGGATGAATAAACTACGCTCGTAGGTAATGTCAGCTAAAGTTCAAAGTTTACAATTGTCCAAAATTTGAGAATGATTACTTTGCCGTCAGTAACACTAGAACTCGTGCAGTTAAATGCCACTTTACTCACGATGAATGTGAAGAACAATCTCTGTTTAACCATCTGGACCAATCAGCGGCTGAAACAACAAATTTTGTAGCCGGTATTGGCATGTTGTTCGCACCAAAAATTCCCCAAGCAAAAAAAAACTCCAGTTATCTAATCCAACTGCTGACTAGCTACTGAATGCAATTTTGAATCGCGTTGTAGCTATGTAAACAAATTTAAAAACTATTTCTTTACAAAGTAGAACACAATGTTTGATTTTATTCACAGAATTAAGTCGATTGAGCAAACTTTAGTCTTTAAATGTCACTTTTGTTTTAATTGTAGGTACTTGAAGTGAAGTTGTTTCATTTTAACATAACATTACATTGCATTAAATTGCACTATCCACTACCGTATCTTCCAAGCAATAATTATTGTATATGTCAAGCTTGTACTTACTGTTTATCGAACATTATCACTCTGCAAAACAAGCTTTTAAGCTTTTAACGATAGATTCCATTAATTTTAAACTGACGTCGTTCACAACTACACGTTCTTGAACCTATCTTTGTCTCAAAAGTTTGATTTTCTCGATGTACGAAGTGTTAAATTAGAAAAATGGTGTTGGTATCTTGTAGTTTTACTCCACTTTTAACTATGTTAATGAATTCCAGGTTCGATATGGTTTTACGTGTGCTATGTTTTTACTGTTATGGTTTACTGACTCACTAAAACGTAAATCAAAGGTTTGTTCAGTGACTGGTAATGAACAAAATACCTTCATTATTTCTATTTACCGTTTTGGTAACACAGTGAGGTATTTTGTATAAGTGGTAATGAAAAATCTGCAAAATGTATAGGCATTTAGTGTCTTCGAGAAAATATAGTAAACTTCCTTTGATTCAGAAAGTGCTTGTGACAGTCACTCTTCGTGAGAAAAGTAAATACAAACCATGTCTAAATACGGTAAATGAGGTATTTGAGACTATAACAGTCTTAACTTTGTTCTTGTCATTATCATCTGTTTTTAATCATTATCATTTATTATTTTCCCTGTATTAGGAATAAACTATTATTGAAATTCTTATTTTCCAAAAATCTACCTTAAAATCGGATAAAAAAAAAATCACGGTTTTTTTTTAGTTTTTCAACTATCTGGAATTAAAACTCTAATAAAACTAATAAGAAAAAAACAAAAGCTATGAGTTTCTTAATTTTTAATTGTTTATTCAGTTTTAAATGGTGCTTTATATTTTATTTGGTTATTTCAATTTTCATTTCCCACGTACTTAAAAACATTCAAAGAGTAGGTATGTACAGACGCGGATACAGGATTTCGTTTAGGGGGGGGGGGGGGCAATTTTTGTGCGATTGTACCTATCTTTCAGAAATTCGTTTTAAACAAAAAAATTTAGAAAATTTTAGCTAGTATATTCTTTTTCACATAACGGGTGACATTTGGTTTTTTTCATTACACGTATAGTGTACAGTAGAACCTCGATAATCCTAATTAATTGAGAAAAAGGTGTGTTCGGATCAACGATTTGTTCGGATCAGCGATTTTCCCAAAAATCTGAAAGGGAAATGAATAACAACTTCATACACAACTGAAAACAAACTTCAAGAAATAAACCTAAATTTTATTAAATAAAATTAAAGAATTCTTAAGCAACAATGGATAATAGATACATTATAAAAAATATCCGTGACCATAAACACGCTATCTTTTTGGAATCAGCACCCCGGGATCTATACCCTGAATTTTTTCAGAATTTTTAGATGAATTTTTCAAAAATGAAATTTTCCATTATGTATTACCTCCATTAAGCAAATTTCGACCCACGCTCGACGATTTTCGAAATTTAACTACATATATTTTCTTGTAGATTTTGGGTTTCAGAAGTCACTTCTGGCTTTATTTCTTCGATAACTTAAACCATTTTTCCAGAATCGTCCAGTTGAAATATCGCAATTTTTAAAAATGTCGAAAAATTCAAATTTCACCGCGAATTTTCCGAAAATATCGCTCCGTTACCATAAACATGGTATATTTTTGGAATCAGCACGTCGGGATATATATCCCTGAATTTTTTAAGATTATTTAGGAAACTTTTTCAAAAATGAAATTTTTCTCATGCAAATTTCGACCCATTTTCGACGATTTTCGAAATTTAACCAAATACTTTCTCTTGTAGATTTCGGGTTTCATTTCTCCGATAACTTCATCCTTTTTTCCAGAGTTAGTTAATTAATTCATACAACATAATGCAGCAAGATCTTGCGTCATTTTTGGAAGTATGTATATAGATGCATGTTTTCAAGTTCAGTTCGGATTGCAGAGTTTTTGTTCGGATTAAAGAGGCATCGACTTCAAATAGCCTCTGTTCGGATTATTGGATGTTCAGATAATCGTGAGTTCGGATTAAAGAGGTTGTACTGTATTTATAAAATGAAATGCGATTTCAAAATTTTGAAATTGGTCAAAATAATAAAGTACCTCGGTCGTGTGTCGGGGGGGGGGGGGGGCAATCGCACCCATTGCCCCCCCCTGGATCCGCGCCTGGGTATGTATTTTTATTTACATTGCTAAATACCGGGAGAGCAACAAAAAACAGGATCAAAGACAGCCATAGATTTTTGAAAGTTTGTCTTTGATAGTTGCATTTTCAAATCAAACATTCAAATTGACGATTGACAAAACGAAAATTCTATGAAAAACAAATCTTCAAAAATCCATGGCTGTCTCTGACCGTGTGTTAGCATCTTGGTAATAAAAAGTGTTATTTATGTTACCAACTTTTACTCGGATGTACTTTATTTTAAGACAAAAATGAAAAGAAAATTAGGTTTTTACTTTGTTGGAAATATTTTATTCTAATCAGTTTTTACACCGCATTTAAATGACCGTAATATGGATTATACTTTACGACGTCATCAAGCTGCTGGAATGGATATAGCGATTTGTCATATTTTCGACAATCTGAAAAGGTGCTCACAATTTCAAAACACTCGAGTTTGTGGTTTCTAAATTAAATTGCACCATAATGTTGTACAATTTTGCATTTTTTTCGAAAAACTGACGTGCAAAAGGTTAAATATATAAAATAGAAAGTGATAAATCAGGTATAGAAGCATACATTTTGTACTTTTTTTATAATAGGATTTATTTAGCAAAATTTTGAGATGATTGAGCAAATTAATCATTTTTTTTTAGGTTCTGAGTTATATTGTAAATTTTGTTTTATAATTTTGGAAATTTCATTTAAATAAAATTTTATTGACGATAACGAGACGGACAGTAGTACAATGATTCACACCAGTTCACTCGAATTTGACTGAGAACATTTAGCAGGTAGTTGTACTCCTAAAATAATGGTCATTTCCGTTCATGAGTAACGATGGTCCCTGTCCGGACCTGGATTATTCTGCTTTCTAACATCTGGGGATTACCGGTACGCGACACCTTAAGTTGTCAATATCTCTTGCTATTGTACTACTGTCCGTTACGTTATTGCCAATAAAATTTAATAGGGTACAATGAAATTTCCAAAACTATACAATTTAGATTTTTTCCAAAATTGTGCAGGTGCAAGGTTAATGAATTACAGATACACAAGCATGTACAATTTCTCATTTTAAAGAGGATTTATTTAGCAAAATTTTGGGATGACGTCATGAAATTGTTGCTGAGGATGATCATCAGACAAATTTTCATTAGTATTTTACAATCTATAGGATGGTCTTAAAATACACCTATAATTTCACAACAATCAGACCAACAGTTTTCAAGATTATCTGCAAAAGAAAAATCAGATAGCAGCCAGGTGGAAATGGGAGACCTATTTTTGCATATTTTCGGAGCAATATACCGTGCAAGACAAAAATCAAGACACCACTGGATGAACATGGGTAGGTATATATACATACAGTAGAATTCTTTTAATTATGACAAGGTGTAAAATTGTACCAATTACGACATCTGGTATGTTTCGATTTCTGTCTTTGTTCAACACACTGTATTTACGCAGGTAAAGAATGTCCACACTTCTTTTATAGCATTTTAGGGGCAGAAACGATACCGCCGTAAGTACAGGAGGTCGGACGAAGAAAGAAACAGAAACATACAACACCTTGCCAAAATTAAAAGAATTCTACTATATTAAAATTCGCAATACATCTATTCTAATCTTTTTACAAAATTTTCAAGGTTTAGTTTCCAAAATAGTGGCGCATTTTCTCTTCTGTTTAAATTAAAAAATAGGTTTTTGTTTTCAGTCATAAATAGTGAAGTTGTGGATTCTGAACTTAATTTTAAAATATTAAGTGAGAACAACTATTTGTAATTCTTACGAATTCGTTTTTTTACTCTTATTTCCCGAAAGTAAGCTAGGGAAGTACTGTAATAGGACTTCTAGAGTACGAAACAATAGGTTCCCGTTCACGTCTGTCTGTCTGTTTGTCTGTTGTCTGTCCAGATTTTTATTGTCCAGCTACTCTCCGAAATGGCAGCACCAAAATTTGTCAAATCACCCACACCAACGATGGGATGACGTCAATGTAGATGTTATTTAAATTTTATAAAGTAACATAAAAAAATTGGTCTAAAGAGTTTAGCCAGAACTTCCCTCGCTGTCGAAAACGTGACGAGTGCATCCCTATTATGTTTTTTTTCGCATTAGATTTCAAAGCATTCGGTTTTGTAGTTGTTGATTAAATCAATAAAATAAATTTGCGCATTCATTAAATTTTACCCTGTATATCCAAATCCAAAAAATATGAATGGCATGATAAATAGCAAGAAGAGACTCATCATATTTTGTATATTTTAGATAGGATTATTCGGCAAAATTTTGAGCTGACGTCAATCTTTTGGAGGGGATAAGCAACTATATTTTTACTAAAAATTTATTATGCTCTTTATAACCTTAAGACATTTGCAAGATTTCAAGGCACTCGGTTCTGTAGTTCCTGATTAAATCAATAAAATAAATTTACCCATTCATTAATTTTTTGGGCCACCTGTATATGCAAATCCAAAAAATATGAATGGAATAATAAATCACAAGAAGAGACTCATCATATTTTGTACATTTTAGATAGGATTTATTCAGCAAAATTTTGGGGTGGCGTCATCCATTTTTTAGGGGGGATGAGCAAATATATTTTGATCAAAAATTTGCCATGCTTATCATAAATTTAAAACATTTCCAAGATTTCAAAGCATTCGGTTTTGTAGTTCCTGATTAAATCAATAAAATAAATTCCCGCATTCATTAATTTTTTTTGAGTCACCTCTATATGCATATCCAAAAAATATGAATGTAATGATAAATTACAAGAAGAGACTCATCACATTTTGTACATTTTAGATAGGATTATTCGGCAAATTTTTGAGGTGACATCATCAATTTTTTGGAGGAGATAAGCAAATATATTTTGACTAAAAATTTATTATGCTCTTTATAACCTTAAAACATTTGCAAAATATCAAAGCATTCGGTTCTGTAGTTGCTGATTAAATCAATAAAATAAATTCACGCATTCATTAATTTTTTTGGGTCACCCTGTATATGCATATCCAAAAAATATGAATCGAATGATAAATCACAAGAAGAAACTCATCATATTTTGTACATTTTAGACAGGATTTATTCAGCAAAATTTTGGGGTGATGTCATCAATTTTTTGGAGGGGATAACTAAATATATTGTGATTAAAATTACATCATGCTTATTACAACTGTAAACCATCTGCAAGATTTCAAAACATTCGGTTTTGTAGATTCTAAATTAAATGCCAAAATGTTGTTTCCTAATTTTGAAATCTGGACGTTTCGGGTAAAATCTCAATTCGGAGTCATACACTACATGGCTATTTGATATAATTTAAACCTAATTATTATGTACAATTTTGAAGTGACGTCATCACATTAGTGGTGGGGATGATTAGACAAATTTTGGTTAGCGTTTTACCATCTACATGATATACCTAATATAAATATGAAATTTGACAACAATCGGCCCAGTACTTTCGGAGATTATCTGTCTAATAAAAATCCAGGACGGCAGACAGACGGACAGACAGACGGAAACGGGAGACCTGTTTCTTCGTCTTCTAGGGGTTATGAAAGATCGAGAAAATGTAAAAGTAGAGAGTCGGCCGATGGACTTGATTACTTGCTTACGCTCGGGAAGTAAAAATTAAAATTATAACATTTGGAAATTAACTTTAAAATTGCAACATACAATACGTTTTAAAGTTATCGTAAGCATGGTAAATCGTTAAACAAAATATATGTTCATCCCCTCCTAAAAATTGATGACGTCGTCATAAAATTTTAGCGAATAAATGTTATTTAAGTTTAATCAAATAATATGCTCCTGTACTTGTGGTCTACGAATCCGTGTTCAGTTTTTACCCTAGATATTCAGATTTTTGGAAAAAAATCAAAATTGTATAGCAAAAATTAATTTTTAACGTTCCTTTGTTTTTGGCTACGACATTCAACTTTTTTAAATGACACCCTACGTATATTTTTTTTAAGGTTATTGTAGATTTTTTTTGAGTTCATTGATGTATCATACTTTAATCCCGGGGGACTATTAATGATATGAATTTTTTTTGTTAAGTTCGTAACATTAAAATTTTATGATGGCATACCCGATTGTCAAAATAAAATTTAGGGCACCCAGTCATCTTCTCATCAGTCATCACGTTTGTAAGGGCGTTAGGCGCGGTGATATCAAAGTTGACAACTGTGAACTCACATGGTAACATTGCTGCCAACAATTCAAAATTGCCAACACAAAAATTTGCTCCAACCATTAACCAGTCCGGTATTTCCAAAAATCACTAATTTAATATTTGTAATAAAATAATTATTTTCTTTTAACTTTAAATACTTCTCTACATCCACAAAAGTTACAAAAAATTGTGAAACTATTTCGACAGAACTTCCCTCGCCCCTGAAATACAATAAAACAAATCCAGATTTTTCGAAAAATAAAATTCAATTATACGAATTTTATTTTTTCTATGGGAACCCTTATAATTTAAAATAAATAAGATATATATGTAACGTTAAAGTGTAAGTAAAGTGGCGTGCTGGACGTACGTTGCAAATGAGTTTTCCTTTAACAAAATTTTGTGATGACGTCATCAATATTTTTGTAAAGACACGTATATCACTTTGGATAGGTGCAGTTTAATACTAATGATAATAGTATTGTATTCCCAAATTTTCAGGAAACGGAGAGAGCCGTTCCCGATTTAATAAAAAAATAAATTGACTCTTTCATTAATTTTGTATGAGTCACCCTGTATAAGAAATTTAAAAACTTTTAATGCAGTGCTAAATCACAAGTATATACTCGTCACATTTTGCACAATTTGGATAAGATTTATTCGGCAAAATTTTGAGATGACGTCATCGGCTTTGCAGTTTCAAAGTTATATTGCAAAATATTGTTAATCAGTTTCGAAATTTTTCCAAAAATTCTGGATGTCTACGGTGAAAATTCGACACGGATTCACACACTACAAGTGCAGGAGTATCTTATTTTATGAAATTTCAAATACTTTTTATTATAAATTTTGGAGATGACGTGTTCCAATTGGTGGTGGGGATGATTAGCCAAATTTTAGTTAGTATTTAACTATCTATAGGATATTCCTAATACACATACAAAATTTAACAACAATCGGTCCAGTAGATTCGGAGATTATTTGTTTAATAAAAATGGATACAGACAGACAGACAGACGGAAACGGGAAACCAGTTTTTTCTTACTCTAGAGGTCTATGACACATCGAGAAAAAATGAAAGTGGCAATTCGGCCGATGGACTCGATTACTATACTTCTTAGCTTACGCTCGGGTAGTAATAATGGTGTAACTACATTTGTAAATGCAATTAATTGTGGTAATAAATTCATCACAGCCGTCTTGACACAAAAATAAGCAAGAATCTCTAAAATAATATATAGGGTGTCACTTAAAAAATGTCATAAACAAAAACCTGAACATCAATATTAATTTTTCAACTCAGATCGTAGTACATACATTTTACGCAGCACGCAAGCTGTAGTCGGAAAAATAAGGCAGCTACGGGTCTGGACTTTTTTTTCGAACGGACGGGATATGAATAGGAAATCGCGATAAAATAACGCACCACAAGCATAGTGTGCTTCAGAGGCTGACAAAGCTCACAATCCTATATTCTTGCAGATTAGATTACTCTGCTTAGACTGCAGCTATAATATGAAATATTTTCTAAATTGAATCATATGTATTTCATTCTCTATTCAAAACGTGTGATTCAGCCTTCAGAGAAATACTGACTGTGTCATATTTTATTCCAAAGAAATTGACATAATTAACCATCGGCAAAAATGCTGTCCATTTAAACTATTTTTAACAACTGGATAAAATTGCAATTTCGAATTTGACTTTTAGTACGTGCTTTTTTGTTGATAAATTTTTAGTAACTTTTGATAACCAATTTATTTGAGCTGAAAATTTCGGAGATAAACCAAATCTACGACGGGATTCAAACATACCTTCTTTTAAGGTATTTCATGTATTTTACAAAAGTAGTCACTGAAGTTTTAAGATCGATTTAACGATAGAGTTCATGGTGACGAAATATCACGAAAAACGTTACAAGTATTTGAATTTTCTGATTTCAACGTAGTACTCAAATGCAATTTAAAAACGTCATCCAAAACCATAAAAAAAGCATTCATTGTTTTTTTTTTTCTCATGAGTACGCATTAAATACATCTTTTGGTAAAACTCATTACTGTTTGTCTTCTTCGTGAACAAATATTTTCTTTCAAAAGACCAGATTTCCAAAAGTGAATTCAAAAATCATTTTTAGGGTATCCTTAAGGCAAATTCGAACCTCCGTAATGTTCAAACTTCCTTAATGGAATATCGGTGATTAGCTTCGATACGATAACTTTAATGAACACAGCCGAAGTAATGGCGGGTAAATCAAATTCTTTTTTAAAATAATTGCGAAAGATCCTATTTAAAAAGTAATCACTAATCAGGTATTAAAATTTATTCGGTGAATCATGTGGTAATATTATCATTACCAATATGTACCTACTTATTAGTTGTCTAGGACTAGTTAAATTATTAT
Source organism: Zophobas morio (assembly GCF_036711695.1). Taxonomy (NCBI): domain Eukaryota; kingdom Metazoa; phylum Arthropoda; class Insecta; order Coleoptera; family Tenebrionidae; genus Zophobas; species Zophobas morio. Next base: position 14,751,476 of record NW_026972129.1, on the reverse strand, counting down.
CAACTGAAATTGTAGAACAAATACCAAATGTAGATATAAAGTAAACATATCATTTGTACGATGATTAAATACTTCTTGATAGGTCTATCTAAGGAATTTTTAATTATAGCAGCTATTACTGTTTGAAATTATTGTCTGCATTTATCGAAATATGCAAAAAATGTTAAGACTTTCGCAACATTAAAAAAAAAATTAATGTAGCCTAATAGGAAATAATAAATTACGATTTACTTTTTCTTATACTACGTAACGACCATCATTAAATTTAATAACAATTATTATCCAAACGCTTTCAGTTCACTAATTAGCTAATTTAATATATAAATATAACATACCAAACGAACTTGGGAAAATACGGGCTTTCAATTACTTTAGATTTCCTTAGACATAGCATTTTCGTAATACTATAAAGCGTTATGACTTACGATTTTGACTGACTGACAGTATGTTGATCAGGTATCGATATCTATGCTTAAATAAGCCACTTTTAATTTTTAATGTGTTCGGTAATTATGCACATCTTTTCTCCGATGAGATTTTCAAGAAACACATAATTTAATGCTGGACTGTTCACACCGAACACAATAATTATAACTGGCTGACAAAAACTTCCTGCACTCGAGCATAACCAATATGACACTGATTTGATTGGTAAACATTTCGTTTGTTACTTAGAAAACTATGGTGTCCTTGTCATTTTTAGCTTTAATTTAGTTAAAAACGTGTTGCGGTATGATTGTAGCGACACATTTTTCGCGGCTCAGAAATCCGTGACAATAAAAACTAAGGAGAACTAAAAACGGGGCGTCAATGACATCTTTTTACTGAAACTGCGATGGTGACGAAGTTTAGATATCTGGTAAAACAATTAATTAACAAACTGCTGGATTATCTAGGTAAGCTGTAAATGTTTTTGCCTTTTAAAATACTTAAGCAATAAGTTCAATTTTATGCAAAAGAAATTAAAAAACGTACCAACATTTTTTGTTGATACTTTTCAGAAATTACTCTCGGTAAATTTGCCTAGCACAAGTCACTGGTAGTCAGAATTTCACCTAAATTATCTAATTTACCTGCTTGACATTTCACCACAAGGCCGATAAAATTTAAACAGTGGATGCACTAAAGTTAGAATGAACGACAAAATTTACATACATTGTTAAGTGTGATGTAAAGACACCAAAACTTTATTACATGGCTTTAAAACAAACAGTGAGCGAATGATAACACTGTCATATGGTTTATTCGTGATACGAAAATGGGAAAATTTTAGTATGTCAATAATTGTACCAAGAATTCAGTGCACTTAAGTACTTCTGTTTTTTCTATGTGAAATCAGTGGTCACAATACTTGCAAAAATATTTTCTACTCTTTTAAACTACCTGTTTTTTTTTGTAATTACATATTTTTTGGTTATATACCACAATAAATCCTGTGTCAACAGTATTGCATTTGAAGAGTTTCAATAAGTTCGGTCAGAGATAAAGTGCGTTTACGACTGTAAACTTAAACTTAAAGTTGAAAATATCCGATTAAAGAAAATGGTTTAGTTTTATTAAAAACATATTCATGGAAAGATATCCAACTACTCGAAGCTTCAACTGAATAAAATAATTAGTAACTAGTAATTAAGTCACTGATACTTTGATTCAGAACACTAATAAGAACTTTAGAACGTTTTTTCAAAAATAAAACGACTTCTAATTAATAGGCCCGTCGTTAGTGAATACTGAGAAAAATTATGAACTTTTGAAATGAAATTACAAAAGAGACAATTTGTGATGTTACAGTCAGAAAGTAAACATCAGGAGCGGCTCGTCATAGAGGCAAAAGAGACCAGGTTTAACTAGTTATAGGTAAAATTTCATGATTTTCTTTACTTTTCCTCTGTTTGTTTATTAAATATATTTCCAAAACTACAAACAAACATACTAATTTTATTGTTATTTAAGAAAACCTTGGTTTTTCAGATTTGGAATACTATTTTTAAAAATAATGAATGATGTTATTGGTAGCGTAAATTTTAAAGGTGAGAACAACTACCGTAAACGTGCACCATCGCATCGACCGGCAAAAAACCACATATGTATTTGCTCTTTATATAATATAGGTAAATATAACAAAAGGCGGGGGTACTCTTTAAATAATAATGAAAATAATACTTCACCCGAATTAAATACGATGGACGATCTGTTAAGATAGAGGCACGATAACGTATACATATTGACCTGTATAAATATTTATCACATAGTAAATAATAAACACTTCCAGACGTTGTTATTAGTCATCTTATATTTATAATAAATTTGTTTTGTTATAAAGAACATATTTTTCGCAACATAGTATGTGTACGTAATATTTCTCATGAAATATGCTCTGGCACTATTACCAAAATTTTAAATACAATACTATTTAGTGTACCACACAATATTATTATTTGTCTTTTTTTTTTTATTTTGAACAATCAGACTACGTTAAGATTATAGTATATCGCACCCACACTAAATAATTTGGGACCGTTATTCCATGTATTGCTGATGTCATTTTTACTGGACACGGAAAAATGATTGACTCAGATGTCGTTTGGCAGAATACAAATAAGACCATTCTTACATATACAGCTGATTTGTTTTGACAAGCTGAGTTTGTAACTTTTAAATAAAGCGCCACAAAAGTATTCTCAAAAACAATTGAAATAGGAACAAAACAGTTCTGTAAGACAAATTGTAAGTTAACATGATTTTCTTTTCTTTAATCGATAGTTTAACAGTGATACAAAAACGTTAGTTATGTTACGGTGGTAACAAATAAATTTCTGTCAATTATCCAATTAACGTAACGTTCGCGATTTCTACTATTTTATTATCCGATGGTTATTGTAAGGAAAATGACTAACAGCAAATTGGGGTTGGGCAGTTGGATTGATGTTTGCAGTTTGGGCGAGGTTGTGTAGCTGAAGTTGACCATTGTTTACAGCAGAGAGTACGCAAATTAAAACATAGTAGTTTATTAGTTAGCAGAATGTTTTATTTATTTTTATAATTGGTAAAAATCTGGCAGAAAAAATTTGTTACGTTTATAAGGTAGTGGATGTATAGTGCTTTTCAGATACATCTGCATCAAACTGGCTTTAAACGTGTGAACGCACTTTAATATAGTTAACAAATAAATCACTCGACTCTAAAGATGACTATACAATTTTGACAGTTGCTGTTTTTGCGTAAAGTTAAGTACCAATACGATGTTCTGTGACAAATGGTCAAACGTTAAAGCTCTTTCAAAATGACAGCAAGGTATAGCAACCCTAAATCTGACAGAAAAGGGAGGGATATTTCTTTCATACCAACGAAAAATCCAAATTGTCAAGGACAAGATCATGGAACTTCTGGAGACAAAATGTGAAAAAGTTCGAATTACGCTATTGTTATTAATAACTAAAATAAGCAAACAAATTCAGTATTTCTGGTAATACTAATTTTGTTTAAAATTTCAAATAACATCTTTAAAGAGGTGATTTTTTTTATTGAGCTTTAATGCTAGAATTATCATTAGTAACGTCACTAATTTTTAAATTACTATTTTATATGTAGCTTTTTAAAATTTAATGATACACATTCCATCACATTATAATTATTATTAATCAATTGATTCTGAAAATTTTACAATTTACTTATATAATTTGGAATCTGCAAAATCGAATGCTCTGAAATCTTGCAGATGGTTTACATTTACAGTTACAATAAGCATGATCAACTTTTAATCAAAATATATTTACTTATCCCCTTCAAAAAATTGATCACATCAGCTCAAAATTTTGCCTAATAAATCTTATCTAAAATGTACAAAATATGATGAGTATTGATGAATCGGTACTTATGATTTATCACTGCATTCATATTGTTTGTATTTGCATATACAGGTGACTCAAAAAAATTAATGAATGAGTGAATTTATTTTATTGATTTAATCAGGAACTACAAAACCGAATGCTTTGAAATCTTAAAGATGTGTTAAACTTATCATAAGCATGGTAAATTTTTGATCAAAATGTATTTGCTCATCCCCCCTAAAAAAATTGATGACACCACCTCAAAATTTTGCTGAAAAAAATCTTATTAAATATTCAAAGTATGATGAGTCTATATTTGTGATGATTATCACTGCATTTATATTTTTTAGATTTGCTTATACGGGGTGTCTGAAAAAATTAATGGCTGAGTCAATTTATTTTATTGATTAAATCAAGAATTGCAAAACTGAATACTTTGAAATCTTGACGTTTTGAAGTTAAGAATATCGTCTAGATGGTAAAACGCTAACCAAAATTTGCCCAATTCCCCTATCAATGTCATGACATCTCAAAAATGTTTATAATAAATTTTATAAAATGGCATACTCTTGTATTTGTTTCATTGAATACAAATTCGCAAAATGAAATTTTTCAATTTTTCAAAGAAGCGGGATTTGTGATACTGCACTTCGGTGGCGAGGGAAGTCCTGTGGAAATAACTTTCGCCATTTTTTTTAAATTCCGTACAAATTGTGATGTCATTAAAATTTTGGTAGGGATAGATGGACAAATTTTGGTTAGCGATCTACGATAACCCCAAAGCAGGTGCTAAATTTCAGTACATTTGGTTCAATTTTTAAGATAAACTGTGAACAGTTATTTTTTTCCCACACAGAGTTAAAAATATGGCTGCTAACTATAAGTGTAGACGCATAATATTTTACACATTATTAGATACCCTTATCAGCAAAATTTTAAGATGATGATATCAAATTATTTTAGTTAGCAATTTACCATGTTTGCCAAACTTTTAAAGCTTTTGCAAGATAAATTTTTTAAATTTTCTTCTAAAATTGTATTTTCACTTCCCGAAAGTATTGTATACAATAGGGTCAATTCGACGAATGGCTATTTTCATGTTTTCGAGACGTTTCATGACCCCATAGTATAAAAACTTAGGTCTCCCATTTCCGTCTGTCCGAATTTTTATTAGACAGATAATCTCCGAAACTGTTGTCAAATTTTATATGTACATATGTTAAGAATATCGTGCAGACGGTAAAATGATAATCAAAATGCATCTGATCATTCCCACCAACAATGTGATGACGTCATCTCAAAAATTTTCACTAGTAAATGCTATTTAAATTTTGTAAAATTTACTGATGCACTTATGGTTTATATTTTACCCCACACATTCAGTTTTTTGTAAAAAAATAAATTGTGTAACAACATTTTACAATATAACTTTGAAATTGAAAAACCAAATGTTCTGAAGCCTTGTAAACATATTAAGGTTGTCGTAAGCATGGTAGTTTGATATCGAAAATTTATCTGTTTATGCCCCTTCCTCCAATTTGAAGACGCCATCTTACAATTTGGTCGAATAAAGATTATTTACATTTTATAAAATAGCACGCTTCTTCACTTGTGTTTTATGAATCCGTGTTTAATTTTTGTCTTTCACATCCAGATTTTTCGAAAAAAGCAAAATTTGATAACATTTAAGTTTACATTCTAACTTTGAAATTGCAAAACTGAATGCTCCGAAAACGTTTTAAAGTTATCGGATGCATGGTAAATCGGCCTTTATGCCTTCCCCTTCTAAATGATAATGTCAAAGTACAAATTTCCCGAATGACTGTATCCTAAAATTTATCAACTAACATACTATAATAGTATGCATGTGCGATTTACGAATACGTGTTGAGTTTGTTTACGACCCCTCCCTACCCAGTTGATGACGTCATTTTGCAATTTTATATACCATAGCCCTGAACATGTGATTTATAAATCCGTGTTGAGTTTTTACCCTAAAAATCCAGATGTTTGGAAAAAAATCATAATAACATAACAATATTTTATAATTTAACTTTGGAATGGAAAAACCGAATGGTTTTTTCTTGTGGTTTATCAAAGCATTCATAGCTTTTTATAGAGGTTATCACACTTCAGGGGCCAGGGAAGTTCTCTCCAAATAATTTTCAGTCAAATTTTTTTGTCATCGTTTAAGACACCTATTTACTTACATTATGTGTATTTAGTAAACTCTAAAGTGTCCACTTCATTTTGAAAATGGTGTAAGCTATTATAACTCTATGGTTACTTATTCTGTAAACAAATAAATATTATGAACGTAATAAAAATTAGCACATTAATTGACTTGTTGCCACGTTTGTACGAAATTTATTAGTTTTTAAAATAATTTAATTTATGGTGTGTCTAACCGTACACGCAACAACCAACATGAAAAAGTAAATTAACGTGTATTCTACCTGCACGGTGCCTGTATAAAACTATGGTAGCTAATATATTCTACATACAGCGCGGCCAGAAAATCTTGGAAATCATTTTTCTGTCATTTTGAAAACTTTGATGCAGTCTATACCTTATTGTCAATAATTAGACGTTTACATTTTAGAAAACTTGTCACGCCGCATCCAGTGTCAGCATGTGTCAAAAATGAGAAAAAAAAAAAAAAGTCAAAATTCTTAAAGGTGTTTCACACTTTGTGACGGTGGAATGACATTGACGTCCAACATTATTTGGCCCTGATTGTATATTATATTTATAATAGAACATAATAAAACATGAAATTTTTGAAGTTATGACAAACAAGATTTTAATAACACAGGTCTGCGTTGATCCCGAGAAAGGGAAAATATTAAAAAAATTCAATCCCATTTTTTTTACGATTTGTTTGTTCTATGTATGGGTACTTATTAGGCTGTAAAGGAGCATTTTGTAAAAGTGTTGTTTAAATAATCATAATTTTTATTTATGATGATGCAAAAGTTATCATGAATAAAAATATAGTGGATTTACGATAAAGAAATTAAAAGCAGTAATAAATGTCTTCACACAACTGAAATTGGGGCCTTTTTATCAAAAATTCGTACGTGGTAGAGAAAAATGGAATTCACATTTTTATTCAGCAACAAAAAATACGTAAGAGTATGCTATCAATTTTTCTAAAATTAAGTAATAAACGCAGACCTGTGCAATATTCACAACTTTTTATTTTAAAATACTCCTAAAATTGTATACAGTTTAGTATATTAGTCCGCAGGTAGTTCATTTTTAATGTAATATCACAATTTATAACTTTATTGTGATTTGAAAATAAAAAATTAGTTTGACTGACTGACAGTACGGAGTGAGAGTGACTATTCTAATTCTAACAGTACTGCCATTTGTGTCCAATTCCTAGCCTTAGGAGTGAGGTTATGTTTTCAGTTTTATTACTTATAAAAACGCTATAATTTCATAAAAATGAAAAACTGTTAACTCTTAGTTGTTCTGATTGGTAATAATTCATTTCTGGAGAAAGTTAACCAACAATATAAAACAAGAAGCTGTACAAATTGCGGCTTTTTACAAAGAAAAATTTATACCATTTATGTAACCGTAACTTTGATCGTAATTGTTAATAAATTCTCGGACGTCAGTTATCAATGGCGTATTTTAATTGATTACTTTGGCATCAAAAGTGAAGGTTATTTAAATTAGCAGTCGTCTATTACCCATTTAAACTTTTTATCAAGCCACTATGAATTACAGTAAATAAACACCACTAGCAATTGTGTTTACATTATTTACTTAGGCATGTTTTGGGCAACGACCGCCACTGTGTCATCATTCATCACTCACGAAGATTAGAAAATTAGCGCTTAATCGACACTTACCGTGTAGGTGAGTCTGAGTCCACGTGTGACACGTAATATTTATTTTTCTTCTTCTTGTGCGACTTTGTCGGAAACCATAAGACCCGAAGGCCGCGGTTATTTTTGTTTCTTCCAGCCACTTTTGTCCTTTGACTTCAACAGGTGGTTAAAAACACATCCGCGTCATGGATGCCTTCTCTCACTCAACGTGCCACACTCTAATTCCAAACAGAATGACGTAGACGTAATTTGTAATTGAAACCGCGTCAAAGGAATAAAAAGATTGCTATCAGTTGCATTGCGTAACGTAACTTCGTCTGGAACGTTGCAGTGCTGAATGCTGGACAAACATAGGCCGCAGAGTGGGTCATTCGTTTGTTTTATGTACCTAGATTTTTCTACCTGTGGTGGATACGGTGTTGTGGGTATGCTTCGTACTGGCTGACTTTGATGGAAACAAAGAAGAGCGCATGATGCCGGATGTTGATTCAGCAACCCGTAAACCACCTTGGTTGGGAGAGTCAAAAGTTACCATCGATTGACGCATATTTGCAACGTTACCACGTATTCAAAGAAATTAGTGAATGACTGTAACATTACAAAAAATAGTAACGCACTTTCCAAAAATAGTATCATTAACAGACACAGATTACTGGTTTACAATCAATCCGAAAGCACAGTGATCATTGATCAATTCCTGATCTGTCGTTTTAGACATTATATTGTTTAAAAATAATTTTTCTCGCCGAGAACCGCTAGTTTTGAAGAATACATTGTTTACATTGGGTTATATTTGCAGTATATACATTAAAATGTACCAAAACTTTGGGTTATTTATTTCACATAATATTTTATTGGTTTATAAAAAAAATATCGTGCGGTTACTTTTATTACTATTATTACTTATGTCACCTATGAAGCACAGCACAAGCAATACCGCGATGGTTGTATTTAAGATCAACAAAGGGCTGGTGAGACAACCAGACAATTTACAATGCATGTAGTAGGTTTATTGGTATAATTAAATAAGTATATCAACAATGTTAACATTTCGAGGTTTTGCTTCAATGATAATAATTGAACCAAAAAAGAGAGACAATTTGTCTGTGTACAATATTAGGTTGTAATACAAATATCTTATTAATTCGTAATAAACACTAATAACTATGTTTATTGATTCTTTATTTGTTTATTCTTTACGGCACCATCTGTCTCAAAACGAGAAGGACATCAGTGTAGTGCGGCAGACGTCGTGTGCACAGTGTTGGGCAGGATCTAGATACTTGTATCTAAATAAATTATCTAGATAATATTTTTGGGTATCTAGTATCTGTATCTAGATACAACATTAATGGCGCAGATACAGATACATTTTTTTTTTCACTTTTTTTTTCAGTAGTTATTAGTTGAGTTATACTAGTAGTAATTTTTGGTACTTCATGTTGGTGATTTTGGTCACATAAACAAAAATAGAGGTAAGAGGTCCACTAATAGTGTTCTGTCACGGAAATTTTCATATTTTAAATACCATCATTTCCTACATTGTAGCTTTCAGTACTTATACATGTTTAAATATAATCCTGAGGGGTAATAAATCTAAGCCATGGTAAGATGGTATTTTAAAAACCATAAACCACAATTCACTATTCATTGCGTTTTACGCTTATCGGGGCAATGCATTTTATCTGTGTACCTGAGCAACCCGGGTCCGGTAGGTCCGCTGGTTTGTAACCTACTTACAGGATTTCAAATAAATGCTACTGTATTGTTACCTCACGAAGTGGGTTTCAACCCGAGCCCAATAAAACTACGTTTACGACAAATTATATTATTAAAGGTATTACATACGATAAGCCAATCACTGTTAAAATATGTGGGAGGGCACCTCTTCTCTCTCAGCGTAGGCGGCGGAGGCTCCTGACTCTTCCTTCGGTTCTCAGGTCCCGTCTCTTCCTTGAAAAGCCCCTGAACTTGATTCTCTTCCTCCCGAGCTCCTCACTCGCTCCTGCCCCGCTATCTCTCCCCTTCTTATCTCTCTTTTTCTCCCTGTTTTTTCCCGTAGCTCACACCAACACTACGCGTGATAGATGCGCCACCACTTCCAATGCAATTCAATTCAAAATTAAATAAAAATCCGTTACACACCCCCCTATGATAACAAAAAAATTTAAATTAAACATAATTAAAATTTTTTCCATAAGATGTATCCCACCTAAGAAAAAGGAAAGAAATTGTAAATAAAAAAAGATTCCAGTCATACTCCAGAATTTTCTTAGGAGTAAACGCCAAAAGAATTTTGAGAGCCATTTTCGTGAAACAGGAAAAGTCTCTTTGAGTAGGAATTCGAATCCAAGAATTTGCAGATTCAGAGAGTCACGAACAAAAACATCCTCCATCGGGAGAACATGAAACCTCTGACTGCTAATCGACGAAGGGTTAAAGTTAAATGTCAAAATCGAGAATAAAATGTCAAAATCTGGAAGTAAACGTCAGAATCGAGAAGAAATTGTCAAAATCAGGGTTTTATTGTGTGCACACGTCGTAATTGGGAAAAAAAATAACTTGTCCTTAGTCGGAAAAAAACCTACTCATCCACTCACCACATTCATACCACATACACGAGATCACTCATACATCATATTCTCTCTCTCAGGCACATAGACTTAAAAAAATCATTCGTCGGTACTACTGTCTCCACGATCATCACCCCGAAACGGCTTAAGATCTTTAACGTGCCAGTTTCCTAGGTTTTGATGACTCTCAGCCTCCGCTAATCTATATACGAGACGAGAGATAACCTTGGTGACGATACATGGAACATATTTTGGAGCCAGTTTACTGGAAAAGTGCTTTGATGCGTCTGAAAGTACATAATTGCGTTTCCACACCCGGTCACCTACTTGATAGGAATCAGCAGGACGGCGTCGTAAATTATACGTGTGAGAATTTCTTTTATACGCGGCCGTTAGTTTTTGACGCACTGTCTTGTAGATTTCAGACAAGCCCTCCAAATTTTCAAAATATTGGCTCCGGTCAGGGTTCGTTAAATCAACTTTCGATGGGTCGCTGTTCTTGTCATAAAAATCTCCTGAAATTGGTACGTACCGACCAAAATTTATATACGTAGGAGATAATCCGGTGGCTTCATGAATGGCCGTTCGAAGCGCAAACCCAATTTTTGGTAAATGGACGTCCCAATACCGATGATTATTATCCTTAATGTAGGAACGAATAGCAGCCCCGGCTACTCTGTTCACTCGTTCTACGCTGTTTGTTTGGGGATGGTATTTTGCGTTATACCAAATCTTACATTTGTACAAATCCGCTAGCTTCTGAAAATCACACGAAACAAATTGAGTACCATTGTCGCAGGTGATGATTTGAGGGACACCAAACATCAAGAAGACGTTTTCTTCTACAAATTTGATAATTGACTTGGAATTTGCCTTACGAAGAGGATGTAATAAAATGAACTTGCTGAACCAATCACAGACCATTAAAATATAACAATGCCCCTGCATACTACGAGGAAGAGGACCTAAAATATCAATTGAAATCAATTGCCATGGGAAAGTAGCCTTCTTAGAAGAACCCATCAATCCGGGAGCAGCTACATTAGTTGCCTTTTGAGCTGAACAAGTTGAACATCGAGAGACATATCGTTTAACATCAGTTTGCATGCCAGGCCAAAAATAGAGTTCTTGTATCCGTTCCAGAGTTTTATATGATCCAAGGTGAGCTGCTAGAGGAGAGTCGTGGCTTTCACGAAGCACTTCCAGCCGTTGTGATTTGGGTACTACTATTCGCCAACTTGGAAGGACATTTGGGACTCGATACCGAGGCCTCGCATGTTTATATAGGACACCATCCTTAACTAAATAATCCGGATAATCGTTTGGACGTTCCTCAAGACTTTTAAGCATGCTATGGTACCACTTATCTGTGTTTCCCGGCCTCACCTGAATTACAGCAACTTCTGGCAGTGGCGCTCGACTTAAGGCATCCGGCACCACGTTCATAAAACCCTTTCGGTGTTCTAAAACAAACTCAAACTGTTGCAGCTTCACTGCCCACCTTGCCAATCTACCACTGGGATCCTTTAAGTTGTTAAGCCACAGGAGACTGTGATGATCAGTTACTACGGTGAATTTTGCCCCCTCAATATACGGCCTGAATTTATCTATCCCGAATAGAACTGCCAGGCATTCTCTTTCGGTTACCGAATATTTTTTCTCAGCCGGCGAAAGAGTGCGACTAGCGTAAGCTATCACTACCTCACCTCCTTTGCTATCTGGTTGTGTTAGAACCGCTGCCACTCCCACATCCGAAGCATCACTCTGGATGGTAAAGGGTTTAGAAAAATCTGGGCTTACCAACAAAGGAGCGTTTATCAAGGCATTTTTGAGTTGGTGGAAACAATTATCCGCTTCCTGCGTCCACACCAACCTATTTCTTTTTCGCTTGCCCAGGAGAAGAGCTGTTAAAGGAGAGGTGAAATCTGAAAATTTCGGAATAAAGCGCCTGTACCAGCCGCAGAGCCCAAGAAATCGTTTCATTTCTGTGACTGTTTGGGGTTTAGGAAATTCCGCCATGGCGGCGACTTTTTCTGGATCTGTATGCAAACCTGATTTATCCACAACAAAACCAAGGTACTTTAAAGATGGTAGGCAGTACTCACACTTCTCTGCATTGATGGTTAAGTTGGCTTCTTTCAAGCGTTGGTAAACCTCCCTAAGCACTTGAAGATGTTGTTCAAACGTTGGTGTCGAGATAACAATGTCATCCAAAAAAACAAACACATATGGTTCCAACGAAGGACCTAACACTTAGTCCATTAGACGTTGCAAAGTCTGAGGAGCATTTGACAGACCAAACGGTAGCACCACGAATTCATAAAGCCCTCGAGAGGGAACAACAAAGGCAGTTTTTTCGCAGGACGTATCCTCTAAGGGAATTTGCCAAAAAGCGGACTTAAGATCAATTTTTGATAGATACCGTGCTCCAGTTAACATGTTTAAGATGTAATCGACTTTAGGTAAAGGGTAAGCATCTGGTTTGGTCACAGAGTTAAGTTTTCGACCGTCGAAACAAAAGCGCTTCTCACCGTTTGTTTTATTTACCAATAAAACAGGAGAGGACCAAGGACTCGATGAAGGCCGCACAACTCCCAACTCCAACATCTTGTCTAGTTCCCGATTGAGGTGAACCAGCATGTAAGGTGAGATCTGATGATGACGTTGCTTAATTGGTCGCGCATTACCAGTATCTATAAAATGAACGGTTCGTGTGGTTCTTCCCAATTTCGTACCTTTTTCCCACGATAACTCATAGAAGAGATTTTTGACCTTCTGAAGCTCTGCCATTTGAGACGGATTTAAGTCCTGTAGTGAACGAATACCTTGCATCGCCGCCACTAAGATATCATCTTGACGATTAACTGCCCTAATAGAATCCTTACTCTGAGCCGTACAGCTAAAAGAAGAAAAATCAATCGCTAAGCCAAACTGACGGCAAAAATCACTGCCAAAAATAACTGAATGTTTGAGAGATGGAACTACCCAAAACTTAATCGTACGCGAGATACCATCGACAGTAACCGGAAAATATACATACCCCACTACCTGCTGTTGTACACCATCAGCAGTCCCTACAGTGGATTCCTCCGATTCATAAATGGATAGATTTAGATGATCTAACAAACCAAGTCCTTCCCCACCAACGATAGAATGAGTCGCGCCGGTGTCAAGTAATCCTGTAATTGAATTTCCCAAAACTTCTACTGCCAAATAAGGTCGATTATCATGAGATGTCTCTACAAGTAAAGTATTAATTGTTTCCTTCCCTGAAACTAATCGCTGTGAACACGTAGTTTGGCTAGGGGCCTTAGGGAAGTAACGAAAGCGGTGGCCCGATGGTAAGCGCTTTCCCCCACTTAGTTTTCCGGCCTACACCGTGGGCAGTTAGGGTGGCTGACACCTACTTTTCCACAGCCAGCACAAGTAGGTTTTTTCGGGGTTTTATTAGGACATTCACGGCGAAAATGACCCGGTTTCCGACATGCATAACATGTCAATTCACTTTTTTGGTGTGGAGAAGAAATGTTAGAGGTATTACGAAATTGAGGGGTCGAGAATAACTTATTTTCTTGGTTATCCCCGTCTGGACAAGCTAAATCGGGTTCTAGCAGAGCGATGCTTCGCCGCGGAGGTGGTCGAAATTTTTCCTGATTGGCTAAAACGCTTTCCAGGGTCCTACAGATATCCGACAACTGAGTAAACGTTTTAATGTCGTGCAAAGCGAGGTGGGTTTGGAAAACCGGTAAGAGATTACGACGAATTATATGCAATTGGGAAATTTCAGGTGGAATATCCGACAACCGATTAAATAAATTGCGCATAGTCGCCAGATACAAAACAACTGACTCACGAGATCCCTGCGTTCGATTATGAATTTCCTTAAGAAGCTCCTGATCATAATCTGGCGGCAAAAAATCTCGCTTTAAAGCCTGAATCAGCTGATCCCACGAACTGACTGATGGTTTTATCGATCTATACCACAAAAGTGCTTTTCCATCGAATAAATCTACAGCGGACCTAAATAATTCTGCTTTTGAGGTATTTCGAGCCACTCGTAATTCCTCTATCCGTTGTAAAAACCCATTGACCGAATCATGCTGAGACTTACCATCAAAAGTTACATTCCACTTGTGTACCGGAGTAGGCTTAACGATCGTAGTATTCTGGTTGACTCCCGCCGGACTCGCGGTCGCATCATTTGGAGGTAGAGAGGTTTGTTCCACCATTTCATACCTGGTTTCATCCAATGCTTCCGCCATCGCCATTTGATCATGTTTGAATTCTTGCACAGCTACGGGCGCCGTCGCTGGGAATCGATGTAAGCGACCCATTACATGATAGTACTTGCTGAGAAGTCTCCTGTTCCCATCCCCCCGTCGACCATCAAAAGAATCCAACAAGGCTCGGATATCACTTAGTGTTGTTTCAACCTCCGTTTTTTCCGCCTCATAATCGAAATTGGGATTAGCATACATGACTTCACCACGATTCAAATCTTCTCGTAGTCTCCGTCGCAGCTGTTTACGCTTTGTATCTAGATCTAAGCGATCGGGCGTAACCCCCCGCACTTTTAACTCGTGATTAACTTCGCTCGATTTCAAAAAATTTGGTTCCATATTAAAATAGGATCCTGCCATCATAAACGCAGTTTAAAGGACTTTACTAAACGTTGGGCGCCAAAAATTAATGTAACCTACTTACAGGATTTCAAATAAATGCTACTGTATTGTTACCTCACGAAGTGGGTTTCAACCCGAGCCCAATAAAACTACGTTTACGACAAATTATATTATTAAAGGTATTACATACGATAAGCCAATCACTGTTAAAATATGTGGGAGGGCACCTCTTCTCTCTCAGCGTAGGCGGCGGAGGCTCCTGACTCTTCCTTCGGTTCTCAGGTCCCGTCTCTTCCCGAAAATCTTCCTTGAAAAGCCCCTGAACTTGATTCTCTTCCTCCCGAGCTCCTCACTCGCTCCTGCCCCGCTATCTCTCCCCTTCTTATCTCTCTTTTTCTCCCCGTTTTTTCCCGTAGCTCACACCAACACTACGCGTGATAGATGCGCCACCACTTCCAATGCAATTCAATTCAAAATTAAATAAAAATCCGTTACAGGTTGTATTTGTGTTATTAAATAAGAGTAATTTTAATAGTAAAAATATTTGTTTAAGGTATGTTATTATTTTTAGAAAATAATAATTGCCTGTTACACAATGATTAATTTTTTCAGTTAACACAAATTAGTTCTGTAATCGACTAATCGAATGTTCAATACATACATTTCTCTCGCATAAATCGCATATTTGTTGCTGTTTTATACCTTTATTTTTCAGACAAATGTAGCATCTTTTCCTGTTGCCACATGTGTCATTGCTTCACTTTTTCATTGTCGGACCTAACGCGAGGCGGGCTTGGCAGGTCCGTTTTGCCCTAGAATGTGCCGATTTTTGTTTAAGTGTAAATCTTGGGCAATAAAATTAATATTTTTACAACCCTCGGTAGAATAATTTATCGTGATATATTCTCAGAAATCGTGAAACGAGATTAAAATAAAATGAGTTTCAACAAAAATCTGAAAATTTAAAGTTGCACTCTGGTGATTCCGGCCTGCCAGGCAGCCTTTGATCCTATAAGGGGTTTGAATACTTTTCTAAGAAACTGTACTTGTTTTGCCTTAAACGGAATCAGCCATTCTTCCTAAAATGTATATACCTGCCGCACCGGGATAGACGATTACCGGACATGGTCATAAAAATATCGTAAGCCGATATTGAAGAATAATAATTTATGACAGGTTGCCGACAACAGAATAATCATTTCCCGTATTCTTTTGAAATATTAATTTTAATGCTGGAGATAATTATTAGATATACTCAAACACAATTTGGACACTGTAGTATGGGAATAAAAACAAAAAAAATATTCTTTTTAAGCGTACGTAATAAATATTGCACAATTTGCGACACATCAAACAGCGAAGCGATGGTCTATTTGCAGGAAAAAAGAAAAGATTTTTCAGTCTTGAATAACTATGCTACAGTAAAATGTTTATTTTTTAAATTTAATACCACAATCCCTTCTTCTGCACCTGTGGAACGGGTTTAGTAGCGGAAACCAAATTCTGACACCAAGAAGAAATAATTTATGTGACAATACGTGCGAAATGTTGTTAATTTTAAAAAAATCATTAAACAATACATAAAAAAATACATAAACATGTTTTCAGTTATTTTATTCGCCAAAGCTGCAAAAAGTATATGTTTTCTTGTATCTGTATCTACATACATTTCGAAAAAATCGAAAACAATCTGTATCTAGATACTTTTATCTTCCATATATCTATATCTATATCTGTATCTAGATACTTTTAAAAGTATCTGTCCCCAACACTGCGTGTGCATGTATATATGTATAAATAAAACTTTTTGGGATCATCAAAAATGGATATACATATTCCTGATCTATTCCTATATCTATTTATAATCAACAAATCATACAAAACAAGGCATTTATAAGAAACAAATCGTCAATATATCTTCGTAAGGGTATAAAGTTCAATGACTCCATAAATATTACATGAAATTTGCTACAAAGATTCTAATTGTAAAACTGTATTCGTTTTAAGGTACTTTTAAATTTGGTTAGAGTTTTTCTTAAATTTAGTGCTAGTTTTCTAGTTTTTTTTCGTAAAAAAAAAAATCATCTGTAGGTACTTCATTTTCTGTATTTATTGTCAAGTATCTTTCGTTATATTATTCAGTGTTTGAACTTCAAAAGATAATGTTAAAGAAAGGTTTTCATTAGAGAGATTTTTAAAATATGAACAATTCCTCAGGCCGATTGTTTATTAAAAATTACGGAAAACACAACAGTAAATTCATTTGACATACATCTTGTAAAACATGTATGACTCAAAGCAGGTTTAAGCCAAATCACCCGTATAAGTCAAACTAGTTATTGTAAGTTTTATGGACCTGGACCGCAAGGATTATTACTGTCCATTGTTGCCGTAATGAAACTGTGAACTGAGTTAAGTTATACAATAGCCAGTTTGACTTATAAGGGTGATTCGGCTTAAACCGCTTAAGTCATAAAAGTCTTACAAGGTGTATGTCAAATAAGTTTACTGTACAAAAAAAGAGAACTACTTTTAATTCCTGGTATAAAAACTGTTCTAGATCTTGACGTTTTTGTCACCAGGTACAAACAGGTAAAGTATTTCTTACACTTCCTGTTAAATTAATTTTTTTTATCAACTGAAAATTAAATAAATATGTACTTGCGAGAGGTATGCAGAATAGACTTACAATAATAATACAATAATAATAATATATTTATTCCCAACAGGTAATACACCCAGTTACAGGGAAACAGCAAAATATACCCTAAAACTACAAAATTAAAAAACAAAATAATCATTCGCACAAGGCATCAAACTAAACTAAAAATTCCAACATTATTCTAACGAACACTCCAACAAACACTTTTTTATTTTGTGAAATGAATCGGCATGTAGATCACAGCTTCCAGATATTTTGTTATATAATTCGCACATGAAGTTAATTGGCGACTTAACTGACGCATTAGTTCTATTCCTTTGACAATAAAATATGAGGGATTGCCTTGAGTTACTTCTTGGTACAAGGAAGTTCAGCTTACTAAGTAAGTAATTACAATCGATATTGTTATTAACCAAACTGAACAGAAACTTTAATGCGATAATCCTTCTACGTGATGCAAGAGACAAGAAGTCGAACCTAGATAATAATAGGGACTAATCTATACCTCGAACAGGATAGACACCATCAATTCGATATGAGAGAAATTTTAAAAATGTCCTTTGTACCGATTCTAAGTGCTGAATATGTACCTGATATATAGGTGACCAAACTAACGCAACATAGTCAAGTTTTGACCTCACTAATGAAAAGAAAAGGGTACGTCAAGTTCCAATTTCGAAAAACTGTCTGCAGTTGCTATAAATAAACCCATAATTTTTGAAAGCCTTCGCGACAATATCGTTGATGTGATCTATGAAAGTAAATTTTGTATCAAACAAAACTCCTAAATCTTTAAATGAATCGCTACGTTGTGTCGTTAATAGCATATGAAAAAATCTCTGGAACCACTTTTCAAGTATACGTAACGCTGCAGCATTTGCAAATGTTAAGGAAGAGTCGATTTTTTATGCACCAATTTCTAATAGCTATTAAGCTGGCTTGAAGAATCATGCAGTCGTCGATAGAGCATTAGAGCGTATAATTTGAAATATTTTTACATCGTCTGCAAATAGCAATTTCTCCGAAGGAATCGTGTCCACAATGTCGTTAATAAATAACAAAAACAAAAATGGGCCTAAATTGGACCCTTGCAGTACTCCAGAAGTTGGTCTAATAACCTTAGATATAAAACCACGATATTTAACATACTGTTCACGACCAAGTAAATAGAATTTAAACAAGTCAAGTAAACAGTTCGAAAATCCATAATGACACAATTTCTGCATTAGAACGAAATGATCAATTTGAGTAAAGGCTTTTTGGAAATCCAAATATATGGCATCAACTTGTTGTTTTTGATCGATAGCTTCAGAGATGCATTGAGTAAAACATGCTAAATTGGTAGGGTGGAGCGATTTTTCATGAAATCATGCTGATGAGGCGTAATGCACTGCTTGACCTTGCAATAAATACTCTTGAATATAATCGATTCAAACCCTTTAGAAAAGTTGCTTAATAAGGAGATAGGACGATAATTTGTGACTTCGGCTGGATTTCCTTTCTTGAGAATTGGACAAATTAAAGCTTTCTTCCAAACGTCCGGAAAAGTTGCGCTACTGAGAATTAAATTAAATAAATGATGCAACGGTGTTAGAAATATGTGAGCACAATCTCAGAGGAGAAATGATGGAATCCCATCAAATCCCATAGTTAACGAATTTTTGGAATGTTTTAGCGCGTCTAGGATCTCCCTCTCTGATATATAAATTAAGGAAACACCAGTTGTTTTAACATGCGTTAATTCTGGCTTATTGAAGCTGCGTATACCGAGTTGAAATAATCGCTAAATGTGTCAACGATCAATTTGGGACAATTGATTTCTGTGTTGTTATAATTCATTGTACCTGGAATTCTAGAAGTACCTCTTTTACTTTGAACAAATGGCCAGAATTTTTTAGGATCTTTAGAAAGAGATAGTTCAATGTTCCGCAAATAACTCATGTAGCTTTGATTAATAAGATTGTTAGTGGTTCTTCGATATTCCTCATACAGATGACGATAATAGGAAGACTTATATTTTTTATAATTTTTGAACGCTGAAGATTTTTTACGGAGATGAAACAATATTACTCCGTTGAACCAAGGATAACGCCTGTGACGTCTACCTATGTATTTATGAGTTGGAACTGTTTCCTTAAAAGCATTGTTTAAAATATCATAAAGTTCAGAGCAAACAGTATTGACATCGTTTATGCTAGTAAGATATGACCAGTCAGTCGAAAGTAATAAACTGTACAAGTGTTGAAAATTAGCTTTCTTGAACTTAAAACTTTTCACTTGATCATTTACATCAAAATGAAAAAGTTTCGTGTAGTTAAATGTTAAGCTAATTAAAAGAGCAGGATGATAAGAATCTTCCGGAACAAGAGAATGGTCAGATCTCTCAACTAAACAATATTTGTTGGAAAACACTAAGACCTATTTTGTGAAAAGGAAACGATTGGGTTAATTTTTCACAATCTGGCGTTTGTAGATTCAAGAAATTAGCTTTTAGCTAAAAATTTTACTTTGGTTGAATTTTATGAGTTCTGAAGTATATTTTGACTTGTCTTGACGATTCTCATCGACATTACGTACAATACGGTCCATGAGTATTCAGGCACTACTACTATTTATTGGATTTTTGCAGTCTGTAGTTTGTATATTGGTGGCTAGTTCACAGGCAGCAAGAACCTCCCCACCCTTGATGGTCCTGGGTTTGGGAAAAACATTTGCGACGCGTACAGGTATGTCGTTTTGGGTTGTTATTGATTAAAGCCCTAGCAATCATGAGATTCTTCTTGGGGCTGCGTGGTGGTTGAATAATGCCAAGGGCAAATCCGGGTTCGATTTCTGCTCTAACTGGAACAATCGTCTCTGCATTCTCTCTGACTTTCACATTCTGGCACGCGATCAATCTTACAGGCTTGGATTCAATACTCTTCACTGCCAAGACGTAGGACTTTCTCCACTGGATCGACCGTCAATCCATGGCGGCTAATCAAATCCATTCCCAGAATGAAGTCATCTTCGATGCCAGCCATGAAAGCGCGATATCTTATCTTCACCTGACCAATGTAGATTTCTACTTCTGCCTGACCCATGACTGGCGCCGACTCTCCAGTGACTGCCTTCAATCTGATTGTTTTGGATGAAGTCGCTAGGTGTTTAGCTCTCACGAACCCTCGACGTATAGTTGATACCTCAGCGCCAGTATCGATTGTGATTGCTGCGGGCATTCCATTAATTTTCCCCGGTATAGTTAGACTACTGCCTCTGATGAAACTTCCTATCTTCACTTCCTTGGGGGCCTTATTCAAGGCAGCCAGCACATCCCCCAAAGTACTGGCTGTTTTTAGTTTTCCTGACTATTTCTTTGAGGAGGTTTCTGTCGTGTGCTTCTCCTCGGAGCTGGTGATCAAGCACGACAATCGCGTTTGAGATGTCCCTGGCGCCCATATCTATAGCACTCTAGGTTTCTCTTCCGAGGCACACCATTCTCTAATCCTTGAGATAGCCCATCTATTGTGCGCTGCGAGAATTTTTCCGACAATTTTTCCAACAGCTTTTCCACCTTGTCATTCTTCTCTTCATCTAATTCTGCTATTCTGACTTTGTGCCAGGTTCTTGAAGAATTGTACGCCGCCTCCACTTGTAGTGCACGAATCAAGGCCTCCGATGTTGTCTGGTACCTTGATAGTTGTAGGACCCTCTTAACTTCACCGTCGCGAATGCCATTTACGAAGGTTTCTATCGCAAGCGTCTCCTGAAAAGTTGGTGGTGCGTCGGTGTATGCAAGACTATTCTCTTGACATCTGCTTCAAATTCTTGAAGGGACTCTCCAACTTTCTGGGTTCTTGTCTTCACTTGAGCTGCAAAAACCTGTCTCAGATGTTCATCCCCAAATCGAAGTTCCAGACCAGCAGTTAGGGCATTATATCTGTTTCTATCTTCTTCAGACACAGTTTGGAGTATCTAGCGCTGCATCTCGCAACGCTATTACCAAGGCTATAGCTTTTTGTTCTTCTTCCCACAGATTCGCTGTCGCTGCTGCCTCAAACTGCTTTTTGTACGATGACCGAGGTCTCTGACCATCATAAGTGGGTGGTTTAATCGTGCTGGGGGTCGACGTCACATAACCTGAACCAGTCGTCGCTGTATTTTTCATTAACATTTCAAATTTCTTCATTCGATCTTCTATAATTTTCATTCGATCTTCCATGGTGTTTTCCTTGACATCACATTTCGTCCGAGAATATTTTCCATATTTTCCAGATTTGTTTTTACGTCCTTCATTTCTCCTCTGATTTCTTTTATTTCATTCTTGTTTGCTTCCACTTTCTTTTCGAATTTTTCACTTAGGCTGGTGATTATGTCATCTTTTGCTTGTCTATTTTTTCGTCCATCTTTTTCATTCTTGCGTCCATTTTTTCGATCATCTCCTCTATTGCTGCATTCATTTTTTGGTTAATTTCTTCCACGCTTGCACGCATTCTTTCCATTCTTGCGTCCATTTTTTTGTCCATATTTACCATTTTTGCGTTAAATTTTTCTCCTCTTGCATCCATTTTTTCCATTCTTGCGCCCATTTCTGCGAGCATAGGCATGATCTTTTCGCAGCTTGAGCTCGACACGACAGGCATAATTCTTCAGAATTCTTGTCCAATCTGCCCGGAAGTCGTCGTAAAACCAGTTATTAATCTCAAGTCCCACTTCTGACACTAGTGTTACAATGTTCGGTGAATTAAATCGTCGTAGATAAACCTCAACAATTTATTTTTAATAACTCGAATTACACGACTGTTACAGCGATTATGTACAGAATAACTTCGTGGTTCACTTGAATGAATTCGCTCACTCGGTGGACTCCTTGACTGAATAATCTCCTTCCCGAAGGTGGCCCCCATTTAAACTCATATTCCCTTCTCGATGTTTCCAACCAAAATCTTTCTGGAGTCCATCGCGACTCCCGCGTCCAGCCCTTTCTTTTGCGAACGCCGCTTCGAGCGTTTTCTGGACGCCGCAATTGAGACTTCCGGTAATCCGCTCGAGGTTTGTCTTTAAGCGAACGCTGCCTGGGTGACGTGACGTCATGTAAATACCAGAAACCTCGGGAACCCATCGGATCTTCTTAGACTTTGTAATTTTAATTTTAATTTATTCTTGAACTTCCGATATGATGTAACGTTATTTATATTTTTCTTGAATTTTTTACCAATGCTAGGGTTCACAAAACAAATCGCAATAGTGTTATTTTTAAGATCTGTTTTGCAATATTTTTTAGAGAGATAAAGAGAGGTACATGTGTACTTCGTTAAATTAAATTTTATATGTAATTAAATTACATATTTCAATTTTTTCGAATAGAGCGCCCTGAAATTTATTATTGCTCCATATTCTCTTTATTATATCTTTCTCTTTTATCGATATGTTGATGTCTATTTTAAAAAAATTAAAAATGGTAGAAACTGTTAACCAGGGTAGGGTTAAATCCTGTAATATCTAAGTTTAATATCAGTCAAATAGTCCTTGTGTAGTCTCTAAACCCGCACTTGAATAACTCTTATCGCACACAGCGCAGTAATACTAATCCGTTTCACTCCGGGGGCGGAGTCGTTGTATCCTCTGGTGTAAATCTGAGTTATTAAGAAATACATGTTGAGTTTAACCCACGCCGATTTTAATCACCTGTTCATCGTAACAATATTTTTTTTAAGCGATATAAGTATCATATGTAGCGTATTTTCTAAATTCAACCCCTGATCCTCATGCAATTAAGACAGGACAAAACTAAATCAGACGCGTCCCTTAATTGAAAAAATTGCTCCAAAGTTATTTAGACAGAACTTCCCTCGTCCGTGAAATACAATAAATTTTGTATCGAATTTTTGACATACGATACTTCTATAAACTCCTAGCACGTCCTTTCCTCTCCTAGCAAGAGTTGCTTTGATCTTGTCGATAGTATGTTTATTTAACTGTTTATAGTTGGTACCGTGTGATCAAAACTGAAACGAAAAAGATTTGGTTCGGAGATGAGTTGTGCAGATGGTACTACTGCATAACTGACATCACATTTTTCTATAAAATTATTATCAAAACGAATCGGCATTTCTCTCATACTTCGAAGTGACGTGTTCATAAAACTTATGTATGTATGCAAATATTATTCATTGAGTTAATGAAATTAGTGAAAAAATGGGTTAATTTGCATGTTTTTGTTTCGTTTTATGTATTTCCATTGTCTCGAAATTTAAATATATATATTATATATAGTTAGTTCGTTCTTGAAAACTTTTATTTTTATTTTAAAATACTGTTTAAAACATACCTACCTTTCAAATTTCCTGCTTAGCTTGATTTTTTTTTATAATGGGACCTGTTCCGTAGTAAAAATGATTAAAAAATATAGGTACTCCTATAATTAATTAATTTAATTAAGAGGTTATGTTGTATATCAAGATAATTATCAAAATGGACAGCTAAATTATGTGGTAATTACTTCCTAATGAGAATTATTCTAACTTGATAATTAACTGTAATGCGTCCAAATTACACCGACCAAGCTGTGAAAAATCAACCACTTCTGGAAATATTGCTACTTTTTAAAGCTTATTGCTAATCCAGACGAATATACTGCCCATGGTTTCAGGTTTTTCACCTCCTTGTTGACGGATTCTGGGGGAAAACTTTTCACAGTAAAACGCTTTGGAGGTTGGAGGAATTATAGTGCCGCAGAGTGTCAGGAGCAATTGTCGAAGAACTGAGTATTTAATAAAGAATGTACTTACTAAATAATGTGGAAAATTTTCAGAATAATACACCATTTCGAATATCAATATATGGAATTAATTTCAATAATTTATTATTAAATCTTGCAGTTGTTGAATAGAATAATTTTTTTTTATTTAGTTTTATTTTGTATATAAAATACTTACTACCATATTACCTTGAACCTTGAACTAATTATAATCCTTGGCTACATAAAAAATGCCATTTTAATATTCAAGCTGACGGTCATAGTGTTGTCACAAAAAATGCTAATGGATAATGAGTGTAATTAAAATAGAAAATCACAAATTAATTCTCGCCGATGAATGTCTTATGTAGAAAATTAGAACAATAGAAACCATTTTCAGGTTATCAGCTTCATAGAACTTTTTAAATAAAAAAATCTTAAAATATAGGGAAATAGTATACCATGGCGTCCACAAGAAATTAAGAAATTTATACGCCTTTCTCCAAGATATAGATAGCAGGTGTAACTAAAAGAAATGTAAATTTTGTACAGAACACATAGATTTTACAAATCTTGAGTGATCTGATACCAATATACAACGTATTTCTTTAAAAAAATAACTGATGATTCTTAAAACATTCATAAATAGCAAATGATAATCAAAATATGATGATTATTACGCTTAAGCTGACATTGTTAAATCTTGTTGCTCAACACGTAGTAGATCTCTTCACAACAGTAAAAAGCTGTTATTAATTTTATACGTTGTATTGAAATCATGTAAAAATTGTAGCCTTGCGGATGACATTTCTATTTACACAACAGTTAACAAAACACTCAAAGTTTAGGACCCAGAATTAACAAAAATAATGACATGTCAGAAAAATAATAAGCAAATACAAATTTATAACAAAACATAACAAAAACAATTCACTTCAGTCTTAACACGCTAGTTTTAGCGCTTGCCCACCAACCTCTAAAAATTCTACTGCTACAACCATGTTATTTTGGTGGCGGCAAATCCTCAATTTTCGTAACAGCAAGCCAAATGTCTTTGGCGAGAGTCTCAGGAACTTCAAACG
Organism: Zophobas morio; assembly: GCF_036711695.1. NCBI lineage: Eukaryota > Metazoa > Arthropoda > Insecta > Coleoptera > Tenebrionidae > Zophobas > Zophobas morio. Next base: position 14,726,144 of record NW_026972129.1, on the reverse strand, counting down.
CTGCAAAATGTCCTCCATCGTACTCGTTAGCTTGAACTAGTTTTGGATATTTATCTTGAAGTATTGTTCTTGGTTGATATATAATTTCTTTATCGAAAAGGGCGCATGCGGCAGGAACTTGAATAGGACCCCTACAAAACAATTATATTGCAACAAGAAAAGAAAATGATATGTGGCAGATTACATTTCTTCAAAGGCATTTTCTTCTTTGTTTATCGTTTCAGAGTACAACCTCATAGACGTTGTAATTGAATTTGTTATCCAATAAATCATCACGTTGTCTAAAAGCTTGGCGTATGTGTACTTTTCTAGTAAACCACCGTCGGCCCTGTTTTTCCACGCGGGATCGGTCCAAGTGGTGAATTTCTCTAATATGTAAGCTGCCAATCCGACTGGTGAATCGTTAAGACCGACACCTAAAAATTATATATATGGTCACGTGGCGTCTACTTTCACATTATTAATAAAGAATGAAGAAATTAAAATTATCAAAATATCATGATATCATTCCCCATGAAAAATCTTACCAACTGTATCCGGTTTAGTTGCTTGGAGGTGCATATATCCAAATTCCAAGAGAGCATTCGATATATAGTCACCAAGAGGATAAAGCTTATGTTTATGTTTCTCGTCGACAACCAAACTTGGCCACACACTACCTGCCAGTAACTTCATTTTTGACAAAAGACTATTAGACATACACATATTTAAGTGTATCCCTTTAACATGTTCTGGAAAGAATAAGGCCATCGATGACCCGATAGAGGAACCCCAGTCGCCTCCTTGCACATAATATTTCTCATAGCCCAATCGTTTCATCAAATTCTTAAACACAACAGCAACTTTGCTGGCTCCTAGACCTGGTTTTGCAGCTGCTTGAGAAAATCCATATCCAGGAAGCGAAGGAGCAATTACTTCGAAAACGAAATTCTTGTCCTTTTGTACAGTCGTTAACAAAGGAATGATTTCATAAAATTCCCTCACTGTACCAGGCCAACCATGAAGAAGAAGAAGAGGTAGGACTTTTACATCGCTGGGCACGTTCTTAGGCTTTACGTGGAGATAATGGATGTCTAGACCTTGTATTTTTGTTTTAAATTGAGGATATTGGTTGAGGAATTTTTCCCGTTCGCGCCAATCATACTTTGTTAACCAAAAATCAACGACGGTTTTTAACAGCTTTGTGTTTATGCCATACTGTTGTTGAACGCCTTCGAGGGGAGGGACAAAATCACGAGCAGATTTTAGTCGGTTTTGCAAGTCCTCTAAAACCTGGAAAAATTGAAAATTTTGGATAAGTATTTTTGACAATTGGCTTAAAATGAGTACATATAATGAATGCATAAGAAAGTAAGTGTTTTAAACGTAAGTAGTCAGACATCTTTTTTTGGATCTACTCTTACCTAAATTATAAAATTTGTTTCAAATTTTAAAAATGGTTGTACATTTCGTTTTCTGAATTTTCCTGCCGCTGTACTAGAAAAGTCAGCAGTTTCTATAAAGTTTCCACATTATAATCAGATCTGATAAAAAATGCTGACAAATCAAAAACATTTTTGCTTATCACTGACACTGATGTAGCGTTATTTATATTTTTTAATTAGAAATCTTAATTTTTAAAGCATATTATAGAATAGAATAAAATTTAAAACATTTTTTTAATGAAAACCATTTTTCAAATCAATAGTTATAGTATTATTTCAAAGATTTTAAATCAGGAGAGGATTTTACCTATTTTGCTTATATTAGTATAAAATGCGGGAAAAATCTCAAGATAAATTCATAAGTACAGAAGTATGTTATTTTATAAAATTTAAATCCCATTTACTATGAAAAAATTTGAGGGGATGTCGCATCACATTGTGGTCGGAATGATGAGGCAAATTTTGGTTACCTTTACCAACGATATTTCTAATACAAAATTTGACGACAATCGGTCTGGTAGTTATATGTTACATATATATAAATAAAATACTTTAGGAACATCATGTCAATGTTAAAACGCTGATCAAAATTTATCTGATCATCCTCACTAACAATTTAATGACGTCAGCTCAAAATTTTGCATAGTAAGTGCTACCTAAATTTTATAAAATAACATATTTCTGTACTCATGGTTTATCAGTCCGTCAACACTCTTTAACAACATTTTATATTAATGTAAGAGGAACAGTTGGTTAGAGCGTAGGACTAATAACACGAAGCTCGCGGGTTCGATCCCCGCATGGGCCACTTTTTATCTTAATACTTAAAAGTAATGGTGATTAAAGGGTAAAAGTAAACATATATGAGAAAATAAGAGTTTAAATTTCCGCTGACTAGATTACCCATATGTGTTAATATTGAAACATATAATTTAAGGTTCAGAAAAACATCGACTACGTTATCATTTTGTCAGAAAAATTACGAATAATAAACCATATATAATTAAAATTATGATAGCTTGCAGTTCACAGTTTTCTTCATATCACCTACAGTTCTGTAAAAATCCAAACTTTGACCTTATTATTTTATCGACTGATAAGATCTGGACTTCAATACAACGTTCCATCTGCTGAATATAAAAAAAACTCATTTCATGATTAAAAAATTTCTAAGGTGTGTAATAAATTAATAATTAATGGTTAATGGTTCTGGTAATAAAGTACACAAAAGCATGTTAAAACCTGTGTTAAAACTATGTTCTAAAAATATCCTTCTCACTGTTATGCTAAAAATTAATTTGACGACCTTGACTTTTGGCTAATGATTTAAAATCATTATGCGTAACATACAGTTAATAAGATCTTACATAATAAAAGTACTTGGTAATTTAAAACACAAGTGTAACTTAAAACTAAATTCTTACCGTATTGCTAACACTGATTTTAAAAGGAACAATACTTTTATCTTCCTTGGATGGTGGTTCTCCAGGACCCCACCATTTCTCTGGAGGCACTGTTACCGGCGGGTGTTGATTAATTTTGTAAATAACATTGCCTACCGCCAAAGCAATAATTAAAACAATGAATTTCACTAAAGCACCCATGACTGAAGTTTAGTGTAATCAATTTTCTCAAATTCTATTTACAAACTAACTCACTGATACAATGATTTATAATGTAATTCACTACTGTTCCGCTGCAAACACCGTGCCAGCAGGACGGGAAATGTGGGTATGGTATTGGTTATGTCTCAAAACCAGTACCGGTGTCGAACGAGTTGTGTTCTCCTGCAACAACCGTTGCTACTGCTAATTCAAGGGTTCCGATAACGTGTGACTTGAGATAACATTGAAAAACGCAACACACCAAGCAGAAAACGTGAAGAACAAGTTTTCTGCTTGCGTGGCAATAATAAACATTTATGATAATTTGTTGATTATTGCCTTGAAATTTATTCGCGTCTTTTTTTAGATAAAGATATTTAGTGATAAACATCTAGACCTCCCAAGGAGCTTTTAAGTTTTTGTTTTTTAGCCTAAACTGGCGAAATATTGTAACAGGGTCATTTTATAATTTCATTGTGTCGTCTGTCTGTCTGTCTGTCTGCTCGCCTGTTGGTTATATTGTTAGGCAGACTACGACTGATGATTGATATGAAAATTTAGTACATACTTTAGAATAATCACTATCAATTTAAACTAACCTAACCATTTTTCTGCATTGTGCTTCTTTAGATCAGTTTATCAAAAGTGCAATTATTCTTCAAATATAAAAATTAATGCTTAACTTGTGCACTGTACTAAATCTACTACACAGTATGATAGAAGAAAAAGCCCTCTAGTAGGCCATGAAATTTATTTATACTTTCAGTCATCTTTAAAAAGTGGTATTTGCCCTCATAAATGGAAAATGTCTTATATTTTGCCATTATTTAAATCTATATCTAGTTTATGCTAACTATATTATCAAAGCGCTGGAACGTGGTAATCAAGTTGATGCCGTATAAGCCGATTTCTCCAAGGCGTTTGATCGGGTAAACATTAAATTATTATTAACAAAACTAACGAAATACAGTGTAATCGGAAATATTTTTAAATGGTTAACTTCATACTTAATTGGTCGTACCCAAAAAATCAATCTTAAGGGTTTTCTTTCAAAAGAAATCCAGGTAACATCCGATGTTCCCCAAGGGAGTCACTTAGGCCCTATCTTATTTCTCTTATTTATAAATGGTATTGTTCATTGCTTCAAATATTCAAAGTGTTTATTATTTGCAGATGATTTAAAACTCTTTTTAGAAATAACGAACAATAATGATATTATTAATTTTCAAAAAGACATTGATTCATTAAATAGTTGGTGTAAGCATAACGACATGTCATTAAATATAAATAAGTGTAAAAGTATAACTTTCGCATGGATAATACATCCCCTTGAATATCAGTATTATATTGGTAACATCAGTCTTAAGAGTTACAACCATTTCGGACCTAGGCATTATTTTGGATTCTCGACTTAAATATAATTTTCATATAGATAGTATCATAAAAAGAGCGTATAGACTAACTGGATTTATAAAAAGGCAGTGTAAACATTTCAATAATGTAATGGTAATCATTAGTCTATTCTTGAATATGGCTGTGTCATTTGGAATCCATATTACAGAAATGGAGTTGAGCGTACTGAAAATATACAAAGAACGTTGGTTAATTTCATTTTATTTAAACTTAAAATAGACAAAAATAAATATTCTTATGAGGACCGCCTTCAGTTGCTAGGATTGGAATCACTTGAATTTCGTAGGAATAAATTTATATTAATTTACGGTTATAAAATTTTGCATAATCAGTTTGATTGTCCAATTTTAATTACTTTTTTTAACTTTCGAGTTCCTAACTATAATACTAGAAGTAATGATTTATTTTCTATTGAGCTTCAAAGAACTAATTATGGATTTCACTCTCCTTGTATGAGAATTGCAAGACTAACTAATGACTTACCTTCATCTATCGATATATTTAATTGTAATTTGAATCTCTTTAGAAAAATGTTATCCTAATTAATCATATTTATTGAGTTTTATTATTTCTGTTTGTTTTTAAGGTACAATCTGCATTGTTTAAATTAGATTAATTTTTATTAACTATGTCTCATTAGTTTAGGTCTAAATTACTTTGTAAACTGCCTATTTGGATTTTTCTATTGGCAATTAAGTAACAATAAACAATAAACAATATTCATGAGTTTCAGTCAAATACAGATTAAATGCGAACATCACGTTAAAAAAAAATTCATGGTCACCAGATTATTTTTTGTCAACTGAGGATTTATTTATCCCATTTTTTTTGCTTTAGTTTATTTAAATTGTTACCACGTGCCGATTAGAAAAACATAAAATTCTGATAATTATAATCATCGTACAGTTAGGCATGCAAAATCAACAATAGAGCTCACTTGGGCTTGAGTATTATTACAACATAAATATGGGTGTTTTATGGAAGATTGTTGTGTCTTGTGGTGTAGTTATTCTTTTGATAAGTTACCAAATTAATAAACTGATAACACCAGGGCTGGCCCCAAAGTTGAACGAGACATGGTGGGGTGATGGAAATTTTTCCAAGATAGATGAAACGATTTATACATTTCGAATTAACGTTTCTAACGAGGTTTGTAATTTACTTACTTAATACTCCTAAATCAAATTGCAGATTTGCTTAAATTTCATCAAATCATATTCATTTCTAATAAGAGTAAGAAGTAAATAAAACAGCAAATAGATACAGTAGTAGTTTAATTTTCACAGAATAATTTCTTTAGGTCAAACTAAAAAAATATACAATTTTTAACTATTTACTGTTAAACGTGGTTTTTATTTAATAATTTTTTAATTTAAAAAGTTGCTAATCCATTCTGTTTAGAGTAGTTTTTGTGGTTCACGTATGTGTGTATGTCCACGTTCAGTTAAAAAAAATAACTCAAAATTTTCTCTTTGGAGTCCAGATGAGACTTCCGAAATAACACGTAATCTATTTTTTCACAAACCCATCATTTAAAACTAAAATAGACGAATGACTACGTTTTCTCGACATTTCATGACCCAAGAGTTTCCGTCTGTCTGTCTATGCCGATTTTTTAGACAAATAATCTCTGAAATTATTGGACGATTGTTGTCAATGTCACGTGCATTTTAGGAAGATCGTGTAGATGGTGAAACGCTAACAAAAATTTCTCTAATCATCATGTTATTTAAATTTTGTAAAACAAGATTCTCCTATACTTGTGGTTTATGAATCTTTTTTGATTTTTTACCTACACCTAATTTTTTTCAAGTCATCATACCATATGAGTGTTTAATGAAACCCATTTCTTTTTTTTAAGGTCTTACAAGATCTGAAATACAGGCTAAATCATGCTAGAACTTTCACCCCTCCTTTGGAAGGAACGCAGCAACAATACGGGATGAACACGAATTTGCTAAAGGAAATTGTCCTCTTTTGGAAAACAAAGTACGACTGGAAAGAACGCGAAAAAATATTCAATAGCTATCCTCAGTATACGACCAACATCCAAGGCATTAATATTCACTTTATACACGTTAAACCAGAATCCCCTAACAAGAAAGTCATGCCGTTACTACTTTTACATGGATGGCCCGGATCGATAAGGGAATTTTTCCAACTGATACCCCTTTTAACGACACCTAGTCCAGATAAAAATTTCGTATTTGAAGTCATAGTACCGTCCATACCCGGCTATGGTTTTTCTCAAGCAGCTGTGCGTCCTGGTTTAGGCGCTCCTCAAATGGCCGTTATTTTTAAAAATCTGATGAAACGTTTAGGCTTTGAAAAATATTACGTACAAGGAGGCGATTTCGGTGCCATTATATTGCATCAGATGTCGGTTTTGTATCCTGAATCTGTGTTGGGTTTTCACTCAAATATGTGTGTAGTATATACTCCTCTGGCAGTTTTGAAAACATTAGTTGGTGCTGTGTATCCCACTTGGTTTACTAGACAGGACCATGTTGAAAGAGTTTACCCTCTAACACATTATTTTTCTTTTAAGTTGGAAGAAAGCGGCTACTTCCATGTTCAAACGACAAAACCAGATACATTAGGCAAGTATTGGTTGCAAAAGAAACAAAAATGTTGAGAAAAGTTGTATCTAAATTTCAGGAGTTTCTTTGCGGGATTCCCCGGTGGGATTGGCAGCTTATATTCTTGAAAAATTCGTTACGGGAACCAATTTCACTTACAAAAGTCGTGAAGATGGTGGTCTGAGAGATCACTATAATTATGCCGATCTTTTGGACAATGTTATGGTTTACTGGATAACGGGTTCTATGCCCACTGCCATGAGACTTTATGCCGAGACGTTCAGTAAAAAAAATTATTTAACACTAGGAGTTAGTAGGTAATATTAATATAACTTTAATAGTAACATACAGCGACCAAAATGAAAAGAAACACTGACATAATTTTATAACTTTTATAAATCTTAAATCCATAACAAAATTGTAAATACCAAGTGATCAAGATAATATGATAAAAAAAAACTTCTTTAGTAGGCTGTGAAGTTTGTCCGGCCTTCTAGAAGAACTAGCATGTCGGCAACAATTAAAAACATCAAACCACCGGCTGTCAAAAAATTGTCCCTTAGGTCCCGGACCTGTGAAACCCCTAAACATTAAGCTCGGTTAAAACGGGTTAAAACAAAGTGACAGAATTATGTGCCCTTATTTATGTATAAAACATACCAAAGCAGAGGGTTTTTGGTGACATTCCTGGATGGCGCCACATGATTTGGGGGAATCCCAGAGTAAATGGGATTAATCTAACCATTCCTATTGGATGGGGTTTCCGATGTTCGGGATGTTTAACTTAAGGGATGCTTGGTTGCTGAATTGAGCGCGTGGACAAGGCAGAAACGAATACAATCGTAAAACAGAACCCGATCGGGTTTGTGGACATTTGATCGGTCGATCCAGTACGAGGGCAGAATAATGCGCATCAGCATAATTAACTAGGCCAGTGGTAACTTAAATTGGGAAGTTACAGCTTTGTAGATTATGATAAAGTTACAAAAATCAGCCATCGGTTGCAAACTTTTTCTGTTTAGGGAGCACTCGTTTGGTCCTCGTTTTCTGTTTCGTTTCCAATCTATCAATCTACAACATTTGTAATTTACTACAGTCAACGTTTACATAAACAAATTCGATTTTTTGTTACTACCCAGACCGTCTGGTACAAAGGAATCGTGTACGCGTCTTTTATTTTCCTTATCTGAGAATTTTTTATAGACTCTGAAGAATATTTGTATACACTTATCAAGATAGCTGGCACATATTCCATTTTCGTTGTAATGATGACTTTGGTAAAATTCTAAATTAAAGCAGTAAGTATATAAAAAAAATGTATTACGCAAAATACAAAATAAAAGGTGTTTAAAAATACTGTAATGGATTTAAGATTGAAGGAGAAGGTGTTTATTCTTTTTCGGCTCGCTAAATATTTGGTTTTATATTTATTTGAAAGGTGAACGGCAATGGTTATCAAAGTAGTTATTCAAACATCGGGTTAAGTTGTATAGTTAAATACTTTTATATGTATTTTTTTAGAATGCCAGTTCAAGTTCCTAGTGCATGTGTACGCTTCAGATATGATTTATACGCTTCGGATGGAATGTTGCCAGAACTTTATCCCAATTTACTGCATTTAGCTGACTACAGTGGTGGTCATTTTGCAGCATTTCAGCAGCCAGATTTGTTTGCTAAGGACATTTTTACTGCAATTGAGAAATTTGAAAAATTTCATGGTCATTCAAGCTAGGTAATAATAACTTGAGCATGTTTATTTTACTTTTTTAAATTTTTAAGTTAGGATAGATGAATACTGTAAATAAGCTAAAATGTTTATGTCATTGTCTAGTATCTCCATATTATAAAAATATTATCCAGTTTCTACAGTTTTTTAAAAATTTAATACCAAGCTGATGTGATGGAAACATATTAGGGGATTACTGTTGGACCGTAATTAGAAAAAGAGTTTCAAATGCCCAATTTTTAATTTTTCAGTAAACATGTTGATATTTATTAACTCAACCATCCTGCCTTGAACTCTGATCGTCAACAAAGTGGACTATTGGAAAAGTGTAAAAGTGCAAAGTTTGGAGGACAAATTGTTAGTAGGTACTCCAGTTTACAGAGGGAAAAGTTGTTGAAATAAGCTAGAAGGAACTTATTTTCCAGCTGTGAAAACCTATCCAGCTTTCAAAAAATGAAATCAAATCGATACAAAAATTTGGATATCACAAATTTAAATCTACAAAGAAAAAAAGCAGAAATCGTTATTAAAGTAATTGGATGTAATATTTAAGTCATTACGATGCTGCTGGCGACAAATTTACATACGAAAAAAAAGACTGTCCAAATCATAGATCACGGTTACGGGATCGATGGCTCTGATTAAGGCGATTGAGTTTTCTTCAGTTTTCGGATGTTATATACTTATTTGACGGCATCATCCACGTCCATAGTAGGTACCCCAGGTCGGAACAGGATTTAGAAAAATAATGAGATAATTACTAGATTGTTCCAATTCAGCAATGAACTTCAGCTCGTTCGTTTAGCTATTGTTGAAATTATCCTCGTCGAGATCAATTTCAAATCTCGAATGAAAAGTTATGAAGTGTGTATAATATAACAACTCAGATAAAATCCATACAAACTTTAGATATCGTTGTTAAAACAAGTTGAGTCAGAATTACAATGCAATACTCCAAACGCCTAAACTACCAACCTAAAGGTGGCATTCTGCCAATCCCCATAAATCCTAAAATATGGCTGATTATTACCTACGTTATTGATTTTTTTTTTTTCAAAATGGGACTGCGCAATATTTCTCTGTGAACATCTCAAAATCCTGACGTGATGTGTAAATAGTTTTGAAATTAGCGCTAAAGTATAAATTAAAAACATTATTCCAATGTTTTCGCACAAAACCGCTGTAAACTAATGTTATCTATTAATTATTATTAGCCATTTAATTTAACTGTGCGGCAACTTGATTTCTTCAGAAAACATTAGGTTTTAAGACTGTAAAGTAAATATGAAATTTTGCAAAATTACAAACAATAAGATTAACCCTGTCTTGTAAACTTGAAACCGAAAATTGTAAAATTATCAATTGTACCATTTGGTAATTTTTTTGGTGTTTAGTTTGCTTACTTTCAGGGAGTTTGGTTGGAAAGACAATTTTTGATTGTGTATTAACAACATTGAAAATTAGCATTTTTTTAATAAAGGTGGCTTTTCCCTCGAGTAAGTTATGTGTTTACTTATTTGTCATGGTATGATATCGTTAAAAGTCATGGTACCCATTTGTATTTTTGCGGTTAAACCGAATGATCGTGGTCCAAATGGGTGGTTTGGGTTCCATATTAAAACATGTTTTATTATTATTTATGTCATTTTCGACACGTATTCGTCCGATTTTTTTTTATCTAAGGTATAACGTATTGTTCTCTATCGCAAAAATTTACCATGTGGATTCGACATGGTGACGAATAATACTAATAACACGTTTTATTGGTTTTTATTTGCTTCTTAAAATAAGAATTACAAAGAAATACTTGAATACTTAGAAACTTGACCACTGCATAAGCAGGTAGGCAGTATATTATAAGGAAATTTAATGTAATTTGGGATACATAAAAATTAATGTTTCAAATGGCACAAAGAATTAACTACTGTGTTGATTTTTATGAAAAAGTTCCATTTTTTCAACAGCTGTGAAAATATCGTCGGACAATATTTTAGGTTCTTCAAAAGCTGCAAAATGTCCAGCGTCGTAATCTGATGCATGGACAATGTTCTGAAACTTTTCTTTCAATAAAACTGTGGGTGAATACGTCAGGTCGTATGTAAATCGTGCAGCAGCTGTTGGTACGGTGACTGGTATACTACAAAAAAATTAAATATTAATGCAACAAATGTAGTTTCCCAACATTAGTGGCGTACCTGTCCACTTGCAATGTTCTATTTGCTGCACTCATAGTTTCCGCATAAAGTCTCATGGAGGTTGTAATTGAATTAGTAATCCAATATATCATGACGTTGTCCAAAAGAGCAGTGTAGGTATATTTTTTTGTTAAACCCCCATCTTCCAATTCTTTCCATGCTGGATTTGTCCAGGTAATAAATTTTTCTATAATGTAAGCCGCCAATCCAACTGGTGAATCATTCAGAGCAACCCCTGAAACTCTTGAAAGTATTGTTCTGTTACATGTGTCGTAAAAGCAGTCTCACCAACAGTATCTGGTTTAGTTGCTTGCAAATGCATATAACCAGTCTCAAGTACCAAGTTTGCTAGTTTTGCCAACCTAGGGTAGATTTTATGAACATGTTCTGGAGATACCAGCAACGTTGGCCAAAAACTGTAGAAGAAAAGCTTAATGTTTGATTTTAGAGAATTAACGGAACACATATTCGAATGAAGCCCAAGAATTTGTTCCGGGAAAAGAGTTCCCATGTGGTGAATAATAATGGCCCCCCAATCGCCTCCTTGAATATAAAACTTAGGAAAACCCAATTTTATCATCAGATTTTTGAAAAGCAGGGCCGCTTGAATAGCTCCCAGCCCAGGTCGTACCGCAGCTTCTGAGAACCCGTATCCTGGAAGCGATGGGGCTATAACTTCAAAAACAAAGTTACATCCAGGTCGTGGAGTTGTCAACATTGGAATAATATCATAAAATTCCCGGACTGATCCCGGCCATCCATGCAACAACAATAGCGGTAGAACCTTACGTCCCTCTGGATTTTCCGGTTTTACGTGGATGTAGTGAAGTCGCAGACCTTGAACACTGACCACAAACTGCGGAAATTTGTTGAGGAAGGTTTCACGTTCCTTCCAATTGTATTCAGTGCGCCAAAATTCAACAATTTTGTTGAGAAGATTCGTATTGAGGCCATACTGTTGCTGAATTCCTTCTAAGGGTGGTATAAATGGTCTTGCCTTTTTCAAACGGTGCTGAAGATCTTCGATCACCTGTTGTAAAATAGTTTAGTGAATTTTTATAATAATAGTAAAACAGTACCTCGTCAGATATATTTATTGTAAATGGTTTGATGGAGTCGTCTTCTTCGGATTTATCTCGAGGACCCCACCACGTTTCTTCCAAGTACGGGACGGCAGGAATTTTAAACAAGTTCCTAATTTTATTCACAAGTTTTAACAAGATAATCACTACTATGGCAGTAACAATTAGACAAGCATAACTCATTGTTGAATTATATTCTGCTGTTATGAAATGTTTAGTGCACTTTTTTTATAAACGATGAATCGGTGTTTAAAATGAACCGGTTATTAAAGTGACCGTGACACAGCAGCGCCGGATAAATGGTATGCAATTGGTCTGCAGGATCTGGTACTAACTGCTATTGTTGTTGTGTCATTGCTAATACTAAGCACTCGGTAAAATTATTATCACTAAGTGATAACGTGGGTAACGTATATTTATTTTATGCCGATAATATTTTATGTAATCTTATTTATAGACTCTTGTCTGTGTAGTAGAATACCTTAACAGAATATGTTGTTTTTAAGAGTGTGGACACGACTGAGAACGATGTCAAGTTAGAAAGAAGCACAGATATGGTATTCCTTTTTCAGTGGCGGTACGTACAATAAAAATGATTCGGAATAACTGCGTCACTAAAATAGGTTGACGCTGTGAATGATTGGTAAGAGATACGGGTATCAAATTATGCTCCAATTCTATGTTTTAAGGCATGAACCAGTAGATTATATTATCGAAGAATAAAATTATATATCAACTTTCAGTTAATAGTTTTATCAGAGAACATAGAGAAGTGACATAGAGGCTGATTTTGCAAAACCACCCTTATTGACATTGGAGTCCTCAACCGCCAAAGGCAAGCGCCAAATTTAAATAGTCGATGCCAATAAAAACCTTGCTTCACTATAATTGTAATTCGTGTGACCTAAATGAAAGTGAAGGAAACAGTAAGCAGCTTGTAATATTCTGGTAAATCTAGTGTCAATTTGTCGAAAATAAAACGCGTCGTTAAAAATATTATGACATTTCTTCTAGTTACTTTTATTCCTAGTTACAAACAAACACTGCTACCAACATAAATTGAGAAGTCCTCAACCGTCATTTGATTTAAACTATGGCGCTTCTCTATGTTCTCTGGTTTTATTCTCGTCCATTATTCATTATATTGTTTTTTGTATTTCGGGACACGTGGACATAAAAAGAAGAAGAAGAGATGTCTTCTACGTCAACAGTTTGGCAGTTTATTTACCGCTTTTTCAAGACGCTAAAATATACGAAATATTCTTGAGGCGAACCATTTGCGTCTTATCTTAAAAATGATGACATGTGAGAAATGATACCAACCTTGTATTTGGTACCTTCTGAAAACCAGTCATATAACCTAAAATATTTTAAAATTGAAACTGTCATTTCGTGCCCACACTCTTAAAAACGACATATTCTGTCAAGGCATTGTACTTCAAGCTAGGTAATAATCACTTGAGCATGTTTATTTTACTTTTTTAAATTTTTACTCTGTCGCTGTAATTGATGATGAGTCATCATCGGCATACAGACCAGAAAGCGTCGTATTTCATAACATTGCCCCCTCCTTAGTTCTGATCGTTTCGATCAGAAACGTCAACGGCGCTGCTGTTGTGCCTCATGAGGCGGTCTAAACGTATGATTTTCATTTTCGTCTTCGGCCCTCGTTGAATTCTCTAGACGATATCGTTGATCCTCGTCACCACAGTATAGGGACATTCCCAGTCTGATGAGTGATGACAACTTTGGGCAACAATCATTCCTTCTCCGGGGGTTATAAATCCATACCAAATTTCCCGCCTGGAACCCTACTGAGTTGTCCCAAAGGTCGTAACGTGTCTTCATTCTCAGTCGCCACTCTATTCTGGTAGTGCAGCATTTTGTAAATGCTCGGCAGCTTCTCCTGTAAGCCATCGTCGTAACCTTTGACCTTCTTCGTGTCCTTGTTCCTTTCTTCGGGCACTCGCCACTTCTCCTACAGTTCTTCCAATATTCCTATTGGTGAGCCGACGTTCTGTGGTAGCCACTGCCCTCTCGCCTTAATCTTAGGCCTTTTAACCGCCGCGCAGGTCGTACACTTCTTGCACCAGCTCTCGACGTCTTGCCGACAACAGACCCAATAGAATCTCTCCCTAATTTTGGAAAGCGTCTTGTTGATTCCAAAATGAGCACCAGAACTCCCACTGTGCATCTCCCGAAGTACTTCCTTGATCCTGGTGACCGGAACCACCAACTGCATAGTGACATGCCTTCCATCCCGACTTTCCCAGGCTCGATTAAGCAATCCGTTCTCAACATGCAAGGAGTCCCTTTGAGCCCATAAGGCCTTGAAAGAAGGTGACTCGTCTGATATTTTCGACGAGCCAGGTCGTTCTATCTCATCTTCTTTCCGTCTGACGAGCGGCCCATTATCCTCGTCTTCCTCCTGGTCTACACCGAGCTGCAGTCCATTTATTATCTTCTGCAACTGCTTTCTTCCTGCGGTTGAACCGTACTTTCGACTGCTCAATCTCGTCGCAGTGTTTGCAGTTCTGATAAGCGATCAATCTTGCAGGCTTCGTTTCAATACAACGCTGATTCAGCTTGAACTCTTCATTTCCAAAACGTAGGACGTCCCTCACTGAATCAATAGTCAATTCATGGCCGCTAATCAAATCCATTCTCAAAATAAAGTCATCTTCCATGCTTGCCACGAGATCGGCGTCGACTCTCCAGTTACAGTTTACAATCTGGTCGTTTCGGGTTTAGTTTCTACATCTTCAGCTCCCACGAGTCCTTTACGTACAATTAATACCTCAGCGCCAATATCGATAGTGATTGCTGCTGGATTTTCATAAATCTTTCCCGGTATAGTTGAAACCTCTGGTGAAACTTCTTATTTTCACTTGGCTGGCGGCCTTATTATCAGCAACGAACTCATTCCCTAGCGTACTGGCTTCTTTTATATATCGGTAAGATTTCCGTGTGTGCTTTTTCTGGTGATCGAGCACGACAATTATGTTTGAGGTATCTCTGAAGCCCACATCTATAATACTCCATGAGGCGCACCATTCTCTCGTCTTTGAACTAGGCCATTTATGATTTGTTGTGAGAATTTTTTTAGCAGATTATCTATCTTGTTGTTTTCTTCTTTGCCTGTTTCTGTTACCCTGACTTTGTAGCACGTTTTTGAAGAACTGTACGCCGCCTCCACTTCCAGTGCACGAATCAAGGTATCAGATGATGTCTGACACGTTGATAATTGTAAGACCTTCTTAACTTCAAAGTCGCGAATGCCATCTACGAAGGTTTCTGTCACAAGCCTCTCTTGAATAGTCGGTGGTGCATTGGAATATGGTAGAAGTACCATTTTTTGACATCTGTTGCAAATTCTTGTAGAGATTCTCCAACTTTTTGTGTTCTTGTCTTTAATCGGGTGGCAAGAACTTCCTTTAGATGTTTATCCCCAAATCGCAGTTCTAGAGCAGTCGTTAAAACACTATATTTGCTTATATCTTCCTCAGATAAGGTTTGAAGTATCTCTACCGCTGCACCTCGCAGAACTATCAGCAAGGCTGTAGCTTTCTGTTCTTCTTCCCAAAGATTCGCCGTCGCTGCTGCCTCGAACTGTATTTTATACCATGACCACGGTGTCTGGCCATGATAGGTGGCTGGTTGAATTGTTCTGGAAAACGACGTCACGTTACATGAACCAGTGGTAGCTGTAATTTTTATTATCTTTTCAAATTTGTTCATTTTGTCTTCTGTTCTATCTTCTATAATTTTTATTCGATCTTCCATATATTCCTGCACTGATTTCTCAACTTCTTTTATTTTTTCGTCCATTGTTTCCACTCTTGCGTCCATTTTTACCATTCTTGCCCTAATTTTCTCGTTCATTTTTTTGTTGCTTGCATCCATTTTTTCGTTCATTTTCGCAAACATAGCCGCCATCTGTTTTAGTTGTTTTTCCAACATTGCTGCAGTTTGAGTTCTCGTCTCGACCGGCATACATCTTGTTCAATCTGCCCGTAACGGTTCGTCGTAAAACCACTTATTAATTTCAAATCTCACTTCCCACACCAGTGTTACGTTGGACAGGTGATTGAAATCGGCGTGGGTAAAACTTAACAATGTATTTCTTAATAACTCGAATTACACGACAAACTACGATATTACACCGATTATGTACAGAATAACTCCATGGTGCAACTTGAATGGATTCGTTCACTCGACTCCACTGAATTCAGCTCTCGTTGTTTGGACTACACTCAACTAATTCGTTCGCGTAACCTGTACTTCCTTCTAGATATTTCGGAATCGAGGTCTCTCAGGAATTCATCGCGACTTCAGCTTCCGGGCTTTTCTGTGGCGATCCGACGCCGCTCTGTCGCTGTAATTGACGATGAGTCATCAGCATACAGACCAGAAAGCTTTCGACGGTCATAGGCGTCGTACTGGGGCGGCGTAGGGGTGTATTTTTTAAATATTGAAGTCATTTTCGAGGCGTATTCGTTCGAATTTTTTTTATCTAAGGTACAAAGTCATTTTGTGTTCTCTATCGCAAAAATTTACTATGTGCTTATTAAAATAGGAAACATGACCATTGCATAAACAGGTAGGCAGTAAATTATGAATTATGGATTTGTTACGCTTTATACGTAACGTGTAGGTATATTATAACGAAATTGAATATAATTTTGGATACGTAAAAACTAATATTTCAAATATCACAAAGAATTAACTACTGTGTTGATTTTTATGAAAAAGTTCCATTTTTTCAACAGCTGTGAAAATATCGTCAGACAATATTTTAGGTTCTTCAAAAGCTGCAAAATGTCCAGCGTCGTAATCTGATACATGGACAATGTTCTGAAACTTTTCTTTCAATAAAGCCGTGGGTGAATACATCAAGTCGTACGTAAATCGTGCAGCACCTGTTGGTACGGTGACTGGTATTCTACAAAAAAAAAGAAATATTGATGGACAAATGTATCTTCCAACATTGATGGCGTACCTGTCAACTTGCAATTTTCTTTGTGCTGCACTCATAGTTTCTGCATAAAGTCTCATGGAGGTTGTAATCGAATTAGTAATCCAATATATCATGACGTTGTCCAAAAGGGCAGTGTAGGTATATTTTTTTGTTAAACCCCCATCTTCCAATTCTTTCCACGCTGGATTCGTCCAGGTAATAAATTTTTCTATAATGTAAGCCGCCAATCCAACTGGTGAATCATTCAGAGCAACCCCTGAAAATCTTTAAATTATTCTTCTGTTATATTCGTCGTAAAAGCAGTCTCACCAACAGTATCTGGTTTAGTTGCCTGCAAATGCATATAACCACTCTCAAGTACCAAGTTTGCTAGTTTTGCCAACCTAGGGTAGATTTTATGAACATGCTCTTGGGCTACCAGCAACGTTGGCCAAAAACTGTAGAAGAAAAGCTTAATGTTTGATTTTAGAGAATTAACGGAACACATATTCGAATGAAGCCCAAGAATTTGTTCCGGGAATAGAGTTCCCATGTGGTGAATAATAACAGCCCCCCAATCGCCTCCTTGAATATAATACTTAGCAAAACCCAATCTTTTCATCAGATTTTTGAAAAGCACGGCCGCCTGAACAGCACCCAGCCCAGGTCGTACCGCAGCTTCTGAGAACCCGTATCCCGGAAGCGATGGAGCTATAACTTCAAAAACGAAGTTACATCCAGGTCGTGGAGTTGTCAACAGCGGGATTATCTCATAAAATTCCCGGATTGATCCGGGCCATCCATGCAACAACAACAGCGGTAGGACCTTACGTCCTTCTGGATTTGCCGGTTTTACGTGGATGTAGTGTAGTCGCAGACCTTGAACACTGACCACAAACTGCGGAAATTTGTTGAGGAAGGTTTCACGTTCCTTCCAGTTATATTCAGTGCGCCAAAAATCGACAATTTTGTTGAGAAGATTCGTATTGAGGCCATACTGTTGTTGAATTGCTTCTAAGGGTGGTACAAATGGTCTTGCCTTTTTCAAACGGTGCTGAAGATCTTCGATTACCTGTTGTAAAATAGTTTAGTGGATTTTTATAATAATAGTGAGACAGCACCTCGTCAGATATTTTGATTGTAAAGGATTTGATGGAGTCGTCTTCTTCGGATTTATCTCGAGGGCCCCACCACGTTTCTTCCAAGTACGGGACGGCAGGAATTTTAAACAATTTCCTAATTTTATTCACAAGTTTTAACAAGATGATCACTGCTATGGCAGTAATAATTACACAACAGCAACCCATTATTGTTATTACGGAATGTTTAGTACAATGGTTTTTTTATAACTGATGAATGATGATTAAAACCGGTTATTAAATGACTGTGACACAGCAACGCCGGATAAATGATATGCTATTTGTTTGTAGATTTGGTACCCACTGCTATTGTTGCTGTGTCATTGCTAAGACTAAGCACTCGGTAAAATTATTATCACTAAGTGATAACGTAAGTAACGTTTATTTATATAATAATGATAATATTTTATGTAATGTTATTTGTAGAATCTATATAGTAGGTAGATATTAGTTATGTTGCATAACATTTTGAAAAAATTTTCTTTGCAGACAATAACTTTTTATTTATTTATTGTTTTAAACATTCGCAGGTGACAGAATAATTTACTCGAGAATTCGATTCATATGT
This sequence comes from Zophobas morio, assembly GCF_036711695.1. Classification (NCBI taxonomy): domain Eukaryota; kingdom Metazoa; phylum Arthropoda; class Insecta; order Coleoptera; family Tenebrionidae; genus Zophobas; species Zophobas morio. The sequence goes on along the minus strand of NW_026972129.1, from coordinate 14,707,457 downwards.
ATGTTAAAAGTTCAAATCGTATTATTCATTCTAAGCTTTCCAAAAGTCGTTTTATTTTCTGTTAACTTTTGAACGGCTATTCCTAAATATTTAAAAGAACGAAATCACATATAAGTGATTAAATTATAAACCAGAAGAATCGCAAGGTACAGTGACTCTTTTTTAACTGAATCATTATGACTTTACTGTTCCCACTACGTTTGCTAAGTACCTTGGTTAATATGACGATCGAAAACGTAATATAAAAATATTGATTTTATAAGTTAAAATTTTACTTTTGTTTAACTACAATTTCGTTTTCAATTTCTTCAAAATTTTAAGTAACAGTAAGTAACATATATCTGGTAGCCGTAATTATTCAGATTCTCTCTAATTTATAATGTGGTAACTCAAACATCCCGTCAAATTGAGATATTAGCACAAAATTTTTAAAATCCGCGAAACCTGCAAATTTGGTTTTGAACTGTGATCGACAACAAAATGGAACGCTAGGCAAATTGGTGAATTAAAGGTTTGGGAAAAAGGCTTTAAATCAAAGTGCGAAATATGGAAATATAGAAGGAATTTGTTTACCACCTCCAAACACGTTTCCAGCTTTTAATAATGAAATGAGATTTTACAATTGATATTTGAACATCACAAATTTAAACATACGAAGCAAAAGGGGGAATCGTCATGTAAGTAACTGGATATCACTCAAGGTATTACGATGGTGTGATAAATTTTAATACCGGCAGCTGAGTGAAAACAAACTCCACAACGTAAGGATGCGTGGCGAAAGCGGCACGAAGGGCGTCTCTTCGTGAAGATTTATTTCGTCTAATCTCAGCTACAACACGCGATGTGCGAACACTTGCATTGCTGAGGTTTACTTGCTCACTTAGGTTTTTGTTTCCACTCTTCATTCCTTTGCACTTAAACACTTTTTACGTTGCAATAATTTACATCAGATTTTTTGGTAACATTTATTGAAAAAATACAAAATTATTTTTGAGATGAAGGTGTGGACCGCATTTTTACCACAGCGGTAAAAATGTCGTCAGCCAAAACTTTAGGCAATTCAAAGGCTGCAAAATGACCTCCATCTTCAAAATCAGTAATATGGACGAGATTACGGTATTTTTCTTTTAGAATTATGGTTGGCTGAAGAGCCAACTCGTTAGGAAATCTTGCACATGCGCTTGGTATCGTTATAGGTATCCTGAAACAAAAAATGTATTTTATTAAAACAAAACTTACTTAACTTTTGGTATAGTTTGAATACGTAAAATTGCAGGCACACTTACTTGTCTACGCCTGAGGACATCTGGGCTTTGTTGAAAGATTCCGAGTACAGTCTTACGGAAGTGGTAATTGATTCCGTGATCCAGTAGATCATCACATTGTCTAAAAGATCTGCATAAGTAAATTTCTTTGTTAGTCCACCGTCGTCTAAATTTTTCCATTCTTCATTAGTCCAAGTAATAAATTTTTCCAAAATATAAGCTGCTAAACCAACCGGGGAGTCATTCAACCCTACACCAACAGTGTCAGGTTTAGTCGCTTGTATGTGCATGTACCCCATCTCCAGCATCATCTTTGAGAAAAACGTAGACAGTGGGTAGATTTTACTTTCATGTTCCTTTTTATCCACAATTAGAGGAGGATAAAAGCTACCCAAAATTAATTTCAAGTTAGAGAGAGCTGAGTTCACGAAACACATGTTAGAGTGTACACCCAAAATGCGGTCGGGATATAGAGTAGCCATATGTTGTACAATAAGAGCACCCCAGTCACCTCCCTGAATGTAATATTTTTCAAAACCTAAACGATTCATCAGATTCTTGAAAACTACCGCCATTTCAATGGGTCCTAGCCCAGGTTTCACGGCGGCTTCAGAAAATCCATATCCAGGTAGCGATGGTACTATTACTTCGAAAACGAAATCTCGACCTGACACTGGTTTGGTCAATAGTGGAATTAGGTCATAAAATTCACGAACCGATCCTGGCCAACCATGTAATAATAGAAGAGGAAGGACTTTCACCTTTCCTGGATTCGTGGGTTTAACATGGATATAATGAAGTCGTAACCCTTGTACGCTTATAGTGTACTGAGGGAACTGATTAAGGAACTTTTCTCGTTCCCTCCAGTTGTACTTAGTTCGCCAGTAGTCGATTATATTTTTAAGAAGTTTTGTGTTGATACCATACTGATGCTGGACACCTTCTAGGGGTGGTGTTAAGGCTCTTGCGTTTGAAAGGCGGTGTTGAAGATCTTGTAAAACCTGTAAACCAATATATTTCAATTAATGAAATCAGGTTATTGATTGTTCGTCACGGTCCCATTTTAAAACTATCTATTAAAAATAAATTGCTCTAAAATTTTTTAACTTAAACAATAATGCATAAACAACATTCGGGCAACGTGATGTTTTTAAAATGTACAAAATTAGATTGAATGTGTAAGCATTGAGGCAAAAATACTTTTATATTTTTAGAATACTCTTTTCATTGCATGATGTTACCAGACACATGATTTTGATATTTTTTTATTCCACGTCACTGAGGCACAAACACAGGTCGTGTTTGAAATCATAATAATAAAAAAAAAATAATGAGTTGGCTTAAACTGAAACCAAAATATATATTATCTCTATATTACCATCAGTTCTAGACATTTTTTTAATAAGCATTGATTTCATAATTTTTTGAGATTTCATCGGTTTTTTGGAGGAGATGAATAAATTCAATTTTGTTAATATTCTGTGATCATTAAAACAAAGTTGGTAAATGTCTTATCAAAATAAAAAAAAAATTGTGTTTGTTTTGAAACGTGCAGTAAACGACTTACTATGATACCAAAATTTTAAAAATCAATAAAATATATTGCTTCTTTAATTTTTTGGAAACATTCTAGATAAACAATTGTAAAAAAGTGAGAATATATTGCCAAACACTCCTAACACTGCATCTCCAGGTACATTTTTAATAAATTTTGAGATGACATCATCAACTTTGCACATGGGTTGAATAAAATCTAATCAATGTTCTGTAATCATCTAACAATGCTAGTGTTTTGTCAATGTTTAAAAGTTCATTATCTAGGACAAGCTGTAAAAATTCATGAGACGATAATTAACATCTTGCATAATTAAGCGACCAGTGAACGTAAAAATGCGTATCAACTCACCCCATCTGAAACTTGAATTTTGAATGGCCGTATTGACGTATCTTCTTTCGATGGATCTCGAGGGCCCCACCAAGTGTCTTCTAATTTTGGAACGGGTGGCGTTTCGCACAGTTTACTAATAGTATAAGCAATTAAAACTGTACCAATAACGAAGAACAATTTTACGGTGAGTCCCATATTTTTGTTAAAAGAAAACGATTGAACAAAAACTGTATATAATTGAGTTTTAGCCTTGATGTTTGTGAGGCGATTGTGTGTTCATAGTCGGTAGTCGGCAGTGCGTGCCCGAACCAACTGTTGCGTAATATTGAATGGAGGAAGATTTTGGACGTTTATTGGATCGGATCGTTTAAACATTGAATTTCACCTTCAGATTATGTGCGCAAGATCAGGATCGTAGTAAATCCACAAATAGCTCATGGTGCGGTAATAGTACCTTTTATATGATATATACGAAAATGAAAAAGTACACAATCATTGTAGATAAACGGAGATATTATACGGTCGCATCTAACGGCAAGTCAGCGTGATTTGACTCAGCTGCATTTAGTGTCTACCCACTTAATATGTAATTATTAATTAATATACACATATTTTTATTTTAACATATAGAGGTTATCAGCTAACACAAAAAAATCGCAGAATCATATATATATTTTTTTGGTATCTAAGAACTTGAATTTGTTTGACTTTGCCTCAGGTGCAAAGGAAGTTCTGTTTGAATAATTTCAAATGCATTTTGAATTTAATTTCTTGTGTGTAAGTCACCTTTATTAGCAAGTAATCCTTGTCGGGAGCTTCATTTAAGAAGGTACTGACATTCTCACCCGTAAGAATCTTTGACTTCTTTGACCTGTAACCTGAAGACTGCTTCTTCAGGAATGCAATAACTTTTCGGAACCTACATTAATTTTACTTCCCGAGCGTAAGCAAAGGAAGTATTGTAATCGAGTCCGTCGGCCGACTCTCTACTTTTACGTTTTCTCGATCTTTCATGACCCCTAGAAGACGAAGAAATAGGTCTCCCATTTCCGTCTGTCTGTCCGTCTGTCCGTCCGTCTGTCCGTCTGTTGTCCCGGATTTTTATTAGACCGATAATCTCCGAAAGTACTCGACCGATTGTTGTGAAATTTTGTACTTATATTAAGAATATCATGTAGATGGTAAAACGCTAACCAAAATTTGTCTAATCATCCCCACCACTAATGCGATGACGTTACTTCAAAATTGTACATAGTAAATGGGTTTTCAATTGTATAAAATAACATAGTCCTACACATGTAGTTTACAACTCTGAATCGACTTTTCACCCGAAACGTCCAGATTTTTGGAAAAAAAATCAAAATTATAAAACAACATTTTGAAATTTAAATTTTAATCTGCTAACCAGAATGCTTTGAAATGTTGCAGATGTTTTAAGGCTATAAAGAGCATCATAAATCTTTAGTCAAAAAATATTTGCTTATCCCCTCCAAAAACTTGATGACGTCAGCTCAAAAGTTTGTGGAATAAATCATATCTAAAATGTACAAAATATGATGAGTCTGTACTTGTGATCTATCACTCCATTCATATTTTTTGGATTTGCATATACAGGGTGACTCAAAAAAATTAATGAATGCGTAAATATATTTTATTGATTTAATCAGGAACTACAAAACCGAATGCTCTGAAATCTTGCAGATGTTTTAAGGTCATAAAGAGCATAATAAATGTTTAGTCAAAATATATTTGCTTATCCCCTCCAAAAACTTGATGACGTCAGCTCGAAAGTTTGCCGAATAAATCATATCTAAAATGTACAAAATATGATGAGCCCGTACTTGTCATTTATCACTCCATTCATATTTTTTGGATTTGCATATACAGAGTGACTCAAAAAAATTAATGAATGCGTAAATATATTTTATTGATTTAATCAGGAACTACAAAACGCAATGCTCTGACATCTTGCAGATGTTTTAAGGTTATAAAGAGCATAATAAATGTTTAGTCAAAATATATTTGCTTATCCCCTCCAAAAACTTGATGACGTCAGCTCGAAAATTTGCCGAATAAATCATATCTAAAATGTACAAAATATGATCAGTCTGTACTTGTGATCTATCACTCCATTCATATTTTTTGGATTTGCATATACAGGGTGATTCAAGAAAATAAATGAAAGCGTAAATTTATTTTACTGATTTACTCAGGAACTACAAAACCGAATGCTTCGAAATCTTGAAGATATTTTAAAATCATCATAAGCATGGTAAATTTTTGATCAAAACGTATTTGGTCGTCCCCCCTAAAAAATTTATGATGTCACCACAAAATTTTGCTGAAAAAATCCTATCTAAAATGTACAAAATATGGTGAGTCTCTTCTTGTGATTTATAATTCCATTCAAATTTTTTCGATTTGCATATACAGGGTGACTCAAAAAAATTAATGAATGCGTAAATTTATTTTATTGATTTAATCAGGAACTATAAAACCGAATGCTTTGAAATCTTGCAGATGTTTTAAGGTTATAAAGAGCATAATAAATTTTTAGTCAAAATATATTTGGTTATCTTCTACAAAAAACTGATGACGTCAGCTCAAAAGTTTGCCGAATAAATCGTATCTAAAATGTACAAAATATGATGAGTCTGTACTTGTGATCTATCATTCCAATCATATTTTTGGATTTGCATATGCAGGGTGATTCAAAAAAATTAATGAAAGCGTGAATTTATTTTATCGATTTAATCAGGAATTAGAAAACCGAATGCTTTGAAATCTTGGGAATATTTTAAAGTTATTATAAGCATGGTAAACTTTTGTTCAAAATGTATTTGTTCATCCCTCCTAAAAAAATTGATGACGTCACCCTCAAATTTTGCTGAATAAATCCTATCTAAAATGCAAAAAATATGATGAGTTTGTACTTGTGATTTATCATTCCATTCATATTTTTTAGATTTTCTTAAGAGGTGGTTCAAAAAAATTAATGAAGTCAATTTATTTTATTGATTAAATTAAAGGCAACACTTATTATTAGTATTACACCCCAACCAACCCAATTTGGTAGACACAAAATTTGTTAAAGGAAAAACTCGGTTGAAACATAAAGGTAGCACGCTTATTTATATCGACTTTAACATTACAGACCTGCATTTGTTTTATGCGCTCACTTGGTTCCGCGAATGTGAAATAGACATGTTTATAATCAACCAATTGTGAATTTCACCGTCAAGAATTAAAATAAAACCCAATGTTTTATATAATAAGCGGAAGTCGAAGCAATAAAACCGATGGTCGTTTTGTTTACAGTTTCTCTGTTTGACTCTCACGTATGCTGTTACGCTTGTCATCTTAAATTAAGAATGTTTATACATACACGATTTTCAGTTGCCTCTGATACGTATACGTGAGTAAATTGTTTCGTTATTTTATTGATTATAACAAATCAATATTCAAAACGACCCAATTCATTTTCCCGAAAATTTGAGAATATAATAATTTTATTCTTAGTATTACACTACATCTATCCCAACTGATATACGTGTCCTTGCAAAAATGTTGATGACGTCATCGCAATTTTTTTTAAATTCCCACTACAAAAATGTAATGAGAAAAAAAACACAATAGGCATGCAGTCGTCAAGTTTCCGACAGCGAGGGAAGTACTGTCTAAACTCTTTAGACCAATTTTTTCAGATTGAATCACAAGTATTGTAATCGAGTCCGTCGGCCGACTCTCTATTACATTTTCTCGATCTTTCATGACCCCTAGAAGACGAAGAAATAGGTCTCCCGTTTCCGTCTGTCTGTCCGTATGACCGTCTGTTCGTTTGTCTGCCGTCCCGGATTTTTATTAGACAAATAATCTCCGAAAGCACTGGACCGATTGTTGTGCAATTTTGTATTTATATTACGAATATCATGTAGATGGTAAAACGCTAACCAAAATTTGCCTAATCATCCCCACCAATAATGTGATGACGTCACTTCAAAATTGTACATAGTAAATGGGTTTTAAATTGTATAAAATAACATAGTCCTACACATATAGTTTATGACTCCGAATTGAGTTTTTAACCGAAACATCCAGATTTTTGGAAAAAAAAAATCAAAACTATGCCACAACATTTTGCAATTTAATTTGGAATCTGCAAAACCGAATGCTTTGAAATCTTGCAGATGATTTACAGTTATGATAAGCATGATAAATTTTTATTCAAAATATATTTACTTGTCCCCTCCAAAATATTGATGACGTCATCTCAAAAGTTTGCCGAATGAATCCTATCTAAAATGTACAAAATGTGATGAATCTGTACTTGTAATTAATCATTCCGTTCAAAGTTTTTGGATTTGCATATACAGAGTGACTCAAAAAAATTAATGAATGCGTGTATTTATTTTATTCATTTAATCAGGAACTACATACCCGAATGCTTTCAAACCTTGGAGATGTTTTCAAGGAATCGTAAGAATAGAAAATTTTTGATCAAAATGTATTTGCTCATCCCCCCTAAAAATTGATGACGTCACCCCAAAATTTTTGCTGAATAAATCCTATCTAAAATGTACAAAATATGATGAATCTGTACTTGTGATTTATCATTCCATTCATATTTTTTGAGTAGGCGTATACAGGGTGACTCAAAAAAATTATCATTGTATTTCAGGAACGGAGGAAGTTCGACCAATTTTTTTCTTTCAATGTAATAACAACCTTTAACATTGAATCATACCTCCACAAACTTGAAGGTTTCCTTGCTTTTTCGGACAAATAGGCAAGAATTATATCCTCACTGACGCCTTTGGCCTTGTTCTGACTTCTCCAGTTGCAAAACTTCGTGTATTCTTTTTCATACAAGTTTCTTGATTTTTCTGGAAGCAAATTGTTGGTCGCCGCTTCAGTAACATCGTTCGGAACAAACTATCTACTTCTAAAACTACTTCCAAGTCCATTTCGGTACACCCAAAAACCTCAATTGACAAATATTTTGCAAATAAACAACGTTGCTATCAAAATGAGCGAATCTGTTTCTAAGGTCCGGTTCCGTCTGGTGCTTCTCAATTCCTTTCAATTTATGTCAAATTCTTTTCGAAATGAAGAATAGGATCGCATGGCGTCGGTGTCGAAAAAAATAGTATCTGCACCGCATGATTAAACTAGCTTTTTATCCTCCTGATGGGATGTTTAAATCACGAGGCGAAACCTCAAATCCTCAGAACACTAGAATCCACAAATCCTCAGAACAGCATAACCCCCAAATCCTCAGAACAGCGAAGTCCTCAAATCCTCAGAACTCCACAATCCTCAACTCCTCAGAACTCCATAACCCTCAAATCCTCAGAACAACGAAATCCTCAACTTCTTAGAACACCAGAATCCTCAAATCCTCAGAACACCAGATCCTTAAATCTTCAGAACACCAGAATCCTTAGATCCTCAGAACACCATAATCCTCAAATCCTCAGAACACCAGAATCTTCGAATCCTCAGAACACCAGAATCTTCAAATCCTCTGAACACCACAATCTTCGAATCCTCAGAACACCAGAATCTTCAAAACACCAGAATCCTCAAATCCTCAGAACACCATAATCCTCAAATCCTTAGAACACCAGAATCCCCAAATGCTCACCACATCAGAATCCTCAAATCCTCAGAACACCAGAATCCTCAAGTTCTCAGAACACTAGAATTCTCAAATTCCTAGAACACCAGAATCTTCGAATCCTCAAAACACTAGAATCCTCAAATCCTCTAAACACCAGAATCCTCAACTCTTCAAAACAACAGAATGCTCAAATCCTCAGAAGACCAGAATCCTCAAATCATCAGAATCCTCAAATCGTCAGAACACCAGAATCCTCAAATCCTCAGAAAATCGGAATCCTCAAATCCTCAGAACACCACAATCCTCAAATCGTCAGAGTCCCATAATCCTCAAATCCTCAGAACACCAGAATCCTCAAATTCTCAGAACACCAGAATTCTCAAATTCCTAGAACACCAGAATCCTCGAATCCTCAAAACACTAGAATCCTCAAATCCTCTGAACACCAGAATCCTCAAATCCTCAGAAAATCGGAATCCTCAAATCCTCAGAACACCACAATCCGCAAATCGTCAGAGTACCATAATCCTCAAATCCTCAGAACACCAGAATCCTCAAATTCTCAGAACACCAGAATTCTCAAATTCCTAGAACACCAGAATCTTCGAATCCTCAAAACACTAGAATCCTCAAATCCTCTGAACACCAGAATCCTCAAATCCTCAGAAAATCAGAATCCTCAAATCCTCAGAAGACCAAAATCCTCAAATCCCCAAAACACCAGAATCCTCAAGTCTTCAAAACAACATAATGCTCAAATCCTCAGAAGACCAGAATCCTCAAATCATCACAATCCTCAAATCGTCAAACACCAGAATCCTCAAATCCTCAGAAAATCGGAATCCTCAAATCCTCAGAACACCACAATCCTCAAATCGTCAGAGTACCATAATCCTTAAATCCTCAGAACACCAGAATCCTCAAATTCTCAGAACACCAGAATTCTCAAATTCCTAGAACACCAGAATCCTCGAATCCTCAAAACACTAGAATCCTCAAATCCTCTGAACACCAGAATCCTCAAATCCTCAGAAAATCGGAATCCTCAAATCCTCAGAACACCACAATCCGCAAATCGTCAGAGCACCATAATCCTCAAATCCTCAGAACACCAGAATCCTCAAATTCTCAGAACACCAGAATTCTCAAATCCTCAGAAAATCAGAATCCTCAAATCCTCAGAAGACCAAAATCCTCAAATCCTCAAAACACCAGAATCCTCAAGTCTTCAAAACAACATAATGCTCAAATCCTCAGAAGACCAGAATCCTCAAATCATCAGAATCCTCAAATCGTCAAACACCAGAATCCTCAAATCCTCAGAAAATCGGAATCTTCAAATCCTCAGAACACCACAATCCTCAAATCGTCAGAACACCAGAATACTCAAATTCACACAACAAAAGAATCCTCAAATCCTCAGAACAACAGAATCCTCAAATACTCAGAACACCATAATCCTCAAAACACCAGAATCTTCGAATCTTCAGAACACCAGAATCTTCGAATCCTCAGAACACCAGAATCCTCAATTCCTCAGAAAATCGGAATCTTCAAATCCTCAGAACACCACAATCCTCAAATCGTCAGAACACCAGAATACTCAAATTCACACAACAAAAGAATCCTCAAATCCTCAGAACAACAGAATCCTCAAATACTCAGAACACCATAATCCTCAAAACACCAGAATCTTCGAATCTTCAGAACACCAGAATCTTCGAATCCTCAGAACACCAGAATCCTCAAATCCTCTGAACACCAGGATCCTCAAATCCTCGAAACACCAGAATCCTCAAATTTATTTTAATTTGAACATCCCCTTAGGAGGATAAAAAACTAGTTTAATCCCTTGATGTATACTATTAAACTAATGTTAAACGTTGATCTATTTTGAGGGAAAGGACCTTGAAAATTTTCGTCAGTCCAATTAATAACAACGTGGACCGGAGAATGCACGATTTAATTTGTGCTTGCTTTTTTGATGATCAATTGAATTAATGTATAATTTACCATCATATAAGTAAATTCTTTGTTTCTTGACAGAGTGTAGCGTAATTAAATGTTGCTTGCTTCACTTCTAATATTTCTAATACTCATTCAGTTATAAATTCGAGAAAGACAGGATTTGAATTTTAATCGACATAAAGGCACAAAGTTGTGGCGAAAGAGGAATCACACGGTTTCCAGTTATAATTTATAAGTCTGTAATATTTGAATTTGAAAGAAGAGGAGGTTTTTGCAGCTGGTATAAATTCCCCGCGGACTTATTCTTCGCGGGCTTACTTCAACTTTGCCTTTAATTTCTTTCTTCCTCTTCTTTAAATTTTTGAGGTTTATAATAGTACGTACTTACATATTTGTTTAGAAAGGGGTAGGTTGTAATTACAGACGGTGATTGTGGCTGGTCAGCAAAAAAATGTTACTAAAATCAACATTTAAATAGGACATTTAATATGTTCCTATATTCCTACTGTTCAAGTTCAACAAGGTGCTTACGTTAAACACAAACACAATTCTCAATTATAGTTTTCTGTTCTTTTTTCACATTACTCACTTATCTTAGTAAGCATTTTAAAACCTGCATTCAACGTGCTTTACAGCGAAACATTGTTACAAGTATTTAAGTAGTTGCTGATAACTTCTGAAGGTTCCCGCTAAAGTTAAATTGGAATTCTCACTACGTAGATTCATTTTCGTCATGTCTTAGAAGCATAGGCTGTAGATGAGGTAGCTAGTGGTACTTTGAAGTACTTTAAAAGTAAATGTGAAGAAAAAATTTATGCGACCACAAAAATATAATTCAATGTAGGGGTTACAATAATTTAAATTACCTATACCGTTTTAGTAACATTTATTTAAAAAATACAAAACTATTTTTGTGTTGAATTAGATGAACGCATTTTTTCAACAGCAATGAAAATGTCATCAGCTAAGGCTTTAGGCAATTCAAAGGCAGCGAAGTGTCCTCCGTCTTTAAAATCAGAAACATGGACAAGGTTGTGGTATTTTTCCTTCAGGATGGCCATTGGTTGTTGAGCCAATTCATTTGGAAATCTTGCACATGCGCTAGGTACCGTGATAGGTATTCTGAAAACAAATATGAATTTTAATAACTTTTAGTAACAACTTGTTTAAAAGGTCGACTTCTTAAGAGCAAACTTACCCTTCAACACCCAATGACAACTGAGCTATATTGAAACTTTCTGAATATAACCTCGCAGAAGTTGTGATTGATCCCGTAACCCAATAAATCATGACATTATCCAAAAGATCCGCGTAGCTAAATTTCTTTGTGAGTCCACCATCTTCTAAATTTTTCCATTCTTCATTAGTCCAAGTTATAAATTTTTCCAAAATATAGGCTGCTAGACCTGACGGAGAGTCGTTCAACCCGACTCCAACAGTGTCAGGTTTAGTCGCCTGTAAATGCATGTATCCCATTTCTAGCAGCAAATTGGAGAACATAGTAGATAGCGGATATAGTTTACTTTCTTGTTCTTTGTTGTCGACTATCAAGGGAGGATAAACACTACCCAAAATTAATTTAGCAGTAGAAAGAACAGAATTGACGAAGCACATATTAGCATGGACACCCAAAATTTGCTCTGGGAATAAAGTAGCCATATGCTGTACAATAATTCCACCCCAGTCACCCCCTTGAATGTAATATTTTTCAAAACCCAAACGATTCATCAGATTCTTGAAAACCACCGACATTTCTACTGCTCCTAATCCAGGTCGTGCGGCAGCTTCAGAAAATCCATATCCAGGTAGCGATGGTACTATTACTTCGAAAACGAAATCTCGACCTGACGCTGGTTTGGTCAATAGTGGAATTAGGTCATAAAATTCACGGACCGATCCTGGCCAACCATGTAATAACAGAAGAGGAAGGACTTTCGCCTTTCCTGGATTCGTGGGTTTAACATGGATATAATGAAGTCGTAATCCTTGTACGCTCACAGTGTATTGTGGGAACTGATTGAGGAACTTTTCACGTTCCCTCCAGTTGTACTTAGTTCGCCAATAGTCGAGTATATTTTTAAGCAGTTTAGTATTGATACCATACTGATGCTGGACACCTTCTAGAGGTGGTGTTAATGTTCTTGCGTTTGAGAGGCGGTGTTGAAGATCTTGTAAAACCTATAAGCCAGAAATTAATTATTGTTGTAAGTTTCATTCCTGAGTTGAAGTAGACAATACCAAAGACGTTGTATAGAAAATATTAAAATTAATCAAGATAAATCGTGTCTAAAATTTAGAATGTAACAGATGAGCAACATAATTCGTGATCGCAGTTGTCTGTATTTCAAAAAACATATCTAGGAACTTTTTAAACTCTTAACCTATATCTCTCTGGTTTTCAGATATTTGAATTCAAATGTCAAGAATTTGACAAGTCAGTGACAACCGAATCAATCAAGTATAGATCCAAAATTTTGTTTGGAGAACCTTTTGTGATCATGATCACGGATTATGTTGCCCACCCGTTATTACATGTCCATATTTGTGAATTATTATCAAACGCATTCCCATTTTTTACAGTTACTTATACAAAATATTTCAAAAAATTTATGAGTTATTATTATTATATAATATATAATTGTCAAATTGCTATTTCTTTGATTCTGCTTTCAGGGTGCATGAGAAGTTTTATTTAAATAATTTTAGAGTATTTTTTTAGTAAAAAAAAGTCGCTTTCAAACTAAAACAAGGCAGAAGAAAATGTAGCGCGAGAAGACGTGTTTTTAAACATTACAGATATTTCTAAAAATATTGTTGAAAAAGTCTTGATATTAGTATGTTATGCAGCGCTTATCTAAGTAAGATAACAAACGTGGACATATTTGGAGATCAACAAACACAATAACAAAATACGTATCTACATATTATCTTTCCATATTACTTAATAAAAATGTCTGTTATGTAATACAGTATGCTTTTACAACAAAACTAAATAGAAATTGTCTACATCCACAATGGGACTCTGAACCAGTTTTTTAAGACAAAAATTGGGCTAAAGTTATATATTTAGACGGAACCGCCTTGAGGCCTGAAGTACAAACGTACAAGGTCAGCTTGTTAGATAAATTATAATATTTTTAAATTACAAACTTGAATTTTCTATAACATGTTAATATAACCCACAAATAAACGAATATGCCACACTACAATTTCAAGCGGGATTTATTCAATCAAATTTTGACAGAATGATGTAATGTGTAAGTTGAGCGGTAGTACAACCCATACAACTGATCTTACAGCCAACTCTAATTCCTTTTATTTTCGAAAGACGATGTTATTATGTTTTTAAAATGTTCTTGGCGTTCGCTGTATTATCTTTTAAATAATCTCTGTTTCGGAAGATACATGAATACCTAAACGTGGAATTTTACTTTATTATTCGTTTTGTTTTTTAGTAGCAATGACATTGAATTTTAATAACATCGTTCTAACGAGGTAATTATATTTTTCTTAAATGCTAAAGTAAATTGCACACTTATTAGTTATGACTGCATAATACATAATAACCATTTTGAAAAATAGCGTATGCAAACTCACCGCATCCGACACTTGAATTTTAAATGGCTTAATTGATGTATCTTCTTTTGATGCATCACGAGGGCCCCACCAAGTAGCTTCTAATTTTGGAACGGGGGGTGTTTGGCATAGTTTGCTGATGGTATAAGCAATTAAAATTGTACCAACCACCAAAGATAATTTTACAACGACTCCCATATTTTTCTAAAGGTGAAATAACTGCACAAAAAATATAATTTGTTCACTAGCCTTGAAATTTAACGTGTTATCGTTTAACTTGTTGATGCGATCATTGGTTCTGCTGCCTACGATAACGTATTATAGTTTGGAACGGGACAGAGTCTGACTGACACACGGTAGCACGTGTTTATTAAACCGCGCAGGAACCTATGCACCAACTGATGTGGCCAACTACACACGGTACTGTTCAGGATTTGATATGCGATATACAAATCCACTATAAGTAATTATATAGGAAAGTAAGTATAAATACATAATGTCAAGTCATCATGATTTTGATTTATAGTAAATATGGGTGGAAGTATCAGTAACTGGAAGTTAAAATACAAAGATAACAAAAACGACATGAAACAACAAAAAAAAAAATTATAAAAAGATTGACTGTCAAAGTTGGTTTCGTAATGAAAAGGTCTTGTTTGTGGTTATATTTTAAGCAATTTAGGTAAATTATTTCTGAAATAATAGATAAAATAACTCATCGGTAAGCAGAAAGTGTTCGTAATTTATCATTTAGCAGAGTTGGTTAAAAATTTATAAGACCAATTTTTTGAAAGAGTGAATGAACAAACTGTAGTTAATATTATTATTTGTAAGCCGTAAATTAATGTGAAATATGATAATTTACATGTATAAACTGATCATATTTTGCACATTTTAGCTTGGGAGTTACTCACCAAAATTTTGAGCTGTCGTCATCAATTTTTTGAAGGGGATAAGTAAATATCCTTTAATTAAAAATGTGTCATGATTACCATAAGTTTAAAACATCTGCAAAATTTCGAAATATTCGGTTTTGCAGATTCAAAATTAAATTGCAAAATGTTGTTTTATAATTTTAATTGTTTTTCAAAAATCTGGACGTTTCCGGTAAAAACTCATCACGGAGTCATAAACTACATGTGTTTATCTTTATTTATATTTTAATATGTGCAATTTTGAAGTGACGTCATCACATTATTGGTGGGGATGATTAGACAAATTTTGGTTAGTGTTTTACCATCTACATGAAATTCCTAATATAAATACAAAATTTGACAAAAATCGGCCCAGTACTTTCGGAGATTATCTATGGAATAAAAATCCGTGGCGACAGACAGACAGACGGAAAAGGGAGACCTATTTCATCATCCTCTTATTTGCTTACGCTCAGGAAGTAAAAATATCATGTGTTAATAAAACATGTTGACAACACCAACGCCTCATTAATTGTTTCCGTTAATCATTATGACATTTACGGTCAACTAACTGTCACATAAAATGTCAAATAACTACAACGCCAACATAAATTTGGTACCTTATGGTACCTTATGGTACCTACTATCGTCCCGACACAATCATAATATGATTGATGTCGGGATTTAATGAACCACTGATAGAGATATATGTCTATGGTGCGCAGTCAAATATTCTTAGCCATATTTTGAAACAATGCATATACACTGAACGTTTCGGGTAAAAAGTCAACACGGAGTCATAAACTACATGTGTAGGACTATGTTATTTTACACAAAATCCGGGACGGCAGACAGACACACGGAAACGGGACACCTATTTCTTTGTAGTGGAGTGGTCATGAAAGAGAGAAAACGTAAAACTAGAGAGTCAGCCGACGGACTCGATTACAATACTTCCTTCGTTTACGTTCGGGAAGTAAAAAGTTTATTATCTACTGGATCAATTTGCCGGCTTTTTCGTTTAATCTTGTTGTTAATCAACTAGTCAGTTTAGCATTACTTATTTTATCCATTTATTTTACTACAATGGAATTGAAAAATGAGAAAATTAAATTTCGCGCCGAAGAAAAATTACCGCTGAAACCGTATTTGGAAAAACAAAAATCATTCTAGTCACCCATGTTTTAGTGTGTTTAGAGAATTCGCACCTACTAACATATAGGTTGACAGTTTATGGATTAGGAATGTAGACGTAGCAGGTAGAAAATTGGAGAGCGCACTTGACTCAAGACTCACTTATTGTTTTGGTAGTGAAGTAACCACCTGCTAAAAGAGAGCAGGTTAAATTTACTATATAATTTTACCAAAGAGCAATTACTTAAACAAAAATAAATCGCATTCGACACCGCTGTTCTTCTCAACGATTGCAATTAGCGTAAGATCAGTTTATTAACGATTTTAAAATCCGAGATACTGTGAAACTTTTTATGTTTGGATTCTGCACTATTCATTTCCACGCGATGTCTTGCGTTTTGTTCGGTAATAATTAGAGTTAAAATATTTTGAATTTATGAGTATTATAATGACAAGAAAGAAGAACAAGCAAAATTAAATTATGTCACACTTTGTCAACAATTTTAAACAACAAATAATTTACAAGAGGTTGAATTATGTGTTGACTCAACAACATAAAAACATAAAAAAGCACATATGCAATAAACATAATAAGGCATATATTAAATGAGCTCAAAATCAAAATAAAAATTCGAGAATACATGTTCAAATTCAAGCTGTGAGAGAGTATTACCGATATGAGAAAATAGCATATTAATACAGAACACATATAAAACCATTTTTAGTCCATGGTGATTTTAAGTTAACTGATGGCCCTTTCTCTCAAAATGTATTGGCGAATTTGTCAAAGTTTCACACATTTCGGATCAGAAAGTCATTAATAATTAATTGAGTTTGTTGAAGGGAGAGCATGGCGTCGAATGTGACTCGTTTGTATTTAAACAACTGGCTCTTTTATAAAATTACAAACTAAATCAGACGTACCAATTTTAACTCACATTTACACTGGCATTGCTACACAAGAAGTAATCACAGGAAGTGAGTCTCCTCCCGAAAAATCTACCTGCTACAGTGCGGTTTCGCGGCGTTATTATATTTCTCCCAGCGCGAAATTTAAATTTCAAATTCAGAACACCACCCCGTGAATCAGACCGCCTAGTTGGCTGTCTCTTTTGCAATGATAAGAGTACAGCCACAGTAACGCGAGTGTTAGTCGCACGTCGTGTATTGTAGCAATGGTTAGTAATTTGTTTTAACTCAGCTTTGTCTGCTGTACAGTTACTTTAATTAAGATTGTTTTTTTAATGTTTGTAAATTTGTTATTCAAATATTTGTATCGATTTGTAACATGTGATTTTAAAAGCTGGGGAGGTTTTTGCGACTGGGTGAATAGTTTCTTCAGACTTATTTTATTTCACAGCATTTTCCTACCCAGGACGAAGAAATAAATGATGTGCCCTTCAAATTTTGTAATATGATTTAAGGTCACTTTTCCACTTAGGGTTCCATTTTGATAGCATCTCAAGGTCATAGCTTGACTTTTCGTTGATTTTATATTTTTTCACATGCCTCATTTTGACGGTATGTTTTGGTTATCACAGTGTGAAGATTCAGTTTTTTCAATCGAGGATCCAAATATAAAGTGCTGATAAGATATTTTAGATAATTTATGTGTGCGGTTAAAAAGTACAATCTTTTTGACACTGTCAAAACAAATCTATGCATATCGAGTACGCAGATAAAGCATACAGCAATACAGCTCACAGCAGCAGAACCTTTGGACCTCCCTCGTAACTTAACTTGGGTTTGCTTTTTAGGAACTTTTACTTTTGTTAGATTGTTGACTGATCTGCTGTCGTTTCTCTTTACATCCTTATTGGAACTGTACATAAAGGCTACATTTGAAAATTTTCATATGCTTCTTTTCCGGTAAGGTTATAAAAAATTAACCGCCCTTAACGCATGGTTTGGGTTATGTTTGTATAATATTTTGTAAAAGAATACTGCGTTAACGCAACAAAGTGCGAGAAAATGACGAATTCCACCGTCGACGAAATAACCAACGCCTTGGAAGTGACCCGCGTGAGCCCCACTGGTGTTACTTTTGCTGGTCAATCCTTAAAACTTGATTCTGTCGACGATGGTGAGGTTAGCCGAATTCACTGATACAAATGTTAGTAACGTTTTAAATATTTCAGCTAAAAGCATTATTGACGAAATTAACAAATGTCCTAATCTCCAGTTTCTAAATCTTGAAGGCAATACTTTGGGAGTGGAAGCTTCCAAAGGTATAGCGAAAGCCTTGGAAAAACATCCTGAGTTTAAAAGAGCACTATGGAAGGATATGTTCACTGGAAGAATGAAAACAGAAATACCCAAATCATTGGTAAATTTAACTAATATAAGTTGTAGTAAAATTTTACAAGAAGTGATTTTTATTTGGAAGTAATTGTTCTAGGAATTTCTTGGAAGTGGATTAGTTTCAGCAGGTGCACGCTTAACCGAACTAGACATGAGTGACAATGCGTTCGGTCCGATTGGAGTAGAAGGCCTTGCTGCTTTACTTAGAAGTTCTTCATGTTATGCTCTTGAGGAACTTCGTTTAAACAATAATGGACTAGGAATTACAGGTGGAAAGTTGTTAGCTTCTGCTCTCACAGATTGTTACGAATCTAGCAAAAAAGATGGAAAACCTCTAGCATTGAAAGTATTTATAGCAGGTAGAAATCGGCTTGAAAATGATGGTGCTAAAGCACTTGCAGAGGTTTTCAAAGTATGTATTACTCCCTCAGTAACCATTATCCAATTCATCTTCATTGCTTCTTTTAGATGATTGGTACACTTGAAGAAATTGCCATGCCACAAAATGGCATTTACCACCCAGGAATGGCTGCATTGTCAGATGCCTTTAGCAATAACAAAAATTTACAGATACTTAATTTGAATGATAATACTGTTGGTGAAATAGGCGCTGCAGCTATCGCCAAATCGTTACCACATTTACAAAACTTGAAGGAAATTAACTTCGGTGATTGTTTATTAAAAACGAGTGGGGCTATCTTGTTGGCAGATGGTTTGAAAAATGGTCATGAAAAGTTAGAGGAATTGAATCTTGGTCATAATGAAATAAGACTAAGAGGAGCAATACATTTGATTAAAGCTGTATCAAATAAAAGCAAACTGAAGGTTTTGAATATAAATGGAAATCAATTTGGAGAAGAAGGAAGATTACAGATTGATCACGAAATTAGAGAAATTGGTTTAAATATTACAGTTTATTTTATAATAATTACTAAGTTTGTGTATTTTTAGGAAAATTAAATGCTCTCAGTAGTCTAAGTGAAGATGAATCAGAAGATAGTGAAGATGAGAGTAGTGATGGTACCTGCCACTCTGAGAGTGATATGGAGGAAGAAAACATTGAAACAAAAACACCAGAAGATTTCTTAAATTTGCCAACTGCTGACAACTTTTTAGCCCTTGGTGATGCAAGAAGTGAGTTAATATTAAGAGAAGCTAAGGTAAATAATAAATTTGTTAATTATATATAATATTTGTTCTATGTATATGTGTACTTTTGTTATAGAAAGGACAAAGTATGGATGTGAATACATATGTCCCAATTTTAATGAAAGTAGCGTCTCTTGTTGCAAGCTCAAAGGAAAATATTTCAGAAATGGCACTAGATTGTTCAGAAAAATTATTTAAAGAACTTTTCACATGGTCTGAAGGATCTAGCAATTCTTCAATGGTTAACAACACTATTTTGGTACATTTAGGACTAATTAAAGTAATTTTTATATATGTTGCAAAATTAATTTTAATACTTACAATTATAGAGTGAAGATAAAAAATTCAAACCTGCATGGAATTTGGATGGATGTTTTAAAGCTTTAAAGAACGTCATTGGCAAAAATTATGTTACTGAGATTACCAGGGACACACTAACATTATTTTTACAAAAGGAAAAAGTTGGGAGTAGATAAAACACACATAACTTCGTTTTACATGTTTATAAAATATTTATTTATTCTTTTTTCTTATTTGAAATAAAGTTTCATGTAGAAAAATACTTTATTCTCAAATTAACAACGTAAATACAATCCCAAAAACAAAGCTATTGTAAGAAACCAGTTTAAAACTGATCATGTATAAACTTTAATAGTAGATTTAATCCGTTTTCTACAAATGGGGCAGTGGCCACTGTAACGCATCAGTCTTGGAGTACAGTCCATACACAGGCAAAGATGTCTGCATGGTAGCACTAGGATACATTTTGCATGATCTTGGCAAACAATGCAGTTTACATTGTCATCTGCTTTTGTACTTGGTTCAGGTTCCACTATTCTTCTGGGGGCCTCTCTCTGAAGGCTTCGTGACCAAAATCTGTTCACACTAGTCTTAACTTGCCGATATTTTATTCTAAATGCATATAAAAATGAGGTCATTTTGTTTCTGGTATAACTATACAACACGGTATAGAACTGTAGAAAAATATACAAGAAACAAAATGTAATGATGATACCTATAAAAGATTCTAAAGGAACGTCAGTTAAAAAACTGTAACAATCATATATACATTCTGAGATTGAGAAATATAAATATTTCAAATTGGCTAGCACGTCATAAATACTTTGAATGCAAAGATTTTTTATATAGTCCAAGATGGAAACACCAAATAATATTCCTGACTTTGGTACATAGATGACAATAAACCATACTCCATCACCAAACATGATGATAACTTGTTTCACAAAGATGATGATATTCTTGACCTTATTAAAAATTGCAGCTATTCCACTGATCCCAGTTTCATATACAGATGAAAGAGATGTCCAACTTGTTCGAAGAAGTTGTACTATGAAGTGGCCAGTTGAACAAATTCCAGCAGCTGTCCATTCACAGGCGTATATTAGACTAGTGAGTAGATTATTTATATTAGTTGTCACATCGCGTAAAAATATGGTAAAATCTTCTATTATTACAGTCAACACTGTGAAGAGTTTGCCGAGAATGTTGAAGACATTGGTAAGTAATGTTTGTAAAGTTGTTACTATGAACTGGCCGACTTTACAGCTGGCGAATAACGTGTATGACAATGTAGTCTTCAAGGCAATAATTACCGACCACATTTTCAAGTTTTACTTTTATATTTCATACTTTCGATAACTTTTGTAGAACGGTCGCAAAAATTAGGTTATGAATTTAAAATTTGGTGAAGTTTTTTTAGTGACTGAAATTGCAAACAGAAAAATCCCTATACGGAACTGGCGTTTTACGAGGGCATCCCAAAAGTTAAGTGTAAAGTACCTAAAGACAAATTAATGAAATCGGTTTTATGTTAGTACTTAGAGGTTAGTGGTAAAAGAAGAAACAAAAACAATGTGAGGATGTTGTTGAATATGTAAGTATTTATATGTATGGATGTATTGTATATAATAATATTAATAACTTTGAAAATGCAATGTACCTTCAACGTCCACTTTTGATTTTCTTTCGAAGTATAAATATAAATACACGAAGTTAACCATGTAGTTACTACGAGTTCATTTTTTCGTTGGTTATCTGGTTTAAATATATTTTCTATTGATCGCATTGTGCGGACCACGGTACCCTGCGTAGGCGTAGGGATTGCGGGGGATGTTATTTACGCCATGTGTTTTTAGTTTGTACAGGTTATCACAAAACAAAAATCGCAGCATCAAATTTCATAATTTTTCAAAGAGACAGGATGGTTTCAGGGGCGAGGTAAGTTCTGCCTAAATAAACTTCGACCATTTTTTTTCTATTCTGGTTGTTGCGATTATAAAACCTCGATAAAACATGAAAATAGGCAAATGAAATTTTATTACAATACTTTGCTAACTTGCGCTCCGAAAGTAAACATACAGCTTTGTTGACATTCTATATGTTTGAAAATATGTAGTTTTAAATTATAGCTCTATTAGATTGCGTTGAAGAATTTTTTCTACACTCTACAGCGAATGTTTAATTTTCCGCCCTTTGACCGTTGGAACCTTAGATCATATAATAAATAGATACCACCATGCCGTGTTCTTTCCCTAGCAGAGCCTGTGACGACATCCTCCTGTCACACATCTCTCTCGTGCATGGAGGGATTACAATGAAGCTATCCTTGCCTGATCACTATTTGAATTTTGCGCGCCTAAATTTTAGGAAGTATGTCTGAACTAACTTCGTACGAAAGATGTTGACAGCTTGATTTTATAAATAATTCACAGTAGATAATGAAAGGAATAGTAAATTATTGGGCAGCAATTGTGATCCTTTATGATTACATCACTTAAAATAGGATCTTTGTTCTAAATTCTAAAATTGTTCAACTCGAAAGAGAGGTTAGAAGAAACATCTGTCAAAAGCGATTTGTTGCGCTGGTGCGGTACAAGGATGGAAGTGAAATAGACATATACAGATGAAATGCATATAACAAAGATGAAGATGTGGTGATCACACAAGGATAGCATTATACTACTCCTCTTGACGTAGAAAACGACAACAGTTAGCTTCATGTCTAGTCACAGCTTTCAGTTTGAGTATTGGTATCTATTTATTATATGATCTAAGGTTGGAACACCCCGTATGAATCTATTTTACATGAGTATTTTGGCAGAAATGGTGACAAAATTTGAATTCTGTGTTGTGTCATTAACTGTCGAAAAATAAAATATTTTGTTTTTGGCAAATTGTATGTGCAATTCGTAATTTCTTATTCATCCACACAACGCAAAAATAATGTTCTGTTAATGAATAATGTCGCAGTATTTTAATTAAGATTCATTAACTATGCGATACATCGATAAAAAAAAAAACTTCGCAAAAAATGTCTGATAAGGTGTCGGGGAGAATTTTTTGTTCATTTTTCGTGTTACGCATCAAAGGAGTTCAGTAGCAGTCGGTTTTGACTTTGTTGAGTAAATTAGTTTTTTTAACTGGTTTATTTTTGTTAAAAATAATTGGTTTCGGGTTTAAAGTGAAAGGTGAGTGTTGTGATGTGCCCATGAGAAAGGAGTCTGCAAGGATCGGCGCGGAAAGAAAGGAAAACCGGATTTAAAGGGTAAGTGTTACAATTGGGCTTTATGTATCGGCCTATTATTCAATGTCCATTTATTCAGTTCTTTTATTTTAAATTGTTGTGTTGTACAAATTGAATAATGATTATGACCCAATAAATTTTATGTTGCAACAAGAACTCAAACGTTAATATCTAGTCAGATATTTATTCTTTAAAACTAGCCTTTCGGCTGATATAATTTGGAATATCTAATAGGTTCTTATCAATATTAATTAAGTATTTAAAAATTAAATCCAATTTTGATTTTTACATCATTTATTTTTATTTACGTTTTCCGCATTATTGCAATTATCGTTATTGTTTTCTTAAATTTCAGAATTGTTTTGAAAATTTGTTGTATTTTGGACATACTTAATTACAATTAAAAGAAGTTCAGTAAATCAGGAAAATATTTCAGACAATCATTTTAATTTAAAACAGTGGTCTTCAATGTTTGAGTTAATTGGAAAATGTTTATTGAAGTTCCGGTTAAATTAAGTATAGAATGTTTTTAATTTCCAAACGTAGTATAGCAGGATTATTTTTAATTAAACTTTCATTTCTTGTTTTCTCGACATTTTCTAGTGTATGGAGTGAAAATTTCCAATTTCCGTTTCCGTCTATCTCCGAATCTCTTTTTTTTCAGTGTATTTTGAGTCTGTTATGTAGATTTTTTTCTGTTCATCTTCACTAAGAATCGCGTGATGTAAGTGTAAAATTTTGCACATAATTTATTTATATTGTGATTCCAAAACTTTTTCTGATTAGTATTTTTTATATCCTGTTAAACCTGTGTAATGTTGAATTGCACCGTTATTAAAAAATTAGTATGTATAAAGTTAATGTTAACTTCCATGGTATTTTTCTTTGTATACACAAAAATTTCATGTTTGTTTTTTGTTGCAGTGGGTTCGTAAATGAAGAAGAGGGGATTCGCTAAATTGTAGCAGAAGAAGAAGCCTAAAGGTTAGAATTTTGCATTATTTTAAATTGGGTTTTTTAAAAATCTTTTATGAAGACTATTTTGATCGGGAATTTTGTCTTATTTTTGTTTTATAAAAAAAAATTGACATCTTTTTATTGCATATTTTGTTAAGTATTTTATTTTATTTTTTATGCACTCTTTTCCTTATGTGCCTATGCGTATGTTCAGACAATTTTTTCCTTTCGATTTTTGTGCAGGAAAAAAAGATGTTGTGATAACCCAAAGTTCCCGCCTTGAATTTGAAAGGCCCGCGAAAAATTCAAAATTTGGCCTTGGCTGTGATCGTCTAACAAAATGGGAACCTACGTTGTGGTTTTTTTTTTAAACATGGCGGGAAGACAGTTTTTCATACAAGTGAGCATACACTGCGTGTGATTCGAGAGCGCAAGAAATAATAGACAACATTTTTTTGGAGGGGCTAAAATGGCACCCCTCTCAGGAGGAAAGAAGCTGCAAGTGAAGGCGACACGGACTTGCCATCTCGCATTCACTCCCCAAAACCACCTATCGTATATCCACGGACGTATTACATTTCAAATGAAACACCTTAAAAATATGAAAGAAAAGACACTCGCGAATTGACAGACATACACATACGAAAAACGAACAAACACAAAATCCTATACATCTGTTTGGAAGCAAAGCAAATATTTGAATATTACAAATTTAATAAAAACAAAGCAAAATCTGAATTAAAGTAACTGCAGTTAACAAGAGCACAACAAAAGTACCCCTGGGGCGTTTTAGCATAAGTGGTGTTTGGGGCTCCCGGTTCGGGCTGGTCTCCCCCGCGACGGTGATTCTATCTATCGGCAAGCCTACCGCACCGCACATTTCCATGCCGTCCTAACCAGGCCGTTTCGGGCGAAAGCTAGAGGTGAAATCAAGCTGACAACACCTCATCGTCCAGACCGTTCCCACTGAATCTATTCAAAGCCTGCAACCCTTGTACAGATGGCGCGATAAATCCCGCTAGCCCCCGCTAGGAGCCGCGCCGACCGCCTCTGCTACATGTTTCGGTGTTATTTAACCTTAATTCCATTTTAAATGTTCAATCTCTTACAACTCTGATATTAATAACAACTGAACAAGTGTCAAAGTTTCAAAGGGCAATAAACATCATTTAAATTCCCCATACGATCTTGTGAAATTTTAAACAACAAATAAATCTTATGTGAGATTAAAATTGGACATCAAATAATTTATATGATAGAAACATTCATCAACAAAATATTTACAAAACAAAACTAGTAAAGATTTATAAAATAAAAGATCTGGTGTGAAATATACTTGTGCAAATAAAAATATTATGTGAGATTAAAACTGCATGAAATTTACGTTCAATTAAAATTATACAACAAAGAAAATTACTGAAGTTAAAATTGTGAGATAACTATATTGTAACGGGCGATAAATTTACTTATTTTTGGAGATGTTGGTATGAATCAGAACAATCGTCATTGTCGTAAAAATCAAGGTTGTCCTTGTGAAACTTGGATTTTATGATTTCACACCATTCTAATCAAGGTTTATAATTTCACAGTTAAATATTGGCGCCGTTTGGCTGGACACGATGTCTTTGTCCAGTTTTATAATTTCATGGTTTAAATTTGTTAATTTTAACAAAAAGCACATTTTGCCACTAAAAATCTTCATATTACAGTTAATTAAGCCTAATTTGGTGGAAACACAAATACTTTTACGACTCCCCAAATAAACTGGTAACTAGTAAACAATTTTGCGAAAACAACTCCTTTGGAGGGGTCTTTACTTATAAAAGTTCGAAAGATCCAAAAACGATTAGAGTCCTCTAGCCAGTTGCCTGTTTAGTGTGTGTTTGTGTTGTGACACAAAGGGGTAAGTGTTAAAATCTCCAAAAATGTGCACGATTTCATAAAAAGTTCAAAGTTTTGTTTTTATTAATATTTTTAAAGTTCAATTTAATTTTGATGATAAATCGCCCTTTGTATTCTCGATTGGATAACGTTTTGAGAATTAGATCTATTTTTAAAGATTAATTTGCATTGAAATTATTAGTTAAACAGTTATATTGTTTGATGAACGCTGACCACGCAACTACTATAATGTTCCTTACTAAATTTTTGAGTTGTTACAAATGTTTGAGTTGTTACCAAATTTTGAGTTATGGTACCAATTTTAAGTTTTGTTATATTTTTGTTTTAGATTTTTTTTAAATATTTGTTTTATTATGCTTTCAAAGTTATAAAGTTTTCTTGAATTTATTTAAAAATGTTTTAATACTGAAGTTCATTTTCTGATAATTATATTTGCATATTAAACTACACTACAATTTCTTGTTATTCCAAATTATTCTCATATGACTAAATCTCTTTTGTACATACTCATTTCTAAATTAAATATAATTATTCATTTAAGCAAAATGCATATACTTGAAGTAGTCCCTTTGTCCAGTCACTAGAATGTGTTACCATCATCACGAACCAGCCTACGAACAAATAAATAATATTTTCACTATATGTCGGGCACAAGGTCCACGACAAGAATATATCCTAAATTAACAAAAGTTAATTTTGAAAATCTCCCAAGCCCGTCACAATATCATGATCTAAATGATTGGTCACTTAAAGAAAGCAAATTACTTTGAGAGTTTAGAATACCGCGAACTGGTTACCCCAACAAAACACATAATAAACAAACACAAAAATATCCAATCATCGTTGCGAGGAAAAAGCGTCTCGGTGATGTAATTTTTTTTATCGTTGCGAGGGAATACCTCGATGGTGTATATTTTTTAGCCTTGCGAGGAATAAGCCTCGTTGATGTTATCAATCTCTAGCGTTGCGAGGACATGCCTCGATGAAGTAATCAATCTGTAGCGTTGTGAGGACATGCCTCGATGAAGTAATCAATCTTTAGCGTTGCGAGGATAAGCCTCGATGATGTAGTCAATCTTTAACGTTGTGAGGACATGCCTCGATGAAGTAATCAATCTTTACCGTTGCAAGTTGCAAGGACATACCTCAGTGATGTGATCATGATAACGATGATAATAACGATGATAACCGCCTAAGGGAAGAAATTATTTTAACCCCCCGCCAGTTCGCAGTATGAATTTTGTTAATTTAACTGCTGTAAATACACTATTAGCAATCTTGTGTGAAGAATTAAGAAGTGTTACAATGTAACAACAAAGGTGTTTTCTTGACCAAGTGAATTTCATGAAATCTTCTAGCAAGTGGTTTATTTAAATAATCCTGATTGTTAAATTGTGTTAGCACTAGCTGGCGATTAAGAAAAACTAACTTAATTGGTGAATTTACAAACAATAAAACACATTTACAGCACGTGTTCCGCGTTGGACGAAAGTCCGCACTTTTTTTTCCGATTAAAAGGCCGCAAGAATTAGCCGCGCGATTTGGGGAAAACTGTCGTCATAGAAGTTACGATTGATTGTCGTTAAACAGAGGCTTCGTCCCTTTTATTAACTATCAAACCAACTAATTTAAACTATCTCTTACCACGTGTTTACATTCACAAAAACACATTCAGACTGACGCTCCGCCATGCCGCCGTCTGTCTAACCACCAACCCTCTAATTAAAATCCCTAGCGCTACTAATTGTCCAACTATCTAGCAATCGTTACCGTGCACCTGGTTGCCTATGTTTAACGATTTATGATTTATATTCTTTTTTTTTTCTTTCTCAAATTCAAATTATTCAGATGTGATTTCACACTGCTGTTAATTAATTTCAGCGCGAAAATTTTGATTTAAATTCGATCACCACAATGTTTTTTCAGTTTTTCCCCCAAGAATATTTAAATTATATATTATTAATTGTTTAATGTTTATAAACCGTTTTATTTAGTGTTCTGTTCTAGTTCTGTTCACAGTCTATTTTAAACATTTTATTAAACTGTATGTAAAATAAAGTTCGCTGGTTTTTTCACCACATAAAAAATATAGGAACCGCTATAAGTTAAAATAAAGATATGTATGCATTGATAAAGTAAATGTAAAAAAGGTGCTACGTATAAGTTTTAAGTGAATTTTTGCATTACAAAAGTTTATGACGATATCAACATTTTTTTTTAAATAACAGAATCTACTTTATTCTCAAACTTTAGAAAAAATGGAGTGAGCCGTTCTTGATTTAATCAATAAAATAAATTGCCTCATTTAGTTAAGAATATCCTGCTAACCAAAATTTATCTAATCATCTCCACCAACAATTAACTCAACTCTTTTTTTCGTAGTAACTCATATTTACACTTTACAACATAACATACTTCTATATTTGTGGTTTGTGAGTCCGCCTCGATTTTTATCATAATTACTACAAAAATTTGTGTGCGCATAGCTAATATTTGGGTTACGTGTATATATAAGCTATTCATCATTTTAAGGGTGAGCTAAAGCATATTCCAGCATAGGGAAATATATATAAACTTCTGCCCAAGTTTTTGCCAAAAGTATACGTCCGATTGTAATAAACTTCACACCGTTGAAATGAGCATTAAAAAACCCTACCCAGACTGCTTTTCCCTTTTTTAAATTTTGTTGTCAAAAAAAAACTACCACGCGTTAAAATTGTGATGAGTATGAGATTATCCGGTTTTCGCTATTTATGGATCAATTTTAAATTTTCAAAAAGGTACATTAGTAGAAATTGTATTAAAAAATCCATTGTGCTTTACAGAAATAAAATATCTTAACCAATAATTGAGTAAACAGAATATTTAAAATTTGTGGTCAAACAAACTTTAGCCATTTTTCTGGTTCACTCAAATCTATAACAGGTAACCGATAGAGCTCGTCCTTTTAAACCCCTCGTAATCCGACAAAAAAATTTTATGAGAGTGTCCACACTCTAAGGTTTTCTAAATTTAATTTGTAAGTCACAACGCCAAGTAAGAGGCAATTAAAGACATACTTTTTGTATTTATTTGTTTTATTTTATTTACTGATGTGAATATGTAACAAATGCGTTGGTAAAATATATCACCAGCTGCCTTTTTCATTCTAACACGTTTTTTCTGGACCTTTTGGGCCCATACAACAGATATTTAAAATTGTGTCTTCATCAAATTTTTCAAACTGCAAAAAGTAATTGTTAAAGTAATACATTACTTTTTAAAAGTAATGAGTAATTGTAATGAATTCCTTAAAAAAAAAAGTAATTTGCAATGGTAATGAATTACTATTGTTACTGAATAATGAGTAATTGTAATGCATTACTTTTTTACTCCAAAAAAATTTATTACGTTATCTATGTAAAATGTGTAAAATATTATGTGTACTTGTGATTTATCGTTGCATTCGTATTTTTTATACAGGTGACACACAAATATTAATAAATGAGGCAATTGATTTTATTGATCAAATCAATTGCCTTTATTGATCAAATCAATAGTACCTGACCCCATTCTTCAGAAAATTTGGGAATACAGTACTGTTATTACAGGTACACTGTGTCTGTCCAAATTTATATACCTACGTGTCTGCTAAAATGTTGATCACGTCATCAAAAATAGAAAAACTCATTTGAAACACACGCATAGCTTGCTCCTTTACTTTTAATTTAACACTACACACCTACCTTTATTATGAAAATTTTCATAAAAAAATTAAATTCGCAAAACCAAATTTTATAATTTTTCGAAAAAGCTGGATATTTTGTGTTGTATTTCAGAAGCAAGGGAAGTTCTGTCTAAATAATCTTAGACCAACTAACTGGAAATATGTGTGGAATTTCTTGGAAACACTCCTGTTTGTCACTTTTATATTTAGCGTCGGGAATTTCAACCGGCGCCTTTCTCTCCCAACAGTGAATCAAGTTTAGACATGCTGTCATATATTTTCACCAGTGAGACATGACACAATGAGTCATAAAATCACAATAATTATTCAATCATTTATTCTGTATCTTTTAAAGTTAAAGTAACAAAAAATATTAAAAAGTGATATTTTAGCTGCTTTTGTATTTGGACATCTTCAATAAGGACAACTTGGAAACTTTATAAGATCAATGAATTCTTAGAGTTTACGTGTGTTTAGTTTCACATAGTTTCATGGTCGGTCCGACTCATTAAATATGTCGCGATTTCTGTCACACACAGTGAACATTTATGTACTAAATAATTAAAATTGCTCACATTTTTGTTAAGTTACAACCTCTCCTAATTAATAAAGTAAAATGTATACAATTTAGGGGACAATTAACTTTTGCGTCCACTCCAAGCGGTTTTTTATACGAACGTCACTTTGCAAACGTTGCCAAACTTAAATGTCCAGAAGGTCTTCCCCTGCCAAATTTCACAAGTCTAAGTTATCGTTTGGGAGATAAATTTAAACTCGGCATCCAGTATTCAAATCATCCCCGCTCTCCCCCCGTTTCTGGGATCCATGTTTGGCGTTTAAAGATAAGTTCCGTCAGTTCATGTTAATACAATTCGAGTTACAGAGTTAATCGCAAAACTGGTCATCTTACCTTGGATAAAATTGACTTCAACTTCAATTCAATAAAAAAAAGTTATCAAAAATATATTTTTATGAAACTAGATACAATGATGTTAAAAAGGTGATAATAAAAATAGGCCGCAATATCAAAATTGGAGTTTCTAATTTCTGTACAAACTTAAAAATGGTTTATCTGGTGCCTGAAGCCAGTTGTCCTCGGAATATTTGGTGTTTTTTTGTTCAACAACATGAAAGGTGTATGCGTGTCGAGATTTGTTCGATTTATTTGGGTGACTGTAATGTACCACTTGACCATGGATTAAAATGCAAGTACCTAAAACAGTTAATAGAAAATAAATAAAATGCGCTATTAAATAAATGCCGTAATAATAACCTTTTTTGACTGGTACCGGCGTGAAGCCACTTTTTTGATAGTAGGGAAGTGGTGATGTATAAATTAACAAATCGCTAGAATTTTTGTCAGGATTTCGTACATATCGTCTATGTACACCACTCTTATGTGACCCTTTTGAAAACCAAAGACATCCATTTTCCTGGGTAGCATCTTCTAAAGCTACCCAAAATCCTACGACTTTGACGGGTTCAGTATGTAAATATGTTGCGTCCTGATGGGCAATAACTGAAAAATTTAAGAATAATAAAAATACTATGCAGATATACATATATAGGTTTAAACATGTCGTATTTGAAAATAAGTCGTCTTAGCTCGTATTTCAAAGTGTAAGTAAGTCATTGTTGCAAACCAAAGAACATTAAGTAACTATTGCAGATTTCAGTACTTATATGCGTTTTGTCTCTTGATGTACTACTAATCTATAATTAGAATTTTTAGAAATAAATTAAATATGATTCACATCTCTGGCAGCAATGCAAAAGCTTTTCGCAGTAATGTTGGCCAATTTCACACGTAGTCATTGTTTGCCTTTAAAATAGAAATTTGTATATATTTTGAAGTCTTAATCGTATTTATGTATAATTTGTATAAAACACGTATAGTTTGTAGTAGACGCAGTACCTAGTACATTTTAAAATTTAAGTTCAGAAAATAAACATACTTAGCTGTATCGTAAAACATTTGTTCATGAGTTAACTAAGAACGACGACGAAGCGATATTTAATGAATAAAAACTGGGACCAAAAACGAAAAAGAGAAAACATATCTACCTTCACTTCCAAGACCAGGATTTTTAAAAATGTACATGCTCTGAACTAGAACCGGATCTTCATACCCTAATTGAAAACAACATTCTTTAACTTTTTCGTTGAAAGTTACTTCCCTGAAGACCGGGTTAAGTTCGTGAAGTGCATGACCTATTTTATTCAAAGATAGACTTGGGTCAACTTTCAGTTCCCCGTTTGGTCCTAAAGCGTCTGCTTCATAGAAGTAGCTTATTTTATCAGCACTATCTAAAAAATACTTGTCTTTGTCCTGAAAATAATAAAATAAAATAAACAACTGAAGTGAGTGCATCAAAAAAAATTTACCTGTTGGGAATTTGAGTCAGCAGAACTGAAGACCGTTCGGTTAGATTCTTCCGGCATATTTTTGATTAAATTATCACATTCTGCCCTTAATGCATCTGCTTCGGCTTCGGACAAAAAATCTTCAAGAACTACGTAACCATCGGTTTCGAACTAAAAATATCATTCCAGTATAAAGTAAAATCTCCATTCAATTAAATTTAATAATATAACATAATAACCTAGTAGTTCATTTTCTTTGCATTTTTTTTATTGTTGTTAAAAATGTGGTTATAATTTTGTAAAGCAGTATTCGCTAACAAAATGTTTACCGTTAGAAAGAATGTTATATCAGACTTATAGGTTTACGAAACGATAACTAAGTCATCGGTTGTTTATATATAGATGAGTGATAATTATGAAGGCTGTCTTCATGTAACAATTAGCATTTTAAAGATCACGTCGTCTTTAATCGTGACATTATTATTCAGAAAGGTATCGAACAATGCGAATAAGAATCAGTGTCGAAGACTTTAAAAATACATAGCGTTGAAGAATTTTATTTACCTGCCACCTCCCACGTGGTGACAGGTTCATGCTATTTTCAGAATCAATTACAATATCGCTCAACCGCTTTCAAAAAGTCATATGAATTACATAAACTGTCGATAATTTGAAAATTTATTTTCTTACATTGTTAAGCGCGAGGACGTTCCTTTAACAATAATAATTTGATGTCATGGTTAGTAAAAAATGTTTTTACCTGCTGTTTTATGTTCCACATTGTTGGAAAACGATTTCACTAATGTTTAAGTCACAAATAAAAAATTGGTAATATCAACTGAACTTAATCGCTAATCTAGTGCAAGAAACTCGTTACGGTTTCTGAATAATTAAATCGTGTTGGTCTCGGTTTGAAACTATGACCCGCTAAGCAGACTACTAATAAGCGCATGCGCTTTTTATTTGAGTGGGTTTAATACATCTATGGTAAACATGATTCACGCTTTATTTTATCGGGGATTTTATTTTATGCAATAATTTTGAAAAATTATGTGACATTTATTGTTAAGTTAGGAAATTATGCACATATTTTAAATTAGTTTACGACTTATAGACGTGAGATTCTGATATTAATTCAGGTGTAAAGAACATATGTCCATTGTGATGCAAATTACTTTTCCTCCATTATCAAAAGTGCCGACTTTTAATGCATATCTTCATCATGACAATCTTTTCTTGAAATTTCTTCTTTTTGGCAAGCCGATGGTACTTTGTTATTTAACTATGTATTTGTTATTCAGTTAACAAACCATACGGTCGAATTATGTTAATTGTTTTAGTGACAACAAACGATATTTTATGGAATAAAAATTTTAAAAGCATTACGTATGATAAAACCGTAAAATTTTACTTATAAGACGTACCTATCTAGTTAATAATGAACAAAAAAATTTGGTGAATGATAGTCCCATACATAGGAGTCGCAAAATAAAGTAAAATATAATTATAAGTATCTAAAGTTCAACAAATTAAGGTTGGGTATTAAGCACTAACAAAGTGGCCTAGAAGAATCATGATTTTGTGTGCAAAATTTTGCACTTGGTTTCAAAATTAGAACTGTTGCAGTTTTTTATTTCCCGAGTGTATAAGCTTTCACGAATGGTTAATTTCATCTTTTCCTAGCGTCTAGAACATGAAAAAAGCAGTTCTCCCATTTCTATCTGTCTATAGTATGTTAACGACTTTATTACAAAGATAATTTACGGAATTATTAAAATATGATTGTTGTTAATTTTAGATATGTTTTAGAATATCGCATGTTGTCTTTGCCATTTGTATTGAAACACCACCTGCTGATTTTAATTAAAATTTAAATTGGTAACAGCTTTCGGTTGATTGAGAACGGCTTTTAGTTAAAAAATTGTCTGAATATGACCATTGTCAAATTTACTATTAACAAGTGGAATTTCAATAGAAATGACAGACTTTGGTTAGTAAAAACTAACTAAAATTTTTTACACAACAATGAAGAGTATTCGACGCCACTGTCCCCCTCAACGAGTGTAATTAGTGTAAGACTAGTTAATTAGCGATTTTCGAATCTGAAATGTTGTGAAACTGGCGAATTTGACAAAAGTGTTATTTTGTTTTATTAAAGTTAAAAAAGTTAAAGTTTTGGACGTTTTTACTTATATTATTACATTAGTTCCAATTCATAATTTCTCACTCTTGATTTATAATACCTAATTCATTTATGGCGTTTATACTAATTTTGAAAGAAAGGACCTTGAAAATTATCTGTTGAATTAAAATCATCGTGGATTCTAAAATAAGAGAACTTTAATATATTCTTAGGTGTAATAATTTCTTATAGCCTCAATTTGCACATTTATTCTCAAATTATTATTATTATTTGATTTTGATCGTACTGAATATGTGCCTATTATGTTTATTTCATCCCAGAGCGCAGCAGAATTACGCATAGGGGGTGTTGTAGCACGAGTGGAGTTTGGGGCTCCTGGTTGTGGCTGTTCTTCCACCACGACGGTGATTCTGCTCTATCGGCAAGCATGCCGCCCAGCACCTCTCTATCACGAAGAAACGTACCGCGCGAGCAGGCTGTTACGGTCGTAAACTCGTGGTTGAAAATCCCGGCTATTGGGACAAGCCGCGAGCGTCACGTCATCCCGACCTCTCCCCTGACTTCTATTCACGATCCGCGTCTTTTGTGCAGATGGCGCGATAAATCCCGCCAGCTCGACTAGGAACCGCGCCCTCCGTTTCTGCCACGTGTTTCTCTGTTATTTACCTCAATTCCGTTTTAAATGTTCATTTTCTACAATCTTATATTAAATTACAACCGAACTGGTGTTAAAGTTTCAAAAAGAGCAGTAAACAACATTTAAATTCGCCATACACTCTCGTGAAATTTTAAACAGCAAAGAATTCTTATCTGAGATTACGATTGGTCAATGTATATGATGGAAACATTAATCAATAAAATATTTACGTGGTCAAAAAAACTATCAAAGATTTCTAAAAACAAAAAAGGTCTGGTGTAAAGTAAAACTTGTGCAGACAAAAAATTACGTGAGGTTCAAAACTGCAGAGCATGGAAATTTACGTTCAATTTAAATTATATAGCAAAGAAAATTACGGAGGCTAAAATTGTGAGATAAGAGAAATTGCGTGAGGTGAAAAATTGCAAAGCTAACAAAATTATATGAGGTTAATATTTGCCACACTTTAGCAACCATTCAAACAAATAATTTACATGATGTTAAATTATGCCACACTTTATCAACGGTCAATCAAAGACTTTACATATGTTAAATTAAGCCACACTTTATCAACGGTTCAAACAAAGAATTTACATGATGTTAAATTATGCCTTGATCCAAGTGACTGGTTACTTAAAACATTTAGCTTTGAGAGTTTATATCGTGAACTGTCTCTGATAAATAAACACAAAATGGATCCCTCGACGCAAGAAAAGCTTCTCGGTGATGTAATTCCCCACGTTGCGAGAAAAATGTCTCGGCGATGTGATGATGATAACTGCTTAAAGGGAAAAATTTAATACCCTCGTCTCTCGGTCCACGATATTATGATTTCTAACGCACTTTCCACGGTCCTTTTCCCAGAGTGGGAAAACGTTAGGTTGATTTAACTGCCGTAATGAACTATTAATAATCTTGTATGTGGAATTAAGAAGTGTTATAATGTAACATTTAAGTATAAGAATCCAGAAACCTTATTTATAACTTAATAAACAAAGAATGAGTCCTGACTAAGTTAATTTCATGAAATCTCCTAGCAAGTGCTTTGTCTGAACAATCTGATGACTGTTAAATTGTGTTGAACCAGTAACGATTAAAATCCTAACATGAACTGTGAATTTATAAACAACGTGTTAGCGTCGGTCGAAAATTCGCATATAATCTGCTTCGAAAAACAGCAATAATTAGCTACGCTTGTTGAGGAAAGTATGGCGTCGTCGTCGTTACGATTAATTTTCGTTAAACAAAGGCCTTCCCCTTTTTATTAACTACCAAACCAACTAAACTTAATCTAGCTTCTTCACCCAGTGCCTTCAAGACTCAGACCAAACAAAAACAATAGTGACGCGTCACCCCTCTACAAAGCAAGCACTCTTCATTACCAACCCTCTCACTAGATACTCCCCACAAATTTCCCTAGAAGAGCTACCAACTACCAAAAAGAACTAAACTTGCACATGGTTGCTTATGTTTAACGATTTTTTTTATTTAATTTTTTGCAAATTCAAATTATTTAAATGCGATTTCGCGCCGTTGTTTTTTTTCAGCGCGAAATTTTGATTTAAATTTGGTCACCACAACACTTTGGTTATATAGCTGGTTGTTTCGCGCAGATAGGGTATAAAGCGTATAATATGCGGCAGGTTTTTTGAACATAAAAATGTCAAGTGCGTGTTATACCTGTGAACAGAATCGAGAAAGAGTGACAAGTAAGAAATTAAGTTTCATTCTCGTTACAACCAAGTTTGCCATTTCTTCGACGTCATCATTGAATTAAGATTTTTTGAGTCGTCTGTTTAAATTTTTCAATTCAATTATTTGCATCTAGTTGCGAGCATGTTAAACAAATACCGCTAAAAATAAGCTGGACCTGTTTAGGAAAATCGTGCTAGCCAAATACGAGTATAACAAAGAGCCGGTATTTAAGTTCGGTATGGTGTTATACATTTGATCAGGCCGCATTATTCGTTGGCAAGGGTAGTGAAAGAATTCAAGGCCAACTCAGGGTTATAAACGCTTGGCTGCTCCAATACATTCCTACATGTTTGATTCATAGAATCTTTGCTCCTTTCAGGCAAGCAATCGGGGAGGAGATCAAGGCTGTAAATTATCAATAGGTGCAATAAATCCTAAGCGGTTTATTCAGGGCTTGCAATAAAGACTTTTGGAAGCAGAAAGTCAATTTCACTAATTGTTGGTCTCTACTTTACTAAAGTTGCGTCTGTCGAAGCAACAACCTTCCTCTAAACATACTTAAAGGTTAAGTAACCTCGCACTTTTGTCGATATCTGTAAAATTACAAGAAAGTTATGACGTTTTTATAACCCCTTGACCCTTACTAAGTTGACGCTGACATTTAAATTTATCAAGTCATAAGAATGCGTCAATTATGCCAATAGAAAAAAATTAGTACAACACCAGATGTTCAGATATAAAAAAAAGTGCGCACAAAAATGAACTGATCGAAAATAATCAATTATATTATCTGTTATTTTAACGAATCCTTTCTAATGACACGCAGAAGCTATTTGTGTAGTAAGAGCTCCTTAAAATAAAAGAAAAACAGTGCATTTTTAACATATAAATTTCGAAATCTTTCTTTACCCTTATTATTACCAAATATCGTGGTCGTAATTACATTAATCATTGATAAACTGTACAATACTATTTAGAAAATCGTCGACTGAACTGTTAACAGTACCTAAGTTTCCAAATCTCATATCAAAGAGTTAAGTGTAGAAAAAAAGCTTCGAAAATTGATAAATAGGTAAGTATTTAAATATAATGAAAATACAGTCGTCAACGAAGACATAAATTCAAACGTAATTGGTAGATGCTTAAAAAATAACGTTGTGTTAGTGGTTTTTTTAGTCGTTTTGGTCGTTCCAGCAACCTTAACCACTCATTAAAATGTGGCAGGTAATGGATTTATTGCGTAAATGACTATAAATACACCACTGAGCATACATGTAGGTACCTACATATCTTTCATTATCTATCTAAATAATGAACACCGTTTTAAACTAAAACATTGTAGTGTTATCTAAATGAAGAGCTTAAGCTGATAAATTTTTCCACCGCTGTCGTGAGTGCGAACGAAATTTCCAGTGGGTGAATATTGTTAAAAATATCGCTGATTTCCCCATCCGCAGACGTGCGTGAACGCACACTCATTTTTGGTGCAGTCCGTAGGAGCAGTTCTTCTCAGCCGCCACTTACTTGTTACTCATTGACTTATTATAGTTGATTGTGATTTTAGTGCAACTTCTGGACGTCTTCCAAGGAATGACTCGATCGGAATAAATATAAAAATTTCGAACAACGCACATAACTAGGTATTATGGTCAACATGTTAAAGTTCTAGAAAAGTGCAGGTATTACAAAACAAACACGCTGATAACGTAACCATTTAATTTACACAAAAAAGTACAAACATAACAGAAACAAAACCTTGACTAATTAAACTTAATAAAACAGTAAGTTTGACATAGATACAGGTAAGTAAGTGGTAGTAAATTTGAAAAAATGGTAAGTAAAATAAACAACAATTTTAAAGATATTGGAAACAGAAAAGGGGTTACAAAGTCATAACAAGTAAGTATAATTACAATTAAAAATAAACTTATCTATAAAGGAACAATGGAATAAATTAAATACTGCTTAAGGCTAATTTTTTTATTATGCCCAATAAATACTTCGTTCAAGCTTTTATCACAATTGTCTATATTTAAATTATATGTCAAGGCTTTTGCCTTTTATCTCTTTGAGCGTACATTGTATGTATGAAAAATATGTTTTCATTTTTCGTTATTTTCGTCATAAAAATGTAACAATGGAGTAACCTTGACATTCATCAAGGTCAGATAAAGGAGAATCTAGGCAGTCTATGCTTACATTTAAAATGATAACAAGATTAAAATATAGGCCTTATGACAAGTTAAGTTTATATGTTCCCTGAGCCTTCCATACTTAAATACATACCTACTACATAACAGAAATGAAAGTGTTTTCAATTTAAATAGGCGCTAATCTCTCACTTTTTGTACGATTGCAGCCTACTTCAATTGAAAATTTATTCGATTTTCGTCATATTTCGAGACCAGTTTGTATTAGAATGTGATCATTATAAAACATCAGTGCATTAAGTAAGTACACACATAATCTGGCTCAAACATATTTTGTTTTTATACTTTATATTGTAATGTTTTATAACGGTCTGTATAAATTATCATATTAGAGCCTTTACAGCAAACATTTTTCTGTACGAATAAATTAATTTCAACAACGACCCATAAAACGGCATAACTTACCAATGTTATTAACAATAACGCAGTATTATTTCGAATTGTGACTGTTCACGTTCACCTTTATAAGGAGTTGTTTTGTTGATTGTTCAGTATACTATTAATAGTAGTAAACTCCATGAGAAGTTTGATGGTGATGACTGATAATAAACCGTTATTCAACTAATGTCAGTTCCTGCTGATCGTCATACAGTGTGTTTAGGGCTTCTGCAGGCGATGTGTAATGAGCCTCATGATCTAATAAGATAACGAAAAGAAAAATAATTTACACATTTATTTATACAATTATCATTTGTATGTCAACAATAAAAAATACAAAAAATCACTACATCGTTAATACCTTCCACTTGGACTTAAGTACTGCTACTTATCTATTTATTTTAGTTAGAAGTTGTTTTTTGTTTAAACCCACCTGAACCTTTATTACCTGTTCGTCTAATTAAATATTGAACACCGGCATGCAATAAACACACTATAAGGGCTCCGATACCGAACAATCTGAACGTCCAAGGTCCTCCGTATTGTGCATATAAAACTCCAGCTGTAAGACTTCCCAGAGACACACCTACACCTTCGAAGACGGCGCCGACCAGACCCTTACAAATAAAAAACCCATTTTATGTTTGTAACATATGTATAAACTCGTAAAAACTGGCTTCACGTTTTTACGACTTCAGTAGTATTTAGTTTCCAACTTTGCAATCGTTATAAAAGAAACAATTATATATCAATGTCAAAAACTGCATTAACAAAAATCTTAGATTTGCTATCGAGACTTTTTACTATTTATCAAAATTAATCGGGCAACATTTGTAAAATTTTGAAACAAAAAACAAAATTTTAGTTTAACTATACTGAAAAATTTAAAGGCAAAACTAATATCATTATTAGCGTTATCATTATTATTTGTTTGATGTGATTTTTTTTGCTGATAGTCACGTATGCCGAGTGTGATAAATTTTTAATTGCCGTTAATCGTTACATTACAAAGAAACATTCAAGTACATAATTAAATCATTACACATCTA
The DNA here is from genome assembly GCF_036711695.1 of Zophobas morio. Taxonomy (NCBI): domain Eukaryota; kingdom Metazoa; phylum Arthropoda; class Insecta; order Coleoptera; family Tenebrionidae; genus Zophobas; species Zophobas morio. Next base: position 14,667,057 of record NW_026972129.1, on the reverse strand, counting down.
CTTGATGTCTCATTGTTAAAATATAAAGTTCCCAGAGTATGAAAGTACGTACTCGATATGATAACATACCTGCATTGTTGCCTCCGTCCCTGGCGGTGCCACAATACTAGCATATGAGGCCATACAAGCATAAAACAATCCAAAAGTCAAACCGTTCAACAACTCAATGGGAAGAAACCACCACGGATCGGGAATAACAGAATACAAAATGTACCTTATCCCGATCACTAAAAGTACGAGTGACATCGCATTTATGTGCCCAATTCTCTTCAAAATCCTTCCAGACCAAAAGAAAAATGGCAGTTCACCCGCCAATGTCTCTATGGCCATTACAATCCCTTCAAGCGTTTTGATCCACGTTTGCGAATCGCATCCTTGATTCTTGGCTAAATCTTCTATTAAAAAGAATAAAAAGTTCCAGATCAAACCGGTACACATCCCCACCGCAATGCACCAAATTAAGAAGACGATAATTCGGAAGTCTACTAACAGTCGACCAATGTCTTTGAGAATACTGGTTGATTGCGTTTTTTGTACGTTCTAAAATGGGAGAGATTGTTAGCGGTTTGATGATTTGGACTTGTATGGGTTATGCTTACTTTGATTTTGGATGATACGGTGAAATCTAGAAGTAAGAATGCGAAAGATAAATAAAACGCCGCTTCGAAATTTTTTGTGGAGGAGCCTTCGCTTAGGGAGTCTACCATCACACCTGATATAACGGAAAATATTCCCCATCCTAGTGCTCCAAACATTCGTTGGTATCCGTACCTGTTTGGTTTGTCACCTACAATCAGGACAGTAGTAAATATGAATATATCATACTTTAACCGCCACTATCTATGATTCGCAAGCATTATGTTACGAAAACACACTCTGTTAACTTGTTTATACATTTGGTCTGCAGTGCATTTCTCATCCACCCATAATAGGAAGCGCATCAACAATTACTTAAAAACTATGAACACATTGATAAAGCGCACCGCTATGCCTGCGTTTCTAGTGAGTGTTCCCACTGAAAATGTTTTAATCAACATTTCAACAAGGACACATATATCAATTTTGACACGTGCAGTGTAATACTAATAAATTACGGGTGTACTGTTCTTGACACCTGATCAATTAGAAAAAAAAGGATCAGTAACAGTGTTAACAAAATAGGTCCAAGGTTACTTCGACAGAACTTCCCTCGCTCTTGAAGTATAGTTCAACAAATTCCGCTTCTTTGAAAAATTATAAAAAAAATTGTTTTCTGATGACCTTTAGATATGAAAAACCAGTGGTGTAAATGACATCTCGAACCACCTGCGCCGCGGGGGCGCAAATTTCAAGGGGGTGCCGTCCGCAGACATACGGACAATATGAAATATTTTCAAAGCAAATAACCAACGGAAAAGAGTGTATTATTATTAGTAACTTGCTTAACTTCAATTGTTTATGTTTATACATCGAAAGAATGTCACGTAGAAATGTGTTTATTTGAATGAGTTGTCTCCTCAAAACAGAGGACTAAAAATACAATGGAACAAAATGTTGTGAATATGATTATTATTATTCTTATTTGATCATAATTAAATAAAGACGTGGGTGTTCTCACATTTTCTATAAAATGAGGTTCTTAATTTCATCAATAAAAAATTGGTCGAAGACTATAAGTATAATCCGACAAATCCAGCTATTTAATAAAAATTATAAAAATTTATTTTGCCAAATTGTGCAAAATTTTGGACGGTTAGGGAAAAATTCAAAGCGGATTCGTACACCACACGCATAAGAGTATATTGTTATATAACAGTTAAATCAAATTAACATAGAATACTTTGAAATGACGTCATCAAATTGGTGCTGGGGATTATTATAAAATTTTGGTTAGCATTTAACCATCTGTATGATATTTCTAATAAGATATCCAAAATTTGACAACAATGGGTCCAGCAGTTTCGGAGATTACATGTCTAATAAAAATGGATACAGACAAACAGACAGACGGAAATGGGATATTACTTTTTTCGTACTGTAGGGGTCATGAAACGTCGAGAAAATATAAAAGTGGCCTTAGTTTACGCTCGGGAAGTAAAAAACAAAAAACCTCACACCACATTCGAACGTTACAAGTGTGAAGGCAAACACTTTTTGCGACAAGCGAACGAATACCCTTGTAGGAATTCCGCTTATAGGTATTACTATAAAAGCTTGCTGCACAATTTCGATTTTTTTTTTGCGAAAATTTGGATGGTTTGGGGAAAATCTCAAGGCGGATTCACAAGTGCAGGAGTAATTTATAAAATTTAAATCCTGCAAAATTTGACAACAATCGGTCCGGTAGTTTTGGAGAATATCTGTCCAATACGAGTAAAAATCTGGACAGACGGTAGATAGATAGAAACGAGAAACGTCGAGAAAACATGAAAGTGGCTAGTCGCCAGATGGACTCAATTACAATACTTTCTTTAACTTACGCTCGGGAAGTAAAAATTGTTCAAAAGTTGTTTAAATAGAATTTTCCTCGCACCCAAATTGAAATATTCTAACAAATTAAGTCTTAGGAATAAAATATCGATGAGGGTGGGATTTGAACTCGCGGACGCAGAGTTCCAGTTGCTCAAATTCAATGCCTCAGACCTCGTATTAGTTATATGAAGCACGCGGCAAACCAAACATTTTTGTAAAATAATTGTGATTAAAAATAATGGCGCATTCATAAACCACAAGTGTAGGACTGTATTATTTTATAAAATTTAAATAACGTTTAATATACAAAATTTTGAGGTGACGTCATAGAAGTGTTGATGGAGATAAAAGGCAAATTTTGGTTACGGTTTTACCACCTATAGACCTATACGATATTCATAACATATATTTAAAATTTGATAACAATAGGTCCAGTAGTTTCGGAGAATATCTGTCCAAATCTACGCAGACGACGGACAGAGGGCTAACGGCGACAGACAGACAGACGGAAACGGGAGACCCGCGACCTTCGCATTAACAACACTACAATAAAGCAACTAAGCAAGCACGACCGACGCGTTTCAAGGTCTTGTTAGTACTTATAAAAGGTTGGTATAAAATTTCGATTTTTTGCTACAATCTGAATCCCTAGGACAAAAAATCTGGGCGGATTCATAAACCACAAGTAGAAGAGTATGTCATTTTATAAAGTTTAAATAGAATTGGGTATAAAAACATTTAAGTTGACGTCATCAAATTGTTGGTGCTTGCTATAGGCTATTCCGAAAATACCAACGTATAAAATTTTACAACAATTATTGTTTCGGTGTTTTCGGAGATTATCTGTCCAATAAAAATCGACACAGATGACAGACAGACGGAAACAGGAGACCTATTTCAAACTATTTAATAATTTTTTGAAATGACGTTATCTAATTTTTGGAGGTTATAAAGAGACAAATTTTAGTCGATGTTTTGTAATCTAATGGCCACGCTGCTTATTAATATCTTATCAAGACTTCAAAGAGGTTTGTTATGCTGGCTTGAAGATATATTGTAGTACATATTTTATTTTACGCATTTTATATATTGACGATATCTGTACGTCTACTTTCAAAATGTGGATATTATAAGACGCAAATAAAGGAGAATTTCACAATATAAATATTGAACGAGCAAAATTTTGTGATAACGCCGTTATATTTTTAAAATGTAAAAAAAAAACTTTAAAAAAATCCATGCCTATCTTTGCTTGTGTTTTTTATTGCTTTTTCAGTATAAATCTTGACCAGCGTTTTACTTTGTACAAAATTTGAAAACGTATCTAACGTCGGAGATAAATAAATTATTAACAGATTGTCGAAAACCGACATTGTTGTATTCTAGAAGCTGTGAATGATGAACTTGGCTATAATAATATACAGCTTAGTAAATAAAGTCGGAGAAAGATAAATAAAAAACATTTGGTGTGTTTGAACAGGTGCAGCTTAGACATCGATTATAAATTTAATTGTTTGCTTACCCACCTAGCAACTCAAAACAAATGGCATCTCCAATACTAACAGCAATAGCTTGTCCAATCCACCCCATAATCATCAGAACGAGAAAGATCCAAAACTCGTACATATTATACACATCGTCATCACTAACGGACGCCGACGACACAAGACTATTGACGTCAAAATCATTGCACTTTATGTTGCACGTTGTCGATATGTGACAAACGTTTCCGCAAGTACACAAAGGTTCCCGCTGTTGACCATTCGGCAGCGTCACATGTTTGAACATAAAGTATACAACATCTTCCATTTTAGTAGTCTTTGAAATGTTAACATGAGCGGTAAAATCTAAAGTAGCTGGATGATTAGTTTCGTATTCTGGCAGACTCCAGTTGCTGGCTATCACTTTCCAAAACTGTTCTTCCATCGCACAACTAAGCTGCAGAGGAACACATAAACATTTGAAGTTTAGTCTACTTTCTATATACACACTTGACAGTCTACAGTTCCGAGTCTGTTTTGAAGACTGTTTATCAGACAATCTTCAATATTGGGATTCTTGTTGATGGAAGTGTCAAACACTGCATCACCGTCACAGGAGAAGTGCACTCTTTGATCTTTCGGGATTTCTGGAGAAAAATTTATTGCTAAAAACGCAGCTGCCGTTAATAGTTGTGCGGCCAAAAACATTAATTTTTGGCACCTAAAGCGGTCAGCTATAGCACCAACGATGGGTTTAGCAAGCATTCCGCTTACTGGTAATATAGTGTAAATTACTCCTACAACCACTGATGAAAATCCTAGCTGTCTTGCATATGTAGAGAGAAAAGGTTGGACTGGTCCTGTTCCTGTAAACATGTTAGAATTCCTGTGTGTATATGGATGTATTAGAACTGATTTTATTATAACTGTATGAGACGCCTAGCACAACCGCGAAAATAACTGCAATCATGAAGGGTTCGAGAAAGCGTCAATTTCAGAGGTTTTGGTGTGTCAGTGGCTATGTCTAGATAAGATGACAGAGATGAAAAAAATATACTTGGTTCGGAGGTGGGTTCATCAATTACAAGTCAGGGTCACTATTGGAGGCGTGGGCGAGGATTCAGAGGGAAGGTAATGTACTGTAAACAGACTTTGTTAAATATGACTAAATGAGTTATAAATACCCAAAATAAATAAACAATTTATATTAATTACACGATTCAACTGGATTTAAATTGTCCATGATTACTTTCATATGGTGTCAAGAAAATTTCAAAGATGGACCAGTTTTTTACCAACAATTTACAAAGTTGGCAAAAATTCTCGAAAAAAATATAAACAAAATTAGTTTTGTGTTCAAACGTTTGGGCAAAGGTTTGCAGTCTGACTGTTTTAACAGAGAAGTTACGCAACCCAACACAATTCAATATGAAATTACATTTAAATTGCGATGTTAATAGTCAGTCCTTCAACTTTCTGAAAATAGTTAAAAATAATACTCCGCTAAATAAAATTGCTTATTTTGTTAATTCTCAAATAATAGGTTCTCTAGCAACAAATTTTCTTTTGAGCTTAAAAAGCATCTATTACGGGTTTGGAATTTTGCAGCGTCATCGAAATGTTATCGTTACGGATGTGAGAGTTGCGAAAAATCCAAACCACACTCAACTTTAATTTGCGGTTGTGCATATTTTCTAGAAAATACAATTTTCAAGATTTTTATTTTTATTTTTTCTCAAATGATTTAGTTCTATGAGTTTTTGCATACTTAATACATTTTTACTTCACACTAAATAACACGTTCAACATTTGCCTACAAATTTGTTAAGACGTTTTGTTTCTTTATTTTTGGACATGCGGTGTATTTAATAATGACAATGATACAGTTTATATTTAAAAAAAAAAAAAAAAAAACATATAAATAAGGGAAATGGTTAATATTAGCTGGAACACAATGCATTGTTAAAATTTTGGAGTTTATCTGATGATCAGTACAATAAAAAGGATTTTTTGGCTAAAATGATTAATTACCAAAGAAAAAATGGTTGCGAAAGTATTTCCTGTACTTTAATAATATTGAAATATTCTTTTCGTTTGGATGTTTTGAAGAAATAATAACAACATAAGTAACGTATAAATTATAAAATTGTACTATTTTACTCCTCATCAAATAAAAATCATGAGGTGAGATTTAAAGTTGACAATTTAAAATTTGCTTTAGGAAAATGGGAATAACTTTTATGGTAATACTCTTGGAAAAGAACTAGATTTTATCAATTTAGGACTGAGAAAGGAGTAACAGAAATAAGAGGCGAATACCAGACAATATTTTTTGAGAATTATAGAAATTCCTTTTCTTGGTAAAAAAGAAAATTACCTATACGCGTTTATTTTGAATCAAATATTGGGTGATTTTTTAAAATTCTGCTCTAGTTAGTCACGATGCTTACGTCAGCCGTTTCGATTGCACTGATGACGTACGCGTCATGGCCAACTAGAGCATAAAATCAAAAAAACACACAAGACAGAAATTTTGTTCCATTTTATTACAACACGTTATTTTTCGGTTTTTATATCACGCTAAATTCAAAAACAGAGAATTAATATTTCAGGCAAATATAATTGCTGTTTTATCAGGAAAAAGCAAATTAGACGAATTTGGATAAACCATAAAAACATACTGATGTATTAAATGGAATAAAAGAGGATAAGCGTTGATTGCGTATTTGCATAGCGATAATATAGTGATTTTAATTGCTGTCTTGGTGCACATGTGGTATGATATTTGATAAGTTATCTTGGTTATAAACAAAGTATTGTAATTTTACAATGTCTAGAATTTTTTTAATAATCCAATTTATTTGAATTTTTATGCCAAAACCAGTACCAAATCAGTGGTAAAAGGATCACATTACATTTCAAGTTAAATCAAACTTCATTACTGAATGACATAATACTTGTTACAAAAAGCAGCTGTTTAGGACCACAATGAGTTAATTAACGTCTGTTATTGCTGTTCTTAAATTATGTCAACTAATAAGAGTTTTGGCTTATTGCGTCAGAATTTCATTTAGGTATACTTTTTTTTGGAAAATTTTACCCAGCTTCTTGTATGCATCTACTGACAACAAATGTATCCAAACACATACATACCTGCATTAAACAGGAAATAGTGAGCTTTCATAGGAAGCAAATCTTTGTTAATGCGATCAATCATTTTGGTAATGATTACAGTTTCGCCTAACCTGAAAAATTTAAAATTAATTTATATTATTTTATAATTACCATATTTTGTTACATACTTATAAATGTATGAAATAAAAATGAGACTTCAACGTGGTATCAGAACCAAAGTGGAAAAATATTTGCTTCAATAAACATAAATGCACTAATAATTGACGTAAGGTTTCTGATATAGTATAGTATTTGTAGGTAGCGGCTTTTTTCTTTTATGGTAATTTAATGCTACCAAATACCATTATTACCATACCACTACCTTTGCACCATGTAGAAATTTCTAGGTTATATGTATGTCGTCAATCTGTCAAAACGTGACGTTTTACTGACAACACATTTTGCGCGAATTTGAATATCAACAATATAAAAAGCAACATTATATTAACTTCATAAATAAACAATTAATGTACAAATTGTCGCTTTACATTTATTTCATTTTTTTTAACTTAATCAAATGGTTCCTAAGAGCAATTTGCTTGTCCTTGAAACTCCGTTTTCCTTTGCTCTGCACTTTGTGTTTAACCATAAGGTAATTCTTATTTTTCCGCTTTTCTCGGTTGGTTTTTGAACAATGAATATTCATTCTTCCATCTTTATAACCAAACTTCTCTCTATCTGCTTGTCCTGCCCTGACACTTTCTATTCTACTTTGCTTATCATGTTTTCGTTTTTTATAAATGTTCTCAATATCGCCCAATTTCACGAATTCATTCCGTTCATTCGACTTTGTTTCTTCAATTTTTCTCTTGGCACCTTTCTTGGACCCTTGAATGTGCTTCTTGATATTGGCCACATCAATTCTTTTAAAATCTTCATCTGTTAAAATCCTATCAATTGTAATTTGATGCGCTTGTTCTCTTTTAGAAGTCTTTTCATCTTTTGACCTTTTCGCTTTTAATATTTTCCGTTTTGGTTGCGTCTTTTTTTCAACTTCAGTTTCTTCTTCCTCTTCTACAAGATCTTGGACGCTTTCATCATCATCTTCCTCATCCCCAGATTGTTCTTCACTTTCACTATTTGTTGCATCATCTTCACTCACATTTTCTTCATCAGAAGAGTGTTTTATGTCTATCCACTCCTCATCATCTGAACCTGATTCTGAATCTATTTCCACTTCTTCATTGTCTTCCCGTAGAAGTACTTCTGCTCCTGGTACATAATCTTTGGCGTCAACATGTCCATAATTCATAGGAGTTAGTTCTTCAGTGGCTTCTGTAGGACGCCCTCTATCTTTTTTATGCAGAAGTTCAGGGCGTGTATCTCTGAACAAATGTATTAAAGATTTAGCTGCCATCATCACTGAACGATCCCTATATGTTTTATACATAGCTAAATCTCTCAATAGATCTTCACTCATTGCTAAAGGACATCTGAAACATATTTCACGTACTGCATTTAATCCTATCGCCATCACGTCAGAGGAATTTCTTTCAGTAATAAAATTGTTTGCCAAGGTTTTTAAAACTGATTCAATAATATCTGGAGGAATCAAGTCATGACTAGCTTGTGCTGCAAATTGCAGTATTCTAGTAACTTCACGTTGATGGGGTTGCAAGAAGCGTTGAATATATGGGTAGTAACTAAATAAGAAGAGCTGATGTAAACCAATAAGGCGAGATATAACATCTAGTGTTATTAGTTTGACTTCAAATTTTTTGTTTGTTGACTCCAATTGATGAAACAATTTTTCAGCCATTCCTGCAAAATTATCATTACAGTGTGTTATTTAAATTAGCAAATTTTCTACCTTGTGGGTCATGAAGTAAATGTATTGCAGAAAAATTAAAAGTAGGTGCTGCAGATTTTTTCTTGTACGCTTTGGAAGCCAACTTCTTCACTTTGTTCAACTGCTTTTCCCTTTTTCTTGTTTTTTTGTTTACTTTATTAGCCATCATTACTTCTTTCGGGTCAACTTCATCTTCAGAATCAGAGTCTGAATCCTTTTCTTCTTCATCTTTACCAACGAAAAATTTTAAAGAAGCCACCATGACCTTTAATAATAAAATAAAACACTCCAATAGTCACAACTTGATACTTACTTTTGTAAATTTCGAAAAACAACCAGTCGCAATAACATTGACAGTTTTGGCGTCATTCCACACATTTTTCTTGTACAATTCAATCATTATATCGACTGACATTTTTGCCGCCCTTGAATTGGTATCTTTTAACATCGTGAACATAAAATTCTGCAACGATGTGTTCAGTTTGGCATTCTTATGTTTAGCGTTCATGTTCTTTATGTCTGTTATAATGTGCGTTTCTAGAAATGTCCTCAACGCTTTATCTTGACACCTCAAAAGCTTAAAAAACAACTCCAACAAGTCTGTAGGGGTTAGCAAATTTTTGTTGCGTAACAGAATAAGAGCTCGACAGAAAGTCATCCTCATTGTACTATTCAACACCGTGCTGTTCTTCTCAAGTAAATCGACCAGTTGTTGTGGCAATGTAAGTAACTCTTTGGGGTAACAATGAGCCACTTGTGCCATAAACATCACAAGATCGTCCAAAGTTTTATTAGTTTGGTCAGGACTTAACTGGAAGGCTTCAATCGTATTCAGAAAATGTTGGTGCTGTTGTAAGAATTCTTCATGGTAGGAGGCTGGATCTCGTTTGATTAAGTTTTGTAACTGTGGTAAGTTTTCAGGGAGTTGATTATTATGTCTTCGTACCATTTTGCATGGATTGTTTGAAATCTACATGAAAATGACAAAATCAACACGTGTGAATAGGTTATGTTAAGACAAAGAGGGACTCATCAGGTATGCCAACAGCACGATGAAGTATCAAATCATGAATCCAAGTTTTTGCTCAGAAATGATTATAAATATGGAATAGTGCAACGAAAGGTTTAATTTCTTTATTTTAGAAAATTTTGTATTTATTGGAGTTGTTGTTATGGTCATAAGATTCAAATAAATATAAAATAGGAAATATTTTTTAACTGGGTGTTTGTAACCCTGCTCATTTCAAATTCCCTGCATTTGACAGATTGATGTTTGATTTGATGAAAAAAATGAGGTTATGTTTGTTTGGCCTTACTAGAGATTGCTTGTTGTGTTGGGGTTGAGTGGGGTTTGGGAGTCATTTGTGATCATTTTTTTTGTGAGTTAATTAAATATGTCATTATTTAAAATATCCAGGTTTAAACAATTAATGTTATGCACTCAAAGGACCTTAAAATCAAAGTTAATTGTTAGAAATTACAACGATATTCCATTTGAAGACATACCAGAAGTATCACCTGCTATGATTAAGAAGATTCTAAATGATAAAAAGATCAGTTTTGATGAAGGTTTTACTTGTTTTATTGTTCATTGTACATGCCACAAAAAAACGTCTAAAAATACCCCAAAGAATCTTTACATTAATAAAACAACAGGTTTGGAATAAATGGTGAATGTTACAAATGTTACAATAAATATTTTTTAGGAATGTTCATGTGTTCATGTTGTAAAAAAGCTGGTCAGTGGGACTTTTTTAACCATCATTTTTTCTCTGCTGATGGAAAACCAAAGCCATTAGAAGATGCAGATTATCAAAAGCAGCTAACAGAATCTCTTAAAGAAATCAGGGAAAACAGTGAAGTATTACTAAGTAATAATAAATTTGAATCTGTATTAAGTAAATTTAAACTTCCAGTAAGGTGTGAAAAATTGTTTATTACCAACATTACAATGGTTATTTTTAGGTAGTGTCTAGTAACTCCATACAAAATTTAGATATAAGAATTGATAAACCGCTGCAGAATCTCTTTTTGCCTTTAGAAAATGTTGAATCTGAAATAGTAGGCTACAGAAATTTAAATTTCAAAGAGGAAAATGACGTGATACTACCACATTTAATGTATGGGGGCCTGCTAATAGGAAAAGCTTTAAAAAACAAAGATGTTGCAATTTTGGTACCAAACATTGCAGACTTCTTAGTTCTTTTAAACGCAAAAGTGACACAGAATGTTGTTTGTCTGCCAAATGGAGTTGACACTTTATCACAATATGTTCTTCCAACTCTGGAGAGATTTAAAAAATTAATTCTGTGGTTTGGTAATGACATTAAGTCATGGGATTCTGCAAGAAATTTTGCAAAGAAATTAGGGGAGAAACGATGTTTTTTTGTGAGGTGAGATCTTTGTTAACAACAAATAGTAAAATAATTATATATTTTAGACCTAGTGAAAAGCAGTTGTTGCCTCATCTTGTCGAACATCAGGATTTTAAATCTATTGTGAATGCAGCCCAACCAATTTGGCACAAATCTATAACAAACTTTGGCAGTCTCAGGGAGGATGTGTTTTATGATTTAAAAAATATTGATAAAGTGTGATTGATATTCTCAGTTTGAGCCTCAATAACTATTTTAAACCACAGGTTGAAGGAGTGAAGTGGAAGCGTTATCCAACTTTGAACAAAATTTTAAAGGGCCATCGTAGAGGAGAACTCACTGTAATAACTGGACCCACTGGTTGTGGTAAAACAACATTTATAAGTGAATATTCGTTGGATTTGGCCATGCAAGGGGTATTAACTAATTATACATTTTTATAAATTGACAAACCTAGATCTTTAACATAGGTCAACACACTGTGGGGTAGTTTTGAAATAAGAAACGTCCGTCTGGCGAGAACAATGTTGCAGCAATTTGCTGGTTGTTCTCTTGATGAAAATTTACATTTATTTGATACCTGGGCTGATAAATTTGAAAAATTACCCATCTATTTTATGACTTTTCATGGACAGCAATCAATCAAAATTGTTATGGATGCAGTGGAACATGCGACGTACGTCCATGATATAGCTCATGTTATAATTGATAATGTTCAGTTTATGATGGGTATAACAGAGGATTACAAACACATGGATCGATTTTGGGCCCAGGATGTTATTATTGCTGCATTTCGCAGTTTTGCCACCAGGAAAAACTGCCACGTTACTTTAGTTATTCATCCAAGGAAAGAACGGGATGAAGAAGATCTAACTACAAGTTCTATTTTTGGTGGAGCTAAAGCGTCCCAAGAAGCCGATAATGTGTTCATAATTCAAGATAAGAGGTTGCTGTCAACTAGGGGAAAGAAATATTTGCAGGTGTTAAACTCATTTGTATGCTTGAGCGTTGTAATCAAATGTATATTTTAGATTTGTAAAAACCGATACAGCGGTGATTTAGGAATATTGCCGTTAGACTTCGATAAAGCAAGTTTGAGCTACGCCACTAAAAAGAAGAAAGAAGAGAAAAAAGAAAAAGTGCAAGATAAAGTAAGCAAAAAGGATAAAAGTGTAGAAACGATAAGTGATAGTTGAAATAGGAAATGTATCTCATTATACACTGGCAGTTGTAAGATATTTTTGATATACTTATTTTTAATAAAATGTTTTTGTTTAGCGGCGGATTTTTTGAATTTCGCGCTGTTTATATAGCGGGCTTTGCCTCCTGGGAATCAGCTGAGATCCAACACAACACAAAAGTGTGGTTGGAAAAATTATTTTTTATAACGTTAAGTGAAAAATCGAATTTTCCAATGATTCTACGTTGAAATACGGTAGAAATGTGTCGGCGTTTCGTGTTGTTTTGCGTTATTTTGTGTTTTAAGTATGTGGCGTTATCCGAGTGGAAAAAACCCACAGTTTTCATTGCTATTTTGGCCCGGAATAAAGCTCATACATTACCTTATTTTTTAACAACTTTGGAGAACTTGGCCTATCCGAAAGATCGGATTTCGTTGTGGTGAGTATTGACGTTGTGTTGACACCGGCTCAGGTGTTTTAAATATCGTGACGTGACAGTAGATTAGTGGCGCCAATTTTGAATGTTTTCGTTTTAGGATTAGAAGTGATCATAACAGTGATAAAACCGTAGAGATATTGCATAAATGGATTGCCACTGTGAAAGATCAGTACCATATGATTAATACAGCATTTGTGGAGGGTGAAGAATCATATGTGGATGAGCATGGTCCCGCTCATTGGACCAAAGAAAGATTCAATCATGTCATAAGTTTGAGGGAATCTGCCTTAAATTTGGCCAGGGATCTTTGGGCAGATTATTTTTTGGTATGTAATGGAAAATTTCTATATATTTATAAGCAATAGCATCTCAGCATTTAAACTACTAACAGAGTATAAAGCAAAATTGTTTAAAAGAAAGAAAAAAAATTGAAGTATCTATGCTGATGTATGCCCTCTTATGAGTTCACGGAAGCAACTGTTAGAAAGTTTTTTGTTATTAAGGTGTATTTCTGTAATCGTTGGTAACAACATTTCTCTATTTTTTTAAGTGGACATTTCACTGGAATAAATTAAATTAAAGCATATTTGTATATTGTTCGTATGAACGAGTACTTGCATGTTTTCCTAGACCATGAAAAAACAGATGTCCCGTTTCCGTCTGTCTTTCATCTGTGACAATTTTTATTAGACTGATAATTTCCAAATCCTACGTAATCAAAATTGCATTTGAATTAAGTTAAACAAAGCGTGTGCAAGAAACAAATGGTTTTACATCCGATACTTTATTATTTTCGGATTTCGTAGAGGGTCGGTTCTCGTCTTGAAAATTAAAGTGCAATTGATAATAATCTGACAAAACTTTTGTAAAGAGCATTAATGTAGATAACACAATGATCTTCAAGTCGTATTAAAAGTTTTCGTCGTAACGTTTCATAACAGAGACTTACGAGCAGAAAAAGATGAACAAATTTGAGGCGCGCAAACTTTTGTATTTTCGTTCCTACAAAAAAATCTTCTCAACTTTTGTATAAACCATTTTCTGGTAAACTATTTAACTAAATTCTTTTCTATATGCGGGTTATTTTTATCAATTTCTTAGCGTTGCCACGGGAGGTATGTTATTTTACGAATCGTGTACTTTAGAAGACCGGATTTGGAAATGGCACAACAAGCGATGGGAGTATTTTAAACTTCTAATAAAAATTTTAATAAAAGAAATTTACAACTTAGATTCTTGTACAAATAAATAATAAAGAAATAGAAAGCTTCATTTTCTTTTTGTAGAGTCCAAATTTTCTACATTTGGAACTTTAAAATTCTTTAGAAAACATTGGTTATGTTCTACTGTACTTCAGGGATGCGGGAAGTTCGGTATAAATAACTTTAGACCATGTTTACTTCCCGAGCGTAAGTGAAGGAAGTATTGCAATCGAGTCCATTTGACGAATGATCTCTTTTATGTTTTTTCGACGTTTCATGACCCCTACAGTGCGAAAAAAGTAGTCTTTTGTTTCCGTCTGTCTGTCTGTTTGTCGGTTGGTTTATTTGTCTGTCTGTATCCATTTTTATTAGACACCTAGAATCGATTGTTATCAAATTTTGTATGTATATTAGAAATATCATATAGATGGTTAAATGCTAATCATCCCCACCAACAATTCGATGACGTCATTTTAATAAATGATTTGAATCTTACACAAAAATATATTCATATACTTGCAGTGTACGAATCCACTTTCAGTTTTTTAGCTAAACGTTTAAATTTTCGCAAGGTATAAATCACGTTTTATTCCCGACATGGTTTGAACGTCTCCGTGGCGCAGTGTGTGTATCGGAGATAATTGCAACCTGCGGTACTACGATTCTGGTTCGATGCCGAACTTGACTCTTTCCTTTTTTTTTATTGCATTGGTATAACGCTGTGACTACTTTTCTTTTATGCTGTGACTAGAATTATCCATGTTGATAACGTCATCACAAATTTTTTATTGGTTAACGTTCGTCTTATATTAGTACAGAGTTTTATACAATTTTGACTTTTTTTTGAAAAAATCTGGATGCCTAGGGGAAAATACAAGGCGGATTCATAACCCACAATACAGGAATATGTTAATTTATGAAATCAAATACAGAAAATAATACAAATTTTGGCTTGACTTAAAATAAGTATTTCACCTACAGAAACTTTTAAATACAGTATAACCTCGATAATCCGAATTAATTGGGGAAAGGTGTGTTCGGATTAGCGATTTGTTTGGATCAGAGAATTGAAATTTCCCATTATGTATGTATTATCTCCCTTATGCAAATTTCGACCCATTCTCGACGATTTTCGAAATTTAACTAAATACTTCCATGTAGATCAAGTCGCAAAAAAATCCGAATTTCACACCGAATTTTCCGAAAATGTTGCTCCGTTATCATAAACATGCTATATTTTTGGAATCAGTACGTCGGGATATATATATCTCTGAATTTTTTCAGAATTTTTAGGCAACTTTTTCTAAAATGAAATTTTACACTGTGGTAGTACTTGCCAAATAAGCTACCCTCTAAGAAAATAAAAGGCGGGTGGGCCAGGCTAGTATTTGCCAAAATAAGACTCATTTTGATAAATGACCTACTCTTCTAAGAAAAGGTACTAGCCCCGCCCACCCACCCTATATTTTCTTAGAAGAGTAGGTCATCTGCCAAAATCAGTTTTATCTTGGAACATATGAAACTGATTTTTGGAAATGACAGATCCTCTAAGAAAATAAGGGTGGGTGGGCGGGGCTAGTACTTGTCAAGATAAGACTGATTTTGGCAGATTACCCACTCGTCTAAGAAAATAAAGGGTGGGTGGGCGGGGCTAGTACTTATCAAGATGAGACTGATTTTGCCAAAATGACATATCCTCTAAGAAACTAAGGGTGGGTGGGCGGGGCTATTACTTGTTAAAATAAGACTGATTTTGGCAGATGACCCACTCTTCTATGAAAATAAAGGCTGGGTGGGTGGGGCTAGTACTTGTTAAAAATAAAAAAAAATAAAAATCAAAAAATGACAAATTGAAAAATCAGATAAATGAGAAATCGGAAAATTGTACAACTGCATAATCGGAAAATCAAAAACTAAAATATCGAAAAATTAAAAAAAAAAAAAACAAATCTTATAAAATCGAATTAAAAATTCCTCTTTTCATTTTTTTTTAGTTTTTAGATTTTTCAACTTTTGAATATTTCATTTGATAATTTTTTTGACAATTTTGCAGTTTTTAATTCAAATCTTTTGATTTTTCAAGTTTTAACTTTACAATTTTGGAATTTTTTAATTTTTAATTTTTCAAGTTCTCAAGTTCAAATTTTTCCTTTTCACGATTTGTCATTTTTCGATTTTTTACTAAAAGAACAAATTTATTCGAACCGAAATTTTAAAAAATCGAAAAATCCAAAAATTGAAAATTAGAAACAAAATTTTCAGATGTTTTAAAGTTACTGTGAACATGGCAATCGCTGGTCAAAATTACTTTTTACTCCCTTCCAAAAACTCGGTGAATCAAAAATCGAAAATTTAAAAAAATATACATCTATTTTCTCGATGTTTTTAAAAATCAAATAATTGAGAAATCGGAAAACTGCCACAATTGTAAAATTAGAAAATCCAAAAGTTTTTTTCAGTTGCCCAGAGAAATCAAAAATTGAAAGACAGATCAAAAAATTGAAAATTTAAAAAGCGAGAAATCGAAAAATTCGAAAGTTGAAAAATCGAAAAAGTGAAAAATCTAGTAGTACTCGCTGCGATAAGACTGATTTTGGCAAATCATCTATTCTCTAAGAAAATAATGGGCGGGTGGGTGGGGCTAGCACTTGCCAAATAACCGACCCGCTAAGAAAATAAAAGCCGGGTGGGCCGGGGTAGTATTTGCCAAAATAAGACTTATTTTAGCCAATGATCTACTCTTCTAAGAAAATAAAGAATAGGTCATCTGTCAAAATCAGTCTTATGTTGGCAAGTATGAGACTGATCTTTACAAATGACATATTCTCTAAGAAAATAAGGATGGGTGGGCGGGGCTAGTACTTGTTAAAATAAGACTGTTTTTGGCAGATGACCCACTCTTCTAAGAAAATAAAGGGTGGGTGGGCGGGGCTAGTACTTTTTCTTAAATTTAGCTAAGTACTTTTTCTTATAGATTTCGGGGTGCAGAAGTCACTATCGGCCTCATTTCTTCGTTAACTTCAACATTTTTTCCAGAATTAGTTAATTAATACAGTGCATTGAAACATCACAATTTTTAAGAATTTAAAAAAATTCAAAATACAACACGTACAGAAAGATCTTGCGTCATTTTTGCAAGTAGGTGCATGTTTTCAAGTTCTGTTCAGATTGCAGAGCTTTTCTTAGGATTAAAGAGATATCGACTTCAACTAGCCTCTGTTCGGATTACTGGATGTTCGGATAATCGTGGGTTCGGATTATAGAGGTTATACTGTAATGCATATTTTTAAAATATGTAAATACATTTTTGTGCAAATAATTTAATTAAAAAAAACTTAATTTGCGTTGTTTATTTAAACACATGTTTATACTTCTGTAGTTTTAATTGCACATTTAGTTGTGTTAAGCGAAGCAACAGTTTTTATTTCTTTGATATTTTTTTAGAAAATCACAAATATTTTTTTCCTCTTGCAAACTCAATTCGGCGACATATTGTAGATTATGTAGGAAGAAGTATTAAAAATATCACGTTTTCCAAAATTAGAGTTTAGAGATGTGTCAAAAATCAAATTTATTTTTAAAAATGAAAATTTTACGAATTTGGAACTCTTGACCGATTTAAACTTATTGTATATATTTATAAAATCGTAAAATAACGAAAGCATTTAAAAGAAATCTGTATGGCAAGCTTGGTGTTATTTTTACTTTCTGAGTTTCAGCTAGGGAAGTATTGTAATCGAGTCCATTGGGCAACTGGCTACTTTCATATTTTATCGACGTTTCATGACTCCTAGAGTACGAAAAATATGTCTCCCGTTTCCGTCTGTGTCGATTTTTGTTAGAAACTACTAGAGCGATTGTCATCAAATGTATTTTAGAAGTATCGTGTAGATGGTAAAACGAAATCAAAATTTGTCTAATCATTCCTACTAACAATTTGACGACGGCGACGTCTTGGAAAAATGTTTTTTTATAAATTTTATAAAATAACATACTCCTTCCTGTACTTATAGTTTATGAATCTGCCTTGATTTTGTTTATTATTATTATATTTTTTATTGTTTAATCCGACTTCTTCTTTAAAAACATAACACGAACCGCCATAAGCAGAGCCGTGGTCTTCGGAGATGAGACGTCTGTGGATGGATGCCGACAGGCCGCAATTTTTTTTTATTGATCAAATCAAAAACGGTTCATCGTATTTTCCGGAAAATTTAAGAATACAGTACTGTTATTATTAGTATTACACTGCACCAATCCAAGTTGATATACGTGTCCTTAGTAAAATGTTGATGACAACATAACAAAATTTCGTTGTGAATAACTTATTTAAAACATATACGTATAACATGCTTTTTTACCTGTAGTTTAACAATCCATACCTAGCTTCATTTTATAATTATAACTTAGGGGTTATTATAAAAAAATAAAATTTGCAAAATTAAATTCTGTAATTCTATAATTCGTTCGATTGTCCTTCAGGAGCGAGGAAAGTTCTGTTTAAATAACCTCAGACTGTCGTATAAAATTAATATTACCTTTCTGCAGCATTAAGTGCAACCGAACACTTCTTTCGCCGAGAAACAAAGAAAATCTGTTGTATTGTGTTTCTCGCGTGTGTTTTGTTCGCCCTTCTGCACTTAACCATAATTCGCCCGTTAGTCAGTCGTCCTACTTCTTGTCCCATTGCCAATTCCCATAAATCTCTCGTTTTCTCCTTTATCTAATTGAAATTTATTTAATTTGTTGCTTTACTTGTTCTTAACTATTTTTCCATCCTCCTAAACCGGTTTAAAACACAACTATAATATCCACAACTAAACCAATCGTTTTTCATGGGATTGAAAATACAAGAGTAACAAATTTAAATTTTGTTTAGAAGAAGTAAACCTGTTGAATATTTTACTACTTAGCAAGAGCTCGATGAAAGTTTTGCTCTCAGGCCGTATCCACATTTAACGGTTTTAACGTGTTTCTACATCTACAACTTTATTAAGTCGATTTTACGTGAACTTGATCAACAACTCAACATCTCTAAAGAGAAATATTTCTCTTTCCAGGCCTTAGACTGCGACGTTTTTTTAACGAATCCACAAACACTAAACATTCTCATATCAAAAAATTACACCATTGTGGCCCCAATGTTGAAGTCCGAAGGTTTATACTCCAACTTTTGGCACGGGATGACTGATGATTACTATTACCAAAGAACCGACGACTATAAACCCGTATTAAATAGAGAAAAAGTGGGTTGTTTTAATGTGCCGATGGTACATTCTTGTGTATTGGTTGATTTAAGAAAATACGTATCGGATCTGTTGACATACAATCCCCAACAAGTGCCGAATTTTGATGGGCCAGTTGATGATATTATCACATTCGCTATCGCAGCGAATCGGAGTGGAGTGTCACTGAATTTGTGCAATGATGAAACGTTTGGTTATGTTATGGTGCCGTTGGAACAAGATGATAAATTGATAATGGATCTTGACCAGTTGACTAATATTAAGTTGGAAATTTTATCTGAAGAGGAACCTCTAGTTGTTAGTAAATTGTTAGAATCTTATATATCATTTCCGGAGAAGGATACGCTAGGATTTGATAAAATTTTTATGATCAATTTGGTGCGGCGGCCGGAGAGGAGAAGACGTATGAACTTGTGTTTTGATGAGCTGGGACTACATGTTTCAGTTGTGGATGCTGTGGATGGAAGGTAAGAAATTTCTCCATATTTTATTTGTAGCATGAGAATATTATGTGGTCCAGCGGTGTATGTTATGTGGGCATGGTAACTTTTATTAAAAAAAGCTATATGGAAGCTATGAAATTGTTTATAACAATATTAATAATATTTTAAGATATTACCTTTTGTGGTAAATGGAAATTCCAGAATACCAAGACATAGAACTTTAAATCATTTATTAATATGTTATTTAACCACATAGTTAAGAAAAAATTAAACACTTTTTTTTAAGAGATTAATTTATTCAGCTTTTCTGGATTATTACCTGCAATAATGGATTAATAAGTGTAACTGACAACAGGGTGAAGATGGTATAAAAGGTTAAAAACTAAGAATATGTTGTTATTTAAACAAAAAAAGTTCATGTCATTTCCAGAAAGAATATAAAACATATTTATACATTTTAGAAACTCTTGTTGGTTAGTTAAAGTTATCTGGAAACTATACACATACAACTTTTTTTAGTGGAACCCCTATACATTTTTACATGTTCTAATTAGGGTGTTTTTGTGCATTATTCCAAGGATATTATTATCTTTAAAATTTCGTAGCAATTTCGCCAAGTTATGCCAATTTTCTTGACATTTTTTAGCAATACAAATTTGCAACTGGGTTATTTTTAATATCTGTCATGTAATATTTAGTATACATATAGAGTTAGTATAAAGTCTCGGAAGGTCAAATAAATGTGTTATTTAAAAGGTATTTTTTTTAAATTAGGTTGGATATATAGCTTAAAGTAGCGAATTGATTCCAACATTTTTCCTTTTTTTATCGTTTTTGGTTTGATAGAAATGGCTTCCTGCTTTTTTTAATGGGACACCCAGTGTAGGGAAGAGTAAAAAAAACTCACTTTTCAAATAACAGTTATTTCGAAATTTTTTGTTTAATTGAACATGTAGAACTACTTTTATGAAATGAAATCACGTTTTTCACAGAGAAAAATTGTGATAAAAGAAATTAAAACGATTTGAGTCAACAAAGTGTATGCACAAATTATACAGAATATCATGTTTCCGATGGGGCAAATAAACATAAATGTATAGACATTATTAATTGTACAAAAGTTCAAGTTACGTAAAACTTTTAACGATTGCAAAAAAATCTATTTTAGTAGTAGGTAATTAAAAAATGTAAATCGTTTTTCTTTTGTGTATAAAAAAGTAAATTACCTACGACAGGTTGTTTGGCCGAAGCTAAAGTTTAATCAAGTCTTCTAAATTGAGTGTGTGTGGATGCGTATGGAAACATTTTTTAGTAGGTAAACTGAAGTATCAGTTAATGCCGTTACGTAATTAAGCGTTTGCTTTGATTGGGAGTGTTGCACTCATCGATATCAGATTGTATCGTTATTTAAACTGCCGTTTCGAGTTCCATGGCAATATTCACGAGAAATTTGTTTCAAAGGTTTCAATTTATACCGTAATGTTACTTAACAACGACGATGCTATAGAATGTAATGTGAGTAGGCCTCGCCTGTGAGGTAAATGAGTAAAACAGAACAGACTACGAATCATGAATTCGAACTGTGGAAGGAGTCGAATAATCGAAATAGTGACATTTGTACGCAAAGTCATGAAGTTATCATTACATCTATTAAAATTTTCAAGTTATATAATGCAGAAAGTTTAGATGAAGAAACGCCTAACTGTTTATGATTTGATCACAGCTACTTTTGTTTGTTACCCTCACAAACATGTTTTAATTTACAGCAAGTCTTTTTGTTCAATGTTATTTTTGAAAGAGCGAGACTTTTGACTTCAATGTTTATTTTTGAGTCACTTAGTTTCAAAGTTTTTCAAGCAATACACACATACATACAGTATTATTATTATTAGTTCGTTATGTAGTGCTGCGATACTTGGTCTTTTATTTTTCTTACTATGTCTTCTTCCACTGTCTGCAGATGGTTTGTTTTTCTTTTATATTCAGGCTGATTTGTTTGTATTGGTGCTAGTATCATCCGTAACATTTTCTTACAATTAATCTTAATTCTTGCTGCTTGTGGTGTAAGAATTCGCTTTGAGTTTTTCCCCTAAACGTCCAAATTTTGGCAAAAACATTTGCAAAGTACGCATAATGACATTTTACTTCTAACATGGGATATTGTTTTTGTTGGTTAGTTAGGAGAACGCTTACCTGTGGTCGCACGCTCGATGCCAACCTTAGCCGTTTCTTTTTTTTTATTGATCAAGTTAAGAACGAGTCACCCCATTTTCTCGAAAATGTGAGAATACACACGTCTTTATTTAATAATGATAAAATAAGCGTTACTATAATAATAATATTCAGAACATTTTGTTCGACTATAGTGTAATTAATAATTTTAGTACTCTGGTTTGACGAGACAAACTCATTCAAATCAAGCAGATTTCTACGTGACATTCTTGGGCTGTATAAACATAAACACTTGAAGTTATTATTACGGACAGAACATTTTTTCTGTTGGTGATCTGCTCTAAATATATTTTACATTATCCGTACGTGTGCGGACCACGTGATTTTGGAATTTATCATGTCCATCGTTGAGGTCTTTTCTAAATTTTTCATTTCACATACTCTTTCTTCTTGTGTTGTTTTTTTTATCCCCCCACTATATTGTTATCTGCTTTTCTTTCCGTCTTATTCGTGTCCTATCGGTTGTCTTCACTGATGTCCTCCTTTTGAATTGTTCTTTTATTTTTGTTTTTTTCCTTTTCTTTATCATATGTTTTTGCTATGTATGTTTTGAGCTTAATAATTCTTAATTTAATGAAAGTATTGTTACCGAATTATTTTTTCTAACAAATTGGTTGGTTGGTTAAAAAGTTCGCAGTAATAAAAACTCGCCGTTTTGGTGAAAATTTAAAAACACATCATTGTGTGCAAGGAAAACGGTAAGAATTACATACATCGAGTCGACAGTATTTAAATATGTTATTGTTATTCCACAAAACAGTGTAAAAATTGAAGATTGAAAACCAAATTTTAATAAACAAACCAACCAATTTGGACACCGATAGATGCAGAGTGACCATTAATTATTATACAATACTTCACCAAAAACTGAGGGGGCTAAAGAATTGGCAATATTGTTATGAAATACTTTAGCATTGCCCGCTAACTCAAGCGTTGGATATTTTATAAGATCATTTCTCTGTTTGTACATGTAAAATCAGTAGATATATCTTAAAGTTTAAATTAAGGACATTAGGCGGAAAGCATTTGCTTTTTTTTTTGGAATGTTTAAAAGGGGGCAAGAAATTTAACTTTAAAACTTGTTTTGATGTGTAAGTAGGTAGAAAGAGTAGTATCAAAGTAATCAACATGGCAGGTTCTATAATTTATTGCTTGTTACCCGCAGTTTGAACGTTTTTTCACATCTTCTCATAAATTGAAAAAAAAAAAATCTAAAAATCCTTCGAAGCTATTTTATATCTACTTAAACTTTGTCAGTATAAATCAAATTGATAATTTGTAAAAATACGATGCATCGTTTTTCAGGAAATGTTGCCTTATTTCAGAAATGCGGAAAGTATTATGATGAAATTACATCGTGCATATTAAAATTAATATATTTATCTCTACTAAAAATTGCTTTATAAAATTTTATTTAAAATACGCTCTAACACTGTTCGGTTATGCGTCAGAGGCGAAAAAAGTTCGATGTAAATATGGTTTAAATTATTTTTTATTACGATTAGTGTGACGTTATAGATTTGAATTTTGAAAAGAGTGCAAAATATGCATTAGTTCTGTTGTTAATAATTTTTTTGATTTCAAATATTTTTTGAAATACTATAGAGAGATCTGAGATCTTCCTTGTGACTCTGAATTAAAATAAAAAGTTTTCGAGTTTTAGTTGTCTTATTGTAAATAAGCAGCAATAATAAGACCAACATTGGGAAGCAATTAAGAGTCTTCGAAACGAACTATGTCAGCAGTAATCCTTATGCTTGTAATGCCATTGATTCGTATGTATAATTTCGCCAATTACGTAAACTATTGGAATACACTGGTTTTAATTAAATGAAGGAAAATCACCTCTCATTTGAGTACCATTGAAAATAACAACCATTTTGAAATTTGAATACATACTTGTATAAAGCTGATAATATACTTTGCTGCACGTTATTTAAAAAAAAAAAATTACAACATATATACGCTTTTACATAAACACCACTTATGTAAATACACTGTAGTGTTTAGCTTGATTTTAAAAAGCAAACTATTCAAACGAATGCAAGTTTCCGTATTTTAATTTATAAAGCTTGATACGTCGTCAATTTTTCAAGTCGGTAACAAAAATTTTGGTATTTAACAATCAGATAGATCGAAGCTGTCAAGTACTAATTGTTACGAATGTTTTACGCCATTTGCACTTTAATTGATTCGACGAGAAGTTAGCCTAACAAGGCTGCTGCGACATTATAAGTTTTAATTGTCGCTAGAGCTAGACGGATTTTAATTGATAAATCGAACGACAAACATTTAATAGATTTTATGTTAAAAATGCTGTCTGTTAATTTGGTTACGCATAGTTGATTTTGAATTTAATACTGTTTCATATATGTATGTAGATTGAACGATGTGTGAAATCAGATTTGATTTCCTGATTTCCAGTTGTTTGTAAAACGTGATTGGACTGTATTGCATTTATTTTTTTAAGTGCATGAAATCGGGAAATAAAACGTCAAAACTTCAAATTTACATCATATGCCACTTTATCTATGATATATACAATAAAATATTGTGTATGTATGTATAATAAAACTGTTTTGATCGATATCCAAATTTATGTGTTTCTTTTGTTGGAAAACTTTTTAAGAAATAATCTTTGAAATTATCGACCCAATTAGTTTAACATTTTGAGCAGATTTTTCAGATAATAGTGGAGAACTAAAATTATTTTTGTAATCATTAATTCCAGAAAGTAATCTGAATTATTGCACAGCCTCGACCTTTCTCGAGCGATAGCTAAGATCGAATATCTAGTTTCATGTTTTCTGTGACCTGTCAATTTTGTTATATAAATAATAACCGAAAACTTCAGTGTTGTGTAAAGACGCTTGCCAAAGTTTAATATTAAATCCCTAATTTAGCTTAAGTTATTGTAATTAAAATATTCATTGTAGCATGTTTCTTGTTGACATTCTTTTCTACATTTGTGTATATATCAAATTCTCTAAATATTGCTAGGATGGACGTTAGTTGACTCAGAAATTGCAAAATATTAATTAAAATCCATATCGGGTACCATGTTAAAGTTTGTCTAGAATTATAAGAATTTTATGGACTTCCAAAGTTAATTCGTTTTACAGCCCTGCTGTCAATTTTATTGTACAGCTGGAGAGAGGGGCGAACTCAGGTACAGTAAACATCGGCTTTCTCCTGACAGGCTCTTTACCTGTACAATAGAATTGACGACATGACTGTAAAACGAATTAACGTTGGGAGTCCATAAAATTCTTATAATTCTGGACAAACTTTAAGACAATTTCTGTCTTTTAATAAATCTATCAGATACAAGTAATAAGGAACATTTTTTTGCTTAGTTGAAAAAAATCTCGTTGCAACGAATCATAAGGCAGTTTTTAGTACCACTTAAATTTTTTGGTGTGTGTATTGTGTCAGCCCCTCTAATAAAAACCTGAAAAATTTCAATTAAATAAATTTGTCAAAAATAATCTGAAAGGAAAAGTTGGCTCTTATTAACTCATATTTTATTAGTGGATGTATAATCCATAGAATACAAAAAATTCGATAAACAATATAAAAAAATATACACAGGGTGTCTTAAGTAAAACTTAAGATTATTTTCTAGTAATCTGTCTTAAAAAAAAAAAACACAAAAGTTTGACTATCAATAACGTGCGATCAACAAAAATCTAGAGAAAGATTTTTGTTGATCGTACTATTTAAAATGAATTAAAGGTACTGTTTCCAATTAATTTTAAGCGTTGTTGAACAACTGTCGAAAAACTGCTACACCACATAACGTTCGCCGACGAGCTTGAACACAAAACCAGAACTCAGCTTTATATTTATGTAACAAACCCTATTGAGTTTTGGAAACATTTCTGTCTGTTTTTTTGTGAAATGAAACTCATTTTAATTGCTCATCACGAAACATCACAACTGTGTCCATTATTTGCAAAGTTGCTAAACATCATTTGTTGTACATATCAATAATTGTTTTTCGCGACCGTGACTATTTTGTTGCAGTTTTCTAAAAATATCCAAACCTTTGTTTTAAGTACGTTTTGTATATCGCAATTTTAGATCAAACTTTTTTAACAAAGAGCAGTATCTACGTCATTGTTATGAAACTTAACTAAATGTAGGGTGTTTACAGCTGTCTCTATATTTCGTGCGAATGTTTCTTTTTAATAGTTTGTAATCATTTTTAAACAAATTTTGGTAAGATTTCTCATCAGATATTTTAAAAAATCAATATCTGAATTATGTATTTATGGAAATTATGGAAATTTCGTACCGCTGTAAAAGAAGATACAGTAAAAGCAGCTTCTTCGACACAAACATGGCTTCCGTTTAAATTACGTGATTGCATGATTTTAAAGAAATTAAAAAATGCATACAAGAGATCAAATATTTATTCAGTGTTTTCATAAATGTCCAATTTATAAATGCTGCGGATTTGCCACTTCTTAGTAATGGTTGACATTTTTAAAAACTTCAATTACATGGTTAATATGTGATATATCAGAATAATTATGATATTTAAACTTTGTTGTCATTATAACATGTGATTCTTTAAATTTCGGATCTTGTTGGTTGGCTTTAGAATAAAAAGTTATGTCGTTGATAACACCAGTTTTCAACGTGATCACTTTTTTAGGTTAGATATGGTGGTGTATGCACCTCTCATGCGCCTACGTTTTTAAACTACCAGCTTACCTAGATTAGAAATAGATTTGAAGAATCGCACGTTATTTAAAGGTGGAACAAATTAGTACTCATTTGGATGTTTCAATCATATATGAAAGCCCTGAAGCTAGCCACTTAGGGAAAATACTCTTCTTTGAGAAATATTTGGACGTGTTAAAGATGACTGCGTTTTAGGAAGAGATTTAAATAATTTAGTAGATGCTAGGAAATTCTTCCAGAACCGATGACGTCATCTCAGTTTGCTAAGTAAATATCACTCGAAATGGATAGCGCCACATTTTCTGACTTACCTGTGGTTTAAAATTTTGCTTATCCTAAAAATTAAGTTTGCACAATTAAATTTTACAATTTTTCTAAAAAACAATGCAATGGAATTCTTTATTTATAACCCCCAGAAGGTGATGACGTTTGCAGAAAAAATAATTAAATAATTGGATATTAAAAATTTTAGCCTCGGATGCGGTATTGCTGTGAAATGGGGAAAGTTCAGTGTAAACAACTTTGCAAATTTTTATGCATAGAAAAAATAGTGTAGGAATCCATGTTTTTAGAGCTGGATAAATCTTTTATGTTAAGACTAGTTAGTGTTTTTAATGACTGCTATATTCTTAAAACTGCAGTTCTTTGAAAAACTTATTCTAAAGTCAGTTTCTAGTATTAGGGTAATAATGTTTTACGAAGCAAAAATTTGTACGAACGTAAATTTGTTTGTTGTGTTGATAGTTCCTCGAATATATAGAAAGTAATCACTGTGGGTTAAGTGAATGTGAACCATAATATCATATTCTACAAACACTTTACTAATGGGGATGCCATCATTTTTTTTTTTCAAAAGTAAATTGACGAACTAGTGGTTACTACCTGAAAACTTTTCTTGTGCGTCGGTGGGTTTGTGCTTTTACATTTCGGTGGGAAGGGATAATTCTGTTCAAATAATGGTTACAACATCCGAAAAAAATTTATTTCATTAATTAAAATTAGTTGTAAACACAAATTTTCGATGTTGAATTAATGTAGGTTGTCGATCACACTGACTCAATATGTTGAACAGACGAATTTGGCCGTATACATTTGTTTGTCTCTAGCGACAATAAATTGAAATGATTACTTTTTCTTAATTAGAAACAAATATTGAGCCTATTTACCCTGAATAAATGCTTTAATATTTATTCTATAACTGTGAAAAAAATAACTGCGTCAATATTTGTTCGTCAAAAACGACGTACTTTAATGATGATTTTTTTTCACGTTGCTCAAAACAACATATTAAAAAATGTACTTTCGTGTACTGCCTGAAGTGTGTTACATTATTAACTAATTTTTTCACAGTTATTGTTGTAAGGTAAGAAATCACAAAACGAAATAAGTTGTTAAAAATTAATGATTGGTGCTTTATTTAAAAAGTGAATAACAGGATCCAATCGTTATTTGTCAATGAATACAAATCAATTCTATAAAATTATTTTATTTTTCAAATTTAATTGTACGAAAGATTTTGTGTGCTTCTTGTTCGCGAAACGTTTTGGCGTTCCCACCAAAAAACTTCAGTCTCCTGTACTAAAGCACCAGTTCACAGATACTGAAAATTGAACAACAACATCCAATTCAGCATTTTCCAAGTCTGTTGTGTCGCGGAATATTTTACAATTTCTACATATTTACGGAATGTTTACATTAAATTTATTGTTTTTGGTATTAATTTTCGTAGAGTTATCTATGCCTGAAAAAAATAATGTGAAATTTATATAACTCACATTTTATCTTTACTTTCCGCTCAGCAGTTTGGAAAAGGCTTTTTAAACTATCCTAATACATGTAATTTGACAAGTTACGAAAATTCGAAAAAATCACACCACATTAAGAAATATGTCATGTATTTTCAATATTACTTTGAAAAATTAAAGAAAAGAATGTTTTTTAATTGTTTGATTAGCTGATAAGAATTATTATTTTAGGCGTGGTTTTCTAATGTAAATAATTAAAATTTATTAAAAAATATAATTTACTATTCTTGTGCAAAAAGTTGATGAGTCAGGTAAAATAATAAATTTTGACCATGATATCTGATTCATTTTAACACTCGCGAAGTTGTAGTTGATTTTGGCTTTGCATTTTAATTTTTAATAAATTGCATGTGGAATATATTTGATAAAAAAATACAAATCAATATAAACGTCCAGATATGTCAAAAATCGTTTTACGTGAGCTAATTTTTAAGTCAAACTTGAAAAATTTCAGTGGGCAGTGATTACGTCATCGATATATGTATATTTTTAATGACGATCGGGTACAAAATTTTCTGTAGCTAACCAAAGTAATAAATGTGATTAAAAAGGTTCAAAAGTTTAAGAAAATTTAGATTTGTTCTTCGATCAAATCTTGTGTTCCACACAACTTGAGAATTTTTGTTTGGTTGGTACATCAAAGTCACCATTTCATTGACATCGAGCAAAAAACAAAGAGTGATTATTATTATTGGACGTGCACCATGTATGCATGATGATTTTATATAGAGTACCTTAAAGTGAATATTTAAAGAAAAAGAAGGGGTTGTCATCAAAAGAATAATTGTTGAATATATTATAAATTTTCACATGTTTCTAGGGAGAAAAAGTATTTTACATATCTGTATGGTTCGTTTTTGTCAGTGAAATTATTGATAACATCATAGCGTGGACAAGAATTAGAAATTTTTCAAATTCAGAAAAATTAAATTTGCAAATATTTATTAATAACTGCCCCCTCTCCCCTATAACTTTGGAACCGTTGGAGGTACAGGTTTCGATTTTAAAACTTGTGAATGTGAATCAAATGACGTGATTGACGTCACAGTGATGCGCTGTAACCTTGAAATGTCAAAACTGTGACATAGATGGGTAAAAAATTGTATGTACATAGATCCCTATTTCGACAGTTTATTTCGTTCTACCATACGTGATACCAAAATTAAAAAAAAATCGTCGCTGCAGAATAAAAGAAATACAAATATTGAATACTTTAAAAAATGTTATTTTAATAAATGCTGGATGTCAACTCTTCGGACCTCTAAATCACTTTTATTTTTGATTCTGTTTGAAGTTCTCATATTTTAACTTTGTTGGTCTTCACTTGATTCGAGTTCTTGTTTTCATTATTAATTTACTCTTTATTGAATATTTGTTGTTAACAGATCGATCTACTACACATCCTGATGTGGCCCCGGGTAACCTTAGAACCGTCTAGGAAAGGAAAATTTCCAGTTTTATTTTACGTCACGGCCAGTTTATAAATAAATAAATCCCCGCTTTATTTTGAAGACTCCTGAACGAAATACACCATTGAAAATGCGTCACTGTCGCTTTTCATTGGAGTTTCATCTAGATAATCCTCAGTCCTCAGCAGTTTTTGTTATGGCTTCCTCCTACATCTGCTTCCAAATGTTTATTCGATTGTTCATTCAATTGAAACATTCGACAGATTTTACAAAAGTGTGTTAACTAATTCAGGTCGTCCAATGCTGACATGGCTCGTATGTCCTCCGTTGTTTATCGATGTTGTTAGACGTGTACGTAATGAACTGTTATGTGCATTTTGTGATCGCCTCGAGGCAAGGGTGTAATTGCGGCTGTCAGACCTTGATGGACAGAAAAAGTTGAAGAGGCCGGTTTGCATGCGTTTAGTTCCTTCCTGCAAAAAAAAAACAGCAACTAAATGAAAGTATCTTTTAATTTTGTGTCATCAACAAACTGCACAGCTGTGATTATTATCGGTTTTATTTAATCATCGAACCGCAAATTTTGCAACGCTGCGATTGTTTCAAATGAAATTTATTTTTCAGGGGAGAATTTTGTTTTGACGGTGTAGTTCATAAGGACAATGATATTGATTAGGCCCTTAAATCAAATGGGGTTTCCGAGGAAGCACAAATTAACCCTTTAGGCTACAAAAGGGTAGTAAATGGTACATTAATTCTGGCGAACGATGTATAAAACTTTTCAGAGTTTATTGGTGTCCAATTTATTACATTCGTAACATCTTTGGGGGACCCTGTCAGCCTATAAAATCGATTATCGCATACCTACTGGCTGCCGTTTTAATAATAAAAAGCCACATAAAAGTGACAGCCATTCGTAACATAATGTTAAGTGCAGCCGTATTCTGTGATGCGTTAATCCATTTAATGTGAAGCTCAACTTTTTACTAGCAGGGAATTACCTTTTAGATATGCATTATGTGCTATTAGTAAATGTATTATCGTTAATGATATTATGACTGGTTTTTTGTTATTCAAGTTGTTCCGCTTGGTTTTCTTGCATCCGATTAAACTGCTTTTTTGTAAAGTTTTTTCCAATTATGTGCTTCTTCACTAAAAGAATAACTGTATTATTACGTTTGGCTGTTACTTTCTTTGTCAGTGCATTTTCTGATTGTAATATCTCCATTATTAACAGACTTATCGGTATGAAATTGTAACCATGATCTGTCCACAATTTACTCTAAATATTGATACGGTAGTTTTTTTTGTTTAATTTAATAAATTAAAAATAAGAATCATAATACTAACAACTCAGTTTTTATTTTGATCATACTACTTATAGAAGAAGCCTTTATCAGTTTGGGAAAGAAAGGATAATCAATGTATGACCTAAAGATCTGGAATTCTTGTGTATTTATTTTTGTTTTTCTCAGTTGTTTGTTTATTACTTTTTAAAATGGAATTTCCATTAAGTGTACACGCTTGTTTGTTTTTTTTTTTTAACAGAAACAAGTCTGATTGTGAAAATAAAATTAAAATTCCATTTAACCCTAACACAAAAGCGGTGGCTGTGACTCGATGTGTACGGAATGTTCTTTATTCCGCCGTCTAAAAAAGTTAGATTTTCATGTGATTTTTTTAATTCTTATGTATATTTGGCGTTGAGTTAAAACTCAGAGAACGCAGAGGCGTGATTCCGAAAAGAATGTTTATAAAGGTTCCTTTAAATTTACATTGTTTTAATTTTTTTCAATTGAGTACTGAAATTAAAAACATTAGCGTTGCATTTTTAAATGTATATTTCGATAATCGTAAAAAGTTTTTAAGAATGTTAGTATGTAAATGTGTTCTTTTTGTGCATCCCTAACAAATGATTTGAATCTTGAAAATTACGACAACCAAAGTGAAATTATTTTCACAAAAAGAACAAGCAAAAGTGATTGATAGAACTGGCGGAATTTATCATGCGAATAAAATCAGTGAGTTTTTAGCAACTGAGTTCTGGTGGTTTGCATAAATACTTAGTCCTAGGACTGCTTTTAGCCCAGTCTACGCATTGTTGTTACACTGTTATTTTTTATAAACAATAATTGAACAGATATGTGTTTACAATTTTTGCTAAATACACTCATCAGTAAAAAATTCTTCTATTTTTTTATCACAGTTAATTTTAGAGGTACGTGATAAAATCGAAATAAGATTTTTTTAATGGTAATAATATTGCGAAAAACATTAAAAATGGTTTTAAAACAATAAAAATTTGGAATTGTCGAATTTGCAAGAGTCGGAATTCGAACTTAAATCTACCTGCCAACATGCTCTGTTAGGTTTAAATCCTGACTTCTTCTCAATCATATCAAATACTGATGATTATAGAGTAAGTAAATCTGTATTGACTGTGAAACGAGTTTGAATTTATCTTTAATAGCTCGAGTGAAAACGTCCATTTATGAATCTTTAGTCAGTTATGGACCTGTTGGTGATCTTTTACTATTCTTTAATTGGTACTCCACGAATCTTTTATCTTATACTGTTCGTTTACTTCCTCGAATTTCTTTCGGCTGATTTTTTACTTCCACTGCAGTTGTATTTCCGATAAGAAAAACGCTCAAAATAAAAAAAATTGGTCTAAAGTTATTTAAACAGAACCTCGCTCCTAAAGTACAAGTGAACACATGTATAGATTTTTCGAAAAATTATAAAATTCAATTTTGCGGATTTTACTCTTGCTTATCAAAACCCTTATACTTAATTTAAAAGAAAAATTCCTTGCATCTCATTAAAATAAAGATCTGTGGGGACTGTTAAAGTACAGATAAAGAAGCATGCTAGGTCTATGTTTCAAGTGAATTTCTCCATAACAAAATTTTGTTATCAACATTTTAGCAAGGACATTTATTCATTTTGAACATGCACAGTGTAATACTAATAATAACTTTACTGTATATTGAAATTTTCTTGAAAGTGGGGTGAGCCATTCTTGATTTGATCAATAAAATCCCAAAATTCTGGATCTCC
The DNA here is from genome assembly GCF_036711695.1 of Zophobas morio. NCBI lineage: Eukaryota > Metazoa > Arthropoda > Insecta > Coleoptera > Tenebrionidae > Zophobas > Zophobas morio. The sequence goes on along the minus strand of NW_026972129.1, from coordinate 14,634,081 downwards.
AAGGTAGAAACTCATCACGGATTTACAAACTATAAATGTATGTCATTTTATAAAATATAAATAACATTTACTAATGTAAAATTTGGAGATGATGTTGTATCATTGGTAGTGGAGATGATCAGACACATTTTGGTTACCGTTTTACCGTCGACACGGTATTCTTAACATTATAAGATATAAAATGTAATAACAGTTTCGAAGATTATCTGTCTAGAAAAATCGATACAGATAGACAGACAGAGAGACGGAAACAGAGTTTATCACGAGAATTACTCCCAAAATTATTGGTACTAAAAACTTTGCTTAACACACTACCACTTAACGCTGCCTAACCTCAACAAAGTATAAATAAATCGTCATGTTCTGAACGACTCCGTACTACCTTGCGCAATGTACCATCAAAATATACAACAATGTTTTCTTGGCAAAACTATTTTGGTGGTAATTTTCGAAGAAATTCGGTGACGTGTATATGGATCATGAAACGTCGAGAAAACATGAAAGTAGCCAGTCACCCGCTGGACCCTATTACTAATACTCTCTTAGCTGTCGCTAGGGAAGTTAAAAGTGATCATCATGAGCATGGACACCTCGTTAAACTTTATTATTGTGTTTTCCTGATACATTTTGACACAAGTCGCATGTAAACAGTGTTGAACTAAATCCTGAATAAACGCATGATAATAAAAACCGTAAAAACTCGTCGGATCGACCTCTTCCATGGATTTTTAAATGTATAGTTCGACTAAAGACTAGGGATGTCCCATAAGTAAAAAGACAGATTTCAAATTATTCTAAATTTATTCGATTAATGAATATTAGTTAACTAGAACCCAACAAACTAAGCAGTTTTATCGTTGCTTCCCGGGCCTAAGCTAAGGAAGTATTTTAATAGGATTCATACGGCGAATACCTGTTTTCATTTTTTCTCGATGTTTCATAATCTCCAAAATATGAAAAAATAGATCCCCGTTTCCGTTTGTCTGTCTCTCGTTTGTCTGTGTGTCGTCTGTGTCCATTTTTATTGAATACTATCGGACCGATTGTCGTCAAAATTTTATATGTAGGTTAGGAATATCGTGTAGATGGTAAAACGCTAAGCTGAATTTTTGTAACCATCCCTACCAACAATTTGTTCCGTCACCTCTAAATTTTGTTTGAAAAATGCCATTTAAATATAAGAGAGAGAGAGAGAGAGAGAGAGCGGGCTACTAACGCGAAGGTCACGATTTCGATCCCCTCATGGGCCACTGTTTTTACCTCGCGAGCGCAAGAGGAGGAAGTATTGCAATGTCGTTCATCGGACCATTGGCTACTGTCATGTTTAATCACGGTTCATGACCCCTAAACTACGAAAAAATAGGTCTCCCATTTCCGTCTTATCTGCTTGTCTGTCGCTTGTCTGTGTCGATTTTCATTACGGACCGATTGTTGTTAAATTTTATAGTAAATATGTTCGGAATATCGTCACATCCTCACCAACACTTTCCAACATATTCCCATACTCGTATAAGAATCCCCTTTGAGTCTCTTCCCCCCCATTCTCTACTTTTCCGTTTTCTCGATCTTTCATGACTCCTAGAGAACGAAGAAATAAATAGGTCTCCCGTTTCTGTTTGTCTGACTGCCATCTGTCCCGATTTTTTTAATTTTTTGAAGACGCGACATTTGTTAGAGTGTACTTCAAAGGCGAGTGAAGTTCTGTCTAATTAACCTTAGACCAATTTTTTTTCTTACACTGCGATTGGTATTATCACTGGATTTGTTTGATTGTATTTCAGGAGCGAGGGAAATTATGTCTAATAATGTGAAACCAGGTTTTTATAGTATCTTTGGTAGTTATGGAAATAGGACGGTGTGTTATTTTTTATAAGTAACTTCTCTCGTTTCCTCAAATCGTCTAATAATGCGGCAAACTGCGGTTCTTCTCGTTCGATCTTTTGTAAAATCTCTGACTATTTAAAATTTGTTAACTTTTTATAGTGATTTATGACACGTTATGAAGATACTTCATATTCGTCTCGTTTCATTGTTAAAACGTTTATTCCTTGAACAAAGTTCATACTAGGCGACGGTTAAAATACAACAAAACGCAAAGTGACATTAAATCCCTATTGTTTTCGTCTCCCGCAATTAATTAAATCGTGTTTCTTTACTAATTACTGACTCTTTACAACCCTTATGTCTGAGTGCTTACAACATAGCGTTGTATTGTTGTGTTGTATTTTAACTAAAATAATATCTGCTGAATGGATTAATTTTTTTGGCGGTACATGTAATAACTCACTTTGGTTGTTGAATTAATAATCACCTGTTTCAATTTGCTTAAAAGATTTTTAATAATTATCAACTAAATTAAGTTGTTATGTCTTGGATGAAATACCTGCATGTACCCTTAGCCGTAGAAATTCGTTTCTTTTCCACTTAATAATAAAGTAGGCTTATGCTTTGTACCACTCAGCGACGTCTGCTCCATAGAAGCAACGAAAGCCCTATTTCCTATTACTCGAAATTTCGAATTCTTTAGATTAAATTTCATGTAAGCATAACTGTAGTAGTTCCATAAATCTAATTTGGAAAAAGACTCCTACTTGATGTTATTTCTGCCTAGTCATCTAGCCATATGTTAGACTAGCCGACCCCGTGAACTTCGTTTCACCTACAATTTAATTTTGAATCTGCAAAACCGAATATGTTTCATTATACTTTTGGTGCGAAGGAAGTTCTGTCGAAACAACGTTCGATCAATTTTTTGACAATGGTTGATATAAATAAAACTCAGTAGATGGTCATACTCGAAATACGAAGTATCTACTCGAATATCATATCAAAATATTTCTAGTTTTTCTAGATGATCCTAATACTTCAGTAGGTAACAGTTGATGCTCAAGTATCATCTCGATACAACAAAAAAGGAAAACAGTGACAGTGTTCAACCATCAAGGCAAAAATCGAGTTACCAAAATATAAGTTAGTATGGGGTAGACACCTTGAGATGGGAATCTCTATGGCCAGTGATAGAAAAAACGCACTGCACAATTTATGCATAAATAAAAGTTAATTATCTGAAAAGTTTTCGATATTCCCGCTTCTAATGTGTTTTTCAAACTGAATGCACCTTTTGACGACGTTCCACTTTCATGAAAGTCACCATGTTTAGTTAAAATTCACTGTTACAACGATCCTACTCGTTTTCTAAGCTGCTTTACAGACAGCTCAGTTATTTGCCACGCCGATGCTCATTTTTAGATTAAATGCTCACAAAACGCGTAGATGTTCAGTTTGTGTCCGGGGAGATACAATGTTTCCAAGTAGGTACTCAGTACATAGAGTAGATGCTCAGGTATATGTATAAGAGTAATAGCGAAGTAGGTACTTCGTAAGTACTTCGAATATGAGTGTCTACTCAGTTTTATTCATACCACCCAATGTCTCGCTTCAATGTTTGATTATGAGCACAACGCTGATCAACTTCCCTATCCGAATTACCCATGAAATAAATCATTGCGATTTGCACCTGAGGTAGTTCGTCGCACATTTGATTGACTTCGTGGACCTATGTGAGCTTGTCGTCTTCTCGGCATTTTAATGAACTTCATAAAACGACACAGAATTATTTTCACAGTCAATCAAATCTGTAAATTTTGTCTTGAGAATTTTAAAATATTGAAAACCTCAAATTAAATCCTCGAATAACGTAAAGTTTGAGGTTTTGTCGAAAACAACAAAGTGAATATAGGTAAATAGAATGGCAGATCAAAATTAGTAAGGAAGTTTCGCAATATGTAACTAAATTCACTTTAACCAAGACTTTTCTTAAAATAAACGACGTTTTCTTTACGAAAAAACAAAGAACGATTTGAAATGCAATATACTATTTCACAATCGCATGGAAGAATTAGTTTTGTATGACACGTCAGACGACAGGTCCGTCAGGAACGCCAACTATTGAAATTAATTCGAAGTGGCGATTCCCATACAAAATTTTTAGAATTTTTTGATTTTTTAGCTGTTCTTTATAGTTTTCCCTATTTTTTTTATTTATGAACCATCCCCGTAATATAAAAAATTCTTCAAATCGGTCAAGCCGTTTTTGAATCTTAGCGAGACTAACAGGAACAGCAATTGACTTTATATAGACGATTAAAAAATGGGGGTTGGTGGTAGAAAGGTGAAAATTTGGAGTTATGTGTATTTTTTGATGCCAAATCTTAAAAAAATAAAAATAAAAAATTTTGTCCAAAAAATAGATAAACATTTTTTAGGGTGGGCCACCCTTATCACTTAGGGGTTTAAAAAATAGTTTACAACCTATTCTCAGACCTACCGAATATACATAAAAAATTTCATACAAATCGGTGAACCCGTTTCGGAGGAGTTCGGTTACAAACACTGTGACGCGAGAATTTTATACATAATGCATTATTACTTTAGAACGAATTTCATTACCATAAAAATGGTTATACTGAATCGACCTTAAAAGATAGGCATATGGTGTCGCTGACTTTTCTTTAGAACTTTTATTAGAGGAGAACAATTTCGTCATATATGATTTTTACGAAACTTTAACCGTTTAAGCAGCGTAAGCAACGGAAGTTGTCCAAAGAGGAATAATTTTCCCGTTTTTCCTAATTTTTCATTGCTACTTCGCTCCTAATGATCGTAGCGTGATGTTATATAGCCTATATGTAGATTAGGGTGATTCAAAAAAAAAAATAATTTTTTTTTCGTGTCAAAGAGGTTCAAAAGTTTCTTTTCAACGTAAAAAAATACCAGTTAAAAGTTGAGGTCTTAATATTAATATTAAGACCGTCCGCATCGCGTTTTTCTATTTCCCATAAGAATAACATGGGAAAATTTTTGTTTGCACCTTCTGATTTTTATTGCTAGCCCGTCGTGTGTCGTGAAAAAAATTCAATCACATATTTTTATAGAGAATTGAACGCTCTACAAAAAGTGTCTCCTATGATTTTGCGAGAAACCTGACTATGATTTTTTAACCCACTGATGCTGAAAATGTTCGGAAAGAGTTTTACTGGCCTTATTATAGCATAAAATTATAAACAATTACTGTTTAAAAAACTAAATTTAAAATGTGTATAAATTTTTGTGGTGATTTATTCCAATAAGACCATCAAATTTATTGTAATGCATCAAAAACGTCAAAATTTGGATAAATTTAACTTTAGCCTAAAATAACTCTTCAACTATCAGGTTTCTCGCACAATCATAGGAGACACTTTTTGTAGAGCGTTCAATTCTCTATAAAAATATGTGATTGAATTTTTTTCACGACACACGACGGGCTAGCAATAAAAATCAGAAGGTGCAAACAAAAATTTTCCTATGTTATTCTTATGGGAAATAGAAAAACGCGATGCGGACGGTCTTAATATTAATATTAAGAGCTCAAATTTTAACTGGTATTTTTTTACGTTGAAAAGAAACTTTTGAACCTCTTTGCACGAAAAAAAAAATTATTTTTTTTTTTTGAATCACCCTAATGTAGATACGATACATGGACTATCCAACACAAAAAGATTTTTTGAATTCGAACCAGTAGTTTCTGAGATTAGCGCATTCAATTAAACAAAAGCTTCAGCTTTATTATATAAGTATAGAAAGTATAGATTAGGATTGGTGCATTAAAATAGTACGTTATTTTGTAAATTAGACGTGTCTTGAGTTCACCGTAAAATATACAGTCAAATCATTCACAACAACAAGAATGAACGATGTTATTTCTTTAGGAAATAATTTTGATAAACTGTCTTGGAATACTTTAAAAGTTAAGATTAGATCATAAAGCAACGTAGATTTTACACAGCAAGAGGCTCCAAGAGGGCGTCATGGTTTCATTACCTCTGTCGGTGTATATTGTGTAACAAAACAAAGCGAGCGTCCTCAATTTTCGCGTAACAACATCATTGGAAGGAGAAGTATTTGCACTAATTTATCGTTTATGGAACGTATAAAACTCAGAGTTTTAAATTAATGTGCTTTATGATTGCTAAAAAATTGCGAAAATTATTTTGAAATTCAGAATTTTTTGCCTAGTTTATGGAACATTTTTCATTTAGGTCTCCTATATACACCAATAATTGTCTCCTTCTTAAAGAATTCGCTTTTTCTCTTTCTAATCTCATTTTATGTATTATCTGCGAATTTCGTGTCAGTCAACAATCAAATCTACCAGGCAAGATTGTGTTATCCAAAAAAGGTTTCGCTCTACTGCCGAAGCGTGCAAAATTTACGTTTAAAACCATCCTAGGCGCTCATAATAGGAAATGAACACCGAATTTCACTAAGCTCTAAAGTTTATTGCATAAATGAAGTCTTTGTGTATGTGCATCGAATTAGGTTAAGGAAATTAAGAAATGTCAGTTATTTAGAGATGCGTGACTAATACAAACCTGAATTTCTTTCATTCGAATGCTGTATATAATCGGATTCACCAGCATCTTGAGAATAACGAGCATATTTTCCAACATCCTTAAGGACATAACTTCAACTAGATAGTTTTCAATCAAGCTTTCAAGTTCGGAACCGTGGATATAACAGTCTTCTTTACACATCAGAACAAATATGAGGAGAGCTGGCATCCAGCCTATTACACATGAGCCCAAAATGAGTAAAGTTGTGTATATTGCTCGAATGTTTCCTTCGAGTTGTTTTTGCTCTCTGTTTGTTTTACTGCTAGGGCAATGTTTTATACCTCTCCCAGACCACTTCGTGCTACCGCTCCGTGATAAGTTCTTCCATACGTTTTGTTGTTTTCTTACTATAATTAATATGTGGGCGTAGCATGCAGCCATCATAAATATGGTGATGATGAAGTAAGCGGAATAACTCATTCTGAATCGAAACGTGTCTATAAACGTAGTTGTATTTTTAGCTTCCATTTCGGCTGCCTTGTCGAAAATGTCGGTCCAGTAGGTTACTTCTGCTTGAGAAGTGAATAAAAAGATTACAAATGCCGTTGGGAAAACCCAAAGTAGGATTGTTACTGTTGTCACTTTTCGTCGGGTCACAATGGAATTGTAGTGCAGGGGTTTCAATATTCCGATGTAGTGGTTTAAACTGAGGGCCAATAAGTGGGTTACCGTCACGAGAATTCCGCTGAGTTTCATCATTTCCATAATAATCTCCAGCCATCAGAGGTTTATACCTATATAAGGTAGATAGGTGTTGATGAAGAGCGTTACTGCAAATATTGATGAGCTTAGTGCATCTGCAGCAGCTAAGCTAATGCTCATTTTTAAAATGGGAGTCATGGGTCGTCTTACCCAGTGAACACTTGCAAATACCACCACGTTCACGATCATAGCTATGACGGCTGTTATTACTAATATCGCAATGAAGACATTCAAAATCACGTGCGGATAGTCATCTTGATTTTCAACAAAACTGTTGTTTGGATGAGACGTGTTCAAGTAAGAAGTGTGGTTTTCCATTTTTTGTTAATCTGGAACAAAGAAGGATTATTTAGACAACAGTTTTGTACTAATGAAGTGTAATTCAATACGGAATAGTTTAGATCTGTCTTGCCAATTTTGTACGTCGTTAGGTAAATGTTAAGATTTTTATAGTGTGATTTCTCATGCATCATGTATTCTGGAAGTTCGAAGCTGTTTTCTGTAACGTTTCGTCGCCCTTAATAACATGTCATTTCTGGACCACATTTTCTTATGAAATATTGAATGCTGATAAGTTGATGTATCACATAAATTTTTTTAGGACGTTAAATTCCAGCGTTCTCCAAGGAATATCACCCCTGCCGGAGTATGCAGATCCTTACCATAAGAGGTAAGTATATTTCTTTAAAATTTATGCTATACTCTACTTTCAGTTTGTTTTGAGGACACTAATTACTAATTCGTTTGATATGATTGTGTACTGCAGTAGTCCTTCAGACGACATTTTTTGTTATTACTTTTTTCAGCATAAAAATTTAATTTCCTCTTTCATGACAGAGTATTTTATATTAAAAGATATTTTTTGTTATAGACCTATGACTTTGGGGGAAATTGGTTGTTTCCTGAGCCATTATAATATCTGGAAAGACGTAAGAAAAACTAAATCCACATAAACGAAGTTATTGTAATTAGTTTCCTTTCCGTAGATTGTTCGTAAAGGATACGAAACCACTCTTGTTTTGGAAGACGATATTAGGTTTGAGCCATTTTTCAGGAGTAAAGTACTGAATGTAATGGTGGAAGTAAAACGTGTTTCCGGATGGGATTTAGTGTAAGTAACATTGACATTTTAATGAAAGTTCAGTATTTTAATTTCTTGTTTTTTTTTTTAAATCGATTTATTGATTCCGCTTTTTTTATGCGAATAATACATAATTTATTCAATAGGTTTTTGTTGGTATTATTTAACGATACTTTCATATTTTTATATCAGTTGATGTTATTAAGCAGTGATTTTGGAGATAATTAGTTAATCAATAATACAATTTTTTTCACAACGTACATATGTCATCAACGATTTTTTTTAATACTAATCTCAACTTTTTCTTTAGAATTCTGATAGACTTTTTAGTAGTAGTGTCAATTTCACTGTTGACGTAAGCATCATATGTAACTAGAGCAGAAACTTAAAAAATCACCCAATATTGACTTAAATATTTGAAGCTTTTAATTTTGCTCGATTTGCGATGCGCAAAATGTCCGAAGTATTTATATTTAAAATATCTTAAAGGCATTACACAAAATGTCAAATCGATTTCTTATTATTATTATTATATAATGTAGATAACCTTCCAGGTGAGAAAATTTGTATAGTAGAGAACGTTTTAATTTTATTTCATGTCTCAGATAATATAAATTTTCACGCATCGTTTTTACAATGGTTTGTAAGATCTGAAGGAGATTAATTTTTCGTGCTTGACATTCGATTAGCACGTACATGTTGCATACTTTACATTAGGTATGTCAGATTTCATTTAACAAGCAACAGCTCGCTTATTATTAGTGATGAGAATCGCGTATGCGTTGACAGTTACGTTTAATTACGGGGGAATAACGTGCATCAATAGAGATCAAAATTGTGCCAGTAATCGGTTTCGCTCTAACAGTCCACCGCTCCAGATTTATCAATGTCATAAGGTCATAACATATGTGCTTGTACATAGTATATTATAGCTGCGTGCGACTGTTTGAACAAGGTGTATTCCATGGGCTTTATTGTACAAAGTTATGTTACTTTTAATCTTAAAAATTTAAGTGTATTATTAAAAATATATATAAAGTAAATATTTATTATTCTTTATTTGTTACATAATATCAACTTTTAATAAGTTTTATTTAATACTTATTTATTTGGATAATTATTTTATTCAGTTTTTTCCGAATAGGCGGTTACTTATTAAAGATTAAGGCGAGTTGTTGTCCGTTTGATATATATAATGTGTAATGCTTAAAGGTAAAGTACAGGGAGATCGAAAAAGAAATTAGTCAAAGCTGGGCATGCACGACAAGCCGTTTGTCGTAATTTAAATTTTTTTATGAAATGTCAAATTGACAGTTTAAAATTAGAATTATGACACCTACTTTTAAAACACAAAATTTTCCACAAATTCTTGAAAACAAGCCATATACGAATATTGTCATTCACCGTTTTCCAATTTTGTCCCATTTCTGATGTAAGATTCTAACAAAAAAGCTTTAATTTCGTTTGATAACATTGCAAATGACTTTTGCCAACGTGACGGTTAATAAAAAATTATTTTAAACTAAGACAAACGGCTTTTCGTGCATGGCCAACTCTAACTAATTTCTTTTTCGATCTCTCTCTATTTTATGTAGATATATACTGCAATACTTGTGTCATTTTGTTCACACCACTCCTAATTTTTGAATCCGTTTTAGAATTTATCGTCGGAATCTTTGCCATCTCTCGCCTGTTCGTGCTAAAATTTTATTTTTATTTTCTGTAATTTGTTTGAATATAAAAACTGTTATACAGGTGTTCTAAAAATGACGGGAAAGCTCCATAGTATATTGTTACGAAGGCTCTGAAGAATTCGAGAAAATGATTAAAATCCCTGGACCAAATTTTTTAAAATATTAAACTTCAAAGCTGAAGAATTAACTTTGTAATTCTGATGTTTTAATGTGAATTTAGTTGATAGTCTAAAATTTAGACTATCAACTAAATTCTCTAAAGTTTCTATAAATATTGTCAAAAATAACACCTGTCAAGAGTAAAAAATGACGTTGTGGGTCGTATTCTAGCAAATTGTTATTAAATTATTAGTAACTAATTATTTTTTAACTGTATCTAGACATGTAAAATAAATCAGAATTGCAAAGTCAATTCTCCAACTTTGAAGTTTAATATTTTCAATAGTGTGGTGTAGTGTAATCATTTTTTTCGAATTCTTTAGAGCCTTCTTAACAACCATCCAGTTTTTGCGTAATTTTTGGAACATTGTATAACGATATACATTTCATTAAAAATTATTAAATTATTACAAAAATTATAGGTGTTTGTAAAATACTCGGTTGAGGTTTTACCCGTGAAACAGCAAACATTCGTATAATATTATTGTTTGGAATGTATAATCGGGCCCAGAAAATCTCAGACATCAATGCCATCGCATTCTTACAAAGTGTAAAACACCTTTAAGTATTAACATTACGGACATGCACTGGATGCAATATGATGCATATTCTAAACTTCAAACATACATCAAAGTGACAATAAGGCACAGATTACATCAAAATTTTTAAAATTACAGAAAAAATTTGTGTTTAGTACTTTCATAGAAATAGCACTAAACATTGTTAACCTTGATAATGTGATTTTTATTATGTTAATGTCTTTATATGTAGGGGAACGAGGGGCTTGTTGTAGTAGTTTTTAGAAAAACGAATATAATTTGGTATCAATTGGCTGTTAAAAGTATCTGTCGGTAGTCTTACTATTCCCCTATTGGACTGAACAGGCAAAAGGTCAAAATTGCTCTTATTCACTTCACACCATACATTTTGTTAAAAAAAGTGCATTGTTCCAAGTTGCCCCGTGTTTAGGGCTAGTTGTAACATATTTAGACTTTATTTTTCAAAAATCAACACAACACTTCATTATATATTATATTTATTAGTAAAACTGAAGTAAATTTTTAGAAAAAGGGTCAACATTAAAGATTTAAGTTTTGTTTTTCTTTTTCTTAAAATACCTATCTGGAAAGCGATACATGGCACAGGCCAAAATTTTGGCTCGCTTTTCGTATGGTACAATTATTTTCTAAAACGTCAAGACAAAACAAATTACATCATCTGAGATTACAACCAATTGTAATATGGTACTAATGGTACGAGATTTGTAGAAGCGAAATTGGGATAAGTTGTAACATGTTAAAACTTGCCCCAAGATATTGTTACAGCTTACCCCGCAGCATAATTTTCTACAGTTAATTACATTTCCACAAAATTATGTCGCTCAGCGTCAAAATATGTAAGGAATATCAAAGCTGAGTAATTTTTGAACTACATGTAAACCTAAAAATAAATAAATTAATGTCAGATAGAAAAACCAAATTTTACTGAAGCAACATTTTATATTACTTATTGGCCAAAATGTAACACGTGCACACATCCACTTACTGCCATAGCTGACAGAACAGTGGTTGTGATGACACGATGTCATATGGTGCAAGAATTAAATTCAGTAAAAAACCTGACGTCAAAGTGATTAAATTCCGGGCAAAAATTTAGTGTTACACTTACCCCTATTACAACAAACCTTTAGGTCCCCTACTCAAAAATAATGTATTGTTTCTAAGTACTCTGCGAACAAAATAAGTCATTATGAAATCGAAAACAATTTCAGAACTTTTGTTGGTGCCTAAAATTTCAATTTGACATGAGATATCCCATCATAAAATTTTAAACATGTTGCCAACCTGACAAAAAAAATCACAACATTAATAGTCACTCAATGCTATTTTAAACGAGGACATATTTGGAAAAATTAAATATTGTGTTAGGAAAAATTGATTTTTTTTCCTAACAAGAGGGGAAATAATATTTCCTAAAAAACAATGTATTTACTTTTAATTAATTTTTCCTACAAATCAATTATTATTTTGATTATAAATATTAACAGTAACGTTTTGCAATTGTGGAATAAAATACCAGGACAGGATTTAGAAGTTGAAGTTGAATTCGAACAACGAATTACGTCTGTTTCTTCTTTTTGAGCCAACAGTTTAGAAGCTACTTGAAGTTTATATCCAGCAGAATTCTTGACACATCCTTCTGCTACATTCGTCGCCTTCAATCCACTGTGTCACTTTAAATTTGTAACGTCCGTCTCTGCCTCTGCGACTATTGTAGCGGACGTTCTTCTAAAACAGTGGCCTGTGTAACTGCATTTGAGATTTGGCCACTTCAAATGTTCAGCGATCTTTCGTGCTGCCAATTTTTGCGTTTTTTTTTAAATGGGTATGTTAATAATAATAATAATTTATTTATCCAGTAGACCAATTGGTCCAGAAGAGGATAGAAATTTTACAACAATGTATAAAATATAGAAAATATAAAAAAATTTAAATACTGAATATTAAATAAAAAGATTTAAATAATTAAACAATCAAACTTACATGAAATGACATATAATTACACTTATAACTAAGGTTAAGGTATACATATGATGTGTTTTTTGCAATTTTTTATAAATGCATCCATGTTCTGGGTGAAAATGTCCAGGTCTTTATGTTTCTTACTAGTACGATTATAGATGGTAAACATATTATAAAGCGGTGACTACATGTGTTGGTTGGTTTTAGGTATTTCACAAGAAAATACCTAATGTTAAAAATATTTGAAGTTGAGTGATAAAATAATAAATAGCATCACACCACATTTGTACAGTGCTAGTTTTGTAATAATAATAATAACATAAATATGCCGCAATATTTCTCTTAAATATAAGACTACATAATAACATGGTTTTATTCGCAAAAAAATGTTACCTTGTTTTGTTATGCTTACTTGAAGCTACTAATTTCATAAAATAAATAATGTAAAATAAAGCAGCGAACAATTTTTTCGTAGTCACTGCAAGCTAAGTTAATTAAGAATGGTTCATTTGGGGATAATTTACACAAAATATCCGTACAGAGTACATTATTACATGCATAAAGAGAATACATTTTTGCGATAATGACAAAATTATGTTTTTTTTATTCTGAATAAATAAATATGATGCTATTCACTTTCGTGCTACACAGGGATCACACAGTAAGTAATTAAGTTATACTCAGCCAGTGAACTGCAATTTAAAACAATATCCATAATAATTAGCTTTATGAAATAGAACTGCTGGTATTTGTAATATAACACTGCAGCCGTTTCAACAAAGCTTAATTCAATTAGTTTCTAAATTAGAGTAATTACTTTCAGATATTTTGGTCGCAAGCGTTTGCAAGAAAACGAAGAACCATGGGTAGAAGGATCGAGTTTGCTTGTTGAAGCTGGGTATTCGTACTGGACGCTGGGCTACGTTTTAAGCTTGAACGGAGCAAAGAAACTTCTGAACGCTGACCCGTTGTCTAAACTGCTGCCGGTTGATGAGTATTTGCCTATATTATTTGATAAGCATCCACAGACCACTTGGAAAGGGTATTTTCCTCAGAGAAATTTAGTTGCTTTGTCAGCTGCACCTTTGCTTGTCTATCCGACTCATTATACAGGGGAACAAGGTTATATTAGTGATACAGAAGACTCGGTCCTTGCTAAGGAAAATATTCCTACCGCGAGGGATGATCTCTGATTATTATTATTTTGCATTTAAAGTTTCCTTTGAAAAAAATTGTTTGATGTTCCTACTAACGTACCTCACTATTTTTTCATTAGGTGATGTCTAATTTCGTTTTTATGTGCCATTATATGGATGCCATAAACACATTAATTTTTATGATAAGCTGTAAGTTGCTTATAAAAATGTGCCTTAACATTTTATGTCCAATTTTCTAATATTTAATAAAATAAATTCTCGAACGAAGTGTTTGTTATTTCGGATTGTTTGGTAATTAAAAACATAGAGCAGTTGTCTTAAAAATTTAAAAATAGGGACCAGTGAAATTATACAAGATTTTGACAGGTAAGTATGTTGTTTCGTTTAATATATGGTGTCTTAGCATTTTGGAAGACTCAATATGTCAACATAAACGTATTTACGAAGTTGCCAAAATTGTTGACGAAATGCGTCTCACGTACTTTCGGGGTCTCAGATTTGTGCTTCGTGTACCTATATGTGATCATGTAGGTAGTTCATTCTAAACATTGTATAATAGTTATATTTATTTATTAAGTGTATTGTAGGCTTGTGGGCCTCAATTGTTAGAAGTTCACAAGCAGCCCCTCATTATGTAAAATTAGTTTTCAGACAATACAAAAGCTTATTTTACTAATTAATCGTGTTGAGTTGTAAGTTTATTCATCTGAAGTATATACATTTATTCTGTGCATAAAATGTAAACGACGACGCCATACTTAATAATCACGCAGAAATACATTCTTAAAGTCTGGCATTAATCTTTAAATTGATTTTAATTAGAACTTTTGTTTTCGAAAATTTGCCTGTGACGTTATCAATAACAGCGAACGGGTAAACCCTGCTCCTGAAATTATAATAAGTGTTGTATCGATTGCGTTTGACAAATAAGCGTGGAAGAGTATGATGAGGATGAAATTAAAAAAGTGGAGTTGAAAAAACGTTTCGGGGATAATAGAAATTGGAGATTTTTCCTTGGAAATTTTTATTGAAGTTATAACGTTGTAATTCACTCTATGTACTACTTGGTGACTATTAATGAATGAAGCAAATTTTTGTGTTGGCAATTCTGAATTATTGGCAACCATGCTACTACACAGTTCACAGTAAGTTGTCAATCTCGACGCCTAACAAACGTGTTGATTGGTTGAGATGATGGCAGCTCTTAAAAATGTCACCTTGACAATGAGGTATGACATTATAAAGTTTTAAATAGGTTGCCAACCCGACAAAAAACACAAACATTAATAGTAATAGTACATCTTTGCATATATATAAATACGGCCTGAACAATTGACATTAGAAGTTCTGTATTTCTTAAAAAAATCACCACACACAGTGCAGTACGTTTGGATCTGACATCTGCCCTCAGTTCAATTATAACGTGTGTTCAGTGAGTTTCACGTCTCCGTCAACCGTGCGTCGGTGATTTAATGTCGGGTTCTATGGTCCTTATTAAATTAATTTAACATTTAAATTGGTTTTAAACTAATGAGTGTTAAATTAATTTGACATCAGACACAGAACACAATAAATGTTTAATGACGCCTCTTCGACTGCGAAAATGAAACTGTTGTGTTAAACAACTGTCATTTTTAAACAAATGGTTGTTACCTCTAGCAAAATGTATCCGTGAAATTTTACTTGTTTAATTAAATGGTGAAAATTATTTTCCAGCTAAACTAACTAACCGTAACTACCGATCAGTCCGATTACTTATCCGCGCATCACTTGAAAAATAACCTACTCTTCATGAAATCAGTTGTTTCTTCGTAGTTTGAGCAGTCTTATGAAGTTGATGTCTGTAAAAATCATTATGACGGCTTTGCTCTCTTTACAATGTCAGCGGTATAAACAAACACAGTAGCGGACCCACAACCGATCCCTGCGGCACCCCACTGAAGACTAAAACGGGAGAACTGGTTGAGTTGCCAATTTTCACTTGAAAGGGACGATTAGTAAGAAAGCAGTTAATCCAATTAAGAAGACTACCTTTAATGTCGCAATGAACAAGTTTGAGCAAAAAACGACGAATGGGAACTCGATTGAATAACTTGGAAAAAATTGGTGTAACGATGGCATTTTTTCAATCTGATCGAATTACGCCTGCGTCAAAGGAATGATTGAAGAGGATATTTGGAGCTTTGTCTAAAAAATTTGCACATCTTTTTAGTGGAATCCTTCTTATACTATCGAACCTGGACGTTTCCCGTCTTTCAGCTTACTCAGTTTCCGGAGAATATCTTCGGAGAAGGTTACTGTTGCAAGAGATTTGAACCAAGGCGGGGTGTTAATTGTCAACTTGTCAATTGTTCAGAGTAAGTCGTGAAAATTTTAGACAAATTGTCGGCAAACATATTGCCAACAGCCTGACAATGATCAAGAAGATGACCATTCTCATCCTTTATACGAGGTGTTCGTATGTATTTATAAAAAACTTTGGGAATTTTGTGATCGGGAATTAGTTGGTCGTACTTTGATCTAGCTTCTCTGATAATTGAGGATAGTTTGTTTGAAAAAACTTTTTACTGGTGTAACAACGTGAGAATTCTTATCATTATAAACATCATCCTGTAATCCATTTTAGAATGCAAACCAGTTGTCAGCTATGGAATACAACGGTTTGTGCAAGATTTTTATTTTTGGAATAGATGGGCATACAGGAGTCAACAATTTGCGAACTTTGATGGGTTTATCATTAATCTGAACAGTTGGATATCCTGACAAGATCTTTCTCAGTTAAATAAATGCACACTCGATTATTTGACATCCGTGCGAATAGGTTATTTTTCTGTGAGACTATATTATTCGTAGTCACCACGTGTTTGGTAAGTTTAAGTTTATGTATAGTCTCAACAAAACATAATGCCTTGATTTGTTTTAAGGAATTGGTTGTTCTCGCTCATGGTACTACCAAAGTGCTAGACTTACACTTTGTTCCAGTTGTGGACAAGTACCTTAAAATTCAGACCAATGTTAAATTGAGGCCATAATAAAAGAACGATTTATCACTCATTAGTAGGCAAAAAATGAAGTGATAACATCGTATAGTTCAAGGCTGGTGATCTTACAAATCCAATTTGCCTTTGCAAATATGTGGCACATCTCGGCGCAACGGAGGAAGACAAAAAAATGCTAATATGTTTTCAGAATTATAGGAAATTCCCATTACTAAATAATTTAACCAAAAATCGGACACAAGAAGGAGCAAAAATCACAGCCTTAAATTGTATTTCTGGTTGTTTATGAATCCTACTAGTGGTGAAAAGTCAAGTAAATATGTATGATGGTTTAATAGTTATTTATGTACCTAGGGAGTTACAAAGGTGATAATGCCTCCTGGGCAATATCAGCGAAAGAAAATTTTCTCAGAATTGGTTAACTCTATTGACAGCTCAAACAGTGATCACGATACACATATAATTGATATTTTGTTTCATGTAAATAATCATATTGTGTTGTAGGAGTAAAATAACAATAAAATTATGTAAAAATTAGAGGCTATTATGATTTACAACGCCCTGTCATAACACCCAGGTTGTTATGGCGTTATTTGTATTTTCCGTATCATATTATTGAATGAAATATAAACAATATTTTGTTATAAGTCGCATATTTATCTTGCATTTATGTCATGAGTAATTTGTTCCGTTAATTTTTATACTTTGTTTATTTTATATCATAAAAACAGTTAAACTGATTTCTTGCTGACTTAAAATAAATAGAATAAAATATTCTAATTCAACGTTACTCTTAGTTAAATCATTTTATAAAATATAAATCTCACAATTTGGTGGATGCGCCGGGTTTAAAATAACGCTTCGTGAAGTCATTCGAATATTTCCTCTTTTTCGATGTTTTCGAGAGGCGTAGAAATCTGTTGGCATAGTTTTTTGTGACGTGATTTTAAATCATACGTTTGTTGAAAATAATACAATAATAATACCACATAAAAAGTTAAAAGTCCAAAAAAACTCAGCGTTGCTTTGTAATATAGACCGTACAAAAGCTAAATCGAACTGTTCAAGTGTTTTTGTCAAATTTTATTGTTACTTTTTTAAATTCATTTCAAATTTTGTGGATACTACAATCTCGGCATGCAAAAAAGAATTTTTGTGAATAAAAACATATTACATAGTTCTTTATTTTATTGAGAATACTACATTAATCATTTGGGAAGGCAATACATCAAGTTTCAAGAAGAATACTAATTATTTTAACAGGTAACATTTTTATTATACGGTGGTATTATTTCGTTCTGTACAAAAACATTTTGATTACCGTAGGGGGAAAACCAACACGCAAATTTTGTTGTTAAAGTTTATGAACCTTTGTATTAATTATTGAGAAATAATTCATTAGATATCAAATATGTTTTTCTGTGGAATTTTATCTAGCTTAACTGGGTAAAATAGAACTGTAACCAGTCAAAGATATCATTTGCTAAAAGTATTTGAATACTAGTTGAACAATAATGCGCTTATCGGGTTTGAATGTCTTTATGCTTATTTTTTAAAGTGCTGTCTGCTACGATCTGACATGATGTTTTTATCTGTCAGTGTCTTTGTCAACAATAACTCAAAAATTTCACAAGTGATTGCTTGCACGTTTAACATTCTCACGCTATAGCCTTTTCCACCAAATTACACACTGCATAAACAGGAAAGATCGTCGATAGAGATAGGGAAAATATAAAATAAAATTATATTTACTCTATAAAGTAGGAAGGAATGTTAATGAAGCATCGCAGAGAATATGAGAGAGATTGAATGGATATTAATAGATTTAATATGTACATGCAGCGAGATCAAATTGTTGCTGATGCATTCTTGGAAAGCTGAGAATTATTATTTGTTTCGTATTTTGATCTACTTGATCGGGAAATGTACAAATAAGAAAATATTGCATAAAATAAAACAGAATAAAGGATATTCCAAGCTTCAGCTTACTGTATATATTTTTTTAAATAAAAAAAAAACTAAATGTGAAATTCATTTTAAATTATTTCAAACAAATTTTATTTGTGTTTTTAAAAATATATATGCGGCATTCTAAAGAAACATAGATTTGCATCATATTCGCGATGTGCTAAATTAGTTAATTTATTATTTATAAAAATAATGGCGTTTAGAGAATTGCAATATCTCTATTAGATATGTCTACATTTTTTCTTTAATAGTGCGATATGCTGGTAGACATTTTATAACTGGTATACTTAAAATTTTACAATAATCAGTCGACTCATCTCGTCTGATAAGATTTTCAACAGCTGACAGAGAGGCAGATAATAAACAGACAATGTAATGTTCGATGCGTGAGACCTACACTTCCGTATTCTACAAGCTGTGAAACGTCGAAGCAAAATGAAACTGGATATAAATAGAAATAACCCTATCGTTATAGCTACCTAGCTAACGCTTGGTAAAACTGACGTTCTCTTGCTAATTCACAATTACTGAACTTGATTAAGACATTAAAGACTGAAATTATGGTACTAGACTGAAATTGCGAAGTCTTTGTGTGATGAACAGTCACGCTTTGAGTTAATAAATACCTTATTATAAGAAGAAATTTGGAAGATATTTTGTGTAGATAATAGACAACAGGAGGGTGTAGAAACTAATTTGAACTTAATGTTAAACGAGACGAAATTAGAGTGCAAAACGTGAACTTTCGCAATAATTTATAAATATATTCATATTACAGATAAATTTGAGGGATGTTTTTTTTTGAGTAGGTTTATACCTATCAAAAACATTTTTTGATTATTTGAATTCAAAAATAAGTTGGAAAGTTATTTCTTAAGTAGTACGCAAATATATGCTTGTGGAATATATTTGATTATATTTATTAACTCTATTTGATAAGAAATACAAACAAATACTCCTATGTAATTACTTTCAGAAAACTATTTAAATGGCACTCAGCTCTGCGTTCCTTATTATAATACATAACCAAGACTAGACCTCTGTCTGGAACATTCGACGCGCCGTCGCAAAAGGTAGTTACGTCATCGGGATAAATATTTCTCAAACTTGACCCTGAAGTAACGAATCAGGTTTAAGTTGTCTCTAAACGTTAGACGTTGCCTGGCGTCGAATATCTGTGGCAGCCGACCACTGAGATTGTTAGGTAGCAATGTGGAAGAGTGTGGGCCACTTCTGCGAGTCGAGGTAAACGTGGGTAGTAATGCAATTTTGTCGGATAATTGAAATTCCTAGAGCACGCCAAAACTTTTTAAACCAATGTATTCAGTTTAAAGTTAATTCAAACATGGGGAAATGTGTGATGTTTTCGAGTACAATTCCTACAAAATTGGACATAATTAAATAATACTTAACTAATATGCAGCTAGAATGAGACGGAATCAAGATCCTGGATCAGCTGAAATTTCAGATTACATTTAAAAATTAATATTAATAATTTTAAACGTAAAATGATTCTGAAAATTTTTTGCAGCATTCAACGTTACTAAATTATTTGCTATAGAAACGCAACGCAAATGAACACAAATAATTATCATATAACATTCTGTACTTTTCAATACAATTGTTGCCGTGATTGCACGAAATTTATTAAATATTTATGAACATAGTGTGGCAGTTGCGAACAGCACAAATTGATTATGCGTCCACTGTGAGCTTACAAATTTGTTACTGAATATGACATAATTACCCACACGAATTGTGCATAACAAATGTGCCACATTTGTATCTCATGAGAGTAATTTGTACTTGTGTATACATGCCCGTGTCGGTTAAATGGAGTGTCTGAAGATCATTTTGGAGTAAGTAAGGTGACGACTTAACTTTAATTTAAAATAATCTCGTGGAATATCAAGGGAAATACTTATTAGAGTAGACGTCCATTTGTTTTCGTCCAAATAATTTGTGAAATTTATTTGTGTTTACGCTAAGTGATGAAACTAAGAAATGTTAAATTTTCTTATGAAGATTCATAGCATGATAATAACAGAATCTCAAGAATTGTTATTATTTTTTAATTTAGTTTAATATCAAAAGCCCTCTCTGTGTTTTTGACTACAATTATAACTTTTCTAGTTTACTGTAGCTATTTAACAGTGTATTTATATTTAATATTGTTAATATTATTATTGTACTGAAGACACAGTAGTATCAATTAAGTGCTACAATTACACTTACACCCTTTCGGGGACTACTGACAAGAATGACATTAACACATGTTGTAAATCAAAAACCCATGTGGGATATTAGTACTCACTTGAAAAATATTGAAATTCGATAAGCTCACATGTTACAACTCTACCATTTATGACATTTAATTAAAAAGTAACGAAATATTAATTCTGCAATTCATGCAGAGGTTCCAACCCTAAGTGAACTGCATAAAACATCATTAGATACTCGAGGAGGGTCAAGGTCATGTTCCTTAATCTAAAGAAATTTTATAAACTGGGTTTCAGCAGACTCGATTATTTCCCCATATTGTAGAAATGTAAATAAGTTATTTATAAAGCCAAAAAGTTTATGTGATGAATAAACAATACCTTCAGTATCTTCGCTAAACACTACTCCTAATTTCTTAGTGCTTGAGCAACGTCTCAGAAGTATTCCCTCAATGGAGTAATCAAATATGGTATTATTGAACTTTGGAGATCCATTCTGTTCAAGGTATATTTAATTTTGGATATTTGTCCGCCTCTTGAACGTAATAAGTATATGATTAGGAGACTAAATTACTTTACGACATGTTTCGACTTTATTTAACGTCATCATCAGGCTATGTATATGTTCAACAGACTAGTAACATGGAACTTAACACTTGAAAGAATACAATGATAAAGTTAAAATTAAAATTAAAATATCCGAGATTAATACAAAATGGTGTTAATTTTTATATAAAAGTTAGGGGAAAAATATATAAAAATTTTGCAGTTTGTTTATGAATATGAATCACAACAGAGAATTGTTGCTGAAGGTAATTTTTAGTGATGAGTATAAGTTCACGTAAGTGGGTATGTAAATTCCCAAAATACAAGAATTTGTGGCCATGAAAATCCATATGAATTTATTGAAGACTCATTACAACCTCCAAAAATTGGTATATGGGCTACAGACGAATCTGGAATTGGATCAGTATTTTTTGAAGGTGAACCATGAACAAAACAATTATTACACCGGCTTTTTTAAAAACATTGAAACAGCAAGACATACAACTGAGATTTTAGAACCCTTGACCAACCAACTAGATGATGCGCAACTCCAAAATGTACTTTAAATTTTTCAAGACAGTTTTTTGATAATGGCATAATTTGACACCATGTGATTGATTATAAATCTGGATGAATTGCAACAAACAATTAAAGAACCGTGTATGGAAACCAACAACAATCGCACGATGTTTCAAAATGTTTGCAAAAATTTTGAGAGGAGGGTTCTATCGTGTAACTTACTGGAATTTTAAAAGGAATAAACGATAATCCCATACATCGATAGTACTGCTTTGATTTTTTTTTGTCCATTAATCTCTAAAAAGATGCTGAGAAACGTTAATTTTATTATACGAAAAAGTGAGGTTAGGTTTGATCATTTCGCGTTGTTGTCATCGATTAAATTTTACTTCTGGATTCTGGATTCTGGATTCTTAATTTATGGGGGCTGACCGTAGCCAGCCGGCACTTAGGCCTCGCCTTTGGGCCCATTGTACCTTCCCCAAGTCCATATCAGGGTGTTTTCCCGCTCCTCTACTCGTCAAGCCACCCAACTGCTTGAATAAATTTTACTTCATAATGTTTACAAAAAATCAACACCAATTTGATGACTTTTTCAACTGAAATCCGATATGATCTTAGCATATTTAAAAACGAATAGTAAATATACACTAGTACTACTTATTTATAAATAATAGCGTGGTCTAAGCGAATAAAACCTTAAAAAAAAAAAATCTGATTCGTTAGTAGCTTAGTTCAGCCTGTGTATTTAAGTATAAAGCTATGGAGTTTTAATGTTCTCTAAAAAAAAGTTGCAAAAGCCGATGTTTTAGGATGGTCCGTCGATTTCAATTCTTCGATTATTTTTAAATGAAATTTGTTTCCTTCCAGCATTCGATGCACAGATGATTGACTAAGACCTGCTGCTCTGGCCCTTTGGCTTTCATGAAAACTAATAAATTAACAAATACATTCAGATATCGAAATATAAGAAAGAATATATGGAACAAAAAAAGTATATCCAGATAATTAAATATCTAATTTAATATGACATCCTATTGTATAAATCAAATGGGATATAAGTTTGACTTTCAAACCTAAAATTAAAGTGTTTAGGGTGCTTTCTATTTTGCTCTGTCAAAACAAAGTAAATATTCGAAAATGGTTTAACGTTTCATATCGACATGTTATTAGTCGACATAATGAATAGGTTGACAAGAATCAGTACAAGTAATACTATGAGTAATATAAATTTTGTGATCCATTTTAAATGTCTGCCCTCCTTTAATTTATACCCACGGGGCACCACTGAATTTGGGTCTAGATGTTTTAATTTTGTTGTTTAAAAGCTAATTACAAAATTGATATTTTGTTTAATTCCACTAAAAGTGCTGTTGGAAAATATGTTGCTGCAGTGTTTTCAGTTTATTTATAAGAAGTACAAGATCAATTTTACGTTTACCCTTATCTTGCATTTTCTTAAATGTACGATACACCAAATTTGTACACTGCACACACTTTTTGTTACATTACAAGAAATATAAAAATTAACTCTTGTAACTGAATGCATACATTTGACAGCAATTTTAAATTTATTAAAAATTAAGAATCGCTAAAACAAATCGATTGGTCAAAAACTTGCAAAAACAGATGCAAAAAGTACGATAAAAAGATCAGATAAAGGTGAATTTGAGATATGAAAACGATAAGTCGCTAGAAATTTCGCTCATTAACCAACCACGAATAAAATGCCTCAATTGACTCACCGACCTCTCCAGAGGCCAAAATACTAAATACGAAAACCACTGTTCAAAGTTCAAAATAACCACCAATAAACCACCAAACAACTAATAAAGGGGCTACCGACTGACACTTGGGAGTTACTTATTAGCTACACAGGAGCGAATACACACAGACAGACTGTTTTATCGTAAATATTCAACCCTACTATTTATATAAAGACACTAATTAAACGATGAAATATTTACGAAATAAAGTAAATTTGTGGAAGAAAAGTATCGTATTCTGCCGAACATCATGTTTTCTTTATGTTTTATAACTCATAGAACATGAAAATAAACTTTTCTCTGGTTTTGTTCGGCTACTTGTTAAGACCATTTTAGACCTTATGTTGAAAACCACTGTACCAATTTTCTTAGAGTTTTAAATGTGTTTCATTTCTGCATTCCTTCCAAAACCTATGCCTTAACAAATTGATGCATACTCGTAAACTCAGAGGTTAAGTAAGATCTCAGGTTCTCAGGATTGGAATTTCTCTGAATTATAAGAATACAGTGACGGTAGGATTAGTGTTACATTGTACTCATTAAAATTAACTATTTTTGGCTGATAATGAAATAAGTCGTTAAACAAACATTTTGAATATTTTTCCGAGGCGAGGTAAGTTCTGCTGGGTGCTATGTCAAGGGGACACTTTTTCAATTTCGTTTTTGAAGCAATTATTGGTTCCAGCAAACTTTATCATTAGTTACACAATAATAAATACAGTAAACGCGAACTAATAATCCCTATGTTAGAATGTTCGGAATTTTGTTCAAACTGAACATTATTATTGGATGTAAACATAATTATTTTCATTCCAACCATATTTCTATAGTAGCGACTATTTCAGCAATTGTTGAAAAGCATTTTTCAACTTTCGTTTATGTAAAAATTTTAATTCGTAATTTGCTCTAAATTACATACAAATTTCTTTGTACATCCATATTTACACAATCAAATAATTTTCTAGAATTCAATTACCAACATTTACATTTTCTCGTTGTCTTTTGCTGTATTTAGATAAAGCAGACATCATTGTTTTATAACAAGTTGGTTCAGGTTACATATTGTGGTTTGAAATATGAAACGTAAAAATATGTTAATAAACTTAATTACTGTAAAAGCATGCCCTTGAACCGTGCGTGAAAATACAAGAAAATGAGCAACCTTAAAAACATATCCTCATAAAAGAGTGTTGTGCTTATTTTTATCAGTCTGGCATGATCTAGTAACTTGTTGGAGAAATGCATAGAAATTTGTTTTTCATATCAGGTGTTGTGTGATTTTTTAAAAGAATTTTGGATCCGGCGAATGGCAACTTTCATGTTTTCTCAACGTTTCAGCACTCTTAGAATATGAAAGAACGGTCTTCTTGACCTACAGAAACTAGTCAGGGAGAGGCTGTGAAACATCGAAGAGACGTGAAATTAGCAATTCGTCAAATGACCCTATTACAATATTTATTATCTTTTTTGCATGTTCTTTAGAAAAATATGTAAAGAAAATGTTAATCGTGAGGACGATTTTGTGTCAAATCCACACTCAAACGATCTTTTTTCTCCGTCTGTAATATTTTTTATGTGACGTTTAAAATAACCATAAGGGCTAATGAGATTACGCTGTCGCTGCAGTCGCTTACAAAACATAATTAATTAGTGAAGTATAAAATACCTATACGTATTATTTTTTTATGCGTAGGTAAAAATTTTTTGTTAACTTTGTGTAATCTTGTTGTTATTAATAGATGTTGTAAGGTATATTTTTAATTGTCTCTAAGGGTCTCTCTACATAATTTCAAATTTCCTTTGATGTAGAGAGAGATCATTTGAAATAGTGCCGGTTAAACTTGAAACAGGCAGCAGTCAGATTATTTATCTAGTTGTGGAATGGGCCATTAATTATACAGATCCACACTCGAGAGA
Source organism: Zophobas morio (assembly GCF_036711695.1). NCBI lineage: Eukaryota > Metazoa > Arthropoda > Insecta > Coleoptera > Tenebrionidae > Zophobas > Zophobas morio. Next base: position 14,608,398 of record NW_026972129.1, on the reverse strand, counting down.
TGGAACATGTTCATACCACGTAAATATCATTTATACAATATTCATATTGCTCTGTTTATTTAATGTCGTAAATAATAATGCATACTTACTGGTGAATATCTACTAATTACTGAAGCGATTAGTTAGTGAGAATTATTTACAACACATTTCCTTGTTTTGGATTTACTGAAGGAATTTGTCGTTGTGTTAAAGTTAGCTAATCGTCAGATATCCACGGATTCTAAAATGTTGGAATCCATAAGTAAGTGAGGATTGGTTAAGTTCTATTATCATCATTTTAATATCTTGTACTTTCATAGTTTTAACATATTTCTTCTTTGCCACCAACTGCATTCAATACAACTCACTAAAACTTTTTTTCTATTCGTATCATTTGTATACATATATAGCACGTCATATTGTAAGGGAGCAGATAACTAACTACATATATTAAATTATAATAATATACCATTGTAAACCGATGTATGAAAAGAGATGAAAGTCTGCAAAACTTGACGCTCTATAAAATATAACTTAGCGTATAAAACGGCTATTCAAACTAACTTTTTCATACGTTAGTTTTAAGGGCAATGGAGTAGAATACGCGATTTACATTATAATGTTTGTAAAGTAAAACATGTACTGAACGAATTTGATCATTGTAAGTTATAGTGTCTGCCTGTTATAATAAGAATATTATTCTGTTAAAAATAAAATAGTCAGTTTATGTGTATATTTTAAATTTTATTTTCTGCATCAAACAATTTTGCTACAGTCTCATTTTTAATTAAGGTTTTCTTTCTATCTGTTTGTCACTAGAGACAAGATTAAGAATCGAATTTTCCAGTCCGCATCTTAAATTTCATCGGTTTTTGCAAGAATATTACGGTAATAACTGCTCGAATATAAAGCATATTAAAAGATTTCGAAGGCGTATCTTCCTAATTCTGGAGAATTTTTAGACGTAAAACTCCTGAAAAGCCTTTCCTTCAACGTAGTTTGAACAAATTCGTACACCATTGAATAAAATCCGTATATTCGACAACGATTACATGCTGTGTTGCTTAAAGAAAATTAGATTATAAATATTTTTTAAACCAGCAACCTTTCTGGACTTATTTCTGTTCTTGTAACTTTTACTTTCCTCGATGATCCTAGGTTAAAACAATGTTTGAGGTTGCAGCAATGTTGGCGACAGAAATAGACTATTTTAATATTTCGTCGATATTTCAAGAGCCCTAGAGTACGAGAAAATATTTAGGTGCCCCGTTTCTGTCTGTCTGTCTGTCTGTCTATATGTCGCTTGTGTCTGTGTTTTCTTGACGTATCATGACTATTAGAGTACGAAAACAGAGGTCCCCGTTTCCGTCTGTCTTGTGTCCGCGCCTGTGTCGATTTTTATTAGACAGACAATCCTCTAAAGTACCCGCAAGCAATCTGACGCTCAAGTGTTCACTTATATTTATACATCGAAAGAATGTCACGTGGAAATTAGTTTGATTTGAATGAGTTTGTCTTCTCAAAACACAGGATTAAAATTATAAATTAAACCACGATCGAACATCGTAGCACAAAGAAAAATAGTCACAGCGTATTACCAGTGCAAGAAAAAACAAGGACACGTATATCAACTTGGATTGTTGCAGTGTAATACTAAAAATAACAATATTGTATTCCCAAAATTGTGAGTGAGCCGTTCCTGATTCAATTAATAAAATAAATTCACGCATTCATTAATTTTTTTTGAGTCATCCTGTATATACAAAACCAAAAAATACGAAGGGAATGATAAATTACAAGCACAGACTCATCATACTTTGTTACAATTTTTTGGAGGAGATAAGTAAATATATTTTCATTAATAATAATTTATCATGCTTGTCATAACTTTAAAACATCTGCAAGATTTCAAAGCATTGGGTTTTGCAGATTTAAAATTAAATTGCGAAATGTTGTATTATAATTTTGATGTTTTTCCGTTTCGGATAAAAATTCAGTACGAAGTCATAAACTACATGTGTAATACTATGTTATTTCATACAATTTAAAACCCATTTATTACGGTAATTCTGAAGTGATGTCATCACATTATTGGTGGGGATGATTAGACAAATTCTGGTGGTAGACGGACAGACAAACGGCCAGACAGACGGACAGACAGACGTAAACGGGAGACCTATTTCTTCGTACTCGAAGGACCATGAAAGGTCGAGAAAACATAAAAATAGATATAATATATGTGGAAATCAGATAATATGACTCTTGTCACTTAATCCTTCTTGAGAAAAAAACTAACTCAAAGAATGCTGTGAAAATTCCCTAGACGGGTGCAATTCAATTAAAAATGAACGAAGACGTCAGCTTTAAAAGTTAGAGCAGATGTTAAACGAGTTAAAATTACGAATCACTCAACAGTAATAAGCGAATTATGCAAAAGCGGAATTAACGAACGAAGTTTAACAAAAATTACTGGATATTCCAATCTGAATTTAATAAAGCCATATCTATATTTGAGTAGAGAACATTATATTAAAATAATAAAACCCATTCGAGTGACCAACATTCAGTTAATCAGTTATCCAATTACATTGGCGACTATGAGATCGTTTTTACAAAATTCTACTTCCAACAGTTGTTTGTTTAATTAAATAGTAGTTATTTTTACTAGAAGACGATGAAATTCTATTGCATTGACAAGCCGAAACTGTTTATTCACGGGCGATGAAATAGCCAGTGAATTACATTTCGCCAACTGACAATACTTTTTTTCGTCGTGAATAAAATTCTACTTTCTCTACAGCAGATGTTAAAGATAAGAGTGAGAAAGACTTGACAAAAACTAATTACAAATCGAGCTGCCAGTTCGTGGTTTTGTCAGAGATAGGGTTTCTCGTTAAATTCTCTCTGAAAATGCAACCTCATCAATGACCAATATCCACCTGTAATTATAACGAACAATTTTTCAGTGGTCGACACTATTTCTATAATATTATCATTTTGTTAGCAGCGTCCGTATTTTTTCCGGAAATTCCTGTCAGTTCCTTTACAGTTTCCGTTGAATCCATCCCTTGAAAACGATAGGAGTTTAGAAAATGTGCGGCGATAAATTTATGTAGAAAAATCTCATCTTGGAAAGTACTTTATATATGCTTCAGTTTTACACATTATGCTAAAAATGTGTCAGTCACAATTTAGAGCAGTTGAAATTCAGTGCGCGTGCCAGACCTTTTGTGTTTGAGGAATAGAATATTAAAGACATTCTTTGAACCGTTGAGGATGTTTCCTTAACAGCAAAGATAACTACATTTTAATTAATCACACACAGAGATTTTTACTCCTATTTTATAATTTTTAATTTAATATTGTGTTAGACAGTTCATCTATTGTAGTTGGTGGTTAGTTTAGTTTAGTATTATTTCTTTTTTAAAAAATTAAGAAATTCAATTAAAAGAAGTGTATAAATTTTCCTGATTGAATTAAATTGAGGAATAAAAGGAACTATTTTAAGTTACCGTTAAGCTTGTTACTATAGACTCGCAGCTATCTGCATAAACTGAACAATTGAATGTTTATTTTGAATTCAGTGTGCAGGGATGTATTTACTTTTAGAGCATAATTGTTTGTTTTGATCGATGTACTTATCTCAAAACTGAATCCAGCTTTCATAAAGACGAATTTGTTCCATTTAAAGACAACGTAAACTTAAATTACATGAATGCGTTAAAATCAGAACTAATTATTGTGCTTAGCACTTTGAATTGTCTACAACGAAACAAAACGAGTTCTTATTAATTATTATCGAGCTACTTGCCTAGTAGTGTTTTCGTGGCACAAACTCATTGCATTTTAATCAAATTTTGTTCGAATTCAAACTTTTAGATTAACTTCAAAACATTAAACGAGGTGTCTTTATTAATGGACGCTAAATGAGTTTTAAACTTAATATAGGTATTACATTTTTTTAAACAATTTAATAATACTTATTATAACCAACGAATTTAGTATTAATATCCCTCAGAAGTTTTTGTTCTAATGATATTTTGCTTTCCTTAATTTGCTTTTAACTCAATAAATAAATAAATAAAAGATTTAACAGATATTTGTGGAATTTCCTTAAAAGAATTAGAAATTATGTTTTAAATGGTATTATTTCAGACGACAATGATAATAAAAGTCTTAGCTGTCATCAATCATTACTGACAAGTTAAATAAGATTAATGACCTGTTTTTCTGTATATAAAGCTCCTGTAGGTGTGTTCTCAGGAATTACTTTATTGTAGAGAAATTTCCAACAGGTAGGTAAACCTTAAATAACTATGTTTGTGCTTGACTTAGTGAGATATTTATAATTAACGTACTTAAAATATTGTTTAAAGATTTATGACAGTTATCAGAGATCATCTGTGATGACTTAATTATATGAAATATGTAAACCATAGTAACATAATAATAATTAACTGTATAATTTTTTTACAGAAATAGTTAATAATAGGATAGTTACGGGAATTATTTTATCCGGATCACAAAAATAGAGCCTTATAGAAGACGCATACATCAGTTTGGATAGATGCATTGTAATACTAATAATAAAAGTATTGTATTATTGTTATTCTTGAACAGTGATTTATAATCAATAAACGAAACAATTTAATCACGTCTGCCCTATGTAATAACAGAGGTGCGACCGAAAACTAAACTGAAAATCATTTATGGTAGTAGTAATTTAAGACAAACAGCGATAACACTTATCAACCTGTAGACGTGAGAGTGAAACAGAAACTAAACTAAAAGATGTTTTCTACGAATTAGAATAACCGGATTACAATGCCGACGGTCCAGACTTTTTTATTGCTCTGACTTCCGCTTATTGAACAAAACATTACATTTTATTTTGATTTTCGATGTTGTAATTCACATTTGGTTAATTATTACTATCTATCTATCTATCTATCTATCTATCTATAACTTGTCTAGATCTAGGGGAGACTCAGCATCCCCTAGCCTCCCCCTAACTACGGCCTTGTCTAGGGGCTATAAAATATCGAGAAAATTTGAAAGTACCAAATTGCCCTATGGACTCCATTACTGTACGTCCTTAGGTTATCCGCTATAAGAAAAACAACTTGAAAGTGTTTATCTTTATACATCGAAAGAATGTTAGGTAGAAATTAGTTTGATTTGATTGAGTTCGTCCCCTCAAAACAGAGGATCGAAACTATTAAGTAGTAAGCTACAATCGACAAAATATTCTGAAAATCATTATTATAATTCTTATTAAATAAAGAGGTTTGTATTTTCACATTTTCGGCAAAATGGGGTGACTCGTTCTTAATTTGATCAATAAAAAATATGAATGCAATGATGAATCACCAGTAAAATCTCATCATAGTTTGTTTGCACTTTGTGGGTAGAATTTATTAGGCAAAACTTGGAGATAAAGTCATTAATTTTTTGGGGGGAATAAACAGATTTACCCGTTTGTACTGTGTACAGTAAATGAGTTTTAAATTGTATAAAATAACATAGTCCTACACGTGTAGTTTATGCATCTGTGTTGAGTTTTTGCCCGAAACGTCCAGATTTTTGAAAAAAAAAAAAAATCGAAAATGTATAACAACATTCTGCAAAATTAAATGTTGTAATTTTTCGAAAAATCTGGATTTATTGTACTGTACTTCAGGAGAGAGGGAACTTCCGTCGAAATATTTTTCAACTTTTTTTTCCTCAACGTTACAACATATTTCAGGAGGTAAGTGGAAAATTTTCGAAAATTTGCATATTTGAAGATTTTTTTCCAAGGAACTTAAACCGTCATTGTATGAATGTATAATTTTTGAGACAGGAGCTAACTGAAAATTACAATAATCAGCAAATTATAACGAAGTTTCAGTAGTCCACCGCTTGGTACATTTATTATTGCAAGTACACTTACTAGACAGTAAAACAAAATTACAATAATTTCAATACATATCATAAACAAAAGTTTCAGCCCATAAAAGGTGAGTATGAAGACTTCTAGTGAGTGTTGATCGGAAGTGAAGCATCAAAAAATAAATGGCGACTCCTTTTAGTATTTCTTACTTAAAACATCATCTTTAATTTTGTCAGCAAAATAAAAAAAATGTTGCTCTTTTTTTCATTCAAATTTGGTGTTTTCGTATGAAACGACCCTAAAACGATTACTGGCGTAAGTTTCAAATAACAGGTACAATTAAACGTGAAATTAAATTTATTAAGAATCGATCTAAAATATGTTAATATGCAGTATGTACTTTGTATATGAAGGGGGAGTTAGTTAGAAGCACATTCGATCTATTCTAATTTCCATGCCGTTGTAGTTTTAGCCACTCCTTAATTACTACGATTTTATGTTCATTAGTCAGTACCTATTGTGAAATTAGAACTCGATAAAATTGTAATAACTTAAGAAGGTTGCATCAGAATTTCAAAAATAAATTATGTTTATAATGCCTAAGAAGCGATGATTTGAAAATTTATAGGCTGGTCTAATTAAAGAGACTAAGTTATATGTATGATGATGTATAGTAGAAAATAATTTTAGTTTATGCTGCTCAAAAAGCCGTACAACGTTGGTCTTTAATATCTTGTGCCTCTAATAAAATTAATGAGATGCCTAGGAGCGCGTAATTATTTTCTCAGCTGTATGTACTGTACAAGTAAGTATATGTGCCTACTGCCTACATGAATATAATCACAAAATGCTTATGTGATTGACTCTAAGTTACTCTAGTTTGTTAAAACAAGAAGCAGCAAGTAAATGATTACGTACGTGGCAGGTGTCGTAATTTCGTGAACAAAATGAACACTGATGTGAATGTTTCTATACTACAAGTAACAAAATAAAGTTGTCTACTGGTTAAATGTTGCAGTGTGTTGTGTTGAGTGATGTGTATTTCGCAAATAAAATGTCAGTTTCGATTACGACATTTGGATGGCAACTGAAGCTGCTAGTATTCGAAAAATAAAATCCACCCTTTTGTATCGCGAATAGGGATTCTGTTTAAAAAATATACGGAGGAGAATGTCATAAATTTTCTACTCGGGAATACTGACGATATATTTATGAGTACTGTAACAGCATCTCATTTGTTGTTATTTGTGAAATAGTATCATTGTTTCTAGTGCAGAACTCAAAATTCTTTAGTCATTAGCGACCCTGTCTCAGAGTAGATGCTAAAAAGCAATAATAATAATTATGTGCTGCACTGTTTTTTTAGCATATCTCAAAACACAGCGCATTGTATTAACAATAAACTGATTATTATGAACCCATGTTCAAGATTTAAGTAATAGTAGAATGAGAAGACAGGGCGCGTACATTAAATTATAATCATAAATTAAGGGAGAGAACTACATAAGACGATAATAAATTGTTTTAGGTGTAGTGTTTACAACGTGCTTTGAGTAATAAATTTAATAAATGAAATATATCCTGAAAATAAATATCGCCTCTATACAACATCAAACGCAAAATCGTTTTTTAATTTTTTTCTGTATAAAAAGTATTTTATTTCAACACGAATTTAATTTTAATTATTAAACATGAAACACTCTACTGAACTTGCTGCAAAGCCAGTGTTTGTGAAATGAATTTGTTGAAGGAATTACCCAGTTCTTTGTTTTTTTTTTTAACAACAAGGGTGTAATCTTGCAAACAGTAAACAAACATGGATTAGTCTGATTTTTTTCTGCCTGTCATAGTCTTTTCCGGAAATCGTCATTGAAACAGCATTTCCTTGCGACATTAGGCGCAGGAAAATTGGATTTCCCTGACTAGTACTGTAAAAACTACAAAAATGACGCAAAATAATTAGTTATTTAAACAAGAAAAATTTATTCAAAATTTCGTAAATTACACTATTTACAGATATTAACATTAATTGTAGAATTCGATATATTTGCAATGTTAATTCCAGACAGAGATTTATGATCAAGTTTAACCTTTTTATCAAAAATTTCAGTCGAGATTTCGGTGCAACAGGTTTCAGATGAATCACTACTTGTAGAGGGACACGTCTCGATATTGGTGAAGGGTCTTTTTTTCGGACCAGCTTGTATTTTATTAGCTATATCTAATTTATTTTCGATGGACTCTTCTATGTATCCTTCTGCTACTGAACTGCTTTGCCATCCTCCATGCCTTTTTAAGTTGGTAATATCTCCTCCTGCGTCTACTAGTAAAGTCGCGGAACTGCGCCGCATACAATGTCCTGTGTATTCCAATTTGCGAAGGAAATTTACCAAATGAATGCAAGCCCACTGGTTGGACCGTACATTTCCCTTTCTTGTAATTTAAAAATAAGCGCTTATGTGGAGTACTAGGCGGACGTAATTCCAAATAACGTCTGTATGTAGCAAGATTTCTTTCATCAACAACTACAAAGCGTCGAGGTTTTTTTGTTTTAGAATCAGGAATGTGTACTATTAGCACGTTATTTTGATCTTCAATGTCGTCAACTAACATCCTTGATAATTCGTCGCATCGACAGGCTCCAGACACCCCAAAAATAAGCGCCACCTGAAATTACCAAATTTAATAAAACTTAAATATGTAATCATTGTAATAACTTACTTTCATTAATAAAAATTCCTTGTCGGGAGCTTCAAGCAGAAATTTATCTATCTGGTCCCGAGACAAACATTTCGATTTTTTGGTTGGTAACCAGTCGATTTTCGTTTTAGGTAAGCAGTTACCTTACAAAACTTGCTGATATCCAAATTTTCCTTCAACAAAAGCACGGCTTTCAACATAGAGTAAGTGCTCCAGAGGCTTGAAGCCTTATAAGAACTTGATTTTTCCGCAAAATAAGCCAGAAATACGTCTTCCGTTAGCGAAGTAACATTTTTAAGCCTGCGCCAATCTTCAAAGATTTGGAACTGCTTTTCATACCGCTCCTTAGATTTCGACGGTAACAATTCTTCTGTAGCAGCAGCGGCTGCTTTGCTTAGGTCAAAAGGAACATCCTCACCAGTGTTTTCGCTTGTATTCATAATTAATTAATGAAATAAACACACAGCTCTGACGTACGCACAAAATTTTATAATTGTTTTGTTTGTAACCATCGTTTTCAAGAAATTGACAAACTAGATTTTTGCGCAATTAATTAAAAAACTTGTTGGAAAATCTCGATTTTTAGCGATTTATTGCGATTTCCGGAAAAATTTAATACAAAACTCGTCAGTAAAATGTCTTATTAGACTCGGAGCTTTAAAATACTCGGCACAAAGTGCCTCGTATTTCAACATAGCTCCTCTTCAGTAATGAGACATTTTCCTGACTTTTATGTAAATATCTATTATCTCATAAAATCTCATAATATTGTTAATTCAACAGTTACATATTTTTCATTATTTTTACTTCCTGAACGTAAACACAATAAGAGCTCTTCACCTAAAATAACTTTCGGACCATTTTGCTGTATTAATCATTCCACTCTTCTGGTTTAAGGAGACAAAATGAATCAAGTTTCATTTTCTTTTATGCGGCCGCTGATGCTTGTACGTTATTATAGTCGAATTTTTTCCAAGTATAAACATAAATACTCGAAGTTAATGATGTATTTATTAAGAGTTCATTTTCTCGTTGGTTATTTGGTTTAAATATGTTGTTATTTACGCCATTGGTTTTTACTTTATAGAAGTTATCACGAAAGAAAATCGCAAAATCAAATTTCATAATTTTACAAAGAGGCGGGATATGTTTCAGGGGCGAGGTAAGTTCTGCCGAAATAAACTTTATATTATAAAATGTCGACCAAACATGAAGTACCCAAATGGATTCTATTACAATACTTTTCTAGCTTACGCTCCGAAAGTAAACGTACAGTGTTTATTTATTTGTCGAAAAATAAAGTATTTTCGAAAGACGTACTTAAATCGATTTTTCTAATTTGTGTTTGGTGAATTGTATAATTTCTGATTCATCCACACAGCGTGAAAATCATGTCCTATTGAGGAATCATGTTGCAGTATTTTAATTAAGATTTATTTCCTGTGCGATGCATCGATGAAAATAAACTTTGCAAAAAATGTCTGCAATGGTAAAGGCGAAAGTTTTTCGTTCATTTTTCGTGTTATGCACACGAGTTCTGTCGGTTTTGACTTGCGGTGCGGTGTGTAAATTAGTTTGTTTAAAGCGGTTTATTTTTGTTTAAAATAATTTGATTTCTGGCTTAAAGTGACAGGTGAATGTCGTGATGTGCCCATGAGAAAGAAGTCTGCAAGAATCAGCGCAGAAGGAAAGGAAAACAGGATTTAAAGGGTAAGTTTTCTTATTAGGCTTTATATATAGGTCTATTATTCAATGTATTGTGCCTTATTTCGTCCGTTCTTTTGTTCTAAATTGATATAAAAATACGGATGTTAAGGAAGAAGCAGTCGTATTGTACAAATCGTTACTTAACGACTTAATAAATATGTTTGTTTCAACAAGAACCCAAACGTCAATATCTCGACGGATATTTATTCTTTAAAACTGACCTTTTGGGTTGAAATAATTTGGAATATCTAATAGGTCTTTATTAATGCTAATGATTCAAAAATTAAATCAAATTTTGATTTTTATCTCATTAATTTAAGTCATTACGGACCGTCTTTATGTTTCACGCACCACTGCAATTAATAATATTATTCATTGCAATTATCGTTATTGTTTTTTTAAATTTCAGAATTGTTTTGAAAACATGTTTGTACTTGTACAAATATTTTCCGAAACTCTTTTTTATGTTGTTCATCTTCATCCAAAATTGCGTCTACTTAAACCTGTGTAATGTTCGATTGTGCCGTTATTAAAAATTAGTATGTATAAAGTTGATGTTAACGTCTATGGTCATCTTCTTTGTGTACACAAAAATTTCATGTATTTTTTGTTGCAGTGGTTTCTTATAAAAAAGAACCCCTTTAACTCAAAATGAAGATATGTATGCAGTGATAAAGTAAATGTAAAAAAGGTGCACTACGAATGTTTTATGTAAGTTTTCCCATTACAAAAGTTTGTGATAATAATAATAATAATAATAATAATAAGGATTTATTTCCAACAGACTACATTGTCTATGGTGGAAACTTAATACACTAACATTATTAAAATTGTATCTAAAAGAACCTAACAAAATAGAAAAATATAAATGAAAAGGGAAAGCAAATTAGATCACAGCGAACCTTAAATCATATTAAAGTTGTAACAAATAGCAGTTAGTTTTGCTTTATATTTTGTGTTACTAAAATTATCATAAAATATGTCTACATTATGATTTATTAAACAATTACACAATCTCAAACATCTCATAAGCGGGCTATTGAAATGATGGAATGTACTAGGCACCTGATAATAAAATGTTGTGGGCGTACGACAGTTTACACGGGGGCAAATAAACTGAATATTTTGTAATATTGATGGACAGAAAATTTTGCCACTTATTAATTTTTGCATAAAGGTTACACAGGCTACATTTCTCCGCGCATAGAGGAAACATTCGTCAACTATATTATATAACGCTTCTGATGCACAGTGTTGAGGCGGATATGAACCATACATCTTAAAATAAATAAATTTACAAAATTTTCGCAACACATTTTCAATAAGATTAATATAAATTTTATAATGTGGTGCCCAAACTACACAACAATACTCAAGCTTACTTCGAACTAACGCATAAAACAACAGTTTAAAACTAAATATATCTTTAAAATCCGCTCCATTTCTAAATATAAAACCTAAATTTTTAAGAGAACTGTTCACGATATGTTCGATGTGCGGTACAAAAGACAACGCAGAATCAAATGTTACACCTAGATCCTTAAATTCATTACACACTTGTAGCGGCAAGCCATTTATGTTATAATAAAAGTTCAATTTATCTACCTTTCTTGTTATTCTCATAATTTTGCACTTGTCAATGTTAACATCAAATTTATTATTATGACACCAAGTAATGAAACTATCTAAACTTGATTGCAACTTCAGACAATCATGAACAGACTTTATTATATTTACTATCTTTAGATCATCTGCATAAATAAAACTTTTTGTTTGAAGATTCGTTACGACATCATTAAAAAATATGGTAAAAAGCAGAGGACCTAAATTGGAGCCTTGTGCCACTCCACTATTTACTTCTATTTCAAAAGACTTACATCCACCATACTCAACATATTGTTTTCTCCCAATAATCATTGACCTCAATAATAACAACAAATCATTACAAAATCCAAACATTTCAAGTTTTTTTAAAAGCACGCAATGATTCACCCTATCAAACGCTTTTGTCAAATCAGTATATATCACATCTACTTGGAAGTTATTATCTAAAGCTGATGACACAAATTGCGTGAATTCATATAAATTAGTGGTGGTTGACTTCCCTTTGACAAAACCATGTTGTTGTGGGACAATGTAATTTATAACATGTGAATATATTACATTAGAAAATATAGTTTCAAATAATTTGGAAAAGTTTGACAAAAGCGCTATGGGTCTATAATTTTTAATACTTGATTTATCGCCTGACTTAAAAATTGGACACACTTTTGACAATTTCCACTTGTACGGATATGTGGATGATTTTAACACTAAATTAAAAATATATTTAAGGGGTATTAATAAACATCTAATGCAATCAACTACAAAAAACGCAGGTATACCATCAGGGCCAGATACTAAATTAGGTTTAAGTTTTTTTGCTGCTTTCAGAATGTCATCATCATTAATAGAAAATAAATGCAAAACAGAGGTAATATTACAAACTTTTTGAAGCGAGATAGAGACACAGTTGTTATCACCACAAATATCACAAATGTTAGTATTCATATCACTATTATTATCACATCCAGGAACGTTGTTATCACAGAAAACGGTGGAAAAATTGTAAGCGAAAGCGTTGACAATCTCTTGTGGAGAGGACACAACATCGTCACCATATGTCATTTCGTTTAAAGTCACGTGAGATTTTGTTTTAGTTTTCACAAACGACCAAAACTTTTTTGGATCATATTTGATGGAGTTTTCACTGTTGTTTACAAATCGCAAATATTCATTACGACTTTCACTACGGATGGCACGTCTAAGATTTTTTACTTTATTAATATGATACAACCCTTTGTTTTTCCTATACAAATTCCAGTGTTTCTTCTTTTCATTTATTTTATCAATGATAGATTTAGTGAACCACGCAGGGTATTTAGCACGTTTAGTATTAACACTACATTTGGGTACATGTTGATCGAATAAATCAAAGATTATTTTATAAAGATAATCACACGCAACATCCACATCCTCGATGCTTTCAATAAATGACCATTCAACTGACGATACAGCCGCATATAGATCTTGCAAGTTGGCTTTATAGAAGTTAAATTTGATGACTTCTGATTTTTTCTTAACAGAAATATTTTCTTGAAGACTTAGTGAAACAGACGAATTTAATGCAGGATGATGTGGATCCTCTGGTACTAAAGGAAACTGACTTTGCTGGCAAACAACATTGAAATGATCAGTTGACAAAAAAAGGTCTAATATCCTTGTATATGTATTAGTAATTCTGTTGTGTTGCCTAATACTATTTAAAGAAATAAAGTTACTATAAAGGTTAAATAAATTAGATGTCTTCATTTCTCTCACACATTCAGCGTATTCAGAGATATTGAAATCACCCAAAATAATTAACGGGTTCGAGAAATCCAAGTGATTCTCAAGGTGTTCAAAAATTTGTATGTAGTTCCCAGTTTGCTGTGATGGCGGAATATAAATTGCGACCACCGTTATATTTGATTTTTTGATTGAAATTTTGGCTGCCACTATTTCAATTTGTGGAATAGGTGATATAACATCTAGTTTCTTAATAGCAAATTTGTCGTTTACTGCAATCAAAACCCCGCCACCTCTTCCACATAATCTGTCATCTCGAACTACATTAAAATAACTTGGAAATAGTTCACTAGACAACACGCCACTGGTTAACCATGTCTCTGTTAAGACTACAATTTCTTCATCAATGGTACATACATTAGTATAGAAGTTACTTATTTTAGTATTTAGACCCCTAACATTTTGATAAAATATATTGAATATATAACTTGATTTTTGCAGAGGTGTCGTAGAAGTCTGTTGGGATCCTAAGCGTTTTTTATCTCAATCTTTTGAATTTTCGGCACTCCGTTTGAATATTTTAAAACTATGCCAGTTTCACCATCTTTTTTGCGATTTCTAAATTCAGTTCAGTGATGATGTCATCAAAATTTTTGCAAGGACACATATCTTAATTTGGATTAAAAGAACCGTTCTTGATTTAATCAATAAAATAAATTGCCTCATTGAATTAAGAATATCGTGCTAACCAAAATTTATCTAATTATTTCTACTAACAATTAATTGACGTAAATTCTTTTTGTCGCAGTAACTAATATTTATGCTTTATAACATAACACACTCCTATATTTCTGGTTTATGAGTCTGCCTTGATTTTTATCACAATTACTTTACAAAATTTTTGTGCGCATAGTTGATATTTGGGTTATGTGCATAACAACTGCCGGTGGACATGTGGATTGTTTAGAGAACTTGAGCTCTCCTCGCGTTGGTTCGATCCCATCCTTGTAGACATTTTTTCTCTACAATATTGTTGAATATTTGTCTTCAGGTCTTATTTTTATGCCGTGCTCTTCATGAGTAGAACGAATTTTTGCGTCGTTCTAATTTTATTAAATTGAATTTTATATGAATACGACATACGTCATGATAATTAAAATTAATTTTAGTTCAGAAGTTTTAAAACTTGTCTTGGAGCAGCATTAGTCTGACTTCTGATAGGACGGCGGTACTTTGACAAAAACTTTGTAATGTGAAGGTATTGGATTGTTGGTTGTCAAAACGTTTTTAATTTTATGATAGCATTTGTTTTGTAAATGAATTTTCCCTGTCTGTAATCTAGGATTAAAATAAACACGATAAACTTTTCTGAGACTTGTGTACTCTGTATAATAGAATATTCAAGCCAACTTCGGCTAAACAATAATCGCAAAATTTTCTCGGAGCAACATTCGGTAATCATTTTAATTTAAATTACCTCTATGAATTCAAGAGATAACAATTTTCAATACTGTGTTGATGCTCCACACTTTTCTAAATTGTGTTATGACATACTGTGAAATTTTAAGAATTATAACTATTGACGGTTTGTAAATTTAAAATGCAGTTTCTGTAGAGCATACTATGAGTCTATACATTTTTAAACAATGTTATTAGGCTATATTAATTAACGTTTTTTTAGTAGTATGATGTGCGTTTCACAAACAGGAAGAACTACCAATATTGTAATTAAATAGAACATCTGAAAGTTAGTACATATTTTATTAACCTTATAAACATATACAACGAAAATGGGAAACTGTTATTGAACGGATTGTGCAGTTTCATATTATATATCATTTTTGGTTAAAGTAGAAACGTGCTGGTTATCATTAAAACCTCCATTGATCAAATAATGTCACTCAAACAGAGTAGGTACGTACACACGCAATTCTTTACTTACTGGAAATTATTCATAGTGAGGTGTAATTTTTAAAAATAACCCCTGGTGGTCGTCTGAAGCGTAGTTTCTTAAAGAAAAATCTATAAATTAATGTATTTCAGCGTTAATGGAATGACGGATTAAATTTTTTAATATTGAGCGTTTTACAAAATAAAAAAATGCAAGGGTACTAAGCAGAATTTCTATTGCCTCTGAAGTACAAAAACTTAAAACGGAGCTTATTTTAAGAAGATTATAAAAAAAATAAATTGTTTTGTTTTGTGTGCCTCTTCAGTAATGAGCCAATGAGTTAAAACTAGAAGTATGTGGACAAATACTTTTTTACTTTTATTGAATGTATTTTTGTATTTATTTCCGTCACACAATTTCGTCTATTAATTGGTAATAACAACCTGTTTTATATCTTCATATTTAACTCATCAATCACATTGTATCCCCCCATCTCAAATGGTCACGACAGAGGGAGACATGTATAGAACAACTACAAACAAACTGTCATTCGAATTCAACGAAATTTTCACACTGACAATATCAGCGAAAGACCTAATTGACAGCATAGAAACTTGGTGTCAATGGCAACTTTTTATAAAATACAGTAATATTCATCTCGTTGTATTTAACAAGTAAGCTAAGGAAGTATTGTAATAGGGTTCATCCGGCAAATGACTACGTTCAAGTATGATACATTTGTGAATTCTGATAAACACTCTGTACAAGAATCTCTAAAAAATGTACAGCGTGTCATTAAAAAAAATAAGTGGTCTGTGATAGAGAAACAAAAAATTATAGGGTGTCAAAACAAATTTATATGATCTCATTTATCTTCTTAGGCGGCCACTGGTATTACTTATCTAAGTATATTTTATTTTAATGTATAAATGTTATCACGAAAAAAAATCCCAAAATCAAATGTTTTAATTTTTTAAAGAAACGGGATTTGTTGGACTGTACGTCAGGGGTTAAACAGCTTTCGACCAATTTTTATATTTTTGGTAGAGTAGTTATTATAATGCATCATGAATATCTAATTAAAGTGTTTAATTAAGCAGATATTACATTATTTGGGTTTTTGTTTGGTCCACGCTCCAGAGTCTTGCAACCCAAAATCGACTCTAACTCACTTCATGCATATTAAACGCGCTTGTGACATCATAGGTTATCAATGAAAACAATAATGTGCACAAATTTAATTAATGTATATATTTAAACAATGTTTTCGTTGATGATGTGAATGCAGTATACACGCAAACAGTGAGCGGGAAATATTAATATTTTACCACACAGCATTTTGAAAAAATATTTACTAAGCCTAGAAATGAATTATTAAATTATTATATTATTAATATGATAGACAGTGATTGGTTTATGTTAAGCACGGTGTTAATAACATGTAACCGAATAGTTTAATCGAAGCAATATTCCTGGGTAACAAATTCTATCAATAAATAAATAACATTTGTGGTCAGCTACACGATCAAGCGTTACAGTGAATTAACATTTGAATTTGACGCAACTTAATTTATCAGATGCGTTAACATCCAACTTTAATCAACAGCATCACATTAAAGTGGTATTTCATTAATTATTTTTATTATACCTTTGTTGACGGGCAGTTTGAATTACGTACTGATACACTATGTTATCTCATTATATTGATTTTGAATAAAGTTTTATTGTTTTTGACGTGTTTTTCATTTAATTGTGTCTGTTAACGTCAGTCAATGCCGGTTATAGATGTTGGTGATAACTGTTCATAAATAAAACCTTAATAATTTAACGCTGTGTAATCAACTAACCATATTTTTAAAAAGGCCATGCTGTCAGGATATACCAGCTACCTACGTGTGTTGTTGCAGTGACATTACGAACAAAAAATGTTCAAATACGTTTCTATTAAATTTGTTTCACTTATTGTCTGAATAAAAACGTGTTACATGCGTGGTTTAGCCACTTTAACAAAAAAAAAACTGCATCAAATTTCGTTTGGTTCTCGGATTTCTAAAACAAACTACACAGCATCTGCTTATGTCTACAGATTGTCGTATTATTTACCTTACAACTATGTTGCGTTTGTGCTTTGTGAGGAACGTTGCTACATACATATGTTTAAGTTTAATGGGGTTCAATGACGAAATTAGTTCTGTCATATGTTTAAGGTGGTAAGGAAAGTATGACAAAGATAAAATCATCCTTAAAACATGACATCCATGCAGATAGCACCATATCCATCTTAAAAAAAACAAACAAAATGTGTTTTTTGTTATATCTTAACATTAAATTTTAATGTAAAGCAGGTGTTATAAGGCAACAAATGTGAAGTATACCGCCTGAAATTATTGACTTTGGTAAAGTGAAACGTATTTAATATAAGAGTTATACACAGCAATATTAAACTGGCTGCGCATCTCAAAAGAAGCCAGCAATAACATTTTTTATTTGAAGGTTCTGATTTGTATTTTTTTCTGTATGAATGTGGAGAATATTTCTTGAGGAAATTCGAATCAAAAACCGATAGAAAAAGTTTTTCATAAAAAACAGCTCAAATTGTATTACCTACTGAATGAATTGGATATATACCGACATCACATAAACTGTGACTAACATTCAATGGTTTTCATTTTGAATATGGTTTTAACAATTTGTTTTTTATAAATATTCGCATTTTAAATATTTTAAGTCTATTTTATTGCAAAATAGGGAACAATAGATCTCTCGTTTCCGTCTGTCTGTCTGTCTGTTTGTCCGTCAGTCAAGGTTTAGGAGACAATTTTCCAGTTACTTTAGATTATAATATTGTAGTTATAAGTGAACAATTGAACATACTAATAGGATTTTTCGTTAATAAAATAAATAAACAAAAATAAAAATAAAAAATTCGACTATTCTGACTTTCTTAGATTTTTGTATATTAGGAGAATAATTTGCTTAAGTGACAATTATTTATAAAAAAAACTATGTAATATTTAATTAAGTCCTCTTTTTGCCCTCCTAGCGATACATAAAGAATTTTAGTATAATAGGGTTATTTTGAAAAAAATCTGGTTTAATGTTTGTTGCCAGTTCGCATTTCGTAGATGTTAGAACAATGTTTCTGTTACAAATATTTTGAATAACTAATATCACCAAATCTTCGTTTGCAACTAATAGTTGTTTATCTCCACCCGTGCCTTCATAAATTATGTAAATAAATTCTACTGCGCAACATGTTGTGTTAGAGTTCGTAATTTAATCATCCACTCCTACGCTGATTACCTCCAGAACAATGATATTTGTACAATTTAATTTTATAATTTGCCTCAGAAACTATACGACGAACGCCTCTGAACAACATTGCAGTTATTACTCGTTGTCTTCACCAGGAAGTCGATCTCGAAAAGTGTTAAAATAAAATAAAATAATTTCTTTGCCATATGATATTGGTTTTGGGAAATCTATGCAAAAAAATAGGTAACAGGTGATTTTGATGAAATACGAAAGTTCTGGTTTACAATTCGGTATGTCGGTTTTATTGAGCACATAATCGCCGAAATTACCAAAGCGATTACACATAAAAATTTCTCTGCTCTTTCCTTCCAAAAATCAGTGACGTCATATCACAAGATATTACTTTAAATATGGTGCAAACTGATAAATAAAAATGTGTAATTCAATATACAGAATGTCTTACATAAACTCCATTGATGTACATTATCAAAAAGGTTGGAAAAACTGTATCTTCATACGTAATACATGATATGTCTATAATTATTATTTCCAAAAATATACTCCACATAAAAAATATTGACTTTTCCCATCGATTTTGCCAGGTTATATTTTTGGCTGTTTTTGATGAATTCGTTCCATTCATTTATGAACATGTTGGTCTATAAATAAATTCTACCTATCAATTATAGAAGAATTGCCGAATTAAATATGTTTTAATGGGTGCTCAAGCAACTCTATGTTTAAAATTGGTTTTGAATATTTGAATGTATGCTACGTAATTACTTAATTACTGAACTCGATTGATGTCGCGTTAGTTAACTTTACCTGCGTTATTTTTGTGAACATTTTCATACAAAGAAAATCAGGTAAACTAGCAGTCTTTTTATGTGTAACCTGAATTTCGTTTAAGGTAATTTAGCAAAAGTAGCATCGTAGGTTTTTTCACTAGTGTGCAGATTAAATCAACGAGCAAATAACGCTCAAAGTTTGCTACGGCGGAAGTTCGAACGTGGGTAGGTGTTTTTAGGGGCCTTTTTACAAGCCAACCGGTTAATTATTTTAGATTTATAGTGAAAACACCGACTCAAGTTAAACAAGAAAAATTACATTAGTGTGGATAATTTAGCAGAGCTGTCGACGTTGTAACCTAGTTTGCAATAAGTTAAACAGACACCAATGCAATATATGTATTTATGAGCTACTATACTTACTATATTAAATATCAACTTAATTTTGAAATGAATTAAGAAGTCTGCCAGCAATGGAAATGGGGCAACTAATTCTACCATCGTGCATTGACTTTAGTTAACAGAATAAAAAATACGTGAAACCAATTTTTTAATTGTGACATTCAACGAAAATATTGAATGAGGTTAGAACAATTATGACAATAGATCAGAATTTTGTTATTATTTACAAGTTGAGGGGAATTATTTTGAAGAGATGTTAAGGGATCGTCCATAAAATAAATGAGGTCATCTATTTTTGAATTTTTTTGAAATATATTCCAGTTCTAAAACAACTAAAAAAATATAGCATCCCAAGTAGATCAATAAATCTCATCTCAAGGTGTATTTTTTGTAAAGATTTATTTAATAATTTTTCCGAAATGACGTGCACAGGATAATTATTAAATTATACTTCAAATACTTACATTAATGTTTAAAATTATCTAGAAAGAACTCCTGTCAGCCCGGAAATACAATTAAATGAATATAGTTTTGAAATCAAATTGTAATTGATTCTGTGATAAGAATTTCATAGTAATGGATTTTGTAGTTTTTAAAATAAATGGTAAAATTTCAAAAATCTACATGCGTCAGGATGAAACTTCTGCTGCACTACTGCATTCATAAGCTATAAGTAGAGAAGCATTCTGTTTTGCATATTTAGAGGTGGCTTTGTCACATTTTTGGTGGGAATACAAACAAATTTTGGTCAGCGTTTCACTCTCTATATAAGATTTGTAAAATACTATTTTACAACTATCAGTTCAGTAGTTTTGAAGATAATCGAAATCTACTTTAGTATATACCTATTTGAGAAACCACTCGTCAAATGGACCCTATCTTATGCCCGACAGGTAAGAATGTCAAAATTTTACAACTGTATATAAATTTGATATAGAATGAGATACTATCAAGAAAAGACCGACCCAATTGTTGACCCAATATTAAAAAAATTTAGTCGTTTGATACTAATTGAATTACTTAACACTAATAAATAGGTTTGGGAAACAGTAGCATTGCATTTAAGAATAAAAGAGGGAAGAAACTGCTCGAGGGATGTTACCAATATTATACTCGTACATTCGACGCTACTGTTATTTCATTATTTAACATGTCATTAAATTTTCCTTTGATCACATGTTGATATCGTTGTTAATATGCATGCTAAACAAAATTTGTATTAGCAGGGAAATAAAACAAATACTGTATGTATAAATATCCCATTTAACAAAATTCACCACTGGTTAACCTATTTAGTAAAACAATATAATGTGAAATTGGCAATCATTCGTTAGTTTATTTTTCCTTTACTTAAAAAACTGTGTGCAATATTTTTGTGTTATAAATTTTAATTAGATTTTATCACATTAATATTACCCTACAAACACCGAAAAACAAAAAATCAAAATTTTTTTCTAATAACCATTTCTTGTTTACAACTTTACGAAATTAAAATACTGTTCATTTTCGTATAGCCAGATATTTTTTATTCTTTATGCGGAATTTTCATAATCATAATATATGGTTATCTAACGAAATTTGCTTAGGTTTGTACCGAGAGAGCAATAAAAAACACGATCCAAGACAGCCACGGATTTTTGAAAGTTTGTCTTTGAAGTTTGCATTTTCACCCAAACTTTCAAATTGACTGGAATCTGAGAAAACGAAAGTTCTATCAAAAACAAATCTTTAAAAATCGATTGCTGCCACTGATTGTGTTTCTTGTTGCTCTCTCGTGAAATAAAAATAAATTAATTAAAAAAGTACATCCGATACTTATTTGTTTCGTAAGAGAATTTATACGTCTCATAGTCGGTTGTTTCACGTAACAATTCCCTTAAAGTTTGGGAGACATTTTCTTAGGCTTCACCTAAGTTTCAAAAGGTAGCGAATGATTTTTATACTGTGAGCTTATTTCAAAAATTTCCAAATTAAATTACTTTTGAGAAACCTGAAAACATATTAAAATAAAACTATTTTATTGTGTTACATCATTTTCAAACCTTGTCCAATACAAGTCTGTATGTAAGTAACGCTTGTAAATATGTATCTATATATTTTAGCAACAATAAAGCCATATTAATCTACACATACATAAAGTGAAAAGTCCTGAGTGATCCACTTATCAACGTCCAACCTAAATCCCTGGACCTGAGAACGTGATTTTAAGGGTGGCTGACCGTTACGACGTAGGCGTCTGCTAAGAAGGGATTTGCCCAAATTCCAGCAATAAGCGTATGAAAAGAGGTGCAATGTATTTTTATAAATTGTTTCAAAACTGTTACCTTCATTGATGAGTTATCAACTTTAAAGGAGATTAACAACAGCTTTTTTTAAAAAACTCCGTAAAGGGTTTGCCTTAAGTCGAATAAGCTACACGAAAAGGAGTAGTAACAACAGAAATGTAAAATCAGTAATCTCTATAAACTCCTTAACACAAAATAATAAAGGTACAGTGGAGTGTCAATTTTGAACATAATTTTTAAATTACCAAATTATTTTTTGTTACCTGAAGGTAAGACAAAATTTAACATGTAATCTATTATCCCCAAAAATCTGTTTTATTGCTACAAGTAATTAAACTACTTTTATTTAACGCCCCTTTAATTATTTCGAAAGATTTTTGGTAATCATAATTACATTAAATGGCTAAAAGGTGTGACTATCTGATAATGTTCACTGTAGGTGGCATATGGTCAATTATGACTGTCGAATAGAGATTACTTTTGTTTAGTATGTTTTAATGAATGAGCGCACGTAAATATTTTTATAAAGCTACCATATTTATCAATTTTATCTGAAGTTCAGTTTGTCAGATTAAATCTTACTACTAGGTACGTCGTTGGTAACACGTTGATTTTTATAATAAAAATTTGTAAGTCTTAATGTCATTTTCTTAATGGTACTGAATGTAGTAATATCAAACAGCCAATTAGTTGATATTTGGATTATGTTTCAAAATGAAAAGTTTATGGCTGTCTGGATTTGCATGATTTTAGAATCAAAGTTATATCATTATTCATCATCATCATTGTCATCAATAAGAAAATATCATCCCGTGTCAACAAGTAAGGTGACTACTAATTCTACGACCGCAACGTTTTTGGAAAAAAATTAAATATCAATTTCACATATACGCAAATGACTATTGACTCTTAAGGATAAACCATCCAGTAGTGCCGTTTGTTAGCGCACAGGTTAAATTTACTGACACTAATTAACTTTTAATGTTAAGTGATTAACTGCAGTCGCTTTATAATGATCTTCGTTAAGAACCAGTAACGATTAAATAAATAAATTCGATTTTTTCTTTAGAA
Organism: Zophobas morio; assembly: GCF_036711695.1. Classification (NCBI taxonomy): domain Eukaryota; kingdom Metazoa; phylum Arthropoda; class Insecta; order Coleoptera; family Tenebrionidae; genus Zophobas; species Zophobas morio. The sequence continues at coordinate 14,585,121 of NW_026972129.1, read as the reverse complement.
GGTCTCACTTGTCACCCGTATCAAAGAATTATGCACCAATTTTTTGCTAACTAAATTCTTTAGTAACTCAAACACGTTCGCTCTACTTTTCTACCTGAATCTACCACAACGTGCTCGTTTAGACATATTTTCTTTGCAATGCTGCCTTTAGGAACCCTCTCATAAGGGTTACAATCGCGCAAAACTGTTATTATGTAATAAATCTGTCGTTTCTGGGTATTCTCTTTTACATATCGTCCGTTAATACCAATTCATCCAGAGCTGGATATTAATTTTGATGTGCGGTTACGTGTGTATGGAACAGTAAACACGGAAGGGTTAGTAACTTCTTGTTTAAAGCGAACCGCGTTGAGGAAATTTCTAGATTGATATAGTGGATCTATGGTTGATTTTTGTAAATAAAAATGTTATAATGTAGAGGTATGCATGACAATAGTTAAAGCAAGATTAAAAAGCTGGATTCCTACCTGTAGCACGTATATCATAAAAAACTTTAATCAAAATTCGCAGTGGCTGAATACAACATGGAAGACTATTTTCTACAACGTTAATCGCTGACGTAAATAATGTATTATTTTTGTTTTTTTTTGTGAATTGATAAACAGACACGTCCATTTATTGTGCTGTGTAGTACGATATGACCATAAAAAAAACTCCTCTAGTAGGACATGATTTAAAAATTATAGGAGTAATTATTATTTATTGTTTCGTGGAAATATTTTTATTACATTTTAATTTTACTTTAACTTATAGTTAAATAGATAGTAGATAATTATAAACATTAGGAAAATATTATTAAGGTTATTTGTTGTAGACTCGATAATACACAGAAATTATAAATTTGCTTATTGATCTGTCTTCCAATTAAACGACCTTATATTTTAAAGTCATGCATCATACCTGCCAAAAATATATATGTAAATTCGTTTATAAAAAAAATTCTACTGTCTGTTAACATTGCATTTAAAATTATAGAACTTTGATCTTCCCAAAAATTGGTTATTTTCACATTAGTTGGTAGTATTTTTTTAAATATAAAAATGAAAATTTTAATTTCTAAGTACCTTTCTCTTACGCTCGGTAAATATTGTAACGACTTGATTTGACTAAAACCTATTGTTTTACAAATGTAAATGTGCAGTCAAATCACTTACATTATTTGATGTCCAAGTTGGAGTTTTACACGTGATAAAGTAATTTTGCGCGAACGAAACTGGTGAAAACGTATAACGCGCGAGAATCACCGGTGAATAACAGAGTTGCGTCCCGACGCTCAGCGTCCGTTTCATTTCTTGTCTTCTCCGAAATGGTTGCGCACGCTCACTCTTCGTAAATACACTGAAAATCGCCAACAACATTCTTGTGAATGTGATCTATCATCACAAGATGTGCATTTTTTTATTGATTTCGAACAAACATTATGTAAATTTCTGATTTTGAATATGATGAAAATGTGTTTCATAATGTTTCTCGTAAATGGGTTTTTCCTTTTTTAATGAGATTAATGTTGTTATTCGGATAAAAGGCAGATTGTTTACTTTAAAAAAGTACAAAAGAATTTTTTTTAAGTATTTATATTCTTTTTAATGAACATTGGAAAAACTGCAGAATTGGAAGTTTCATTATAACGCATGTTGTACTCTGCAGGATATGAGTCAAAACGACTGCCCGTTGTGCAGTGACGGCTAGTAGTTTACTCTACTGGAGAGTCAATTATATATTATATATACAGGGACAATTTTTTAACTTTGAACATATCCCATGTTGACCAATTTGAACCTAATTCATAACACAAGGACCCTATTTCCGTTCCCCGTGTAATTCTAATGGTGAAATCGAGGCGCCAGTTTAATTTAAATTCTATCATTGAAGTAATTTTCTTATACTCGTATATCTCACAACCTACACCATTAAGACTGGTGTTTTTATTGTTGATCTGGATACCAAACATGAACGTGGTATTAAGTAAATATTTAAATTCAACTTTTGCCACTGCATTTGCCCTGAACTTATGTCGTAAAGTGGTTCACACTACCATTGACTTCCCCTCCACTTAAACGGTTTTGATTTTTAGACGATGCAGATACGTCTGTAAATTTAAAATGATACATACAGATCTCATATTTGCAATTGTTTCCTGTCAATTGTCAAATTTTGTTTAAGAATCATCTTCAATCCCAAACCTTTTTCTTTTCACACATTTTTGCTACAAGAGGAAAAACTTAGCATTCCTGATTAAACCTTTTGTGTACAAGTAGAAATCACTTTCATTTTTGGCTGAAAGACCCATTAAAAAAAATCATAATTTAAAAAACATAATTTATTTCAAAACAAAAACAATATATGTATATTCTACATTAACAATTGCACTTCCTAATGTAAAATCCGATTCATTTTTGATGAAAAACAGTCCCAGAAATTATTCATTCGATGGGCCATTTCGTCTCATCAGTTTGTCGTAAACTTTCATGAAAAACCTTGGGGATTAAAAGGGTTTTCAGAGACAACAGCTGTGACCTCAGCTGATTCATTTTTCTTCAGACGTACGTCCCAAGAACGCGAATTATTGGTCCGAAATACCTACATTATACTGTCCGTGTAGGGCAAGTACAATATGGTGACATACAAATGCATCTCTTGAGCATTCACTTGTTGCGTTTTCTACTGAGAAATCCGAATAAAGTAATATCTAAAAATACTTCATAATTGTACTTCATACAGAATTTATCAATTTACATTAAGTTACTGTAACCTTATACTGGCTACTTCGCATTTTTGCTCATTTTTCAAAAGTATTGAATTTTAGATATAACTTTGCGTGTTATTTACGTTAAGGTAAAACTATAATAAATGTTTTTCTCTGTAACTTCTATTTCAATTAGTAATACATATTTACTTGAAAAATTTAAAACAATAAAAAATAAAATCACTTATCTGAGTAATTCTGTATTAAAAAGACAGAATATTCTATTCTAAATTAACGATCATATTATTTCAACACTAGCACCTGTACACAAATTAAGCAAAATAGCAGGCAATTCACAAAGTAAGTATATTCGACACCATGAAATGATCATGTTTCAATTTCACCAAACTGGAGTGAGAGCACGAATGGGTTTCTGATTTGATTGAAGTGTAGTGACGCGATAAGTTAGTTATTGGTGGCAAATACTGGTTACTGTGTAACTAGAGAGGCAACCATCGATTTGGGTCCGAGTAGCTATAAGCCACCGAAGAAGAGAAAATCCCTCTGCGGCAATTATCATGAGCTAAGCTTTTTACGGAGGTAAGCAAACGCTCTTTTTGTCCTGTCACCGCAACATCTTGGACAGGAAACTATTAAAACTATGCACGAGGATAATCAACGGCGTAACCACACACCGCTTTTTTACTAGAAATATTCCCTCAACAGTATCAAGACATAGTTCTCAATGTAATAGAAAATGGAAAATTTACAGACTACCATGTCGCTGCCGTTGGGAATTTAGTTGAATCTAAAAATACAAGATGCGAACGATTCAGAAATCTCGGACAACAAAGTCTGAATTTTTGTAAAGCTCTGGCAGACAAACTCTTAAGTGAACATTCTCAGATTAATATTGCCAGCTCTTGAAATACGTCTTGAATAACTCCAGCGCGACTTAATATTATAGGTATGTATATCAAATGTTTGTCCTACTATACAACACAATGTCATCAATTCATCATGAATTTACTAGAAACTAAAGGTTATAAGATAGTATCACACATGCACTTTTTAAGAGCCGATATTTAGAATGATTAATAAGGGTCGGATAATATGCAAAATGCATATTTTTGCATATTCTGAATATTTAACTTTTTTTGCATTTATTGCATATTTCAATGTTAAGTGCATTTCTATATATATATTAAAATTTTTGCTGCATTTTTCGTGGAAATTGGTGAAAATCTTCATTTTAATACATTTTTAATACAGTTGGTTATTTAATTAAGGCTAATGTTTTGTATAACTGCATTTTAATAATAACAAATTTGTCCCGTTTGAATGTTTTTTCCACTCTATCTTGTCGTTTTTCATTATTTTAATAGTACATATCATTATTTTTGTAGAAAAAGAACCGTGAAAAAGCGATATAATGATGCGATTTAGATCGTGGGTGAAAATATATTTTTCAGCAATTTTACGTGTTGGGTTTAAATACTCTATTAAAAAAAAATATTCGCAAATATTTCTTAAATATTATAACTATGATTAAATCGGTTAATTAGACTTTATTCTACACGACGGTTTTTGCTGAGCTAACTTCAAATGAATTGTGCAAAACGTATTCTCATATGAACATTTCTTTATCTGACTAGGTAGTACTGCACCGGTGCTACTTTCACGCAGAAATTTTTAAACTGATCACAGTTGGTTATTGACGGTATGCAGGTAAATAAGTACCGACCTCTTCTACTAATTTATGGGCACCCCCAATTAGGCGTATTACTGAAATTCTTTACTTTTGTAAACATAGATAGTTCTGCAAATGTATTTAACGACGGTTTGGAAGAAATGGAAAATCTATAATGGATTTGTAAATATTTCCTTCTTCAATTTCCAAATTCATTCATGATTCGTCTACGAAATTGGCGACAGAGCAGTGATATTACGAATAATTAAAAAAATGTCTTCCAAACTATCATGGTCGATTCGGTCCTACTCATAGTTGATTCTAAATGGAGACGGTGTTTTTTGCAAACCTTGCGGCAAAGCAGTAAGTTTTTAAAATATATTTTTAGTCCTTTGACTAAAGAGAACCTAATAAAAAATTCGTTTTGCATGTTATTCAATGTTCTCTTACATAAATAATTAAGGGCCGGTTTCATAATCACCTAAAGTCACTTTAGTTAAAGCTAATTTTACTTTAAAGTTGCCTTTAAAAAAAACTTTAAAATTTTCCGTTTCATAATCTTTCTAAATTGTCGCTTTTAGTTAAAACCATCAAAACTAAAATAAAATGTCAAATAAATAATAAAAAAATATTACGTCAATAAGTTGTCGCTTAGCGTTCATGAGAAATCGTCATATTTTTATAAAATTCTGTCGAGATTATAGTCGCAATTTATGTTAAGTATAAATCAAAATTATTATATTCATCTTTCCATTTAAAAATTGATTAAAAGGATAATACTGTTAAATATTTTTTTTGTATAACATGTTGTGGGACTAGTGCTTCTACTTTAGTAATAGTTTTTTGTTCGGAAACTTGAACTTATAGACCAATCGATTATCTCATCTAACTTGCTCAAAATTTGTTCTAAAGTTATGTTACAATGTGGATATAAATCATACATTTATCCCTACAAAAAGTTTACAACGCTATGCTGAAAAATTATTCGACGAATTTTTATTTATATATCCCAATAATATCTGTGCTGCAGAATGGAAGTGAGGAAAGTGACGTTAATAATTTACAGACTTTTTTAAATAAATTTTATTATGAGGCACATGTTTGTGGGAAACAAAGCGCCAAGTTTACTGCTAAAACAGAAACACGTTCATTTTTTTAAAGTCATGAAAAACAAGAGAGGAAAAAATGTCTCTATAATGGACCTAGGGCAGCAATTCTTTTATTTAAATGAAAATCTGCCCTATTGTTAACTGTTGCTACTACGTATTGTGGTGGAAGAAGTTGTTGACTGGTCTATCCAATTTCACTTGCTCTATGTCACTGCAGGGTGTTTTTTTTGCACAGTACTTTTTCTCATTTGTCGACGAACATTCATCATTATGTTAAATTTGTTTCAGCAAGTAATTAAAAGGATTAGATCAAGCTGTAACTGCGAGTCTGGATGGTAGTGGGATTCGTTTTATAAGAAAATTTGTAATTGCTGATACACCAGAAAATATGAAATTAATCCTTGGGTTAAAATTCCTTCATCTTCAATGGAATTCTTAGTGAGCGGTATTCTGTCTATCCACAAATTTATTACTGCATTATGTGATCCGAAAGTTTGAATTATTATCGGTCAGTCGCCTGGGGAAATCTTTAAAATTTTAGAACAGAAAATCTATTTATAAAAGTGTTTTAGACAGTTATTAAATAAAGGTTTATAATCAAGTTGAAAGAATTTCATGATATAAATCGATATATTCATACGAACAAAGAACAATTCAGTGATTTTTATTTCCCGAGATACGGGAAATATTGTAATGTAGCAGTTTTAACGAATGTTTTATTTCGTCGTCTTGGTTTTTATCGCTAGAGGAATAGGAAAATAAGGTTTCCATTTCCTTGTATTTGCTTGTTGAGAGAGCAGGTGAACTGGGTCGGATTAGATTAAAAAAAAATGAGAACGTCGTTTTAAAATTTAGTTCACTGTTTTGCTTTAGATATGTACTCCCTTCAAAATAAATTACGATTAAAAAAAGTCTGTAGCTATCTTAATATAATAAGGCAGAAGAGAATCATATGAGGTGATTCGAAAACTTATTGCGGCTAAAATATGGAGAATATAGAAGGCAAAACCTACAGAGAAATGGAGGGAAAGCGTACCGCTGCGAAGGACGAAATACAGGCGATCATCAACCACGGTCCAAGGTCATATCTCAATACACTGGTACCTGGAGTGTCTTAATCCCTCGTCTTAACTCCGGCCCAAACTGATGAGAGCACGTAGTGTAAACTCTGTATAAATTTTAGCTCTCTTTTTTAAATCCCAAAACGTGAAACTAAATAAGTCAGATCATCTAAATATAATAGTTTTAAATTAGAATTTATAAAAAATTTTGAAACTCCATGATTTACATAAATAAATTTAAATAAATAATTATTAACATAATTTTTAAGGTACTTCGCTCCCTAATCCAAAATCATTTGAATATGTTTCCGCACTAAATACGTGGACCGGAGTTACGGTGTCGGATTAGTGAACGCCCGACCTGGACCGGAATTGAGATTCTCCGGAACAAACAATATCTGAAGACAAAAAGAAATGCCGGAATTTCGTCCCCAAGGATCATCTAATAACTTTTAAGCTTGCTATCGTTATATAATTCTGTTCATCATAGCATAACTCTCCCACATGCAAGAAAGTTTTAATACTAAATTTTAATTCAGCTCCACATTATTTCTGCTGTGCATTTTACAATTAGCGCTAAATTAATGCACTCAGCTTGGATTTAATTCAAAAATGGGTTTTTAATTTGATTGTCGGAAAAGAAAAATTGAAATAACTGAAATCTGAATACTCGTATTTTTTACTTATCTCATTTGTGCTTTGCCAATTCTGAACACGGCAGCTGACGGTAATTTGATGTCTTATCGTTTCTTTGTCCGAACTACCTTTAAGATGGATTAAAGTAATTTTATTTGGGAATTAAGTCCATCGATTTTAAGATTATATAATAATGTTAGGGATTTTTAAAGCAAAAATTAATGAATAATTAATAGCGAGCAAAATTTTAAAAGTTATAACAGGTTACACTTTTTAACTTTGACGTCTTGTAGCATATTGAACAGAAATAGAGTTATATGTTGCAAATTTTATGAAATAAGTTTTTATTGCATCATCATCTGAATTTGTCAAATTATAAAAAAAGCAGAAAAATAATTTTATCGAATTCTTATTTTTTATCATCTTGAAATTCAGTGAAGGGGAAACAAAAATATCCCATCTTGTATGCATATCCGGTCTCTAAAATTTTATTAAGGCAGTAGCTTTTTCATGAGTTGAGATATTGGTACACCATAAAAGCTACGTTTAATGACCAGTTAAATAGAGCAAAATGGTTATAGAAGTTATTATTTCTGCGGGAGTCCTGTTCAAATGTTTCGTTTTTAAATTATTTTTCGTTGTAAAACTAAAATACTTGTGAGATTTTTCAAATGAATTATTAAATTTAATTGTATTAAATCAATAACTCCATTAGGCTGTACTATACCTATTTTCTATAATACGCACAGTACGGCACTGTGCCGGTATTAATAATAACTAAGTATTTAAGAATCAGAGGGATTTTATTTAATGCATTTTTAATGATTTGCACAAGCAGCGAGGTCGCTGTTTTGACGGAAACGAATATTGATTTCTAATATTATTAAAATATACTTTAAATTACTTGACCAATTAATCTTAATTATAATGGCAACCAATTTTTATACTTTAGAAAATTGGGGGCTTTGCATTAAAATTAGTGCTCTTAAATGTAACTAGTGAATTATGAAATCATTTACAGTTGAAAGAATTTACAATGCAGTTATTCATAGCGTATAAATTTGTATAAAACATTAAATTTTGTATGCAAAGGATAATGAGTGAAAATCGTATTAAATTAATTCCTTTAAAACTCAAGCTGAATTTAATACATAATTAAGAATCAAATCACGAAATGTTAACTGTTAGATGTAATGGTATGCGTTTCTTGAATTGTTGTTAAGAACTTTTATAAAAATAAAGTCACAACATAGCCATAAATATATTATAAAAAGCCGTTATATTTCAACCTCGAAATAGGAGAGAAATAATGTTTGTGTAAAGAGGACGATGGGCAAAGACACGAAAATCGAGAGAAAACGGTATACGCTCAATATTTCGGAAGATAAATATAGAACCGACAGATAAATTTACTATAAGGATTTCGATAAACAGAAGTTGTTAAAACTAGGCATTTTCCGTGTTTTTTTTTTGTAGTAGACACCATTTACAACATTTAAGATATAATTCGCAAAATCTTAAACATCGTAAGTTCATACATTATAAGATTATTAAAATTTGATGATTTAGAAGATATCTTAAATTACATGCATGTTTGATATTGCATACATGAGATTATTTGAATTCAAACAAAATTAGGTGCAAAAGAACCCATACAACAATTCACAAAGCCGAAAAAAATGAACATAAAATAATAGCGACGCATTTTGATAACAATGTTGGCATCTTTTCGAACACTTCAATATCTGTATTAGACCGTTTTGTCTATCACGGGTATGCGCAACGTGTTTATGTTCGTAGAATTCACGAAGTGATTATGAATAAAATAAAATTATTGCTGATCAATAAAGTTGCACAATAAGGTAGTTTTTAATTAAGATATAGAAGCTGGACTGTAATGCCGATCTTTTGTTTTTTTCACCTGTCTCTAAAAGCATTGTGTATAAGTTTTTCTGTAAGTACATATGCAATACATATGTAGGTATATCTCAAGTAAATGATTAATAAAATAATGAAACTGTGATAAATATATTATGTTCAGTTGTTGTAAAGCGTAAGAATAATTTGCTCATAGTAGAAGCAGGTGTCGTAGATGAGGTTTCGAAGAAGATCCTCAACGAAGTATGTTTTCTGTGTCACTTTAAACACCTGTGCCACATTGTTTGTGCGAGATTCCTAATTACCTAATCCAGCTGTACGTCATATAACTCTTGTAATTTTCTTATGGTTATCGCTTAAATTAATATTTTATTTAAAGTTTATATACACTGTTAAAGTACGCAGAAAGCTTTAATCCGTTTACGACTTTGACTTCATGAGTATTTTGCAGCGAATCTTTCATAAAATTCAAAAAATGCAAACAATAAAACATTAACAACGTATAAATATTTTTTAGTGTTTACCCTTATGCCTTACAGTAGGAGAGTTCTTCCCAGGCAAGCGGATTTACTGCACCCCACTGTGACGAGATTGTAAAAATTACCGCAAGCTGAGTAGTAATTGAGCCAAATCGCACTAAAGCTTTTAACGAACTTTACGTACTACAAAGAAATATTAAAAGAAATTGTATAACATATTTTCATATGCTGCGCTTAGATTATTTTAGGCCCATTTAATGAATGAAATCATTTTAGCTACCAAAATTACAAAATCTTTAAATAATTTTATAAAAGCTATATCTGTAATACTGCAGGTGCTAATAATACCGATTTTTTCGGTAAGTATTCGATTTTACTTGCAAAACTACGATCTGAGATTCTTAAAGCGGTTGAATAAAAACTGGCGAAATAAAATAATCACGCTGTCGTTATTTCCTACCCAAATTCCAAACAAACCGTTGTAAAATGATCGTGTTCGTCACAATAATTTTATGACAAAGTTTAGCAAAGCGCTTTGTTTGAAAAATAAAGCTAATAAAATGCAGCCGAGAAGCTAATGTTTAATTTTATTGTATTTCCTTTTTTATGAAAGAGAATGATGGAGAACTTTACAAATACGCTGCTGTCAGTTTCAACAGAATGTTGAAACAACGTGAGACTCGGATTATTCTGAAAATAAACTCGATTTTAGTCAAGTGAAATGCAAAAATCAAGAAATTTAAAAAAGGAACCGTCTGTTATCTAACAAAGTGTTAATGAAGAGCAAATTCAAATAATAATCAACGCATCTTGATCTGACCTGACCTGAGGTGACCCAACCCAAAAATTCAATATGGGTTTAAGTGAAGGCAATTCATCATCTTTAAAAAACACTTCCAAAGATTCTAGTAAAACGCAGTTCTTTTCCCAATACTGGATAATATTTTCATTTTCACAAAACGATTTTCTACAAAAAAAAAATGCGAATGTCCCGACACAAATACGTGAATTCAACGTTAAAATTACTAAAATAACTAGAAAATTTTCAACCAGCTGTGAAACTACTCGTAGTTTTTGCAGTAAAACAGCTCTTGCTAAAATAATTTCTACATCATGGTGTGAACGATATTTTTGATCACAAACGAAAGGGAGATCAACACCTACTTCAGGAAGAAAATGCTTGAGGATCGTTCGGCAAACAGCCATTTTAAGTACGAAAACAGAACGTTCAATCGAAACTGATTTAAATAAAACCTTTGAATTGTTTTTGTGCTTTTCAAAACATACGCATTGTTTTAAATTCACATTTGTACTGCGATTTTTTAATTATTAGTTATTTACTAGTTTTTTATTAAATATCAGGTTGATAGTTTTAATTCCAGTTTTTTAGAAAAATTCCACCGTAACGTCTATGAGATAAATATGTGTAAAATGTTTCAGGTGAGCAATGCTGTACTTCTAAATTTTCATTCATTAATATTTTTCACTCACCCTGTATTAGCAATATAATTCTAAAAAAAGGTTATTTAGAACTTCTCTCCCTAAGAAGTATAGTCCACCAAACTTTGTTTCTTCGATAAATTGTAGAATTTGATACCAGTAACAGGGTAAGAAAAAAAGTGGCTCCTTTACTCTTTGTTTACTCTATAAATTTGACTCATTTAGAGTCTCATTATAACTTAATTGCTGTGGATTTCCAAATAACACAATACAACTAACTTACTTATATGTTCATTTTATATTTATTATTCCGGTTATTATTATTATTATTACATATTCCTGTTTTGTTTTGGAAATACAATACAAATAAACTCTATGTGTGTATATTTCTAAACAGTAAGTTTAGTTGATAATAGTATAAAGTTGTTAAATTTCGGCGAATCAGTAACCATCACAACTCCCAGCAAATTAGATTACAGTAGTGTCCATCTCTAGTTAGACAGTGTGTGGGTTTGTTGCAGTAGTCATGCGAAACATACGGAAACAGAATGAGTTTCGATAATAATAGCAGACAAATCAATATACTAAATTTCTATAATCTTGAACAACTCTTCATTTTGCCCATTAATGCATGTCATTATTTTTTGCTCCTACTAAACATCTGCAGTCTCACCTGAATAGTAGTTGTTAATTTCGGGTGAAGTATGCTTGACATAATAATAATAATAATACTAATAACAACATATCAATCTTGAATTATAAATGTATGCTTACTTCCGTAAAAGACAACATTAAAACAAACAATGTAGAGTAACATGGTATAAATAAATAAACCGCACAGGATTCGCAAATAAGAAAATTATCCACGGACAATTACACTAGGTAACAAAATTTGAAAAAATTGTTGTTTGAGTACAGTTTTTGCTGTTTTTGAGTTGTACTGATGTAGTTTAATATAACTACGCGTACCAAACATATCAACTGTCAGGTTATAAGAAAATACCATTAATAGACCATATGTTGGTGAAAAAAGCACAAAATCAGACACATGTGAAAAACAAGGTTATATTTTTCAAAGAACTATTGGTTAAAACTGTAACAAGGATTACAGATATTCACAAAAAATGCTTAACGATCTTATAATTTTTCAATTTTAGAAGCGATTCCTTGACCTACATTGTCGTTTGTGTATTGTGTTATTAATTACTTCTTATTAATGTTAGCAAAACCAGTCTTATTATTTTGGCAAATATTGGCCCCGCCCACCTGCTCTTTATTTTCTTAGAGAGTACGTCATTTACTAAAGTCAGTCTTATTTTGTCAAGTACTAGCCCTACCCGCCCCCCCTTTATTTTCTTAGAAGGTATGCTATTTGGCAATATTAACTCTAATAATAACGTTAATGTTGACCGTATAAAAAAATTGGTCTAAAGAGTTTAGACAGTACTTCCCTCGCTGTCGGAAACGTGACGACTGCATGCCTATTATGTTTTTTTTTCGCAGTGGATTTCAAAGAATTCGGTTTTGTAGTTCCTGAGTAAATCAATAAAATATTTTTACGCATTCATTAATTTTTTTGAGTCACCCTGTATATGCAAATCCAAAAAATATGAATGGAGTGATAAATTACAAGTACAGACTCATCATATTTTGTACAGTTTAGATAGGATTTATTCGGCAAACTTTTGAGCTGACGTCATCAATTTTTTGGAGGGGATAAGCAAATGTATTTTGACTAAACATTTATTATGCTCTTTATAACCTTAAAACATCTTCAAGATTTCAAAGCATTCGGTTTTGTAGTTCCTGAGTAAATCAGTAAAATAAATTTACGTTTTCATTAATTTTTTTGAATCACCCTGTATATGCAAATCCAAAAAATATGAATGGAGTGATAGATCACAAGTACAGACTGATCATATTTTGTACATTTTAGATATGATTTATTCGGCAAACTTTCGAGCTGACGTCATCAAGTTTTTGGAGGTGATAAGCAAATATATTTTGACTAAACATTTATTATGCTCTTTATGACCTTAAAACATCTGCAAGATTTCAGAGCATTCGGTTTTGTAGTTCCTGATTAAATCAATAAAATATATTTACGCATTCATTAATTTTTTTTAGTCACCCTGTATACGCAAATCCAAAAAATATGAATGGAGTGATAAATTACAAGTACAGACTCATCATATTTTTACAGTTTAGATAGGATTTATTCGGCAAACTTTGGAGCTGACGTCATCAATTTTTTGGAGGGGATAAGCAAATATATTTTGACTAAACATTTATTATGCTCTTTATAACCTTAAAACATCTGCAATATTTCAAAGCATTCGGTTTTGTAGTTTCTGAGTAAATCAGTAAAATAAATTTACGCTTTCATTAATTTTTTTGAGTCATCCTGTATATGCAAATCCAAAAAATATGAATGGAGTGATAGATCACAAGTACAGACTCATCATATTTTGTACATTTTAGATATGATTTATTCCACAAACTTTTGAGCTGACGTCATCAAGTTTTTGGAGGGGATAAGCAAATATTTTTTGACTAAAGATTTATGATGCTCTTTATAGCCTTAAAACATTTGCAACATTTCAAAGCATTCTGGTTAGCAGATTAAAAATTAAATTTCAAAATGTTGTTTTATAATTTTGATTTTTTTTCCAAAAATCTGAACGTTTCGGGTGAAAAGTCAATTCGGAGTTGTAAACTACATGTGTAGGACTATGTTATTTTATTCAATTGAAAACCCATTTACTATGTACAATTTTGAAGTGACGTCATCGCATTAGTGGTGGGGATGATTAGACAAATTTTGGTTAGCGTTTTACCATCTACATGATATTCTTAATATAAGTACAAAATTTCACAACAATCGGTCGAGTACTTTCGGAGATTATCTGTCTAATAAAAATCCGGGACGGCAGACGGACAGACGGACAGACAGACGGAAATGGGAGACCTATTTCTTCGTCTTCTAGGGGTCATGAAAGATCGAGAAAACGTAAAAGTAGAGAGTCGGCCGACGGACTCGATTACAATACTTCCTTTGCTTACGCTCGGGAAGTAAAAACAATTTCTTGTAGAATAAATATAATGCAATTTCGCTAATAACTAATTTCAAACGCGTTTTCATTAATAAACATAACCCGGAGGTTCTTTGGTATCTTCCGGCAAATTAATTTACATCCGAAATAGTAATAAGTTACAATGTGAAACAAATAATGCATTTCGTTATGCTGTTTATATTCGCTAGCATCTCCACATGTTGAAACTTTTTATACATTAATTTCTTTACAAATAATAAAATTGAAGTACGTAGATTTTAAAAGCAATATTGTATTGTTGTTTAAACACTTTTTATAAAATCTATTGTATGAGATTCTAAAGAGAGTCCTTATATTCCATTTCTGTACAACCAATAACGTGTTTGCTACTGACGATTTTCCCCAGCACTTGTGAGCTTGTCCTTTCGATACAATTTAGTCAAGTTGAACTTTAAGGTCTTACTTTTTCTAATTTGTTGCACATTGATTATTGATACAGATGAATAATTGTATCATCACAGGACGGTGAAAAAATAAAAACAAATAAGGTTTGAATATGTTCAATTTTAGACATCTTTTTGTCTGACGAAATTCATAAATTTCTGTGTTTGGACAATAATTTATTAAATGAGGAATCGGAGTTAAATTAAAATATGTAGTACCAATTGTCCACTGAGCATTCAAGTTTCTAATGTTCTGCTAGGGAAATTCAATAATCCGCCTTCTATCCACCTCTCATCTGATTCATGTCCACGTCAATTGTCGTTGAAGAGAGAAGAATCAGAACTGTAACTTTCCATTTTCAGGGTGGCGCTCATGAAATAAGTAAAAACTGCTATCACGACACCACATAACAAGAGAGTTATGTAAATTATTCCAGAAATTCGGGGATACGTGTATATCGTTTATCATTCTTCCCCTAGTCAGTCCCCTGTGAACATTAATGTCAAATAATTCTTAACCTAACTTCACTGCGTCTATATACCACGTTATTTTGATAGTTACGACATTTTAGAGTATGAATAAGTAATGTTGAAAGATTTTATATTCAACGCTCATGGGCAACGATAACTATCTCTTTTAATTTCAAAAAACACGGTGTCGTCACCTCTATGTTGAGAACAATATTGTCTGACTTATTGCTGCTCACAATATTTTTTTTTAGTATGCTATGCGTCTATTCTTTACTAGTTTTAGATAAAGCGTAGGACCTGATTCTGGTTGACTGGTCATATTACAAATGATTACAACGCTCACTTTTGGCTCGTATGGTAAACTTCATCCTTGTGTAATATGAGTTTCATTACATCCTCATTAAATAATATACTTTTTCCCCACGGATGTTTCATGCACGTAATTTATTTTATAAAACTGACACTTATAGGAGTAGCAAGCAGTTTTGTAACAGAAAAAAAATGCTTTTAGCGATTTACCTATAAATTTTATTTTGGATGGACGTAATAGTAACAAAAGTAGCGCTTCGTGCAGTGTAAATTTATACTTTGCGTAACATTTTCAAAGTTTGATTAACTTTCTGAAATATTAAAGACGGGGTAGATCGTAATGGAATGAAGTCGAACCTTTGTGTTTGTTGAATTTTAATAAATTTGCTGAAGTCATTGAAATGTTCTCGGCATTCTTGCTAAATCGAACATTTATTAGAACACACTGCTAGCTGCATTTTAAAACAACACGTTTCTTTGAAAAAGTTACTAAATTTAAATTATATGTTCGTTTATTTTATATTGATTTCTATAAAAACAATACACAATATTTCATTGTCTTAATTAACCATTCTGAATTTTAGGCTTTCATCTTTTCAAATAACTGAAATTATACAGGAACTTGTTAACTGGAACACGCACTAATTGTTTATCAGGTTAAGATTTTATTGATTTTTAACATGAAATTTTATGTTTTTCTTATTTATGGGAAAATATGTTAAACAGCATGTAAATTTTCACCTTAGTTATAAACTATCCTGGGAATAACTTAAATAAAATAAACACATGGTAGCTCTTACACAGCTGTTAATGGAAAAGCTTCAACTAAAAATGTAACTTAATTTACATTTAGATAATGGCTGGAGCTTAACACAACCGTCAAATTAGAATCCTACTTTTCCATGTTTCACTTCAGTGAAGGCAGAACAATTACATTTTTTTGTTCGCAAACTGAATAAAAACCTAGCAGCTGAATTTTTTCTGCTTAATAGTCTGTAAAAGAAAAAGTCAAAGTATAATTACTTCGTCAAGCAACCTCACTTTTTAATATTACCGATTTGCAAGTTTTTTTAATCTTAATTAAACTTTTAATTAATTAAATCCAACAATAAGAAAAACTGAATTAAAATATAATTCGTAACTCATATTGACTAATACTCTAATAGGAGTACTATTTAAAATTAACTTTATTCAAATGAGATATGACAAAGTGTGACTTACAGGAATTTTGTTTGCTTCTTTCCTAGCAATTTTAGTTAATCATTTCGCTATTTCTTATAATTCTGGGGAATGCTAAATTTAAACTTAATGGAGATAAATGCATGGATGCCCGTGGTGGGAAACGGAATGAATAGATCCGAGTTGACAGTTTTCTCTCATGTCGTTATGACATTTGTCCTTGTAGATGTTTAATCGTAAAATAATATGTGGAGATCCGTATCAGTGTAAAAGGCGCAGTCTGGGCATGTTTGGGTTTTTGCGACAGCAGGATGTAGCGGTTAGGACGCAGCAGGTCTTTTGTCTTTTGTATCTATAGATGAAAACCTAATGCTCTTCCATAACGTTTTAAAGTTGTCATAAGTAAAGCTCGGAATTATATGCAGAAAAAAGCATGGAAATATGCGCATATACAGGGTGAGTACTATAATAACGGGACCTTGACCAATATTCAATGCAACACAACATACACCTATCAGTTATTGCTAGATTCCAAAATAAACACACACGTTTTTAGGATCAACGTAGGTACTCTCCTTACTAGTTGTCACTGTTTCTGAAAGATATCCATCAAAATTTCACAAATGATATATTAAAAAAACACCAACATATTAATTCAAAGAAATGTAATAAATAAATTATACAATTAAATAAATTTTATTATTGTAAGTACTGTTAAAAATGCCTTCCTTCTTGCGCAACACACGTTTCGATGCAATTTAAGCAAAACAATCGGAAGCAGGGAAGTATTTCAAGAGTTATTGCAGCACATGCATTTCTAATTCTGGTTTTTAAATCTTCACAGTTACGAATAGGACTTTGGTAAACTTGTTTTTTACAATCCCCCAGAAGAAGAAATCTAAAGGTGTTAAGTCGGGACTACGAGGGGCCATGCACTCACACTGCCCCTGCCAATCCACTTATTTGCAAACGTATCATCAATATAGTCCCTAACGACTCTGTGATAATGAGGTGGTGCCCCGTCCTGCTGAAGCCACAGCTCTTGTCGGAGGTTGAGAGAAACATTTTCTAATAACCCCGGAAAATCATTTTCCCAAAAATTATCGATACCTGTGTCCTGTTAAGTTACACTCGAAGAAGTATGGACCAATTACGTAATGTGCAATAATACGGGCTCACACATTTATGGAATAATCATTTTGAAAATGAACTGTTCTAATCCAGTGTGGGTTATTTTGGGAGTAATAGTGGCAGTTGTGCCGATTAATAACCCCGTTATTGCCAAATCTTGCTTCATCGCTGAACAAAACTTTGAATAAAAAATTATTGTGCAACTGTAGTTGATGTTGCATAAAATTGCCAAAATGTATTCTTCTGAGAAAGTCTTCTTCTTTTAGATCTTGTAGTAATGTCACATGGTAAGGGTGGAACTTATTCGCTCTCAAAATTTTTGAAACGGAAAATTGAGATATTCCTATCTATCGTGCTATAAATCTTTAGCTCACATGCGGGTCATTGTCTACGGCTTCAATTACATGAATTTCATTTTCGACACCAATAGCGGTAAGTCTTCTATTTCTTGTTTCGGCCAATTTTGCTTTACATTTTTTCTAAACATCTAAAGATTTGGTCGGATGGATGTCGCCTATCGGGATATCTTCTTTCATAGAGATTTGCTGCTGCAATGGCATTTTTTCCGCATTCTCTAAAAATCAAGATCATATCAACATTTTCATCGTTCGCGTATTTAACCCTCATCTTATTGCCAAGAATAAAAACTTATCGGAGCTCAAAACTCACAAACAGAATTATTGCGAAAGTCAAAATTAACTACTAGGTAACCATAACTATGTTTGTACATTCTAGAAAAATAAAATATAAAAATAGTTACATATGAGATATGTATTTTGTGTTGCATTGAACTTTGGTCAGGGTCCCGTTATTATAATACTCACCCTGTATATGCAAAGAAATTTGGTATTACGAGTATATGCAAAACATTCTAAAATATGCAAGAAATATATGCAAAATATGCAAGAAAATTATTACAGCGATTATGTACAGAATAAGTCCGCGGTGCAACTTGAATTAATTCTCTCACTCGACTCCACTTGCTGACTAAATGACTAAATGAGTAATCGTTCCCGACCGTGGCTTCTATTTAAGCCTATTCGTTCCTCTCAAGGGTTCGAGAACGCCGCTTCGAGAGTTTTCTGGGCCCGTCGCGACATCCGGCCTTTACAAAACGCCGCGCCGTCCGGCCGATGAGTCATACAATATACTAGAAGAAACACATACATACTAGAAGACCCATAGGCGTCGTACCGGGGCGGCGTATAGGTTTATTTCCAAAAAGCATTATTAATTAATTATGAGTGCGCATGTCGGGTAGAATTGCATTCAAACATTGATATTGGTTGGCATTAGATAATAAATAGTACGGTATCACACGCATTTCCTTTATTAATAATAATTAAGTGGATAAGTGGCACCGCAACGGATGCTGGATAACAGCTACTTATTTTATAAAAAATTTGAGTTGAAATAGTTTAGTTCAAGCACTTTAATAGCTGACTAAAGCTCTGTTTTATTGGCAGTTCATGCAATAAATGCTCAGAGTATCTATTTATTATCCAGCTGAGTGCACATCACAAAGTTTAGTAACTTTGTTAAATGGATAAGACGCTGGATATGGAGGCATTAATTGGCCCTAATAATAATAGAATCAATAAATATATCCGTTCATACCAGGATTTGAAAAGGTTCGTTCCTAAAATTAGAGCGAACGACATAAATCACGGCAGCAAATTGTTTGAAAAAATAATTCGTTATACCTACCTAAATTGGTGTACATAATGTTAGTCGTTCTCATCAGTAACGTTGAAGCAGAAATTCTTATAATGGCCATCGATTTAACATATATGGTTAATATAATAAGATATTTAACCCCGTTTTGTCTCAGTTTAATCACAAAATACACATTTTCGCACGGACTAATACCCCACTAATAAAATTACGCAGGAGTAGCCATTATTATAAAGGTCAAACATTCATTTCTTCACTAACTAATTTCAATTAAAAGTTAAATTGCAATCGCAGGCCTGGATAATTACGTTTTAACTAAATTTGGTAGTAAATTAGTGTCCACAAGTAAACTGCAAACCCGACAATTAGAGATGCAGTTGCCACTGCCATAAACATATACTAACTCCGCCCATTAAATTGTAATTTCAGGAAATTGTATTATATATTGGATATATTAGAAAAGGCTGGTGTAGATAGTTGTTCAAATAGACAGTTACTGACTGCATTTGTAGTTAATATTTGCAACTACATTATGAATAAACTAGTTGTAGCTAGTAGGTGTAAACTACATTTTTTTAGTATAGAGAACAGTTATTTTGAAGTTATTTCTCTATAAATAATATTGTATTAAGAATGTCCAGATGCATATTTAAGTTGCAAGTGTTTTTTTATTTCCGTTTGTTTTAAGTTCTACGACTAGTTTTCAGCTAATAGGTACTGAATTCATTGTGGCAGTGCAACACGTAAATTTTTGTAGGGCTAGCCCGTAGAGATACAAAGAAATTGTCCCGAGGGTGAAATTTAACCGGGACTACTAGTGCGTGCAAGTATTTTAACTCGATTGGAAGGTCAGAGTGCTTAATTCAAGTCCTAATTTCCTCTTGAACCAACCAGAAACATGATTATTGAAGCCATAGTTGCTATTAGTGCAGTGACTGGTGAAATAAAATTGCAATCCAAATTTGTTATTTTGAAGCTTTCCTTCAAGTAAAATTTAAAAAGTGAAAGTTTGATACAAGAAAATATCTTACTTTTATTAGGTACCATCTAAACCGGAAATAATTTTGCGTTTTTTTTTCTTCTGAATTATGGCTTTACATTTGATACCTAAGCAACATCTTTGGTAATCAAACTTTATAAGTGTTTTAATAACGTCCTAAAAATTTTTCGTAAAGATTCTTTTACTGGACAATAGCACAACTGGCTAATTTCTGTCTTGTACATTGCCTTGCTTTTATTTTTCTGCTGTCAATTAGTGTGTAGATGGAGGGTCTTTGCACTAAGCTTGGATTTCCTAAGATTAGCGAGATTAAGACACAATTAAAATTTTCGTGATAAAATCATCTCGTCTCGCGAAAACATAGCTAAGTAAACACATTCGTTCTATTTACATTTTGAAAGGTTTCTCACATTGATTAAATTACTAAAAGCGGAAAAAAGTTTATTCCATTCAAAGACGTGAATAAGAAGTGTTTTATTATGGTATTTATTAAAATTTCATTAACTTAGACAGAGTGAATTTACACAATTTTTGAAATTTGTGTATCAGTAAGTTGCAAATCTATGTTTTCTGACAAAAATTAAATTAAATCTTTAATCTTTAGGTAACATCCAAATGTCATACTGTAGCAGAGTAAAAAAATACAATCAGTGTTCACTTAGCAGAAACTCTCAGGAAACAAGTAATATTAAAATTTGTACAACCTAATAATAATGTAAAACAGACCTGTCTGAACTTTTAGTAGATGCTGAGGGTGACTTGATTACAGCGGTGATTGAACATAAAAAAAATTGAATAAACCTGTCTTAAAATGTAAGTCTTAAGGTACCTTAAGTCTTGTACTTTATGAATAAGCCTCATTTTTTACAACAGCTTACACAAGATATTGGCGAAAATTTAATGTTTAAGCCGACACATTATGGTTATCTCAGGAAAGGCTTACATAATTTCCCCGAAGCCCCGAGAATGCATAAGCTTATGAACACTGTTACATTATGTATATCAAAATTAAGATACTTATCCCCATCGAAAACTTGATGACTCATCTCAAAAATGTAAAATAAATCTTGATTGATGAACATACCCCTCCTAGATGCGAAATTAGTTGTACTTTCGTCAGAGACAAGCTGAATTTTTAAACTCAACTTGGCTGTGTTTTCACAGTTTTTTTTTGTTTACGCATATAATTACACTTAGCAGTTTACTATTACAGAATAATTAATTGTTTACCATAATTCTACTCTGAATATTCATTGAGTGTTGTTTTTTAGCTGGATAGCTGGGAAGAGAAATTTGTAAAAAATATATTAATAAAACACTAACAAAACCAACATTTGCCACCTGTTTCGCGTAAATATTTATGTGTGTGGTTTAATGTGAAAGTAACAGTTAATGTTAATTCTAAAACACGTTGACATCAGTTTGTAAGTAATTAATAATGATATGTGATGAACAAAATATTATGTTCTAAGGTTGACACTGAGTGAGCAAGATGTTTTTTCATTGTCTGTTTCTCACAATGGGGAATGAAAAAGGGAGCTATTTTAAATTTTAGTTTGTTTGCATAAATAAATAACAATAAATTACAATATTTTTTAGACATAGGGTAATATACAGAGTGAGTCAGCTAAATAACTTTTTTATTTATTAGTTAAAAGTAATGACATTAAATTTGCGAATGCAGAATAATAGCGGGCATATACAAGGTTATTCAGCTAAGATGACCCATTTGTGTTTTTAAACTAGGCAACCCATAATACCAATTCCACTTGAGCCTGGATTACAAAAAATGTTTGAAAATTGAATTGTATTATATCGTTCGATAAGAGTCCTGACTGTTTTATCTAGGTCTGTATGGCATTCTCCATAGGTTAAAATGATTTCTGTTTTAATAATTAAAGAAACGCGAACCTTTTTCAATAACTTGTCAGATTTTGGCAAAAATGTCAGGGATGTACAAAATTGAACTCGACGACGCAGGCAATTGTTTTTCACCAACATCACTATTAAATTAAAAAAAAAAAAACAAATTAATAATTAATTTTTGCGTTTTTATTAACGTAATTCTTTTAAACAAAAACAGTGATTTAATTAATGTTTCGCGCACAGGCGTTATTTTAGTTGCTTAAAGTTATAACTCAATTTTGAACAATTGGATAACAGGAAGCTGTGTTAAAATTCGTTTTTTTGTAAGATTAAATAGTTTTTTTGTTATCAGCTTAATCTTTACCTATTATATTAGACCTGTTTTAAATTGCATAAAAATCCCTTCAAAAATACCTAAGTTATTGCTCCCGAAAGTGTTACGTGGGACACCCGGTATATATATTTTACAACAAACTTTTTTTTTCTTTAAGTTATAGTCCTATGGTGATTTCTTTTCGGTTCTGTTATAATTTATATTTCTGTATACATTATATTTAATTACTTCATGAATCCGGTCTAACACTGCGTCTTCTAAATTTAGTTTACGCGAGAATACATTTACGTTTCTGTATTCAATGAATCTTTCTTATTCGTGAACATGAGTTTTACTGACCCAAGATTTAATACGTTCTTGAATTATTCTACTCAACGCTGTCTTCGGCCAAAAGAGTTAATTTTAATAGTTATCGATATGCACTGTTTCAGAAATTATGTTGATATTTTTCAATTAACTTTAAACTTATGTTTCTTATGGACACATTCTATTTTGCTGGAGGCTTCGGTGAGTAATACAACAAAGAGTAAACTTAACGGTCATACTTACCTCAATTTTCGTAATCAACTACATATCATTATATTTATTCACTATTTCTTCAAATTTTCATTATCGAAAATACGTTATACTACTTATTTTATTGAAAATATTTTAAAACATTTAGTAGAATATTTATTAAGAGTATCAAATGATATAACGATTTTACAAATGAAAATAAGCATATAAAACTTAAAAAAAGAAAGCTTATTTACAATAATATTTTACAGAGTTGACATTCTGTCAAAAACAAAACACAAGGATTCCTCAATTTTGTTCAAAATAAAAAAAAACACAACATAAGCATCTAAAAATCTTCAGATGGTCCTAATCCCACCTGACAGTTGCCCGCAAAATACCTGAAACGTAAGGGGCAGTTACACGCAGCGGTTAGTAATATTTACATATAATCTGAAGGATTAATACCATAAACTTAATGTACCTTAATGAAATTAACCTAAAATACCATTGTTGCCTTTTGTAGTCAGAGTTGTCAATTGGCGGATGGTTGTCCGAATTCAGGATATTTTTCTTAGTAGCGTAAAACGCTAAACGTCGAATAATTTCGGACATTTTTTTAATAAAAGACCTAATACAAAGATTTTATATCAATTTTAGCTCGATTAAAATTCACCATGAATTAACTGCTAATTGGCATATAGAGAGATATTTTTATTGCTCTTTCATTTTCTACCAATAGGTTCTTCTTATAAAATAAAAGTAAGGAGGTTTCTTATCAGCTAGGTACTTGCGCGCAAGTATGCTATGAATTTTTAGGTTTAGACTAACCACATGGGGTTAATTAACCGTGGTGCGCAAGTGACCAACACCGAATGAACGCACTAAAAATAAAACTAATAATAAACTTTTATAGCTGAGAGCGGCTTTTTTATTTTTCAGTCGCTTCGTATACATTGATAAACCGCAATTGTAAATTCATAATAAGTATTTTGCATATTTTAGACAAGATTTATTCGGCAGAATGCCGTCGTTATTATCCTTTTTTTTTTTTTGAGGGGATAAATGGAAACATTTTAACTAACGATGTTGCCTATAATCTTAAAACGCTTGCAAGGTTTCAGAATGTAATTTTGCAATTTGAAAGTTAAATTATAAAATGTTGTTTTTGATATTTTTCCCAAAAATCTGGATGCCTAAGTTGTTATTTTATAAAATTTAAATAACAGTGGTTAGTGTTTTAGTATCAACACAATATTTTTAATACACCTATAAAATTGAATAACAATCAGTCCAGCGAATTAGGAGACTACCTACCTAATTGTTTTCGTTGTTGTACACATATTTCAGTAGGATTTCTAGTTTTCACCTCAGATGTGCAGATCACTAATAAATAGACAACAGACGGCAGACGGAAACGGGCGACCTATTTTTCACACTCCAGGGGTTATGAAATGTCGAGAAAAATGTAAGTGTCTAGTCTATTTTTGTATCGAAGCTGGGGGCCAATACTTTCAGCAATTGTGAATTCAAATGAATATGTTACTTATTATGAATAAATCATTTTAAATCCAACCCGGGTTTAATTCTTGTTGACATTCAAGTTATATTGTAAAATTGCGAATTCATCACAATAAGTACATTTTTAAGAGCGAAGTGAATTACGTTCCAAATTCATAAAGATTTTATAATTTTTTTTAAATTAAAAACTGTCGAGTTACGACCTCCTTTTCGGTTGACTTTTTTCTCTCAACAAATTCTTGAGCAACTAGATCACAAGTCAAAAAATCACCGGGTACACGATGGGAGAAAACGAGAAATTATATTGGTAAATTGAGGTTGCCCGGCGCCTCCACCATTATTAAATAATCGGAAATTCTGCAATTACAACACACAATTCATCATTAGCTTGAATAAATCGTCTCACAGTACATCGTAATTTTGCATTTGACAATAAATAATACAACAATGTCTGCTGCTGAAAATATTTTATTAAAAAAGAAAAAAAAACAAGAAAATACATTTATGAGAACAAGAAGTAACATGAACAATATATGAGACTTATCATAAGAAAATGAGCGGACAGTATATATTAAGTAACACATAAAACATCTTTATCAACTGTTTAAAACATTTACGATTAAAAATATGATCACAAGTACCTAATGGTTATCGAGTATGGAATTATATTCAATGTTTACGAACATGAAAGTTTCAGTTCATGAGAATGAAAAATGAACCGCGTCAAACAATTTTTAAACTGGACAATATTATCGAGAGATCTTTCTTTCAAATTCATTTCTTTTAGACAATCATAGTTTCAAAATATTTTTTTCATCATTCTTATTCTAGTATCACGTGGAAAAAATGGACTATCATGTATCACAAGCTTCTAGCTTTAAATATCGCTCTATTGTTTTGATAGACCAGAAAACTAAAATCATTTTTTGTAAAATCGATGGTAAATTTCATAGTTATTTCAACTTCAATTATACATAAGTAACAAAACTTTATCTCTAACTTTTCGTGAGTAGCTGTACACTATCTGGAATTATTTTGCTATTTAGTGAGTTGACCACATAATAGAATAGTAAGTCAACAAATTGTTTACTGTGTATTATTTTCAAAACAGTACTTCACAAAGTCTTTGTCATGTTTTTCGCAAATAATTTTCATTTTGAGGACAACTGGTTGCCGGTAGCAAGGACAACCGCCTGCTTTATTCAGCAACAATGAAATTAATGTTTATCATTACCCATCTTAATGTGAACTTGAAGAGACATTAATTAATGTTTCAATAAATTCAGACTGACTCGTTTTATTAATACGGATAGTCATGGTAACCAACCAGGCTTATTTTCCACTTGTTAATTTCGAATATTTTTTTTAATTTTACGTCTTTCATATTTTTTTATACGAGAGCGCAAAAATAGGTTTAAAGTGGCCTTTGATGCGTTCGTTTCGCTCGGATAAAAATTTCACATTTGCAGCTAAAAGAATCACTCTGATCCTTATACTGTGCCAGCGTCGTTAACTTAAGTTTTGCAAAAGGCCATCTTGTTAAATAATTTTAACGCAAAGGGACATCAAAGACCCCACTTGAGAGCTTTTTTGTTTGGACGATCTTATAATTTTTGGTTGTTTTAGCATTCAATCCCATCTAACGGAACAAAAAACTGATTCATATTATGTTCTTCGCACCACTTAGTCGAAGCAGACTTTTAACCCTTCTTTTTATTATTCGCTAGACGCTTTTAAACTTAATGAGTGGAACAGCCACAAAACCTAAAACACAACTTTACAATGAAGTAACATTGAAAGATCGATCAAAACGGTGTTACGACGTAAAAACTGAGGTGAAAAATGAATTTAAGTGGAATGACTATGGTTAATTTTGTCGACAGATGACTGACAGATACAAATTTTACTTTTTACATTTAGTGACGAATCGAACACATATTTTTTACAATAATTATTTATTATTTCTTAAAATATAAGTAATTTTATAAAAAATAGCACAAAAGTGAAGGTACATTGCTTTGTCCAACATGGAATAGCATGCCCACTTTCGTGCAGCGCGTGACTTCCGGTCTTCAACACATAAATTCATCACGCTTTGCCTAACTTTCCACATTTCTAACTAAATAACTACCTATTTATTACAAGAGCGTGCTGACTAACTCCGCTCTTCCGATACTAACATGGTTTGTATGGCCATCATTATTTATTGAAGCCGTCGTTAAACGTGTGCGTAATGAACTGTTATAAGCATTTGGTGATTGCCTCGAAGCAAGGGTGTAATTGCGGCTGTCAGGTCTTGATGGACAAAAAAAATTCAGCAAGCTTGACTGCATGTGCTTACTTCCTTCCTGTAATAGAAAAGAGCCATCATTGTATTAAACGTAATCAACAAACTGCATTTGTGATTATCTGTTTTATTTGATCATTGAACTGTAAATTTGCAACGCTGACAGGGTTCGAGTTTCCACATTAGTTGGAAGATAGTTAATCGAAGTTGGAAACTAACTGCTAGAGCTAAATGAAAAATGTAACAACTGATTTAAAATCTCGCCAAAGGGAGGATAGTGATTAGCTCGTTAAACCCGAATGGAGATTCTGATCAACAGTCAACCAACTCGTAAGTCTGCGATAAGGTATTGAAAGCCACATTAATGCTGACAAACGACGGATAAAAGTTTTCAGACTTTATCGGTCTTCGTTTTACTGGGTTTGTCGATGTGTTGTAAGTGTCGACATGCAAAATCGATCGTTACGCTGGTTTTAGGGGTAATTTAAGAGAATATTGCACAATAGCATTGTGTCATTACATGGTAGATTCAGTTCGTGTGTGATCTGCAAATGAGTTTGATTTATAAAAATTTTTGTATTGATGAGGCTGATACGTGTTTAAACTCCATATTAATCTTAATAATAATGAAAAAAAAATGAAAAAAGTTTCTCTTCTGCCTGAAGACGGTACTGTGTACTGAAACACGTGCAGCAGTGACTACAAATATATTATTTAAACTCTGAAAGTTTTTTCATTGTTATTAAGATTATAAAAATTTTATAATGATTTTTTTGACGAAATAAAACACATTGTATAGAGAACAAAAGTGTGCGGCAATTGTTTGTTGACACATAGAGCCATAGATATATTTTTGCAAAACCAATTTTCAAGCAGATTTTAGTTACTTGTATAATAAAAGCAACGATATGTATAATGTGACATAGTCACCAATATTTTTACTTTTTAACAGTTACACTAGTAAGTACATATAAAAATCTAATTTTTTTGGTAGTATCCATCCCATTATTATCACAAAATAATTTTAAGAAAACTATATTTAATGAAGAAAGTGCAGTATTTGAAATATTTATAGGTTATTTTGTTTGTATATAAATATACTAGAAAAAATATATATTTTAAAACCTAATTTGGGGCAAAAATTTTGTCAGAAATGACATAATCAAAAAAATAAGGTAGTATATAAACCTACGTGCATTTATGTATGTTCCAATAACTTCGAAGTATTACCCACTTATGAAACAACCAAACTGACACTTAATACTTATTAAAATAACAGAAAGGCAGTACAATAACAACAATATGAGCAAAATATCTCCAAGAAAAATTGCAGTTCTGACAATAAAGAATTGCATCCACTCGTAACTAGATCAAATAACATTTCTGTTATAATGGAAAAAGAGAATTTAATATATTTCAAGAAGTCTGTGTTGATAATGGCAACATATGCCTTGATAGTAATCTAAATTTAAACGAAATAAAGGTACAGTTTGTATTAGTATTACTGTAATAAATCAAATAAGTTATTATTGTTAAAAACAAAAAATGTTTCGATGAAATTCCAGAAACAATATTTTATCAAAAAAACACCAAATTTAGATACATATTTTAGTATAATTAATCAATGACTGTTTTTAAAATTACCGCCCTTTATGAATATAAATATATGTATACAGGTTTCACAGGATTCGCCAAATGAGCGTGAGATATAAAAAATTGGTTTGAGATTTTTTAAACAGAACTTCCCTCACTCATGAAGTACAGTGTACAGCAAATCTCACTTCGTCAAAAAATTATAAAATTTGATTTTGGAAATTTATTTTACTCTTTTATGATAATCCCTATAAGTTAAAAACTATGTACAATTCCAGTCACAGTGTACGAAAAAAGGCCATCGCATTATACACAATACACTACCGGGTGTTTGTATTACTATAAAAGGTTGTTATTCAATTTGGTTCAAGGCGGATTCATAAACCAAAATTATATGAGTATTATGGCATTTATTATGAAAAATTTGAGGTGACACCATCAATAAACAGACAAACAGAGAACACACGGATAGCCGGAAACGGAGGATCTATTTTTTCGTACTTTAGAGGCCATGAAACGTCGAGAAAACAAGTTATTCTCCAAGAACCCTACTTTTACGTCGCTTTGAACTGCAGAAACTAATGTTGTTTTCAGATGCACATTGTTTCTCGTTTTTGAGATGTAATATACAGTTTAATTTTTTTAAGTAAAACTGCAAATATATTTTTATATGTTCCACTTGATTTCTTCTCGAACTGTTTAAGTATCTTTTGTCTTTGACATTCAGTTGCGACGTTGCCAAGTTATTTTCATTTTCATTAAATTTTTGGCAACGCAAAAGTTAAAAAAAAATTGCAATATTTTTTTAAAATTGAGTCTTATTGTAATACAGTGTTTGTAAAAATGTTAAATATGTATTATGATTTTTAGTTATTCATATGAGAAGTTTTTTCAAATAAAATAGTCTGCAAACTATTACTAAATTTTACTCTGGTTTTTGCGTTTTTGTGTCTTCAATAATTCATATTACCTTGAGTACACACATACATATTAAATACTCTTATGGAAATTGATTTGACGCTAAAATCCGTTTAGGTCCGGAATTTTTTTTAGTACCTGAGCGTAAGTTAAGGAAGTATTGTATTTAAGTCCACTGAACGACTGGCTACTTCCATGTTTTCTCGTCATTTCATGACCCTAGAGTGTAGTATATAAAAATAGGTTCCCCGTTTCCATCTGTTTCTCTATCTGTCTGCCATGTGTCGGGATTTTTATTAGACAGATAATCTCCGAAACTACTGAACCGATTGTTGTTTAATTTTATATGTGTGTTAGGAATATCTCCTAGAATGTAAAATGGTAACACAAATTGCGTAATCATCCTTACCAACAATAAAAATAAAAAAATGATCACCATAAACAGTCGAAGTTAAGCATGTACTCAGAAATTGAGAAAATTTGCATTTTTCCCGTTGTTTATCTGCTTTAAATACATTTCATATTGTCCAAAGTTCTGCTGACAGCGCGCCCCTGGAATTTGTGTCGCCGCGGCGCAAGGGCTGTGGGGGTGTTAATTACGCCACTGGTTTTTACTTTTTAGAGATTATCACAAAATGAAAATCGCAAAATCAAATTTAATAATATTTTAAAGATTTGTCGGACTATCCTTCAAGGGTGAGGGAAGTTCTGTTGAAATAACTTTATACTAAATTTTTTACCTTTATTTTAAGATCACATACATAACTTTGTTTTAAATTATTGGCGTTATTATAAAAAAAATCGCAAAAGGAAATCTTGCAATTTTTCGAAATAGATTTGTTTGACTGTACTGTCTAAATAACTTTAGACCAATTTTTTTTCAAAATATGTCGGTGTACGTTATACCTCAATAAATAGATTATTTGAACTATATAATACCAACAATACAGTACATTGACTAAAAAAATATTAAAAAATTTTGGTTTCTTCGAGACAATACATTAAACTTCTAATTTAGCAACTTGCATTTTCGAGAGATAATAAATTTAATTTTTAGTGAATTGAGTCGAAGTTGCAAATAAATAAAATAAAATTTTGAGGAAATAAATCGATTAACTAAGATAACGAAGGAAAAGTTTAAAATAAACGAAATTGTAGTAACTAAAATTGTTAATATTTTGGGGTCTTTGTTAAAAAAATTGGTCTAAAGAGTTTAGACAGTACTTCCCTCGCTGTCGGAAACTTGACGACTGCATGCCTATTGTGTTTTTTTTTTCTCATTACATTTTTGTAGTGGGAATTTAAAAAAAAATTGTGATGACGTCATCAACATTTTTGCAAGGACACGTACATCAGTTGGGATAGATGTAGTGTAATACTAAGAATAAAATTATTGTATTCCCAAATTTTCGGGAAAATGAATCGCGTCGTTTTGAATATTGATTTCTTATAATCAATAAAATAACGAAACAATTTACTCACGTATGCGGCGCCGGTGTGTAATATCTAGAGAGCGGATTTCTGTCGGGCTAGGCAAGGCCAAACTCGGTACGGCTCGTACGGGATGCGAATTCATTGCGGTTGCGGACTGCACTTCGTTTATTTGAGATTAGAATAACGCTGTTTCGTTGCACGCTGCTGTTAATTCTCGTTCTCATTTACTTAGCCGTTTGATTAATAAATCGTTAATTATATTTATGGAATTAGTACCGATTAAATTCAGTGATTATCTATCACCCGGCGATCCAGCACATCCCCCCCTATAATCGTGACGTAGCCCGACAGAAATCCGCTGTCTAGTAATATGAGGGGCAACTGAAAATCGTTTATGTATAAACATTCTTAATTTAAGATGACAAGCGTAACAGCATACGTGAGAGCCAAACAGAGAAACTGTAAACAAAACGACCATCGGTTTTATTGCTTCGACTTCCGCTTATTATATAAAACATTCGGTTTTATTTTAATTCTTGACGGTGAAATTCACAATTGGTTGATTATAAACATGTCTATTCTACATTCGCGGAACCAAGTGAGCGCATAAAACAAATGCAGGTCTGTAATGTTAAAGTCGATGTAAATAAGCGTGCTACCCTTATGTTTCAACCGAGTTTTTCCTTTAACAAATTTTGTGTCTACCAAATTGGGTTGGTTGGGGTGTAATACTAATAATAAGTGTTGCCTTTAATTTAATCAATAAAATAAATTGACTTCATTAATTTTTTGGAACCACCTCTTAAGAAAATCTAAAAAATATGAATGGAATGATAAATCACAAGTACAAACTCATCATATTTTTTGCATTTTAGATAGGATTTATTCAGCAAAATTTAAGGGTGACGTCATCAATTTTTTTAGGAGGGATGAACAAATACATTTTGAACAAAAGTTTACCATGATTATAATAACTTTAAAATATTCCCAAGATTTCAAAGCATTCGGTTTTGTAATTCCTGATTAAATCGATAAAATAAATTCACGCATTCATTAATTTTTTTGAGTCACCCTGCATATGCAAATCCAAAAATATGAATGGAATGATAAATCACAAGTACAGACTGATCATATTTTGTACATTTTAGATATGATTTATTCGGCAAATTTTCGAGCTGACGTCATCAAGTTTTTGGAGGGGATAAGCAAATATATTTTGACTAAACATTTATTATGCTCTTTATAACCTTAAAACATCTGCAAGATGTCAGAGCATTCCGTTATGTAGTTCCTGATTAAATCAATAAAATATATTTACGCATTCATTAATTTTTTTGAGTCACTCTGTATATGCAAATCCAAAAAATATGAATGGAGTGATAAATGACAAGTACAGACTCATCATATTTTGTACATTTTAGATATGCTTTATTCGGCAAACTTTCGAGCTGAAGTCATCAAGTTTTTGGAGGGGATAAGCAAATATTTTTTGACTAAAGATTTATGATGCTCTTTATAGCCTTAAAACATCTGCAACATTTCAAAGCATTCTGGTTAGCAGATTAAAAATTAAATTTCAAAATGTTGTTTTATAATTTTGATTTTTTTTCCAAAAATCTGGACGTTTCGGGTGAAAAGTCGATTCGGAGTTGTAAACTACATGTGTAGGACTATGTTATTTTATACAATTGAAAACCCATTTACTATGTACAATTTTGAAGTGACGTCATCGCATTAGTGGTGGGGATGATTAGACAAATTTTGGTTAGCGTTTTACCATCTACATGATATTCTTAATATAAGTACAAAATTTCACAACAATCGGTCGAGTACTTTCGGAGATTATCTGTCTAATAAAAATCCGGGACGGCAGACGGACAGACGGACAGACGGACAGACAGACGGAAATGGAAGACCTATTTCTTCGTCTTCTAGGGGTCATGGAAGATCGAGAAAACGTAAAAGTAGAGAGTCGGCCGACGGACTCGATTACAATACTTCCGTTGCTTACGCTCGGGAAGTAAAAAACATTATAATCAACCCTTCTTTTTTTGAGGCACTGTATACAACTTGTTTTTTTCTTAATAGAATCTATATTTTACTACTGTTAGACTAGTTCCCGCGCGTAAACTACGGAAGTAGTGTAATTGAGTCAAATTGATGTTTTCTCGTTGTCGTTGTCTGTCGTCTGTCGGTGTTGATATTTTTAGGCAGATAATCGAAAATTTGCCGAATAAATCATATCTAAAATGTACAAAATATGATCAGTCTGTACTTGTGATTTATCATTCCATTCATATTTTTGCGTGAATTTATTTTATCGATTTAATCAGGAATTACAAAACCGAATGCTTTGAAATCTTGGGAATATTTTAAAGTTATTATAAACATGGTAAACTTTTGTTCAAAATGTATTTGTTCATCCCTCCTAAAGAAATTGATGACGTCACCCTTAAATTTTGCTGAATAAATCCTATCTAAAATGCAAAAAATATGATGAGTTTGTACTTGTGATTTATCATTCCATTCATATTTTTTAGATTTTCTTAAGAGGTGGTTCAAAAAAATTAATGAAGTCAATTTATTTTATTGATTAAATTAAAGGCAACACTTATTATTAGTATTACACCCCAACCAACCCAATTTGGTAGACACAAAATTTGTTAAAGGAAAAACTCGGTTGAAACATAAGGGTAGCACGCTTATTTACATCGACTTTAACATTACAGACCTGCATTTGTTTTATGCGCTCACTTGGTTCCGCGAATGTGGAATAGACATGTTTATAATCAACCAATTGTGAATTTCACCGTCAAGAATTAAAATAAAACCCAATGTTTTATATAATAAGCGGAAGTCGAAGCAATAAAACCGATGGTCGTTTTGTTTACAGTTTCTCTGTTTGGCTCTCACGTATGCTGTTACGCTTGTCATCTTAAATTAAGAATGTTTATACATAAACGATTTTCAGTTGCCCCTCATATTACTAGACAGCGGATTTCTGTCGGGCTATGTCACGATTATAGGGGGGGACGTGCTGGATCGCCGGGTGATAGATAATCACTGAATTTAATCGGTACTAATTCCATAAATATAATTAACGATTTATTAATCAAACGGCTAAGTAAATGAGAACGGGAATTAACAGCAGAGTGCAACGAAACAGCGTTATTCTAATCTCAAATAAACGAAGTGCAGTCCGCAACCGCAATGAATTCG
This sequence comes from Zophobas morio, assembly GCF_036711695.1. Lineage (NCBI taxonomy): Eukaryota > Metazoa > Arthropoda > Insecta > Coleoptera > Tenebrionidae > Zophobas > Zophobas morio. Next base: position 14,551,215 of record NW_026972129.1, on the reverse strand, counting down.
CATCCCGTACGAGCCGTACCGAGTTTGGCCTTGCCTAGCCCGACAGAAATCCGCTCTCTAGATATTACACACCGGCGCCGTATACGTGAGTAAATTGTTTCGTTATTTTATTGATTATAAGAAATCAATATTCAAAACGACCCAATTCATTTTCCTGAAAATTTGGGAATACAATAATTTTATTCTTAGTATTACACTACATCTATCCCAACTGATGTACGTGTCCTTGCAAAAATGTTGATGACGTCATCACAATTTTTTTTTTAAATTACCACTACAAAAATATAATGAGAAAAAAAACACAATAGGCATGCAGTCGTCAAGTTTCCGACAGCGAGGGAAGTACTGTCTAAACTCTTTAGACCAATTTTTTTAATTTTGCTACTCAAAGAGCCATATATCTTTAGATTTGATTTTTATTTTTCTTTAGTAATAAAATGATTAATGAGATATTGGAAGCGTGTGTTTAATGACTCACCCGGTATATAACAATAGCCATCTATTACCGTTTATAAACAAACATAATGGCTTTCTTTTAATTTAAAACACTAAACGCGTGTACTTTATTTTATCGCCCACATGTTACAACTAGTTTTTTATAAAAATTCTCATTGTTTTTTTTAATCAAATGTAGTTAAAATTTAAAATCGTCGCTTTCGAGCAAGATCTTTAAATTTTATTTATGGTCAGTGAATTTTATTCGTTGCCTAAAATTACGTGCTGAGTAAATAATAATAATTATAATATAAAAAAATTGTAAGGGTTTGTTTTTGTTTACAATTTATAAAAACAGTTTTCTAATATGTTGCTTCGTTTGTGGAATGCTACATAATTTTTTTCCATAGAAAATACGTGTTCGAAAAAATTAATTAGAGCAGGTAAACAAGCAGGATTTAAATAATATCATTTTTTAACATGTCATCCTTTTGACGACGAAAACAATTCGCTCTACATCTCATTAATGAGGATGGCAGTGGAAAGGTTGTTTACATAGTCCACTTATTTTTTTTTTTCGATTTCAGGGTACATGCTTTTGTCATTCCTTGTTAATCTCATTTTAGTATTATAAATGAAATCTATTTTAGTCGGGAACCAAAATCTACCAACCATGACTTAAGGGTTGTTGACTACGCACTACTGCTAGAGCGAGAAATTTCTTATAAAGATCTGCGAGATTGCGGTTGAAATACTCGTGCCAGCACGTAGAACGAAATGAAAACAAAAATTGCATTTAGCTCTAAACTTTCCCAAAGCTATTAATTCTTCAGTCTTTTGAATCATATTAAATTTATATGTAACAATAACGCGACCAATAATTTCCTGACCTGAATTTCTTTCATTCGAATGCTGTAGATGATGGGATTCGCCAGCATCTTGAGGACGATCAACATATTTTCCAGCAACCTCATCGACATAACTTCAATCAAATAATTCTGGTTTAAGCTTTCCAGTTCAGAGCCGTGGATATAACAGTCCTCTTTACACATTAAAACAAATATAAGGAGGGCCGGCAACCATCCTATCACACATGAGCCCAAAATCAGTAAAGTCGTATATATCGCCCTAATGTTTCCTTCAAGTTGTTTCTGCTCCTTATTTGTCTTACTGCTCGGGCAGTGTTTAATGTTTCTCCCTAACCACTTCGTGCTGCCGATTCGCGATAAGTTCTTCCAAATGTTTTGCTGTCTTCTTACTATGATTAATATGTGGGTGTAGCATATGGCCATCATACATATGGAGATGATAAAGTAAGCGGAATAACTCATTCTGAATCTAAAAGTGTCTATGAACGTCGTCACATTTTCGGCCTCCAGTTCTGTTGCATTATTGAAAACGTCGGACCAGTAATTCTCGTCAGCTTGAGCAGTGAATAAAAATATGACAAATGCTGTTGGAAATAACCACAGTAATATAGTAACTGCAGTTACTTTCCGTCGAGTCACAATGGAATTGTAATGTAGAGGTTTCAATATTCCAATGTAGTGATTTAAACTGAGGGCCAGTAGATGGGTTACCGTTACGAGAATTCCGCTGAGTTTCATCATTTCCATAACGATCTCTAACCATCATAGATTGATGCCTCTGTAAGGTAGATAGGTGTTGATGTAGAGAGTCAGTGCAAATATGGACGAACTCAGTGCATCTGCAGCTGCCAAACTTATACTCATTCTTAAGACAGGTGGCATAGGTTTTCTAATCCAGTAGACGCTTATAAATACCACAACATTTACAATCATAGCAATAACGGCTGTTACTACCAATATTGCAATGAAAATGTAGGCGATTACGTGCAGATCTTCGATTTCATTATAGGTGAAATAATCGTCCTGATGAGATGCATTTATGTAAAAAGTGGAATTTTCCATTTCTTATTAATCTGAAACAAGAAAACGACCGTTTAGTGGAGTTTATTTCATTAATGAAACGAGATTTCGTACTTTAGAAAAGTTTAATCCAATTAGAAATTTAACAAAGATATGAAAAAGCGTTGAATTGGCCGAAGTTTAATCAGCTGTCAATACAACACTTCGATGTTTCTTACTTAATGTTCTTGTTGGCTATTTTTCACTTTTTTTACCGATAAGCCATTATTTTTTTATACTGAACGGTCCATGGTAAAACAGTGTGTTTAATCCTGTGAGTGAAATACTGCATGACATCAGCAGATAAAAAAATATTCTAAATATTCCCACCTTTATTCACTGGTCATCCTCATTTGACCTATAAATAGTAAAGGACGACCGAAGGTCTATAACAATCATTATTATCAACGCCTACACAGAATGTCAGTAATGCGACTATTGATGATCTCGTAAAATATTCCACGAATCACTAAAATTAATTAACAATTATAGCAGAAATCACTACTTTATGAAATGAATAATGAAGTGTAGGAACGTAGGTTGTTATTACTTGAGGGTAAGCTAAAGAAATATTATAACAGGGTCATTCTATTCAATGAATAATTTCATGCTCTAACTACTCTTATATCGGCCGATTAACATAATTTATAATCGAATCATCCTTATTGGCATTGGATCCATATGTCTTCTCCGATTATGTGTAACGCTGCATCTAAAGTTAACTCACAAAAAAGTTTTTAACAAAATTGATTTCAATTAGTGACAATTTTGAGAACCTACTATTTGAAACAGATACCCAAAAATGCAAAAACTAACATTAAACTTGGCTTCAATTTTACCTCAATTTATTCTTAATTCTAACCTTACTTTTTCTTGCTTGTTTTCGTTTCCTGGAGAAATAATCTTTATATCGCAGTAGGTCATGTAAACGTAAACGTGCCGCCTCTCAGATTTTAATATGACAAGAAAGGAGTTAAAACTCCAAAAACATGTCCTGAAATCCAGTATTATTGCTATTTTCACAATATAATGTATGCATATTTTGGCATTACTGTCACAAAATGAATAAAAAAATTATTGAGGTAAATTTTCTTGCTTAATTCCAAAACGGATAAATCAATTATTTTGAAATTTTAGAATCACAATATTGTAGTTGTATTACATGCATACATATATGAAAAGTTATATTTTTTCTTGATGATATTATCCCCAAATTTAATTAATAAAATTTTACTTTAAACATGCAACTTAAGATGATACTTTCTGTGGTTTAATAATCGGTCTTTATTTTATGTTACTGTCCTAGACGTGTCAAATTATCAGTATCAAAATTTACGTTTTATTAAAGACTATACTGTTACGATTTACGGGAATGAAATCGGATTGAAACAAAATTCAACGATTTTTTATTGGTAGTACAACACTACTAACTATACAGCGATAATGTACAGCGAATAATTCTCTTGTCTTCGTAATGTGCTTCTACTCATGACTCAATTTAACTTCACTCAACTCCAAACAACCACGATTTTTTGCTAGAAACTTCGGAAGCCTCGAGGTTTTTAGTTTCGAAGATTTCGGAAACGCCGGCTCCTTTATGAGGTTGAGTCATCGCGGTAATGCACTGTCTTGCATGGGCGGCGTATCGACGCCGCCCATGTGTTTAATTCGTAAGAATAGCTGTGTAAATTTCCTCTTTAAAATTTTTAGTGAAGCGTTAACACTTGACTTAATGCTTATAGAATATTAACAAAATATTGTCTATTTATATTGTTCAAAAAATTTATATTGTCCTAAAATTTTGTTAAATAAGTTTCACTGCATGCTCGACTTTTAATTTTTGCAAATTTAGCAAAGTTGTTAATTTTCGCTTGTATTTCTGACATTAGTTTGATTGGTGTTTTCTCATTAGTTAAATATTCTGTTCGGTGTTTTTTTAATTAGATTTTTCATCAGTAAAGTAAAAAAAAACGTCAGCTATTTACCACCAACTTTTTACTTTTTAAACTTTTCACAAACATTTTAAAGCACTTAAGTGGCATATGATATATTCCTGAAAAAACAAAAAATTATACGCTTAAAAACATTTAAAAAATACACTCTATTCCATTAGCAAAAATGTACTTTGGAGTTGTTTGTATCAATTGACGCTTCCAAGCTTGATTTTTATAATTTGCATATTTTTGAAGCACTTTATCAAGCAGTGAAAAAATAAAAAGACATTCGATTTAATTCACATTCTGTTTATAACGAGAACTAAAATTGTAGCGATTTTTATATTTTTTTTTGTATTAATTTAGTGTTTAGTGAATTTCAGTCTTTTCAAATAATTGAGATCTTAGACTGAAACGTCATTTAAATTTTTTAAAGCGTTAAACCAAACGAGTTAAATGACACTGTTGAAAAAATAAAAACATATTTTGACACACTTAAATATATGTATTTGGAAAGAAGAAATTGATGCCATTTCCGAAAAAAAAAACAAAAGTGATATAATGCTACTAGGCATTTAAATAATACGAGTAGGCTTCTTTGTGTTAATTAACCGTCTGTCGTAAATTTCAGACTTCTACCATTTCAAATATGTAAAAATTATGATTCTAAATATTGAGGACTCTAAAAAAATTGCAGTTTACTGAATCAAATAAACTTTGACTGACATTAGAAATCATTTAATAAGAAATCATGATTTTATTTTAAGTTATCTTAATTTCTTCTTAACTGTATATTTTTTTAAATTCAAATATGTCTACACTAACTAATTAATTTCTTTTAACTGTATATAGAATAAAAATTGATTATAACTAACAACCCAATTTCAAATTGTTGCGTTAAAGCACACTTGCGATTGTTGCTGCGTTGTAAGCAATTTCATATTATTCTGTGGTAAAATTAATTTATGGAAATGCAGAATCAATTAGTAACTGTACCCTCAGCCGATAAATTCAGATTACGAATAATAAAAGTATACAAAAAGTTAGAATGCAGTTTATCACTGATATTAGTAGGACTCTAACTTATGCCTACGCAAACAAATAAATAACACAAGTAAATAAATAAAACAGCATGTGTATTATATCGTGTGTGTAAACTCAGTAAATGTTTAGTAAACATATAATCAAATTGTAATTTGTCCTTTTTTAGCGACTCGAATAGTTTTAGCAGTTGAAAAAGCCATGACAAGCTTAATTTTGCAGTCGACGGGTCGCTTAATGAACTTAGCTGTGTTCAACGTTCCGTGTATGGTCTGACTTTAATCTGATTGCGTGTGTGAATTAATATTACAAGGCATACTTTTTAAAATCCCAGTTAAGTAATGAACCAACAAGTCATTAATTAAAAATACTGATTATTTCAAGAATAGTGACGAAAAAGAGTAAAAAGTCATATTTTACACACTTCGAATATACAGGGTCATTATAAAATATTGTAGTCGAAGAAGGCCATGATTTTGGTGACATTTTGTGCCGCCTTTTTCAGTTTTGTGGAAAGGATTACACTAATATTGGAATTTTTATTTTTAGCGCCACATTAGTTGACATTAGCGGCTGCACTGTTTCAACGCTTCATCAAATTCTGTCAGAAGTCAATAATTTTTTCGTTTGTACTGGTACGTTTTCCCTCACTTTGTGCGTTAATTGACTTGTCTTGTTTTCATTTTTGCTGTCTTCCCCTTTGTTAGAACTTTAATAAGTGTCTCAAAAAACAGTTTTTATCAAAACTACAGATCATTGTGGAATAATCTTAGGTAATGAACAGAGAGGAATAACTATGGTCAGTGTTACAAATGATTTTTTTAGTCCTTTGGCGCAATCATCATGCCTATTACCGTAATGGGGTGTTAAATGAGGATGGGGATGGAGTGTACTCTGTGGAGGCGTCTAAAAACGAGTATCTAGTGAAATGTTCTGTTGTCATTGATGAAGAATCTTTGAAGACGCTATATGGCGAATTATGGCCAGATTTAACGACACTGGTAGCATTTCTAAGTGAAAACCGACGGGGAGACCTCAAGTTAGTGAAGACGTTGTTGAAGATTTAAGGATGAGAATGGAACAAAGTCCGAATAAAGCTTTGTCAAAAATCTTTACTGTCCGGAGTACCATACAGCCCATGTCAGAAAATCGTATAAGAGAAGTTACATATGCATCCATACAAGATTTTGTTGGTTCAGGAGCTGCAACCAGCTGATTTTCCTTGCCGCGTTGGGTAGTGTAGTTGGTTTCAAGCTGATATGGACGATAACGGGATTCTCGATTTGTCGTTCTTTTCTGATGAAGCCTGGTTTCATCTGTTAGGCTATTATGTCAACTGACAGAACTTCAGAATTTGGTGTATAGAAAATACTCACGCTTTTGAAGAAACACCATCACACGCAATGAAGGTTGGTGTGTGGTTAGCAGACGACGATTCATAGGCCTGATACTTTTTCAAGTCAATGAATGTGATCAATAAACAAAATTAGATGTAGAAAGTGTATGTAGGTACTGCAATAAAGTTTTTTATTTTCAGTAACTTTCATTTTTCTTTCGGTGTTAGTTGCATTCTCTTAATTTAAAACTTACTTCAACTTACTGTTTAGTAATAATTGTAATTTTACTATTAGGAAAGTTAAAAATCTTTATTAAACATTCTGTTGTTTCAAGAGATCTCATAATCAGCTACAGAACTCTTAACACTATGCTCCTGAAATTTTATTGGTTTTTTCATCTTTTTTCTTATAGAAATTTTGAAAAATCTTGATATTAGGATGGCCATGTGGGCGTGTTTTGGGTAGAACCTCTTTGACATTCCTGTTATGCAGATCTGGCATGTTTCAGATATCTAGAAACTGCAAAGCTGAAGGTAATGTTTGGACATAGCAATTTTCACCTATTGTAGGGATGAAGATCAAGGATTTCAGTTGTGTTTTTTCAAGAGAAAAGCACCGGTCACAAACCATGTCTGCACCAATATTTTGACGATTCCTTACAATTTACAAACAGAACTTTCGCGGGATCACAACTTTGGCAAAATTATTTACTGCAAAAACTCATTAGGTACTCATAGTGTTCGTTAACTGTGATAAGACTTGCTCTGCCATTGTCCATTACGTGATTTTTCACAATTTTTACCTTCAGGGTACCTATAAAAATGTAATTTTTTAAATAATTACCGTGTTCATTGGTTTCGACAAACTTAACCTCACTTTTTGGATTTCATTATTTGAAAAATTATTGCTTCTTTGCAAAACAGACCAGATGATTTATTCTGTTCAACTCCAATCGACTTTCCAAGGTGTAATTCATGACAAAGCCCTTAAACGTTTTTCTGACAATTTACAATTTTTGAAACTGAAATGTATTGCAGTGGCGTTCACAAATGCTCGATAACACTGCAACCCTTAATGCTCTGGCCTGGCGTCTTTTCGTGTCTATTTAAAATGAAATTAAACCGCGAACCGGGCATTTCAATTTTTGACACATCTGACAGATTTGTTTGGACGTTCGTGACATTTCAAAACAGTTCAAATCATTTTGGTGATTAGCGGCACGAGAAAAATTTCATTTGTTTTTCATAGGTGAGTTGACTACAATATTTTATAATGACCCTGTATAAAGTCTTGGGAGACTTTAATACCTCGTTATTCTATGTAGATATAAATGATAGGTTCCCGAGAACACTATAAATAATTTTAAAGAAATTCACGACTTTAGACAATATAGCAATATTAGCAACAACTATCTCCGTATTTTGTATCTGGTATTCTCGAAATTGTTTGTACTGTTAACAAATCCAGTCATCCACTTCTCAGTGAAGACTTCTTTCGTCCGGCTCTAGAACTTGAATTTCAAATGAAAAAACCGTATAAATCTCTATTTCCTATGAATACTTGTAACGAAGTGCTTAACTTTAAAAGGGTCAATTTTCCACTTTTGTATGAAATGCTGTTATTAGTAGATTGGTCGTTGCGCAATAATATAAATTCTGTAAATGAAAGCAGCTAGGTAAAAAACCACCGGGAGTTCCACGAACTGTAGCGGCTGCCAGTTCCACTTGTTGAAGCTCTTCAATAGTTTATTTCCATTAACAAACTGTTTTATCCAACCGATCGTTGAAATCGTACTTCTTGACGAGCATGTGGATTTTCATCGGACCAAATGTCAGTGTTGTGCTAGTTGAAAACAGCATTGCGAATGAATCCTGCCTTATCCGTAAACAGAATGCACTTTAAAAAGTTACGGCGTTCACGACACTGCGGTAACAACCATTTGCAGTAAGTCACACAACGTGGACAATCATCGGGCTCGAAACCTTGCACTTTCTGAACATGGTATGGATAATCGGCGAGTGCTGATGTCGGGGTCTTTTTCGTCGCGTTCCAGAAGTTGTTCTTCAGCTCTTTCTGTCCTATCGCGGCGACGATCGAGAGTTTGAGGTTGAAGGTACACCATAAAGCATTACCATATCTGTATAACTAAGACACTGAATTGGAAAAATTTACCATAAACCAACTCCCGACCGTTCGGGGCAAGCAACTGAGACATGACTGGCCTTTTTCATGTTTTTGAACGATTCTTATCAATCCCTTTTTTGGTTCTTAATCCGAGTCGTTCTTTAGGTCAAGAAACACTACCAGCGGCGTGTACAACAATTTATATTTAATTTCAAATAATTTTTTCTAGACGTTGCTACCACTTAGGAACGTGAATTTTACACAGTGAAATAATTTTATTGTGAACTATTTCCCATTTTTTTTATTCCATATATTTCGAAATCACCATGTATTTATAAATTTATTCTTGGATTTATTATTGAAGATCAAAATGAGCTGTGCGATGAATTTCATTGCACCACTAGTGAAGATTACATAACTCAAATACCCGTCATAATAAGTGATTATTATGTAGGTCGCAGATAAAAATTGTTGTCATATTTAATAGATGGCCCTAGAGGATCGTCTACTTTTAGATAGATTTAGCTATATCTCTATAGCAAGTCGGCGGGTTATAATAGTTATAAAATTTTTATACAAACTGCTTAATAATAGAATTAACTGTTCTTGGTCTATTTCAAAAGTTCTTTTTAGGGTACTGCGTCTCAATTATAGACTTTATATCACTTTCTATTGTCTAACAGCCAAATCTAACGCACTCAAAAGATCACCATGATAGTGTATGTCATGTTCATAACGTCCATTGTAGAGCACTAGAGAATTTTTTTTACGTTTTTGAAAAATCTTTTTTTTTTATTGAGTATTATTCATTACATAAAGCTCCATAGCAACCAGCTAGTCTACGTCGCAATTTGAAAAAGTTTTCTCTTTTTTTTAATTATCTTTCATTTGAAATTTAATTTTGCAGGTGCTGCGAAAAACCTAATAAGAATTGCGGAGCGTAAGTCATTTTAACATCCTCGGACGAGACGCCTCGGCCGTTATCTCGTCTTCGCTTGTTAAAATGAACTTACGTTCCTTATTACTTAAATAACTATTAGACGTGGTTCTCGCTGAAACACATGCTACTATGTACATAGACAACACAGAGCAAACGGCATGGCAGTTGTTTGTGTTATGGAGCCTTTAACATATTTACGCAAGTAGAGAGACACAGCGGCACAGGGTTGGGTTGTATTTACTTTGTACAATGTTGGAGACAAATTTTTGTGTGATTATGTCTAAAGTGTTGTCATTGTATCCAAATAAAAAAAAGTGTTGAGACTCTGCGTCTTGTCATAAAAACCAGTTCTAAAGCAATTTAAACTTTTATTTAGGACACTTTGTGTAACTCGAGCCGCTGGAAAAGTACACAGATCTTTGCGGTTCCCGGGATGAAGCTTACAGTTTTTGCGATGTTATATTCAAATTGCAATTAATTATACTTAGACTTGTTTTTTAACAGCGTCATTGGAATCATTTCTAATAATAAAGTATTAATGACTTGTTATAAATCTTTTCTTTTGTTACTTGCCAATAAAAAAGTTGCTGAATTTAAATACTAAATAAGCATGTAAAAAAATGCATGTATGATGTATGGTACATTTAGTTCAATCAATGACTTAACTTCATTAACTATATATATTTCAACACCAAGGAACCAAGGATTCAGGAGTTACTTCCGATCGTACATTCAGTTTCAATAAAAATAAATATCTTAAATATTATTAGAAGGTTGGTCTTATACAGGCTGTTATTGAAAGGTACGTACAACAAAATTGACAGTTTTTCGCGAAGTCTAAAAAGCCTGAAAAACTTAATTTGTTTTATCAAAATTATAAGGGGTAAATTAACCCCTATCCAACCTTTTTAGACGCTACTGAAGGATAAATAGGTAAAATTAATTTATTTTAATAAATCCTAGCAAATGTAACAATAATAAAAAAATAACACAAATAACACTTTTACCTGAACTTTTTTTTAATTTTGGCACCCATACTTCGAGACCAATTGCCGATTTTATTTTGTACGTACCTTTCAATAACACGCTGTATACAGGAACTACAAGGTGAAAAATTTATTTACTTTGAAAGAAAACTACAGTAACATATAGAATCTTAAATGGTTTAAAATCTTATACTACCTTATATACAGAAACCGTAGAGAAAATATTTCAACTCTTGTTAATATACCTATATTATATTTTTCGTTGCTGAGGTTTCGACGGGAATACGCTGCTTTGATTTGGAATCTCTATACAAATATACTGATCTAGTTGAATCTGTGCAACGGAAATGTTTAAAATTCTTATCTTTTAAAACGGACACTTTCTATCCACCAAGAAGATTGCTAACTTTAGAACTAACTATCGGGAAACAAAAAACCACTGTTATAGCGGCGTATGGACCGAACGAAAACGAGAAAAAAGAAGTAAAAGACAAATTCTGGGAGGACTTAACAATTGTTACAGAGGCCAGCACGGGAGAAATATTGGTAGCAGGAGATCTCAATGCAAGAGTAGGAATAAGGAAGAACGAGACAGAAAAGGTTATAGGAAGACATGGTGAAATAACGAGAAATTACAATGGAAAAAGAATGATAGAATACTGCACAAGCAATAATCTAATTATAACCAATACCTTCTACGAGCACAAAGATATACATAAATACACCCGAGTAGTAGCAAACAGGAACGAAAAATCTATTATTGACTATATATTGGTTGAAAAGAGTAATAGAACGGCGATTAAAGATGTAAGAGTTATGAGAGGAGCAGAGATAGACAGCGATCATTTTCTACTAGTAGGGAAAATTAAACAACACAACAAAGATGAGAATGAAGGAAAACACGACCACAGAACCGAACAACAAGAAACATTAAAAGCATACAGATTACAAGAACAAGAAGTAGCAGAGAAATATGAAGAAGCAATCAACAAAGAAATACAAAAAAGACAAGACGACATGAAAAGTATGTCCACCGAACAAATGTGGCAAGAATTAAAGAGAATAATGACAACAGCAGTAAGAGACGTATGTGGAGTGAGCAAAATGAATAGGAAAAACAAAAGAACAGCATGGTGGAGTGAGGAAATACAAAACCAAATAAAAATGAAAAAGAAGAGGTGGAAAGAATATCTGACAAAAAGAACAGAAGAAAAATACAACAAATACACGCAGCAAAGAAATATAGTAAAGAACATGGTGAAGGAAGCCAAAAACAAAGCCTGGCAAGAATTTGGAGAAAAACTTGAAACTAACAGCAAAACCAACCAGAAACTTTTCTACAAAGTACTAAAGACACTAAGGAAAGGAAAAACAGCAAGAGCTGAAACTATTAAAGGAGTAGATGGAAACATAATAACGAAAACAGAGGAAGTAATGGAAAGATGGCGGCAGTATTTCCAAGAACTATTAGGGGCTAAAGCAAACAAGAGAAATACAGACAAAGTAGAAGAAAGAGGCATAGATGAACTGAGAGAAGACCAAGAAGAAGAAAGTAATGGAATAACAAAGGAAGAATTAGAGTGGGCGATAAAAAAGATAAAAGTGGGAAAGTCCCCCGGACATGACAAGATTACGGCAGACATGGTTAAGAAGATGGGAAACGAGGGGAAAATAATGATGTTAGAGCTGTACAATAGATTATGGAAAGAGGAGAAGATTCCTGATGATTGGGAGATAGGACAAATAGTGCCGATTCATAAAAAAGGCGATAATAAACAATGCAACAATTATAGAGGCATAACCTTGTTAAGTATACCATTAAAAATCTACGAAATAATTTTGGAGGAAAAATTAAAGAAAAAGATAGAACCCAGTTTGTTAGAGGCACAAAGCGGATTCCGCAAAGGCAGAAGTGTACAAGATCATATCTTTACACTCAAACAAGTAATAACAAAAACAGTGGAATATAACAAAAAAGCCTTTATAGCATATATAGATTTGGAAAAGGCATTTGACAAAGTCCCGAGAGAAGAAGTATGGAACGCCTTAAACAAGCGGGACGTTAACCCAAAGCTAATAAAAGTAATAAAAAGCTTATATAAAAACACCAGGAATTATGTAGTAAGTAATAACAATGTATCACAAGAATTCAAGACATATGAGGGATTGAGACAAGGAGGCGTCATGAGTCCAGCACTCTTTACAGTATTCATTGATGAAATCATGAGGAACTGCCGCAACAACGTCAAGAGATTACACGTAGGATACAGGGAAATGCTACCTGTCTACATATCCGAATGCGCATTTGCAGACGATATAGTAATATTCGCGGGAAGCGAAAGAGACTTACAAAGGAATTTAAGTATATGGGATGAAGAACTAACTAAAAAGAAAATGAAAATAAATGTAGAAAAAACTAAAGTAATGGCAATAGGTAAGCAAACAAAACAAATAAACATAAGTATAAATGGAAGGAAGCTAGAACAAGTAAAACATTTCAACTATTTGGGGGTAACAATAGACGATACAGGGAGACAAGAGGCAGATATTACAGAAAGAATCGAAAAATGTAACAAACTATACTACGCAATCAATAACACATTCATAAACAAAAGGGAAATAAGCCAGAAAACGAAAATGAGTGTATATAAAACGATATACCTACCTACTTTAACGTATGGATGCGAGACGTGGGTTTTATCACAAAAAATGAAAAGCAGACTAGAAGCGAACGAAATGAAATATCTAAGACGAGTCATAGGAGTAACGTTAAGAGATCATATAAGAAGTAGCCAAATAAGAGAACAATTACAAAGCAAAAAACTGATGGACGCAATAGAAAACAAACAATTAAGTTGGTGGGGACATGTACAGAGAATGAATGCAGATAGAGCCGCTAAACAAGTATGGCAAGCAAAAGTTCAAGGAAGAAGAAGCAGAGGAAGACCCCAAGAGACATGGAACAACACAATACAAAAAAGTCTACGCAAGAGAGGGAAAACATGGATAGAAGCGAAAGAAATGGCAAGAAATAAGAAAGAGTGGGGTAAATTTGTGCACGGGGAAGAGTGGAATACCTAATAATATTAATTTAATTACAATGTATTTATTTAGTTTGTAACCCTACACCGAAAGGTAGATGGGAGTTGATTATATATATATATATATAAGAAAACTACAGTAACATATAGAATCTTAAATGGTTTAAAATCTTATACTACCTTATATACAGAAACCGTAGAGAAAATATTTCAACTCTTGTTAATATACCTATATTATATTTTTCGTTGGTGAGGTTTCGACGGGAATACGCTGCTTTGATTTGGAATCTCTATACAAATATACTGATCTAGTTGAATCTGTGCAACGGAAATGTTTAAAATTCTTATCTTTTAAAACGGACACTTTCTATCCACCAAGAAGATTTGATTTTATTAAATAAGGTAGATTTAGTTACCAAGTTTTAGAAACTGGTCGTGTTGTGATATCAATCAAACTTTTGATTGTAAACTATTTTATGCTTCTACCGAAGGAAAACGTACTTTCTACAAATAATAAATTCATGGCGATGCGTATAATACAATCTAAAAACCCAAGACTTACATCAAAATCGATATTAGATTGCATTTTTGCATGTTCAGTAAATACACAAAGTGAATAATGCGGGCAATTTAGTCGCTCTTTGAAGTATTTTTAGGCATCCCATGGAGACTATTAATTACATATAATTTGGTCAGTAATGTGATGCCGTATTTGTCATTAAACTGTGTAATAACTGGACATTGTTATTTATACATTGTTTACATCATAAGTACTTAAAAAAACTATTAACTAGTGTATGTATGTACTAATCTGAGTAGAATGGAGATTTTAGAACTTCTGTCGAACCACAACGATAGGCGATAACTCCTAACACAGCATTTATTTCTGAATGTTTTTCTGTTTGAGCTCATCGAGCTGCAGATAAAATTAAAAGATATTCTCTAGATATATATCTCTGTTCCAAGCAAATAAGCATGCTTTGCTGATAGACTCCATAAATATTATTAAAAAAATCTTGTGGAATTCACGAACAATACAACAATAATATCTGTTCATATAGTGTCCAAAAATTTAGTAAAATAATAATTAACATTGTGAAGCGTTTTAAAATTAATATTTGTAATTTACATATTAATGCAGATAATGAGCTAATCATACAAAGTTATTCAGCATTTTTGACCGTTGTGTCTACTTTTACACATTTTCGATAGGATTTTTTTAGAAACATTTTTCAGATGATGTTGTCAATTTTTTTGGAGGGGGGTATCTATTTATTTTGATAAAAAAAATCACTATACTTATGATAACTTTAGACTGCAAAATGTTTTTGATTTTTTTTAATGGATGACTTGGGTAAAAAAAACAACACAGTTCATAAACTACACTACACTGTTATTTTATACAATCTAAAACCCCATCGCATTATTGGTGGGGATAAAATATGTCAATCTAAAACCATCAAATATTTCTTCCTAACACTTTTTGTAATATTTGTAGGAATAATAAATACGTCATCAAGTTGTTATTGTAATGAATAAGCATGACTAAAAAACTTTCAAGAATTGCCATCGATCTTAATTTGGATAATCGTGTATTAGATATGAAACTTGCATTCAAAAGGATCACTACCACTTCCTTGGCAAAGACTGGGGTAAATATGAAGTCCTTGAAAAAATCCTTATTCAGTAGAGATCTATAGAAAACAAAATATTAGAATCCAAGAATATTAATAATATCGTTGAAAAAATCATTCACAATTCATAAAACGGTGTTCTTTCAGCCGCATTTAATAACTCTTCAAATTGTATTTTTCATTTTCACATCAGTAAATGCATTCCGTGTGTCTCATTCATTTTCCTTTTTCATTTAATTTATTAATTGCCTAAATTTATTTGCGTTGTTTTGTTTCCACCAGGGAAACAATTAATTACTGTCATGGTCAACAGAACTTCATTAAAACCTGTTGAATTAAAATTTTGTTACAATGAAATTTAAGTACCGGTGGAAAATTTGAAAGATTTTTTAGCTCTTGGTATTTTCATACTGGATACGTTCTTGTAAGCCGAAATGTTGATTTTCGGTATTCAAGTAGTGATAATTTTGTCTATTGGATTCACCACTCAACAAACATTTAAATAGATCTGTAAACAAAATATTATAATATTAATAGTATTCTTGCGTTAAGTATAAAAACCAAATAAAGATAAAGAAGAGGTACAAGTTGTTGTGAACGTTTTTGAAGCATCTACAACTTTTCTTTTTAATATAAAATCACCTTGCTATTGGCTATTGCCATTTATTTAAATTTACGTGTGTACAACTAACAGATAACTACATCCACGATGTTTTCTACATCACCTTAATAGAAACCGCGCGATATATTTAGCGATGAAAATGTGTAAATTGGTTTGACGAAAGTTTGTAACACTTTCAAGTGGCTGACTTTATGCTACCAACTTCAAAGCTTTAATTGCTTCAGTATATACAACAGAGAGCGCTTATGGTAAGCATGAAATTTGCACTGATGTTTAATAGTCATTAGCTATTTTCGCACTGTTTCATTAAAGGGGCAAGTTACTAGACTTTTATTTTTAATGTAACTGTGAATCGATTACTGATGCTACTTTTGTAACATTATCGATTAAAATTGTGTTTGGTCAAATTAATAAATCAATCATTTTAACTCTTTAAGCTCTTTTGTGGAGTAACAGCGACTCAAGAGTTATCGTTTACTTTTACGACGAGGTTAGCCGGAATTTAGATCGTGAAATTAGTTATTCTCCAAATAACTTTTAATCAAAAATTTATTATCATTTTCAAAGTTACGAGCTGTTAAAATAACTCAAAGAACTTCCGTGAACTAATCTAACTTTTACAAATATTAAAACAAAAAACTAACCCTTTGAATCGTTAATAATTTCACCGTGAAAATTCTTTACGTATTCAGTGTTTATTTTGAGTTATGCAAATTCGTTCAGTGCTAATCGATTAACCACTTGAATACCAAATAGATACTTTTTATTTACAAATATCGAATACATGCAATTTATCCACTATTTTTCATTTTCTACTATGATTAACAAGTGGTATACTAGCAGCTTTAACTACAATTTTTTTTGTTTCCTTGCAAAATTTAATTTTTTTCCAAGAAACCGACATGTACATTACTTAAAATGACGGTCACTAGCGTAAAAGACATAGAAGCACATTATTTAGCAAAATTTTAAAATAACACTATTACATCTTGTAATTATAGTGTAGCTGACAGTTGAAAGAATAACATTCGGCATATTATAGAAAAAGTGGTTTTAATAATATTTAAGAAGAAAATTGTGGCGTCCTTAAAAATAAATTTGCCAAACACATTATTTTTTTAACGCAAGTGAGTTTTATCATTTCTCCAACAACATTTTTCATTAAGATTTGTATTTTGATAATTTTATTTGTATTATCCAACACATGACTAGCGAAGAAATTGAAAACTGTTCTCTGAAGCTTTAATAATGTTTGGAAAGACGTGAAACAACAAAAGAGAGAAGAGCGAGTTTATTTGATACATTTCTTTACCGGCAGAATTCTTAATAATACCTATTAAATTTTCTTAAAAAAAAAAAGATTTGTCAAAATTGCTAAATATAGCGACTTAAATTAATTTTTTTTTCTATTGAGATAAAAACTGATATTGATTAAAAAATATGTATTTTAAGTCACATTTAAACACAAACAGAATACAATTTTGTGAATAATTTGAAATTAACCAGGACGCGTATAGTTAAATTTTAACAAAACACACACTACAATATACATCTGTGTACAACAACAGATTAAATTAAGGACATAATGGGCAATCAGTGAGTTGTAACTAAATCATAATATTCATAATCAATGAAAATTACCTGTGTAGAATAAAATTTCATTGTGTAATTTCATAATTCAGAGGTTATATTAACTAAATCCTCTAAAACATGAAATAAAAAATATCAACTCATACATAAAATATATAATAGACTTTTGTTTCGTAAAATAGTTGGTAACAAATCTAAGAAATATTAAAAACTAAAGATAGGTTTCTCGTTGAAGTGGATTATACAAATTCGAAGTTCCAAGTCTAAAAAATAATATTGTATTAATTTTTTATCCTGTTTCTTACTAATTAAGATACATACACAAATTGACAAGGGGTTTTGTCTTAAAGAAACCGGTTGTTTTATCTGCCGCTTTCTTTTTGTACATCCAACGGATTTTACACGGAAATAAGGGTAGTATAACACCAGTGCGCTTTTACTAAGGCGAGTGTTTCTGCTATCAAGCGGTTCTTGGATCTGTGTTTGTTTATGTTTAGCGTTTTCTTTGTATTTTTTAGAACTATGCAAACTTAATTTCAAGCGCTTTAATTCCGTTCACTTGTAAATAAAATTTTAGAATATTTTATCTCACTCTATTATTAAGACTTACTTTCGTGATGTGTGATCACACCTATAAGAATACATGCGATTTAAGTATTAAGGACGAAGTATGTGTAATATATAGACAGCGGATTTTTGTCGGGCTACGTCACGATTATAGGTGGTGACGCGCTGGATCGCCGGGACTCAGTAGCGGGTGATAGATAATCACTGAATTTAATCAGTACTAATTCCATAACTATAATTAACGATTTATTAATCAAACGGCTAAGTAAATGAGAACGGGAATTAACAGCAGAGTGCAACGAAACAGCGTTATTCTAATCTCAAATAAACGAAGTGCAGTCCGCAACCGCAATAAATTCGCATCCCGTACGAGCCGTACCGAGTTTGGCCTTGCCTAGCCCGACAGAAATCCGCTCTCTAGTAATATACGATCAAACAATTTGCTCACAAGTGTACATCAAATCAAGGATAAAGCTCCATCCTTTTTTTTAGTAAAAATTTGTTTCGAAATTTTTCAAATTACATATTACGTTTTTATGATAAAATAATTTTTTTAAATGAGACCCTATAATTTTGATCGGATTATTTGATAAGGCTTATTTTTCTACATATGAAAATGTAGCTTGATGTAAGGGTTGCTTAACAGAAAAAATGGAGAAAATTAATAACAAAAGAAATAAACATGATACGAACATGAAACGAAATTAAATCCAAATTACTAACAATTAAAACAAAAATCGGTCAAAGAGAATCATCGCTTTTGTCAATTTCTTAAGTTGGTTTAATAAAATAATGAATACTTCTTGGCTATATGTAATCCGGTAGTTTGTGACTTGTAAACAAATATGTTGTTTGCGTGTTTAACCGAAAAAGAACGTATAATATATAAATTCTAATGATGCTAGGTTATGTAACAACGGCGGAAATGGCTTTAAAAGAAAATGTTAGCCAGACGTTTGTGGTAAAGTTTTTAAAAAAGAGAAATTGCATTCAGTTCAACTCATCCATGAACTATCTGCAGATGGTCTTGACAGACGATTGGAATTTTATGAAAGCTTCATGAGACATTGTAAGGACAATCCCAATTTTTTAAATAGTGTCGTATTTTCGGATGAAGCAACATTTTACTTAAATGGTACCATAAATCGATACTGGGCTCGAAAACAACCTCATTGAGTTCAAGCGGCACACACCCAATGTCCCCAAAAAAATAATGTTTGGGAGGGAATAATAAACAGAAAATTCATTGACCCCTACTTTTTTCACGGAAATTTAACAGCAGATCGATATTTAGATGATCCTAGAACCACAGTGCTTCCGGATCTAATTGCCACGTTTCCTCATCTAGAAAATCCACGGGATGGGGCAGCATCACATTACGGCGTAAATGTAAGGGTTTTTTGGATAATCCATTTGGTGGACTGTGGTTTGGAAGACATGGACCAACAGAATGACCACCTAGGTCTCCAGATCTGACACCCATTGATTTTTTTTTATGGGAATATTTAAAAAGTCGTGTTTACGTGAACAGAACCGATAATTTAGACGACTTGAAAGCACGAATTCTTCATGAAATGACTCGTATAAGTACCCAGAATATTGGAAATTCCATCAGGTCTACCATCGTCTGGGTTTGTGTCAGATAGTGAATGAAGAACAGTTTCAACAATTTCTATAGCATACATTTTTACTCTAACGTATCGTTGTGTTTATTTGATATTTATCATTAAAATCAAGTTTACTTTGTTGTTATTACTTTTCTCATTTTTTTTTTTTTTGTTATGCAGTCCATACATCAAACAACATTTTCATATGCAGAAAAATAAGCTTCATTAAATAATGCAATCAAAAACAAATCCTGCGCTTTTTATGAATTTTGTGCATTATTTTATCATAATAATTTAAAGAATATAGAATTATACTTATGATTTTTATAAATTTTTCGTAGTAATTAATCATTTCAATAAAAGAACGCAATTTATTTTTATTCTAAGGCCTAGGCATGTCCTCGATTACATTGATTTTGTGTTTCCCATTTGCATTAATCTTATATTCACAATAATTTATTTCATTTTTGAAAAATTCACATTTATTTGTGTTAATTTTTATATTGTACTAATTTTTTCTAACTTGCTCCTATTACTCTGTTTAAAGGCACCAGATCATTAGGACCTATAATTGCAATATCATCTCGAAAAACTGAAAGATCGGGAATGCCGTTTAAAATATTCTTCATTTCTCTTTGGCAAAAAGCTAGACCACTAACAACTTCGAATAATAATTTTGTACACTGAAATAGTCCTTTATGAATTTTAATTGTGAGTAAAACCTGATCTTCCGGCCTAATTTCTAATTGTAAATAAGCTTGTTTTAAATCATTTTTTGTAAATATCTTTCCCCTGCCACGGTAACAAATAACTCATCAGTTTGAAGGCAGTGGGTTTCATCTACTAACTAGTGTGGAGTTAATGTAACTTTAAAATCTCCACAAATTCTAACTTTTTAAAATTGGAACAATGGGTGTAGCCCAATCTGATGTATTGATTTAAAAAAAATTCTTCCTCAACTAACTTGTCTACTTCATTTTCTACTAACTGCTTAAGTTTAGGTGGAATTAGATGAGCTTTAACATCAACTGTATCTTTGCTAATTTCGTCTCCGTAATTAAATTGTACTTTTCCGACACGATTTGTACCCGAGAAACTATTTATTTGTGAACGTGAATTGTAGGTAACGTCTAATTTTAACAAATTTAATTATCTAATCCACTCTCGACCAAGTAAAGGTCCTTTATTTGTATGTGTAAGGTAAGTGTTCAAATTATGTTGTCGACCTTTGTAACTAACAACAGCATTTGCATATCCTATATAATTTTGTGACGATCGTACAGTCGCGGACAGTGAATTTCGTCCACACAATTCACGCGAATTCACAAAAATTCACTGTAGTCGGTGCTTTATTGTCATGATGACTGACGTAAGTATTGTCAAATTTAATTTAGCTTCGAACCTGCCATCGATTAGTTATTTTAATGAAGGTAAACTAATATCCCTTTTCCAAGACGGGATGTCGCTACACTTTTGGGCTTACCGCGGACTAGTGTTAGTTATCGTATAAAAAAATGTTTGCCCCTTGATGTCAAAATGACAAAAAAAGGTTAGAAAGATCTAAGGGCTAATTTAGAGTTTTTTTTGTGAAAGAAATTGGGTGGACGAAATTCACTGTCCAGGACCGTACTTGGAAACATCTTTTTCAATTATTGTAACTTTGACATAACCGTGACAGCAATACCCAAATCAATTTCAATTGTAATCCATTTCCCACTAACGTTCAGAGAAATTACGTACTTATCTCTCAGCTTTCACCTGGTGGGTTGATACTGGGCCAAATTTGTTACTTCTGTTTACTCGTTTAAAACAAACTTTTTAAATGTGACTAAGGATTCTAGAGAATATACTTTGTGTTCTTAGGTAGTTGACAATTTGAAGTTGGATAGCGAGCTCACGGTGCGGTGTTCACGTCGTGCTCCGAGTTTCCGAGTGTTTTTCGAAGTTTATCTTGAATTTATACTTAACAAAAGTGCATATTCAGGGAGAGTTATCACTTTGCCTGGATTATAATATTCGGTGATCCACACCTCATCCCAATCTGGTGAGATCTTTCCATTTAATTACAAACTTATCGTGTATCTCCTTTCGGTGTTGTCGTTATCAACCAAGCCGCAGTTGTTTTTTGGTGTTCGTTCGGCCAGCGGTCGGCCTTCGTTTTTGTAGGCGGCCCGCTGACCCTCAATCGTTTGCCAAAAAAAAAATATATATATACTTTTTCTTAATTTCCGACATTTCGACAATTCTTTCAAATCGACCATGTTACCTATTTGCGGTAAATGTCATAGCGCTATCAAAACCCGTCCATCTTCAGGCTATTTATCCTGCTCAGGTACATGTGAAAAGCGTTTTCACTTTAAATGTGTAGATGTACCGGAAAGCCTTCAAGAGCAGCTGGAATCTGTTCCAGGTCTCAACTGGAAATGTTCGGATTGTTTAAAAAAATGTGTTAGTTTTGATTCGGATTCTCTGAATGTTTTTCTCGGGAGAAAATTCGAGGAAATGGTTAGCAATCTGAAAGAAGTTTTCTCCGACTTAAAGACTGATCTGATTAAGAACGCCGAACGTCAGATAAAAGACACATTCATAGAGCCGGAACCCGTAACTTCATTCTCCTCGATATTAAAAAACAAAACGAAACCAGCAGTCATAATTGAACCTAAGAATCCCGAACAAAACTTCGCCCAAACGAAAGCCGACATTGCTTCTTCTATCGATCCTGCTAATGAAAAAATCCAGATTGCAAAAGTGAAAAGTACAAAAAACGGCGGTATGTTGGTCAGTTGTCTATCTTCGGATCAAAACTTGAGATTCAAACAGTTGGCTCAAGAAAACCTAGCTAATAGTTACGTAATACGTGAATTAAACGGTATATCTCCTCGTGTCAGGATTGTCGGATTCTCTCAAAAATATGAAGAAGATGAATGGGTCGAACTTGCCGATTATATGAAGTCAGTTAATAATTCCATTTTCAACGTTTCGTCCTCTTGCAAAATTTTTAAATTCTGGGCAACGAAGAAAAAACGGTCTACGTACCAGGCTCTACTGCAAGTAGATAAAAAATCTTACGACAGATTAATGGCAGCTGGCGGACTCTTTATCGGGTACGATTACTGTATAGTTTTTGACGGACTAGATGCTAACCGCTGTTTCAATTGCAACAATTTCGGCCATTCGTCCCGCGTGTGCAAGGAGAAACTTTCCTGTCCAAAATGCAGTTCTGAGCATGAATTAAGTGCCTGCGTAGCCGAAAACCTGAAATGTATAAACTGCATTCGAATGTCTATCAAAGAAGGCAAATAATTTGACACAAATCACGCGGTCTGGGATAATTCCTGTCCCGTTTACAAATCAGCTCTTGAGAAACTTAAAGCTGATATTTTTTCAACATAGCAACCAGTACGCAGGTCTTCTGGCCATGTCGAAACATCGTATCACGATCGAAACATAATCGCGCAATATTCGGTGATGTACACAAACATTACATCTTTATTAGCCAAACTTGACCCTCTTACTCTATATATACAAGAAAAAAATCCTGCCTGTGTTCTACTAACTGAAACATGGCTGTCTCCCGTTGTCCCAGACTCTTTGATTGGTTTAAACGACTACATCTTCTATCGTACGGATCGTTCCTCACGTGGAGGAGGAGTCTGTATCTTGTTAAATAGATCACTTTTCAAACAGTTTTCAGTTACGAGCTGCAGTAAAAACTACGGCAAAATAGAACTGATACGCGTCACCTGTGTATCCAGCTGCCAAAGCTTTTCATTGGTATGTATCTACCGACCACCTGCTTCTAAAACAAGCTAAAATAAAAAAAATGTTGTGGAACAAATTTAAGGTTTCTGGCTCTCAATATGACTACGATCAACATCGAGTTTTTTCTAATAAGTTAAAAAGTGATATACGGTCTGCAAAATATAAGTATGAACTAAACGTTACAAAAAGAGGTCCTAAAGCGGTATACAAATTTGTTCGTGGAAAGATGTTATCCAAAGTCTCAGTTCCAATTATGTGCAAAAACGACAACACACTTGCGGCTAATGAACATCAATCGGCCAATCTCTTGGCTGACTTCTTCCAAAGTGTGTTCACCTCCGAACCTCATACCAATCTACCTCCTTGTTTATCACCCCATAAAGAACTGTTTCTTTCTAATATTGATTTTATTGAAGAACTGGTTCTTGCAGAGTTAATCAAAATTTCTGAAAAAAGTTCGCCAGGACCTGATGGTTTATCTCCTCTTATACTCAAAAAATGTGCTAGTTGGATTGCTGGTCCTTTATCTCACATTATGACTCTTTCGTTTCAGAACTCAGTTCTTCCCCCTATATGGCTCCAAGCACTAATCACACCCATATATAAGAAAGGTGATAAAACGAAAGCTGAAAATTATAGACCTATCAGCCTTACTTCCATATGCAGCAAAGTTATGGAGAGAATCATATGGAATCAAATGTTTCGATTTTTAAACGATCAAAGCATACTTTCTGCTAACCAACATGGGTTCCTACCTGGAAGATCTACCGTTACTTGCTTGCTTCAGTGCCTTAACACGTGGACGATATCTTTGGATCAAAATAAACCGGTCGATATTATTTACTTAGATTTTGAAAAGGCTTTTGATCGCGTTCCTCATCGTCGGCTGTTACGAAAGTTAGATAATGTCGGAATCAGAGGTCTCTTACTCCAGTGGATTCAA
Source organism: Zophobas morio (assembly GCF_036711695.1). Classification (NCBI taxonomy): domain Eukaryota; kingdom Metazoa; phylum Arthropoda; class Insecta; order Coleoptera; family Tenebrionidae; genus Zophobas; species Zophobas morio. Next base: position 14,526,724 of record NW_026972129.1, on the reverse strand, counting down.
GCTTTTCTGAGAGGACGTAGCTTTAGAGTAAGAGTGGGTTCTTGTTATTCATCCAACCGGGAAGTGCTTTCAGGTGTCCCTCAAGGATCGGTGTTGGGCCCGATACTGTTTCTTGTGCACATATCCGACCTTCTGTCTTTGTTAAAATCACCTCATGCTTTTTACGCCGATGACGGCAGACTGTTTAACAACCCATTAACATCCTCCCAAATAATTCAAAGCGATTTGCTTACAGCTCAGAACTGGACGTCCACTTGGTTAATGCCCTTGAACAACAAAAAATGTGTCGTTTTCCGTCTGGGCAAAGATAACCCAAGCATACCGTACACTCTTGATAACCATGTCTTACAATCCGTTAATCAGATCAAGGACCTAGGCGTACTATTAGACAACAATTTATCCTTCTCCGAACATGTCAACCTTGTAGTTAAAAAAGCCAATACAGTCAAGTATCTAATACAAAAAGCATTTGTAAGTCCAACGGAAGAATTATCCAAAACTTTACTTGTCTCCTACATACGTCCCATTTTAGAGTATGCAAGTGTAGTCTGGTCACCGAGCTTAATTGGAAACAAAGAATTACTAGAAAAAGTGCAACGTCGTTATTTAAAAACTGTGCAAACTTTAAAGGATAAACCTTACGATGTAAGACTTTCTTTACTTAAACTTCCATCTTTGGAAAAGCGTCGTATCATTAATGATCTTGTGTGCACCTACAACATTCTTACGCATCAATTTGGTATTGATCTTTCAAATATTTTTGAATTATCTGCTGCCTCTCATCTTCGCGGCCACTCAATGAAGTTGCATCACCAAAAATACAAGACCAGGTGGCGTCAAAATTTCTTATCGAACAGAGTTTTCAACGTATGGAACAGTTTGGATTCAGATCTCATCGAGTCAAGTAGCACTGCCTCCTTTAAAAATAAACTTTATAACCACCTGACTGATCTTTAAATAAAAAAAAAAAGTATATATAAATATATTAATGTTCCAGCCGTCGTTCGAGCACCCCCTTAATAGAGATGGTAGTGAATTTCAGCTCCCAGTACAGGGTTCCTCGAGTCGAGCATAATAGGCTCTTGCCTCTGCTCTATGACATCAATAATAATAATAATAATAATAAATAGTTTCCTTCACACTTGTAATACCTAGAACTAGAATTTTGGACGTAAACTTTGGTCGAATACGTAGATTGTTAAATTTTTGATTTTTGTACTCCTTTCTTCCTTTGTTTGCTCTTTTTTTGACCTTTAGGATTATATTTTGCATGCATTATACGAGGACTGTTTGATAAGTACCCGTTTTAAGAAAGAGAAATCATTTTTTTTTTAATTCTGTATATTTATTGCTCAACCTAGTCTCCTTTCAACTCTATACACCTAGACCAGCGATATTCTAACTTTTTTAACCCATTCAAAAAATATGATTTATCAAACTCTGCAAAATAAGCCTCTGTTTCATTGATTACTTCGCCGTTTGAAGTAAACCGCCTTCCTCCAAGCCATTTTTTTAGATTTGGAGATAGATAAAAGTCACAGGGTGCTAAATCTGGCGAATAGGGAGGATGCAGCAGTAATTCATAGCGTAATTCAACCAGTTTTTCCGTGGCAATTGCAGACGTGTGAGCCGGTGCGTTATCATGGTGAAACACAACTTTTTTTTCGACAAATGAGGCCGTTTTATCTTTAATTCAGCATTAAATCGGCTCAATGGGCTAGCATAGTACTGCCCTGTGATTGTTTTGCCATTTTCCAAATAGTCTATGAAAATGATGCCATGCAAATCCCAAAAAAACAGTAGCCATAACTTTTCCGGCCGAAAAAACCGTCTTCGCTTTCTTTGGCGCACGTTCGCCGGGTAGGGTCCCTTGTTTTGACTGTTCTTTGGTCTCTGGAGTTAGTGGTGTATCCACGTTTCGTCAACACTCACGTAACGCCTTCGAAACTCCTTCGAATTGTGCTTAAACATATTCAAGCAATGTTCCGAAGTTGTAACGCAATTCCGTTTTTGCTCCACTGTGAGCAAACGCGGCACCCATCTTGCCGATAGCCTTCTGATGCCCAGTTTTTCTTGAAGAATGTTGTGCACACGTTCGGTTGAGATGTTTGCAATCTCAGCAATCTCTCTGATCTTCACCTGACGGTCTGCTAAGACAATATCGTGGATTTTGTTGACCATTTCCTCAGTAGTTACTTTAATCGGACGATCTGGGCGCTCTTCATCCAAAACTGATGTTCTGCCACGTTTGAATTCGTTGAACCAGTATCTGATGGTAGTCATCGAAGGTGCTTGGTCCTTATAAACTGCCTGCAACTTGATTTTGATTTCTTCACACGTTTTCTCATCCAAAAAAAGAAATCGAATCACAGATCTATACTGCTCTTTTTTCATTTTTGCAAAAAACACAAAATTGTCAAGTTTCAATAAGTGTAATTTGACTGAAATTTTGACAAGCCTCGTTTGAAAGATGGCACTAGACCATGGCATACAAATTTTGGGTCAGTGGTACCCACAGTCCTCAAACACGGGTAGTTATCATACAGTCCTCGTAGGAGTATTAAAATACTGGCTGCACAGCGTTATCAACGCCAGATTCCAGAAGAGAGATTTTTGTATACGCCAAAGAGGTTAATTGTTATCGACTTTTATAATAAGGTGTAATGGGAATGTGATAAGGGCTGGCTTCGTTACTAATCTCACCTCTTTTAATTTCTTCATTAATATAATCTGCTATTAACTATAGAACACGTATTCATTCCTGTCGCACTTTAGGAAATAATCACATTTCATAGTGAATTTTTCAGTAAAGATTTATTAAATATTTTGATTATTATTTTTACGCCTAAACGTAATAATCAAAAAATAACTTTTTACAATGTAAGTAAAGCATAGTCTATTTTTAATTAAATTTAAAATAAAGTAACTGCAAAGGATTTTCTTCGAAAACAACATTATACCTAATGTAGTTATTAATATTAAGGAACTTCTAATGGCATGTCATGTTAAATTTAACAAAAGCAAATACTTGCCTTTTTCATTTTTGGTGGATGCGCCGGGATAACATGAAATTGTAAATCTAATTGGTACAATTACAATAAAAAATACAGATATGTAAATAAATGATTTCTAATGGTAAATAAAGAACAGGAGAGTAAGAGAGGGGGGAATAAAAAGAAAAGCCACTCCAAAAATTGCAAAATATAATATCTACAGTACGTGTTTAGAGAATTTCATAACCACAAGAATTTATGTGATTAAATTAAAACCGTTATGTATACAAATTTGTAAATATGGAAGGACAAACGCGATGTTATATGTCTAAATGTTAACAGTTAGATCTAAACAAGTTCTCTTGAATTGTTTGTTGAGATATTTCATTTTAGTGATGGGGATGATTTACTAATGGGGTTAAAACTAGCGCGATTATTTCTGGAAACTCAAGCGGAAAAGAGAGGGAAACTGAAGTGTCTGAAAACACTTACAATGGGCTAAAAAATATGTAGCAGTGATATAAATCATAACACAAAAGAATCCCAGAATATTAAATATTGGACCAAGTGGAACATTAAAAGAGGCACAGTCTAAAGCATGAATGAAATGAATGGAATCAAAGGGGACTGCATTACTTTGACTCATTTGACTTATAACAGAATACCGATTTCCCTTCGCGTTATTGAACAGTTATAATTGTATAGGTGAGAAATTTACAAAAGAAGGTGAACTTAAAATAATTCAGTTTTCAACAAAGTTTTAATTGTATTTTGTATGTATAACCGTCCATCAGTTGCTTAAGGACAGGTCTAATATCTTTTACAGTAATCTAGTATAAACTTTTCTCGTATAAAGGAAATAACTTCAGAGAAAATCAAAACAATGATATCTATAGAGTAAATCAGACAAATAAGTTATTATCGAAAATAAGTACTTTGAGAAGATTATCTAATGTTGCACCATATAACACACACTTGGTTTAAAACACCTTATGTAATTAACATTTAACCGATATGGTAAAGTTAACAAAATGTTTTCCATCACATTTTATGGATTGAATTGATTGAAAAAACTTATTATACAAACGATTTTTTATGGGTTGTAGTAGGGGAACGAGGGGCTTGTTGTAACAGTTTTTAGAAAAACGAATATAATTTGGTATCTATTAGCTGTTTGACCATTATAAAAATATCTATCGGTAGTCTAACTATTCCTCTATTGGACTGAACAGGCAAAAGGTCAACATTGCTCATCTTCACTTCACACCAGGCATTTTCTTAAAAAAAGTGCATTGTTACAACTTGCCCCGTGGTTGGGGCTAGTTGTAACAGCCATGAGACAGGTAGTACCAGTAAAAATAAAGCTGATGTTGATACATATTTAGACTTTATTTTTCAAAAATCAACACCGCACTTCATTATAAATAATTTTTTTTCAGTAAAACTGAAATAAACTTTTAGAAAAAGAGTTAACATTAAAAATTTGAGTGTTGTCTTCCTTTTTCTTAATATATCTGGAAGGTGATATATGCCATAGGTCAAAATTTTGGCTCTCTTTTCGTATGCTATGTACGAGATTTGTAGAAGTGAATTTGGGATAAGTTGTAACATGTTACAACTTGCCCCAAAGCTATTGTTACAACATGCCCCGTAGCACAATTTTCTACATTTAATTACATTTCGAGAAAATTATGTGGCTTAGTGTCAAAATGTGTAAGGAGTATCAAAGCTGAATAATTTTTGAGCTACATGCAAAACTAAAAGTTTTAAATTAATTAATAACTGATACGAAAAACCAAATTTTACTAAAGCAATATTTTACATTACTTGGCCAAAACGAAACACGTGCACACATCCACTCACTGCGCTGGCTCAAGGAACAGTGGTTGTGATGACATGATGTCTTATGGTGCAAGAATTAAATTCAGTAAAAAACCTGACGTTAAAGAGTTTAAATTGGGGGTAAAAATTTAGTGTTACAACTTACCCCTGTTACAACAAGCCCCTAGTTCCCCTACGTGCTATATTCAAGCTGTGAGGTAATGTTTTTTCTCAATAATGAGAGTAGAAATATAAGACGCGTTGTAAAAGTGACGCTAAAGTTTCCAGAACACTCCAGCTGCGAACAATGACGGTTCAAGGTCAGCTGCCAAAATACGTTTCCACAAAAAAAAAGAAAACATTGCAGCGTAATTTGGTGGCAATTACTACATAATTTATGGCAGTCAAATTCTTTTTAAGTACTCGAATATATAATTTAATTAAAGACAACAAAAGCATGGTTAATCGACTTTCAGCAGCTCAATACACTTTTATTTGTAGATAGTATCGGCAAGGAGGCTTCAAGTCTAAGTTATCCGGTTATACCTAAACGAATTTCAAACAGCCAAACTTTATAACTTTAATATCTAGATAATCAGTTGATGGAAAAATCTTATTATCACAGTCAACAGAAAAGTTATTTCTCTAGAGGAGTATAAACGTTTGGGAGAAGGAAGATTAGGTAAGATGCAATCATTTATTAAAAATAATCTTTCTCGAAGATTGTACCAAGTTCAAGCACTTTTTTCTCCTCTTTTTTTTTAAATATATGAAATTTTGTATTGTGGACATTAATTTAGCAAAATGTTTATAAAAAAGTGAATTATTTTTTAAGGCTAGGTAAATATATTAATTATCATGTAATGTTTAAAAACAAGTAAACAACAAGTTTCTAAAGAACGAAGACCAGTTTTGCAGGGTGCTCTAAAATATCTTGTGAAACGTTTAGTTTACATTATTTTTTTCCTTTTTTCCATTTTAAAACAAACATTTAATTTTTTTATATTTTCAAAATTTTGTCTTGGTTGATACGGCAAATATCAGATTGTAACAATTGAAGTTTAAATTGTTTCAATAATAAATAATTATTAACAATATGTGAATCTTAAGACAAACTTACGCTCCTCGAAATACCAAAAATTGCAAAATAGCACCCAATATGTTTGGGCCGAGCAGTGCCTAAAGCTAAACTTGTTCGGATGCTCCAGAGCTTCACAAGTGCAGTTAGATGAGAGTTACTTTACCTGCCATTGATCTAAGTGTCTAGACGCATTTAAAGTTAAGACAAATTAAATTAAAATTTAATTATAATTATCAATATAATTTCGATCTTCTGACATTTATAAGCATAAATTATACGATTTCTATTAAAGCACTCAATTTCGGTGATTTAATAACTCGTCATAAATGTGAAGAAAGATAAAAAAAATTTAAGGACTGTATTTCTTGAAAAAGGTTCCACGATAAAACAAAATTTAATTCAAGTCATTAATTTGCGTCTTATTAAGTTAAATTATATTAAAAGCGAGATAAAAAGGTCAACCTCGATAAAATAAAATTTAATTCAATTTATTTGTTGCGTCTAATTAAGTTAAGTTATGGGAGCTAAAAAGTCAACTTATAATCGAAGAAAGATCTATACATAATCGTATATGGCATATGATTCTAAGGCTTAATATGTGTAATCACTTAACCAGTGTAATAATATTAACATTTTATTAATTCGGTTGTTCATTTAAAACGCTGTTGTAACAGAATCTTAATCCAAGAAATTTTAACGAGCACACAGAAGTTTCGTCCCTGGATTGTTATTCGTTGGCTAATGGAGTATAAAAATATTTCTCCTTTTCTGTTCATTTAGTTGTATAAAACATTGTTTTAATACCCTGAATTCTTTCAGACTGACTCGTTCGCTTAAAAGCGAAATTTGGCAGATATTTTATTATAACTGTGAAAGATGTTTAAATACAACAAAAATGTACTGACATTATGTTTTTCTTTTTACTTCCCGAGCGTCTGTCTGTCTGTCCTTCCGTCTGCTGTCCCGGATTTTTATTAGACAGATAATCTCCAAAAGTACTGAGCTGATTGTTGTCAAATTTTGTATTTATATTAAGAATATCATGTAGGTGGTAAAGCGCTAACCAAAATTTGTCTAATCGTCCCCATCAATAATGTGATGACGTCACTTCAAAATTGTACACATTAAATGGGTTTCAAATAACATAGTGCTACACATGTAGTTTATGATTTCGTATTGAGTTTTTACCCGAAACGTTCAAATTTTTGGAAAAAAAAATCAAAATAATACCTAAAACAACATTTGGTGATTTCATTTTGAATCTGCTAAACCGAATGCGTTGAAATCTTGCATGTAGTTTAAGGTTATGACAGACATGATAAATTTTTCATCAAAATATTTTTGCTTATCCCTTCCAAAAAATTGATGACGTCACCTCAATATTTTGCCAAAAAAATTCTGTCTAGAATATAGAAAATATGATGAGTCTGTGCTTGTAATTAATCATTCCGTTCAAAGTTTTTGGATTTACAAATACAGGGTGACTCAAAAAAATTATCATTTTATTTCAGGAGCGAGGAAAGTTCTGTTTAAACAACTTTCGACCAATTTTTTTTTGTTTGTAAGGTTTTTCAATTTAAATACATAACGATAATTAAAATTAACCAAAAATATTACATTATTCAATACGTTCTTCTCGTAGTATTGCCATTCTACAAGCGTGAGATTTAATTAAATAAATTTCAGCAACCTGCGCCGTTTGTCACAAATCGATCAGGATCTCTGATAAGATTGTTCAAGCATTATTGGCGTAAAAGACACTAACTTATAGCCGTAATAACAGCGGCTTTAATTTTTATTGAGGTTCTCTTGTATTCTTTATCCTCCTTTAAATGTATAAGAAAAAAGCATCCAGATAAAAATATCGACAGACTCAAAATTTTACTGTGTTCATAACTTCAAAAAAATTACGTGAACCGATTTTGACATAATCAGTCAAAAAATCGTAAGGATAAGCTTCAAGTCGTCGATGGCTCTTGTCTTCACTGCCTTTTGTGAGGATGAGGCTGCAATTTAAGTAACTACGGCTGAATTAACGGTATGTACGTTAACAATTATATTATATTCTATCAGAATTGTTCTCCATAAAACTGAGTTTTACATCTAATGTGTAGTATGAACGCCGATGATTATGTGTGAATTTGAAGAAAAATTAATCCTTTTTGATACCGTACAATTAACCAGCTTAAGTATAAATCGTTCCAATGCGAGGATCATTGCAGTGACCACAACATACTCTAACGTGTACCCTAAATTTGAATTTCTATTATTTCTGACACTAAGCATTCTAAGTGAATTTACCACGGATTTTTTTTTAGAATTAATGTGCCCAACACGTTTAACTTTAGTTTCGTTTAAAAAAAGATAAAGCAATTTTTAACTTTTGTCAAAACGCAACAAAGGAGACGATGTAATATATATAACTAGTTTTTACTGCTTGTACTAAGTTCGATCACAATCGCTGGAATGTTTGCATAAATGTTCAGTCATAATCTCTTTATGAGTATATGTATGCAATTTTCCTTCTCTGTTTACACTGATGCAAAAAACTGAGCTGCATTTATTTACACAAAAATTTCTCTTGCTTCTGAAGCGTAGTTCATTCTGCATGCGTGCTAGAGCATTATATTCAGTAAAGATTTATTTTTTAATTCCAATATAAAGTTTTAAAAATGTCAGAGATTAAATATAGCGTTCTGAAGCAATTAAAAAAAAACAGAGATACCGATTCCTGTGCTTTATTATATTGTATGTACACTTTATTACTGAGTGCACAAAAGCTTGTAGTTACATACTGTACACTCTCAAAAATACAAAACTTTATAACAAATACTTCATTAAAAGAAAGAAAGAAAAAATACGTCGTATTTTTGTAATATAATAACATTTTCCTTAAATATTACCCTTTCTTGTCACATCTAGAGTTCTAATTATTAATTTTTCGTTTTCGCTGTGTGCGAATAATAGATATAAATTTACTGATTTTTATATTTTTATTCCTATTACATATCCATATTATTAAAAAACTTGTAGTTGTTTAATAAGATGAGCACATGAATTCCGTGGATTCTTTCTGTGAGGCTTTAGACATTACATCGACGGCTGTTCGATACACTATTTACATTTAATAAATTTAAAGAAAACGTATAACGCAACAATGTAGAATAGCCAACTAGATACTGCTTGTGTAAGCATCTATTGTTATTTGATCTTTCTTTGTGGAAGCCAATAAAGCTCTATTTAAAGTTTCAACATGTTAGAACGATTGCTTTGTACACTGTTTTGTTATTATAAAAATATGAAACAACATGCCTTTTGGAGTTTGTTTTATTGCATACTGAAATATATGTTTGTGTAGTTATTTACGTCGTAAAAATATGCAATAAGATGCTCTTATAACATTCTGTCCACTGTACATTGTAGCCGAAGAAAACACAAATTTAATTTAGACTTTTGATAAATTTGGCATTTCACGAGGTCATAAAACATTGAAAAAACTTCAAAGTAGCCATTCACCGGATGAACCATACTACAACGCTTCCTTCGTTTTAGGCTCAGGAAATAAAAATGATAAATATTCCTCGTTTTTGTTTAAATTAATCATCATGTTTAAATGAAAAAATGGGTTCGATCTTTAAATCACAGGTAGAAGAATATATTCCACTGCAATTGTCAAAGTTAAATTTGTCATTTTTTTCAAGCTGTAGTTACTCGACTGTACTTTAGAGGGAAATTCTGTTGAAATAACTTTCCACCAATGATTTAAACTCAGCAACAATGATGATAAAAAAACAATTCAAATTTATGTATTCATGTCATCTAGAAGGTTAACGTCATCACAAATTACATGGTATTACATTTTTAATTTTTAATTTTTTCTAAAAAAAAATTTAATGAACCAATCAATGAATTTTATTGATTAAAAAAAAATAGTTTATCTGCTTTTCATAAAATTCTTGCAATATAGTACAATTCTTTAGTTGAATATATAGGCATCAGAAACTAAAATTAACAGAATCAAAAAAAGTGGACTTATTTGATTGTGTTACAAAGTGGTGAGAATTCTGTCTAAGTAACTTTTTTACACTAATTTTTTAATGCATTAATCAATATTATTAATATATGTTGTATATCCTGTTTCACCTGTTTTCTAAAAACTTACAATTAAAGAAATCTATGAGAGAAAAGATTCCAACATATACGGGATCATAATTATGTCTGAGGGTAAACTCTTTCGACCAATTTTTTCGTGTTTATTATATTAAATACAGCACAGTAGTTAACATTTACGCCTTTGTCATCGCAGGCATCATTTGGTGAATTTTAAATTACTTCCCAACAGTTCTATTTTGGTAAAGCTCCAGATATCCTTTTAATCAAGAGAATGCCTAAACCAGTATTTGGTTAAAGCTGGAACAAATAACATGCAGATTATTTATTTAGTGGGGGGAAAGGCTGTTAATTACACAAATCCAGTCCTTGGAGCTGAAACATTGTTGAAACCATGTAAATAATACTTGTAAATAAGATTACTACTTACTAGTTACTTGGTGTTTTCATGGTAATTATTTACTTTGTATTATAAATAAGTTATTACTGTTAATTGTGTTTTGTGGTATGATTTAAAGAAAAAAAAACGTACAGAATGATAAAGTAATAGATAATTTGTAATTTATGTCTCTGTGTGTGTCTTTTCTCGTTTTTGGTGGTTATCTGACGCAGATACACTCAGAACCTCCGAAGCTAATTTATTTGATGTTTTAAACATAATAGAAATGTGAACACGTAGAAAATTGGTATTATTAACTTCATGAATTTTTATTTCAAAGCCAACCTAGATTCGAAATACATAATTGTGTAGCGTAGACATACACGTGACATTTACTTGACTCAAGTTTGAAGAAAGTTGTGTGTAACTTAATAAATCTGTTCTACTTCGAGTGTAAATTAAAAGAATCATTACAGACATTTTGTGTGTGCTGCCAATTCCCACCACAGAAATAATGACGTTATTTCAAAATTTTGTTAAATAAGTATATCTACCACTCTGGACGTTTATTTCTCCCCTATTTGTAGCGTAATAATGTTAATGTTATCAGTTGGCAAAAAAATTAGGAAGACTAAGGATTTTCTAGAAGATAAAAACAGAATTGATGAGCCTAGGATTAAACTAAATGGAATGGAGACAGAAACTAAAGAGGAACTAATCAATTTAAGGGATTAAATGCTGAAGTCTAATTATTGTTAAATGGTATTTTATAAATATTAATCACTCTCAGATTCTATACTCATGTCAGAACTGAAATTAGGAAGTTTTATAAAGGAAAAACTTGGGGGTGACGTTTGGCGTCCCATAGTTTAAAAGTTTTCAATCAGAAGAGCATTAGTTTGAAGAACTCGATAAGTTTAGACCATATTCACCACTACTAACGACACAAAGACGACAAATTTTTCCATGGTCAGAATACAAATAGACATATTTTGTTTGAAAATGAAAATAACATGAGCACATTACATTAATTTTAAATATTATTGTTTATTAAGGCATTATTTTACTAGGTTAATACATGGGTTAAAAATATCGGATTTAAATATCGAGGATTAACACACACCTCGATGAAACCGGGCAGAGGAAACACAGAGAGAAATAACATAATGCGAAATTAAATACGGCCGGCGCAGATCGCTGCATATTTTGTGAGAAATCGGCATTTCCATTATTAAACTGTTTTTTGTCTACACAGGTTTTATTTTATCTTTTATACGATAAAATAAAATCAGGTACTTAATTAATAATACATATATATATATATATAGGGTAAAATATTACGAATACCTTGCGTTCGACTAAAACTGAAAAGTTTGATGTAAGCGTCACGGTAAAAAAATTGTTATATATACGAGTATGTAAAATACGAGGATCCATTTAATACATTTTTTGTGAAGGAGATAAAGTAACTGGAGCTTAGATAAATGGAAAAGTATGAGTAAATAGAGCACATTCTACTGTGCGGTAACAGTTGTCTAGTGGGTGGGTCCCTAGATAAAAACGCAAGATATAAGATTATACTAATTAGTAACAAAGGAAAACCACACGGAGTTGTAGTGGGACAATGCTCTAAAATTTCATATAGTGGAAACGGAGCTTAAAATAGTCTCATTATAAGAAATAGAACCACAAACGTCTAAGACTAATGTTGTACAGTTCCTTGAGAAAAAAATTATTTAAAACTATACAGAGTGTTCTGTTTTAAGGCATAACACATAACTTAGTTTTTTCAAATAGAAGACCCCATATATTTTTAAATATTCTGATTGACATCTTCTTAGGATTTGTAAGCATAGTTTATTTTCGAAATTCTGATGCGACGTTACGAAATTATTTCGATTTTCTTGAAATGTTTTAACAATGGAGGGGTTCACAGAAAATCACAATAGAGTTATTTTTTAAGTTGATAATAAGTTATTGAGATTTTTTACTTTTTTAAGGGACACACCGACATATTGCAAGAAAGACAACAAAAAATAGAGTAACATGCAGTAATAAAATGAAGACTGTCTTATATAAAAAAAACTTAAATACCGAAATTTGTAAATTGTAGAGTTTACATTTTTTATAAACACTCTGTATATTAAAATTATATTTAATTGATTATATAACATAAGCGCGTAGCATTGTTTATCTCTATATAAAATATTGCGAGACAGATCTTAAAAATAAAATTGTGTACTATGTCTCGAAACATGGAGATAATTAGCGCCAAATTTTGTTTAGACTATCTACATAACATTCCCAACATACACATAAAATTTAACAACAATCGGTCCGGTATTTCAAAGATTATCTGTCTAATAAAAATCGACACAGACGACAAACAACAGACAGACAGACGTAAATGGACGACTTATTTTTTCGTACTCTAAGGCAAATGAAACATTGAGACAACATGAAACTAGCTAGTCCTCTAATGGATCCTACTACAATACTTCCTTAGCTTATACTCGAGATTGTTGTTTATGAAGAAATTTTACAGTGGTGATTGTATTTTTAACTAGTAAAGGGTTTAGGTAAAATTTACTTAACAATTTATTGTCATCGAAATCTTCTCCACCAATCGGAAAATAAATGATTTTTTAAAATATAAATTGCCAAAAACCACGTAATTGCACTATACTTCACTCGAGACCTGAGCACTTACAGAAAATTGTAGAAGAATTGAATTCACCAGATCATTAATAAAAAGTACAAGAAATAATAGACCTAAATTTGATCCTTGAAAAGCATCGGAAGTTGGTAAAACATCTCACGAAATGTACTCTGTCTAACAAATGTATTCATTACTGGTCGTTCATAGCATTATTTGCAAATATAATGAGCATGAAAGTCTTCCACTGGAAATTGACCTAGAAACGAGTGCAGAAAATAATAAACACGTTAAAACGAAAAATAAAAACGTAATACATGATCGTTTTCCGGGTTGGTACCGTGTAAATTGAGTTTTCGGGTTTAAGAAGCTTTAAATAAACCATTTTTTAAAACAAAAAATGGTGGAGGCGCCGGGATTGATTTTATAGGCATTCATAACCAAAATATCTAAGGAACTTCTAGATGGGATAATTTACTTTAAATAACGGTACAACCTCTAATTAGGTGCCAGAAAAATGACTAGTTATTGAGTAAATTCGACACACTTAATTTTTCAAATTTTTCTTGAGGGTAAATGAGAAGAAAAAAACCGAGGCATGAATGTTCACAAAATAACAGGAATTCGATAAGAGCTAATTATCGGACTTCGAGAAAAATCGGTTGATACAATAAACTCAGGGCCCATAGTTCCAAATTTTAGTAGTTCCCTAGGAGTCTAGCCGTAGGCTTTAGAGAAACCATTACATTTACCTTGTTAGCAGCTTCTCTTACTCATTCAGTCGATTGACTTAGAAGGTTGTTAACAATGAATTTACTACAATCATGTTGCTCAGTCGGATTGGAATTTATTATAGTTCGTAATACCATGACTTGCCAGACTGGAAGATATTTGTATGTCTGTTATTGTTTTTCAATATAGTAAGAGGCAATATTTGACAACTTTTCACCACCTATGATAATAATAATGAATTAGACTGACGTAAGTAATCAGCAACGGACCATAAGTCGTATATATTTTTTATTTTTATATTATTTCAATACGAGATGTTATGAGAATTTTCATTGAATTAATTAGAGTGTACAGATATAAATCAGACATTAACGTGGAACTGGTATATTTAAACTGATTGTTGAAGCGTTTCATACTTACGAACTATTAGTGAACTACGAAGACAATGTGTTTAAGTGGATAGACGCTTACAATACGACCATAAATCAATGCAGAAATATAGCTAAGACGATAATAAATTGTTCCTAGTTTACCATCCACACTGTGCGACAAGCGGCAAATTTATGACGCTCACCTCCAAAATTCATTTTTTGTTTTAATAATAAGTTATTCCAAAATTTTATAATATATTAGATATGCAATAATTGTTGATATTTTTTTTATTAACATACACGGTTCGTACTTTTGTAAGTGTAGAAGACTGTTATGAATTATTTTATGACCACACTGTAAATGTAAAATCACAGGTGTAATAATATAAGGAATATAAGTAATAATTAAGTTTTTCTTTAATAAACCGTATCAATATTTTTGATTATATCATTAATCATTATACGTAGCAGTTAACATAAAATAATGAAAAGGAGTAAATAACTGAATAATGTCTACATCGCTTCTGCACACTTCTTGTGCTTTAGTATGTATGTTTATTCACAATCGGTCAGTAATGTGAAACTTTCAAACTTTTTAAAAGTTTGGAAGTGAGCTATTACATACTTCACTTCAATCTCAAGGGTGGAAAGTGACATATGTCACTTATCTGTCACTTTCCACCCAAGAGCTGAAAGTAACTGTCACTTTCCATCCAAGAGATGGAAATGAATGTCACTTTCGACCTTAAAACGTTACGTATGTGTAATTAATGATAGATGGAAATCAGCGATTATAAATAACTATAAGGAGAGCTTATAATAATAATAATAATAATAATAATAATAAGACTTTATTGCCCAACAGATTATTATCCAATGACAGGACAATATATTACAATTAAATTAAGATAACATTCAAAGAAAAGAAAAAAAATTATACATAATTAAAGAAATAATTACAAAATACAGTGCAGTGCTCTCTAAATCTGAACCCTAAATGTAAAATAAAAATTTAGTAATATAATATCATATTGCTTTAAACAGTACAGTTCACATCACTAAAGTTGCGTAAAATTGCACTAATACTTGAAACAAATATATCACAACGGTTTGCTACTTGATTCATAGATTTGCACATCCTGTATACTGGTGAATTTAACCCTAAATTAGTCCTACAATGGGGTAATTTGAACGGATCTGGATTTCTACTTTCTGGCCTTGGGATGTTAAACGATAATTGACACAATAAGTCACTGCAGTCAATGGTGCCCGCTAAAAGTTTTTTCAAAAAAATTACACCAGCAGCATTACGTCTGGAGCGAAGGGACTCAATATGATATTCCGAGAGCAACAGTTGTTGTGAATATCCATTTGGGGGATACACAGCGTGAGTTCGAAAATACAAATACTTTAAAAAGCGTCGCTGCACAGATTCTAAATTGAATGACTGATAATTGTAGAATGGCGACCATATAATAGATGCGTATTCAAGTTTGGAGCGAACCAATGAATAAAATAATGACATAAGAGCTTTAGGATCAGTGAATGATTTTGTATTTCGAATTAAGAAACCTAATACTTTAAGAGACGATGTAACAACATGATTCATATGGTCATTAAAACTTAGTTTCATGTCAAATATTACTCCAAGATCCCTTGCAAAGTCAGACCTATTGAGGTTTGCGTCACATATTAAGTAATCAAAATGTAGTACGTTGAGTTTGCGAGAATACGAAACTATATGACATTTATCTGTGTTTATGGTGGAGACTGTCAAGTTATGTCAATTTTTGTATTTTCCAACGCCTGCTGAGTGACTCATATTAAACAGAAATCAAAGTTTTAAATTAGGATATTTTTATTTTATTTTAAAACTATAATTAAAACGATTGTGAATAAAATAGCATACAAACCTCGGCAAAAGTACCATTCCTATGTCTCGAGAACTAGTTCACCTCGAGGCTGCGCCTCTCGGTAAACTATAGTTCTCTCGACAGTAATGGAATACTTTCCGCCTCGGTATGTAATATACTATTTTACAGCCGTTTGACTAACATCCAAACGGTAATCTCCCTCAGGTCAGAAATAAACTACAATTCCTAATTAAAGATTAAATCACAAATTTTGCATATTTACTTACATGATGTTGGAATTTTTTTTGGAAATAAAATATGGAATGCTTTAATCAAAAATTTGTGAACTACATATGCAGTGAAATCGAGCACTATGAAATAATGAATACAAAATAACACAATATAAAATAAAATGGTCAATCAAAGAATGGTAATATCTGTTCCCTTCAGTTAAACAATTTCTGAAATAAAAAAGAGTCATTCTTTGGCAAGTTACGCTTTAGTATTTTTTTCAAAACCGACCCATTTTCGCTCCCCCACTTATTGCAATGTAATGATTGTTTTTAATCCCTAGGGAGTGAAAAAAACACTAACTCCCACTTCATAAAAAGACAGATAGCAATTGATAAACAACAGGTAATTAATTCCTTGCTAGATTACATACTAACGTGCGATCAAAAATAAAACACCTCTAGTTACTACTCGATGCGCAATGTTTTTTGAACGTAAGACGTAGTATCAAACTCGTTCTGTCACTTCTATAACTACTCTAATCTGTCACTATTCGATCTATCAATCTAACCTCAAATTATTCTTACAACGGTAGCTACGCCATACGTTCAGAAAACATTTGAGCATCGAGAAGTAACTAGAGGTGTTTTTTATTTGATCGCTCCTTATTAATACTACATATTTTGCTGCATAAGTAAATATTAATAATTTCATGGCTCACTTTTGTCTAAAAACATTCTGAACGGTTTATAGTATGTCTACAAGGAAACTAAAATTTAATCGACGACAAGTGACAACGCAAAAATGTCAATTATACACGACAGTATGGATTAATAAAAGACATGCGTTTTTCGCTACTTTTTCTTCAAAAATGCAACGCCAACTTGAAGACTTTTTTAAATGAACATTGGTTATCTACAATATATCTATCTATTTGTTCAATACGTCACGAAAGGACTGCTTTGTTCGTAATTTCGAGGTTCGATACAAACGGGCGGTTTGATATATTAGCATAAACTAGGCGTGATTAGATTCAAAGGACTTTTGGAAACCTTTCGGCAAATAAGTTATTATTGTTCCATCAGTCTCATGGACTAGTTTCAAGAAAATAATCGAAGATGTGTAACTTTCATTTCCGCACAGTGCTATGCGAAAAAAAAGCAAGCAAAGAAAAGTCTGAGCTATGTCGACACACAATTGTGGGACTATTTAAACAAAATTAGATGCTGTGTAATACCGAGCCTTCATTAATAAATGGAATAGATTGTCGTACTTTAAAATAACGTAGGTAAAACTCAATAATTCGGATATGACAGTATCTGTCATTCGGTCACAATATCGAACTAAAAAATTGTTTCTATGATATTTTACAAATTATCAATTAATGAACTATGCTTTAACACTAAAAACATAAACGTTGTTTCCATTTTTTACTTGTGCATTCTCCCCAAAACTGACACGTATTTGAGTGAAACATAAATAATACAAGTCGTAAAGCAAAATTCAACAAAAATCCAGTCATGACTAAATGATGGTTTCTTTATAATTACGCGTTTTTGCAAGAACCTGCCACTAATAAAAGCTGGCAGTTACTTTGTTAAGGAATTTTAATTTCCACATTACCTTTTATTACAAAGGCTTGCAAGTTAATGCATAATTTGTATAATTAATGAGGGAAGTTAATGACCAATTTTGTCCCTCTTTTATATTTAATCATAGATTACGTCGTTTTATTCAAAAACCGTAGCTTCTGGTGAAGGGCATAACAGGCAAAAAAAAAAATTAAAAGCTTGAACCCACGGATTTTAAGGTAAAGCAGTTTGTTTCATGCACCACCTTTTCAATTTAATATTTAAGAAGTTAAAGATCAACAAATTTCTCATAAAACGTTTATGAGAACTTTTGAAGTATATCTTGGCAGTGGCTAATTACCCACATTAAATTCATTACGCTTAATTGGTACAGCTCAAACTGTTTTAAGTTACTTTAAAAATTACGTTCGATAAATAATTAAATGTTAAGTACAATAACGTTTTTATTAGCACAATGTAGTAAATTATTTCCGAATTTAATTCCCTACGGCCCTATATTAAGTTTTATGGTCGTTTATCTTCAATGACGATTGTAACACAGTGAAAATATTTCCACCGGTCACCTGCTTGCCTGTAAATATTCGAATGAACGAAAACATTTTTTCGATATTGTGCATATTTCGTTCGAATTATTGAGTTGAGTAGATAAAAAGGATCAGATGAGCGTGAAGTTTTTTTTCCACCTGCAGGATTTCATAAAAACTACAAACTTGAAATTCCAACAAACTATAGAATTGTTCAAAATTGTTTCAATAATTTTACAGGGGTAGCTAGAAAAAAAAAAGTTTTCGTTATTTTAATACAATAAAATACCACTTTTAAAACAGTGAGGTTATAAGTAAAACTGTTGTTATAACTTGTATTACAGAAGAACAGAGGTTTCAGTTTAATTTAACTGAAGTGGTAAATTTAGAAGTTTTGCGAGAGAAATTAATCTAGGTTTAAACTACGTACTTGCAAAGTGCGTTGAACAAGGAATCTGTATTAATATCGATTTCAGTGAGATATTAAAGCAGAATTTAACTCCTATTCTTCTATTTTTAACTGTACCGATAAAGACCCCACTAATGCCAATAATAATGAAAATAATTAGGTTGATACCACAAAAGGATAATAACATGACACACGACAGACGCCAGACGAAACACAGACGGAAACAAAGTCCTACTTTTTCATAATCTAGGGGTCATAAAACGTTGAAAAAACATGAATAGCATGCACCAGATGGACTCTATTACACGACTTTCTTAGCTTGCGCTCGGGAAGTAACAATAACTTTTAGAAACTAATTCCAACAAATAATCTAAACTGATAGCAAAAACAAGAAATAAGACATTGAAAAGCTTCCAAAAAAAAAAAACTTTGTTAGTGTGAAAACCCAGAGATGAGTTTCCACGTTAATTTCCTGTACCACTTTTCGCAGTAAATTGTTAATGTGTGTTTTAAAAAGTAAAAATTAATTTGGTTATCACGTTTAAGTGCATCATAGGAAGTTTTAACCAAATTAATTTTTACTTTTTAAAACTTTTGATTTGTCAATTTTAACAGCATAATTTTATTTTAATCATTCACGGATTGATGGATTCAAACATAACTGGAGAAAATAAAAGATTTTAGCTAAAAGAGTGTAAACTATAATTTGTTTTCGAAATGCTATCTGAAAGTCGCTCAGCAATACCCATTTATCGTCTGTCATCTTGCTAAGTATAGGACGACGCTGCAGCAAAATTGTGCGTAATTTCCACTTTTTTGTAATAGAGTATGTCAGCCAACTCTCTACTTTTACGTTTTCTCCACCTTTCATGACCCCTAAAGTACGAAGAAACAGGTCTCCCTTTTCCGCCTATCTGACGTCACGGATTTTGATTAGACAAATAATCTCCGAAAGTACTGGGCCGATTGTTGTCAAATTTTGTATTCATATTAGGAATATCATGTATATAGATGGTAATTCGCTAACCAAAATTTGTCTTCATCCCACTAATAATGTGATGACGTCAGTTCAAAATTTTGCCGAAGAAATCCTGTCTAAAATATAGAAAATATGATGAGTCTGTACTTGTGATTTATCATTCCATTTATATTTTTTTGGATTTGCTTTAATGAATAAATCAAGAATTGCAACACTGAATGCTTTGAAATCTTGCACACGTTTTAAAGTCATTGAAAGCATGGTAAATTGTTAATCAAAATAAATCTGTTTATGCCCCAAATAAATTGTATCCCAAATGAGCAAAATATAATGAGTTTTTGCTTGTGATTCATCATTGCATTCATATTTTTTATTGATCAAATTAAGAACGAGTAACCCCATTTTCCGAAAATGTGAAAATACAAACGTCTTTATTTAATAAGAATTAGAATTATGATATTCAGAACATTGTGTCAATTGATTCTTTGTTTTGAGGGGACGAACTCATTCAAATCAAACTAATTTCTACGTGACATTCTTCCGATGTTTAAACATAAACAATTTCAAGTTGTTTTTCTTATCGAGGAAATCCGAAGGACGTACAGTAATGGAGTCCATCGGGCAATTTGGTACTTTCATATTTTTTCGATATTTCATAATTATAACCCCTAGACAAGGCTGTAGCTAGGGGGAGGCTAGGAGATGAAAAAAGGTGCGAAGTAGAAAAAAATGTATAAAATACGAGTTTCATTAGACATTTTAGAGCACTCTAAAATAACGTTACAATAACGAAACAAATTATGTTATAACGTATATCCTTACAGTGCTTTGTATGCAGCAATTTATTATACGTAGGTTCATTTACCGCAGTCAGATATTCAGATATTGGAATTGAGCAATATCCTCGACATCGAAACTGTTTCGTTTCTATTATACTGCATATCTGTACTTCAATACGTGTGGGAACAATAGAAATAATGCAAAATCTATAATACATGTAGGTGCAGCAATTTTGACAAAGTCCTCACATGCTTCAAGAAAGCGTAACATTTTCATTAATTTTTATTTATGAAGGGTACGTTCGTTTCACCGTGCTAGAAGAGCGAAGAAAACTGCCAAAGCGTTTCATTTTTTTCACGCACTTAAAAGGAAAATGTGTGTTAGTGTCATTATTTAAAAGAAAATATTTAAACACAAAACATAGAAAGCTGCCGTTGCTATGACGATTAATCAACACGTTTCTCAGAAATTGCAGAAAAATTTTGCAATTTATTTCTTGTTTGAGTGCTTTACATTATTTCTCTCAGTGTTTTGTAGTAATTTGTGTGCTGGTACAATGAAATAGAATAGCGATGAAAATTCGTCTGAACCCTTGAAGACATTGTCAAGGCAACAAGTAGAGCTGCGTTGAATTTATTTCCGAAAAATCCAGGGGCCAATAATTAAGGGAAGATATTTTATAGCTTTACTTTCTTTACAAAGGTTTCGACGCTTTTTGCTTACACTGTTGGACAAAAGCAAAGCAACTTTCTATAAAATATTTAATTCTGATAGAATTAACGAAGACGCCTTATTAATGCTAGATTTAATCTCAAGTACGTAACTCCTACAAGGTATGGTAAAGGTAACGTTTTTCAATGCGGGAAGTTTTTCTTGGAATCGCGTTAGACCTTTACATGTCATTAATGGATCATTTTGTCTGCAGTGATATATTACAAAATGTTATGTTACCTTATTTAGAGTGGAAACTACCGTTAGATTTCGTTTTTCAACAAGATAGCGATCCAAAACAGCTTCACGGATTGTTAAATAGTGATTCGAAGAAAACAACGTCCAAGTTTTGAAATAGCCAACGCAATCGCCAGACTTAAATCCAATTGAAAACTTGTGGGAAAAATTGGAACGACGAATAAGAACTTCTGTATTAACGAGTAAACAAGGTCTGCTAACAAAAATCCAAGAAGAATGAAAAACCCTCCACGCTGAGGTCATACAAAATTTAGTCACGCCGATGTGAAAAAATTATACAAATTAGTAAACATGCCATCGACTACTAACTTTACATAAACTAATGTCATCGTTTGCTTTTGTTATTTTCCTTTGATGGTATTGTTATGAATAAATGAAAACGGCATGTGTTGCTTTACTTTTGTTGTAGAGATTTTTGCTGAATTTTTAGAATGTTGAATATTTTGTACAATGATGTAGGAAAAGTTAATTAAATTTGTACAACAAACAGCTTCAATAGAGAAAAAAATGCTTCACTTACAATAACTCAATAATTAAGTTAACTTGGAAAATTTGTTAAAAAAATATATTTGTTGTTCTACTTTGATGATATTAAAGTAAGCAAATCTAGATTTTTGAGCGCACACTGCAACAGCTTGTTTAATCCCACCATTAAGTTATGCTTAACAAGTCTTGCATAAAATTCGGCTTTACGGATATGAGTACGATTTTCTAAAAATTCAAGTATTACCCTTTCAAATGAATCAAACAGCATTTTGATTCACGATAAATTTTTTATTATTTCACCACCATTCTGTTTTAAACCCCATGAGTTTCACAGGTTTCCCGTCGGCCATTCTAATGCAAAACGTTCAGTGTTTATTCAATATTTTATGTATGAACAAATTTAATCTGTGGGTAACAAGAACAATAATGCCTACGTCACAGGATAATACCATTTGGGAATCGATTGGTCGGTAACACACATATGTGAGATAATGTTGATACTAGCAGCTGCAATGTCACACGAATCGTTTGACTTTCAGTAAATGTTTCCAGTAAGAAAAGTTGTGAACGTTCTGAAATCCCATAACAAAGCTCAAGAACTAAATATTTTTCCGACAACGGGCCGACTGAAATTTCAGCCGAAAATTACAAATCCACTCACCGTCCCGTCAGTTTTGGTTAGGTAAAGGATACATGTTTGTTAGAAATGTTTTTTGCCAACCGAGCAACAGACGCTCCCTATTAAACCACACTGAAAATAGCGCATACATTTCAACACAAAAAATACATAATGAAGGGATCAGAAATAACTCCCTAACCCTAAATGTGAAACACGTATTCTCGTTCCAAAATTACCTTTAAAATTGTGAAATAAATTTCATAAAGAATCAGAAAATATAAGCGTTAGTTTTTCTGAAATGCCACCAAAATGATACATAAATACGTAAAGCTTAATTTACTTTCTGTGTGCAAAATTTGTTAATATGGCGAAGCGAAATTGGAAAATGTAGGGACCTTTATTATATTGTACAACGTGTTTTAAAATGATTTTCATCTAGTCGCCTGTGGCTGCAGATTTTCATCAAGGGAAAGATAGGAGTTGAGGCGATTTCAAAGCTAACTAGATGAAAATCCTTTTGAAACAGCCTTTATTTCCACAAAACAAAAAATTGCTTTAACACACTCGTAAAACGCTTACGTTTGGTATACATTTTTTCTAAAAGATTTTGCTTCAAACTTAAACATTCTCCATGAATTAGTTAATTACTGAACAGTCAAAGGGGAACGTTTGAAACTTCCTTTAAATATGATGGCGAAGAAAGTTTAATACAAAACGATACAAAAAGCTCCACAACTAAAAAATTTAAGACGCAAGCAAAAATACAACTTCAAAACCATCTCACTGTTAAAAAAATATATTTATCTGGTTTGTGTAATAAATAATAACGTTGAAGGAATGTTATCATGTTAAAAGCGACATTTCAATAGCATTGATACAGGGTGTATCAATGTTAATGTATTAATTACTATCACCGACCACCACCATTCTTATGCCATATTTTTTAATATGGCATATTTCTTTGAATCATGCTTAATCTTCGGCATATCTTCCTTTTTCGTTTTTTTGCCTGCAGAAGGTGAAAGTGTGATTGAAACAACATTTTCAATATGCCGATTAAATGTGGTAAACGTTCCAAAGAAATAAGCAGATAGGAAGAATATATTTCTTGCACTAGTTTTTGGGCTGATTTTGATGAATGGGGTTGTAATTTTTGCAGTTTTCAAACAATTACAAATATTAGTTCTAAGTTCTTCTTCTGTTGCTATAGATTCCAGTGAACCAAAGAGATACCAAATTTATAAGCGCTTGCGTACAATCTCTATTAGAGAAAAAGTCTTAAAATGTGTGAACTGCTTGTCTTTCAATGAAAAAATTGGTCGAAAGTTATTTCGACCCTTGAGTACAAGTCCACTTTTGCGAAAATCATTTGATTTTGCGAATTTAGTTTTTTATGAGAACACTTATAAGTTAAAATAAAGATATGTATGTAATATTAAAGTAAACATAAAGAAACGTGCTATGCGTTTGTTTCAAGTGAGTTTTTCCATTACAAAATTTTGTGATAACGTCATCAACATTTTTGCATCTGTCCGTTTGGATAGATGCATTGAAATACTAATAATAAAAGTATTGTATTGCGAAATTTTCAGTAAAATGGAGTGGATGGTTCTTAACCGACTGCGTCAACCAGTCGGTTTTTTTAGTGTTCCTGTATAAGTAATTCTAAAAACTATGTATCCATTGGTAAACTACAAGTAAATCATAAAGTCATAATATTTTGCAAATTTGAAATAGAATTTATTCGGAAAAATTTTGGATGAGTCATCGATTTTTTGGGAGGGGACAAACCAATAATTTTTTTAATTAACGATTTACTAGGACTACGATAACCTTAAAACGGTTGCAAGATTTCAGAGCATTCGGTTTTGCAGGTCAAAGTTAAATTGTAAAATGTTATACAATTTTAATTTTTTTTCCCCAAAAATCTGGATGTCAAAGGCGAAAACGCAGCACGGAATCATACACCGCGATTGCAGAAGTATCGTATTTTGTTTAATTAAAAAAAAATACGATCGCAAAGTTTGGAATGACGTCATCCCAGTGGTGATGAACAGCCAAAATTTGATTAGCGTTTTACAATATACACGCTATTCCTAATATACGTATCAAATTTGATAACAATTGGGACGGTCATCCTATCTAATAAAAACTGACACAGACGACAGACAGACGGAAAACGGAGACCACTTTTTTCGTATTCCAGGGGTCTTCAAACGTCGAGAAAACATGAAAGTGGCAAGTCGCCCGATGGATTAGATTACTATATTTCCTTAGCTTAGGCTCAGGATGTCATTCATATGTATATGCGTAATATCCTTGGTAGGAAATGATAATGACATGGGTGACAATCATAGAAAAGCACAACCTCAGTAAGCAAAAGCTTTTCCGTATTGGTTTCACAATTGTCGCTATCCTCTTTCCATCTAGTCGCGTGGTCTTACTTCCAGACGATTGTTTTGTCTATGAGTTTGTTTCACGGCGACGTACGAAGTCACGGTTAAACAAATTAATGGATATGAATTTATTTTGGAGACTGGAGATTTTTTTCTTCATTCATTGATGTATCACACGAGTACTTTAGTTTTGTCTATGATATCCATTGCAGTGATTGATATATCATGCTAATAACAATCAAAAACTTGAATTATTGTAAAGCACACGGATAAGTACAGTGTGATAAATATTAACAGTATCTATTGTATTCTTAGACTATGGAGAAAATCGGGTGCGTTTTTTGTTTTGATGGGGGAAAAAAATGCAACGCTGTAAGATTCGTACTCGGGACTTCCATTGGGAAAGCAAAGTCATACCCATAACACTTAGTTTACGTCGTGTATAATGTGACAAAAGAGGAGGAAACTTAAATGAATTGATTGATTCATTAGTTTTTTTGACTCACCCTGTATAAGCAAATCTAAAAAATATGGATACAGTGATAAATTACAAGTATAGTCTGATTATGTTTTGCACATTTCTGAAACGATTTATTCGAGAAAATTTTGAGATGACGTAATCAATTTTTTGGAGTTGATGAATAGATTCATTTTGATTCAAAAGTTGCGGTGCTTATAATAATTTTAAAACGTCTACAAGATTTCAAAGTATTCCGTTTTGCAATTCTTGATTCAATCAATAAAATAAACTGACTCAGTTATTAATTTTTTTGAGATACCCCGTATAAGCAAATCTAGAAAATATTAATGCAGTTTTAAATCACAAGAATTGACTCATCATACTTTGCACACATAAGATAGGATTTATTCGTCAAAATTTTTAGGTGGCGCCATTAATTTTTTTGACCAAAAATTTACCATGCTTATGATAACTTTAAAACATCTCCAAGATTTCAAAGCATTCGGTTGTGTAGCTCCTGAATAAATCAATAAAATAAATTCACGCATTCATTAATTTTTTTGAGTCATCCTGTATACGCAAATCCAAAAATATGAATGGAATGATAAATCACAAGTACAGACTCATCATATTTTGTACATTTTAGATACGATTTATTCGACAAACTTTTGAGCTGACGTCATCAGTTTTTTGTAGAAGATAACCAAATATATTTTGACTAAAAATTTATTATGCTCTTTATAACCTTAAAACATCTGCAAGATTTCAAAGCATTCGGTTTTGTAGTTCCTGATTAAATCAATAAAATAAATTTACGCATTCATAAATTTTTTTGAGTCACCCTGTATATGCAAATCGAAAAAATTTGAATGGAATGATAAATCACAAGAAGAGACTCACCATATTTTGTACATTTTAGATCGGATTTATTCAGCAAAATTTTGTGGTGACGTCATAAATTTTTTAGGGGGGACGACCAAATACATTTTGATCAAAAATTAATAAAGGCGTGAATTTATTTTATCGATTTAATCAGGAATTACAAAACCGAATGCTTTGAAATCTTGGGAATATTTTAAAGTTATTATAAGCATGGTAAACTTTTGTTCAAAATGTATTTGTTCATCCCTCCTAAAAAAATTGATGACGTCACCCTTAAATTTTGCTGAATAAATCCTATCTAAAATGCAAAAAATATGATGAGTTTGTACTTGTGATATATCATTCCATTCATATTTTTTAGATTTTCTTAAGAGGTGGTTCAAAAAAATTAATGTAGTCAATTTATTTTATTGATTAAATTAAAGGCAACACTTATTATTAGTATTACACCCCAACCAACCCAATTTGGTAGACACAAAATTTGTTAAAGGAAAAACTCGGTTGAAACATAAGGGTAGCACGCTTATTTACATCGACTTTAACATTACAGACCTGCATTTGTGTTATGCGTTCACTTGGTTCCGCGAATGTGGAATAGACATGTTTATAATCAACCAATTGTGAATTTTACCGTCAAGAATTAAAATAAAACCCAATGTTTTATATAATAAGCGGAAGTCGAAGCAATAAAACCGATGGTCGTTTTGTTTACAGTTTCTCTGTTTGACTCTCACGTATGCTGTTACGCTTGTCATCTTAAATTAAGAATGTTTATACATAAACAATTTTCAGTTGCCTTTCATATTACCAGACAGCGGATTTTTGTCGGGCTACGTCACGTTTAATCGGTACTAATTCCATAAATATAATTAACGATTTATTAATCAAACGACTAAGTAAATGAGAACGGGAATTAACAGCAGAGTGCAACGAAACAGCGTTATTCTAATCTCAAATAAACGAAGTGCAGTCCGCAACCGCAATGAATTCGCATCCCGCACGAGCCGTACCGAGTTTGGCCTTGCCTAGCCCGACAGAAATCCGCTCTCTAGATATTACACACCGGCGCCGTATACCTGAGTAAATTGTTTCGTTATTTTATTGATTATAGGAAATCAATATTCAAAACGACCCAATTCATTTTCCCGAAAATTTGGGAATACAATAATTTTATTCTTAGTATTACACTACATCTATCCCAACTGATATACGTGTCCTTGCAAAAATGTTGATGACGTCATCACAATTTTTTTTTAAATTCCCACTACAAAAATGTAATGAGAAAAAAAACCACAATAGGCATGCAGTCGTCAAGTTTCCGACAGCGAGGGAAGTACTGTCTAAACTCTTTAGACCAATTTTTTATTTAAACATTGTTTAATTCAATTATATAAAATTTAACGGCCTCTCAGCACAATAGCAGATAATTTTAATGTCTTTAATTTAGATAGATTTTAACTTACATGGTCTTGAAAAAGCTTGAAATAAATAAATATTTAAGCGAAACGTAGAGTTCACACAAAAAACTAATTCTAATAATATAGAATTAATTAATACCGAGGACAAAATTACGGCCTATAATAAAATGTTAATATTCGTAGAAAATGTCTTTGTTCTGTGGTGTATCGATTAAAGGTTTCACAAAAACATCTCGATACAGTGCGAATTTTTGTTACTCCGCGTTACGCAGAAAAGTTTAATGCGTTTTGAGGACTACATTTTTGACTTTGATGACTGATGAACTGTTAAGTGTGTGTTCGTTCGGTCTACAGACTTAGTTCTTTACAAGTTTTATTTTTATCAAAAGAATTTTACTGAAGTAAACATGAGTGTTGTTGTGTACACAATAGGCCTTCCGGGATCGACGCGACAGGAAAGAAAACCGGGATATCCCACAAAGATCAAACTGATGTGGTCAGATATTTGCCTCATAAAATTATCTTTAAAGGAAGGGAAAATTTGAATTTGTCCTAAAAACTTGCTCTGAATAAAAAATAGCAGAATAATAGCGAGTAAAAGTAGTTGAAACAAGTAAAACTGTTACTTAATATCGTTCAGGATTTTCTAATTTTATTCTGACGAATTGTAAATCCCATAAATGTACCTAATGTTATACAGCCTAAATTTTGATCCACTTGAAAATATATATGTTGTTAAAATTTTAATAGAAAATTTCTTTAGTACTCTGTGATACCTCGACTAAAAAAAAGTCTCTGACAAAAAAGTACAGCTGGTTTCATAAAAATCGGGAAAAATGACAATGACATGAACGTCATTTCCATTGCTTTTCATTGATCTATGAGAACTTGATTTGCTCATCGTTTCCCGTTTTTTGTGAAAGCAGCTGTAGATTGATGATTTTTTGTTATTTCACATTACGCAAAGACGTTTAATGTGCTCTGGCGCAGTATGTTTTTGATTTTGATGTGTGTGAGTTCGTTCGGTGTGCAAACTGGCTAGTTCCAACATTTTGTTTTGATTAAAAATAATTTATTGCTTTTGTACTAAAGTAAAACGTAAGAGTTGTGGGCACAACAAGACTCTTCAAGAATCGACGCGGTAGAAAAGGAAATCTGTATTTAAAGGGCAAACATTGCTACTATGGTATTCACTTTCTTAAATGGATATAAAAAATCCCCTAGTAGCCCGTGTAATTTATTTTTGTCTAAATAAAAATGATATTCGCATTGCAGCTACTTCAACTTTTATGTGACCTACATGAGCTTATTTTCGGTGGTATTATTTAGTAATACCTTCTATGCAAGAATTTATATAACACATACGTAATACAACAAAATTCAAACCATTCCCGTCATATATTTGCTTCATAGTCCACATTTTTCATTGCAGCCATTTGATATATAAATTTTTAACAATGCTGAATATTTTAGATTTAAATGCAGTTGGCAAAAAGCATTAGCGCTTTAAAAAAAAACTCGACTTTGTTTTTCTACGTTTTTGTGAATCAATATAATTATTATTAGATTTCATACATTTATTTGAAAACATTTGGGTGACAAGCAATTATTCAAAAAATAAATTTTGGTGCATATCTCAACCTTTTACGATTTTATAGCATATGAAAATATCGATCCTCGTTTCCATCTGTCTGCTGATGATTTTATTACATAATCTCTTAAATTATTATCATACTGATTAGGATTACTGTGAAACAGTAGGTACATATTATGTTTCAAGATTACCACGTAAATGGTAAAACAAGAATGACAATTTTATCTGTTTATCCCTATTAAAAAAGATTTAATCACATCACCACAAAATGCTTCTCTCGTTTGAAAAATATATTTTTTTCACTAGCAGCCATGACGCATGCAAATGTCGACTCATTTAGAGGTAGCAAATTCAACTTTTGCGACCACCGGTTCAAAAAGAAAAATTGAGGTTATGTACGTAATGTTTGATGTGATTATTTCTTAAAAAATGAACAAATGTGTGCTACAAACATTACTTGAGTATACGCATGGTAGTTGGTAGACGGTAGAAGATAAAATGATTAACTCAGCGACAAGTGTAAACGGTTTTCTTTGTATTGAAGATTTAGATTAACTTTGATTAGAAATCAAAACAAAATCATGTTGCGTCAAAAAATTGAACGTTTATTTTTTCAGTTTATTGTCTTATGGTTTCTACTAGTGAAAAAAATAGTATATTAACCACGGTTGCAAAGCCACTTCTAGACCTGGCGCTTCAGAGCCCTCGACGCTGCGCGTCTCGGGTTCTAATTTGCGCTCGGTCTAGAATGCTTGGCTCTGCAACCTTGGCTAATAATATACTATTAACACGTTTCTTTACCTGTGATTCAATGATGTAAACATGTTTTCAACCTCGTGCCTAACAGGCTATTATAAAAAATAAATCTGTAAAAAAAATGTGTAGTAAATATTTATTTTTTATTAAAATAACATGGCTTGTATTTATATGTGCCTTAGGGAAGGCTTCCAGGATGTCACAAAAAAATAAATAATGAGCAGGTTCATTTCATTAGTTAAAAATAGTTCGTTCAATTTTCTCACAATTCTGGGAACGCAATATAAATTAATAACGTCATTTTATTAAAAAAAATGTGTCTAAAGTTATTTAGACCGAACTTCTCTCCTCGCTGGAGTACAGGCGAACAAATACAGCTTCTCTAAAATGTTATAAAATTGAATTTTGCAAATTTTTTTTTTTAATAATCCCTATTTGTTAAAATATATACGGGGAGTGTTAAAGTACCGGTAAAGAAGCAGGTTATCACCAGTTTCAAGTGAGTCTTTCTATAAAAAAAAATGTAATGACGTTATCAACATTTTAGCAAAGACAAGTATATCAATTTGAATAACTGCAGTGTAATATCAATAATAACACTACTGTAAGTATACTAAAATTTTCGGGAAAATGGGATGGGCCGTTCTTGATTTGATCAATACAATAGATTGCCCCATTCATTACGTTTTTTTTTTGAGTCATCTTGTAAAAGCAATTTTAAAAACTATAAATACATTGTTAAACCACAAGTATCGAGTCATAATATTATATTTACTTTAGATGGGATTTATCGACACAATTTTGAGATAGCGTTATCAGTTTTTTGGGACGAGGTAAACGGATAAATTTTGAGTAACCATTTACCACGATAACCTTAAAAATTTGCAAGATTTCAGAGTAGATTTTTGTTATTTCGAAGTTAATTTTTTCCAGAAATTTGGTTGTTTAGAATAAAACCTAAACACGAATTCATAATAGGGAGGTATGTTGCTCTATAAAATTTAAGTAACATTTACTATTGTAAATTTTGGAGATGACGTCAAATAAAATAAGGTACTCTTGCACTTGCAGTTTATGACTCCATGCTGAGTTTTTACCCTAAACATCCAAATTTATGATAAAAAAGAATTAAAACTGTACATCTTACAATTTGATTTAGAAGTTGTACATCAGATACTTATTTTTTGTTTTCTTAGTACGAGTTTAGCAAATTGTTTCAGATATTTCAAAAAACGAACCTTGAAATACACAGAACAAAGTACTGTTTCATTAGTATATTAAAATTAATATGTGTGTGCCCAAATTACCAAATAAGTTTTACTGAATAATACATTTCATTCAAGAAGAAACGTTTCTGCTTCAGAGGCGAAGAAAGTTTAGATGAATAACTGCGTAGCTGCACCATAAACTTTATATTTTTGAAAATTCTGTACTTTTCGAAAAACATTTTTTAATATTTTTAAATTGTATCTGTTTCAAAATAATTTTGTAATGTTGGTCCCTATTTTTGTTAAGCCAGTGTTCATAAGTATGTTCATGTTAGTTTCAATGCTAATTCTGATTGTGTATAAATTATTGCAATGTTTTTGTTTTTATTACAGTGGGTTTCTATGAAGAGGAGGGGACTTGTTAAAGTGAAACCGAAGAAGAAGAAGCCGTAAAGGAGAGGATGTAGTGACAGACTTCCAAGCTAATCATTCTTATGGTTAATTTTCGATAACTAGATTTAATTTAATTATTTAAATTCTCAATTATTTTTCAGTACATTTCATATTCAGTAAAAAACTTTATAAAATAAATAGAAGAATATGTATACAATGCCACTAAAAAAAAAATAAGTGGACTGCCATCTGTTGAAAACAGTCCTCAAAAAATAAATATCAACTGGACTCGTGCTACAGTGTTTTCACAACGATTATATATTTGGTGGATCGTTTATTCAAATCGTGGAAAAATAAGCAACATATAACATCCAAGTTTTTTTTGTCAATCGCCCGGTATAAAACCTAGCCAAAACTACTTCGCTGTAACTCAGGTGATTATGTAAGACAAACGAACTAAGTAACACACTCATTCAAAGTATACAAAATTAAAATCGTTCATAATACTGTATTCCTATACTTGTGGTTGATCAGCGCGCCTTGATTTTTTATTCTAGATATTCATATTTTCGCAAAAAAAGCAAAATTGTGTAACAACATTTTACACTAATATATATAAGAAGAACGTTGAGCAATTGTTCATTGGTTTAACTGGTTAGAGTGCAGTGCTAATAACGCGAAAATCGTGAATTCCATCCCCTCTTGATTGTGTTAGCAATTTTAGTTCGAAAATTTCATCTTGTTTGGAACAGTCGCACATGTTTTTCTTTGACCAGTTTCTGCCAATATACCTGTTCTGTTTGGGATGGACTGACAAAAAGACTACTACTTTCAATGTTAAAGAAACATACTGTAAGTCAGGGGCGGCTGGTCAGGGGCGGCAGGGTCGGCCACGCCGTACCAGTCATTTTAAAATACTTAGTAAGCGTTGAAATTAGAAAATAAAAAAAGAAATAAAGTTTGAATGTACGTTAGGATAGATCATATATATTAAAAATATATTTTATTATATTGTAGGTACAAAATAAAGCATTTGTTGCTAATTTTAAATGCTGATAAACACGCTTTGCCGGCGAGATTTCGGCAAGCCGTACCCAGGAATGCATTATGCTCGATGTTTCGACTTCGTAGCAGCTTACGGTTTCATCGTTCTCTTTGTCTAGTACACTGTAGTAGACAAAGACCTGGCGGAACGTATGTTGTGCCAGGTCCGGCGAAATCCTCCTTCGCCGTACCATTGTTTAAGTATATTATAGTTGGACAACCTAATACAAATTTTACTTCGCCTAAATAGTGAGCTTTAGGACAAGGAATCCAGGGGGCGTGGGACAAATTTTTCGTCAACGCGCATTTTCACTACAGTGAGCGAACGTTTTAGGTTTATTTTACTCTAAATCAGATGGCGCCATCAAACATTAGCAAAGGCAAACACCCTTCACTCTGCTCTTATACGAGGAGTTATCCATAAATACATAATTAACATTGTTCCGTAAACAGTAATGTGTATAAACATATATGTACAAAATATGAAAATATACTTGACATAAAAAATATGAAGCAACGCGTTGTAACGTGATAAGAAAGAATTGAATTTAAATGAATTTGACGCATATTTTTATTTGACTATATCTGAAGACTGACAGAAACTTTCCAAGGGTTTTTAAACTGGTATAATTGTTTAGTTTTATAAGATTAAAGTAAAACAAGATTTTAAGTAAAATTTAGATTTGTGGTGTTACAAAAATATTAACACAAAATGAAAATATATGTTCAAAGTAAATAACAGAATGGCATAAACTTTCGGCGTTAAATTACAAATAATAACAAGAGAGAAAAAAACGCATAAAGAACTTAAGAGGCATGTTTGTAATATCGAGTTGTTAAAGGCTGCTTTGAACATTGTTTGATTCTATGAAAAACAATTGCTGTTATCGGACATTTTGGTAGATTTTGTGCCAAAAATACGAGATAACTAATTGTTTCTTGAACTAGTTTCCGTAACTTCTAAAATTTAAAAAGGATACGCCGTTCTGCTGTAATAAAATCTAGAATAAGGTCAAAATCACACTAATATTACATCTGATTTTGTTAACCACATGCATATAATTTACATTAAAATAAGTTACAGACATTGTTTGAAATGTTTATTATAGTTCGAAAACAAGATAAAATAAATAAATAAATAAATACAAAAAATGTGCAGTTTATAAACTTCAGAATTTTAGTATAAAAATAATCATGTTTGAAGCTTTATTTTGTCTGTTCCATTTTATTGGGTGTATTGGGCCCCTCTCGGGATATACGAGCCCTAACAACTAAACATTGGGACACCAAAAAATTTTTATAAAAAAATCACCAAACTTTTTAACAAAAATGTAATTTATTTTAGATAATTAAAATTTTAAAATTAATTCGTTTTGCAGAACTGTTAATGTTTACAGCACAACAAAAACTGATTTCTAATTCATACAGTGACATAAAACTCTAAAACAACGTAACATTTTATGACACATAAATATTGGGACACAGCAAATTCAGTAACTGGTCATATCTCCTTTTGCCTTAATAACTGCAGGAATTCTTGCCATCATACTTTCAACTAATTTTCTACAATACACAGGAGTTGTTACCGTATCCTACACTCGCTAAATTTCCCGTTGAAGATTGACAATCGCTTGTGATGAATGATTTCCTAAATATTTTTTTATTTCACGCCATACCGTCTCTACTAGATTAGAATCTGGGCTATTCGATGATCAGGGCAAACATTTATATTATTATTCTTTGTAATAAGTGTTGTAGGTGCGTAACTTGAAGCATCATCCTATTGAAAAATATAAATATCAACAGGATAGACTGCTTCAGTAGTTGTTAATATTTTTTTACAAAGTCTCTTGATATTTGTTTGAATTTGTAATTTCCCTTCCATGAACGTTGTTAACTGGTCTTTAAATTCCGTTAATAGACATGCACCCCCAAACCATTTTTCCGCTTGCAAACTTGACTCTTTGTTTGAGATAATCCATATTAAAATTCCTTTTTTATTTCAATAACTCTTTTTCGACTATTATCTCACCCAGACATCAAATTTGGACTCAGCGTTATGTATTACTTTTCTCCAATTTTTATTTTGGTTATATTAACCGATTTTTCTTGTGGGCAGTTTTTAATTGTGGTTTTACTTTAGTTTAAAATAATATAAATAAATAATAAAGTCCATCAAAGATAGCTTTATTTAAGATTTACAATGTAAAAACCAAGGCCTGATTTGTGTATGCATTCGCGACAATATTGTCTTGAAAAATTTAACTGGTTATCGCTATTGCAGCAAGTAATAATTTCTCTTGAACTACTCCGTCGTCCACTTTTATAAATTTTCATCAGTTGTCGTTGATCACGCGGCTTCACAAATGGTGGCCTACCGGGAATTTTACCTTTTATTCCGATGGTACCTCTGTCTGCGTAATATTTTACGACATTTACCATCGACGACTAAGCTATTTGGAACAAATCTTCACTTTTTCTTAGCGATTTTCCCTTGAGGTACTGAGAAATTATTATTTTCAGAACTTTTACTAAAACTAGCCCCCCCGCTAACTATTTTTTTCTAAATAAAACCAACACTAGCATGAAATCCTACGATCCCTATAATAATGGGAGCATTTACCAGCTACTACGTTTGTATTTCGATGGTATACTTAGCAAATTTTCTCGGGTGTCCCAACATTTAAATGTCAGCAAAAATTACACATTTTTTAGTTAGGTGACAATTTTTGCGCTCTAAGAAAATTTATTAATTTGCAAAATACCTCAGTCTCTGCCAAAATAGATGCCCATGCAAAATTTGCATTTAGTCCAAACGAATTGAATGATATCAAAAATATCTACCGGATTTTTTTGAGAAATTGTCTGTGTCCCAATATTTAGTTGTTAGGGCTCGTAACACCGACATCAGTGCACCGACCCAACGTTCTTCAACCGATGGGATGATTTATTACTTCCGTTATGCTGGCCCTACACACGGCGATTTGGTTTTCGGATTTTCGGCTAGATCTGCACAGTTAACTCTTTGCGCACTGCACACTGACATAGAGTATTTTGTTCACGGGA
Source organism: Zophobas morio (assembly GCF_036711695.1). NCBI lineage: Eukaryota > Metazoa > Arthropoda > Insecta > Coleoptera > Tenebrionidae > Zophobas > Zophobas morio. Next base: position 14,490,922 of record NW_026972129.1, on the reverse strand, counting down.
GCATCAAAAATATTACGCCGAAAGCATTTCTTCAAGTGTTATTTTTTTTAAGATGTCATATTTGTCAGCGTTTCCAAAATTTTCTTCTTTGCACAGGTCAACTAATTTTTCGTAAACCGCATTTTAAAATTTTTGTTATTGTATTTTTTACTTTTTAATTTTCTAAGGCATGAAAAAATTCCATATAGGTTTCTATGAATTTATTAACGAAATCAACTGATAACTTGCGCGCCATTTTGTGTTAATTAACACCAATAGTGATTATGATAATTTTATAATTATCATTTTAATGAAATTGGGTTCTTCACTTCGCGAACGACAGCAAACAATTTAAAATTACCGCTAGTCAAGCACCTGAAAATCCATCTCTCCCAAATATGTCTTTCTTGACACGATTTGTAATCCGAAGTCTCCCTCCACATGCAATTTTTCGTCGCCTGAGAACTTGTTTGATCTACAGACCAAAGCACACTCAGGCCAATATCGGCTTTAAGCGATTTATCTATAAACCGATATTCGTTAGAGTTGATGTGATACACATCCACTACGAAGAACTAACCCATTTCGACCATTGGACTTTACAACGAATAAGTGAACAAAGTTCTTGAACATCTTAACGATTTAATACCTACATAATGTTCTCGAATGACAAAATTTACATTTCAAATTGTATTATCAAATTACACCTTCCAAAATTTGTCACGAACAATGAAATGACGCAATCTCCAAATTTTACAATAGTAAAATTGTAGTTTCGCCCCGTTTACGGTTTATGCATCCGTGTCGAGTCACCTTAGACGTCAAGATTTTTGAAAAAAAAAATCAACATTTTCCAATTTATAATGTCATTTAAATTTTAAAAAGTAGAATAGTCCTGATCTTGTGATTTATGCCTAAATACGCTATTGGGATTTTTCGGCTTGATGATTTCTCGATTTTTCAACTTTAATGTCTCAATTTTTCAATATTTCAATTTTGGGCTTTTCCGATTCCTCCATTCCTTAAATTTTCTATTTCTCGATTTTTTTATTTTTCGATTTCTCAATCTTACGATGTTTCAATGATACGATTTCTCAATTTTTGTCCTCTTCAATTTTACGGTTTTTAAATATGTCGATTTTTCAATTTTTCAAATTTTCACGTTTCTAAATTTTCAGTTTGCCGATTTCTAAAGTATTTTTTTTATTTTTCCATTTCTGGATTTCCTAAAGTTTCGATTTTTCACATCTTCAATTCCTCAATTTTTCGATTTTTTAAGATTACGATTTTTCAATTTTGCTTTTTTAGATTTTCGATTTCTCAATTTTCCAATTTTTTAATTTCTCAATTTTTTGAATATTTCTTTCAGTTATGAGATTTTTCAATATTTCAATTTTTCGACTTTTCGATTTTTGAATTGATGGATTTTTTTTGATTTCTCGCTTTTTTCCTTTTTGGATTTTAAATTTATTGTAAACTTTAGATTTTTCAATTCTGGGACTGTTTAATGCTTGGATTTCTCAATTTTTAAACTTTTCGATGTTTTAATATGTATTTCATTTTTTAAAATTCTAGGTTTTTCGATATCTCGAGTTTTCAGTTTTTCTATACATATTTCAATTTTTCAATTTTTCGATTTTTTGAATTTTAATTTTTGATTTTCCAGTTTTTCTTTTTTAAAATTTTTCGATTATTCAATTTTTTAATTTCTCAATTTATCGAATTCAGATGTTTCGTTGTTTTGATTGTTCAATTTCTCAATTTTTCAATTTTTAACTTTCCTTTTCGGTTTCCGACTCCTCAATTTCTCGATCCTCCCATTTTTCGATTTCTCGAAGTCTCAGTTTTTGAATTTTTCTATGTTTCGATTTTTGGATTTCTCGGTTTTTCGATTTTTTTCTTTTGAGCTTTTCAATTTCTGGATTTTCCAATTTTTCAATGCCCCGATTTTTCAATTTTTCAAATTGAATTGGATCTCTCGATTCTTCAATTTTGCGATATTTTAATTATTCATTGTTTTAAATTTTAGTTTTTTCGATTTCTCGATTTTTTGACTTTTCAGTTCTTCAGTATTTAAATTTTTGAATTTTTCAAATTTTTGCGTTAAATTTTCAGTTTTCTGATTTCTCAATTAATCTATTTTTGATTTTCCCACTTCTCAAAGTTTCGATTTTTCAGTTCTTCAATTCTTCGATTTTTCGACTTCGCTTTATTGGTTTGTCGATTTCTCAATTTTTGGATATTTCTTTCAGTTTTGATATTTTTTCAATACTTCGATTCTTTCATTTTTCGACTTCTAGATTTTTCAATTTTTTATTTTTGGATTTTCAGTTTTTTGTTTTTTATTTCAATTTCTCAATTTTTCAACTTTTTCATATTTTAATTTTTAAATTTCTAGATTTTTCGGTTTCTCGAGTTTCCAGTTCTATATTTTAATTTTTTAAATTTCCGAATGTTTAAATTTTTTGAGATCTCAATTCATTGAGATTCGGATGTTTCGATGTTTTGATTATTCAATCCCTCGCTTTATCAATTTTTCCATATTTAAGTTTTCGATTTTTCGATTTTGGCCTACTTCGGTTTCTCAGTTTTTTGATTTTTCGACTTCTCGATTTTTCGACTCCTCGATTTTTTTTGTCTTTTGATTTTTCGATTTCTCGATGTCTCAATTTCTGAATTTTACAATGTTTCGATTTTTCGATTTGTTGGTTTTTCGATTTTTTGTTTTTCGGTTTCTCGATTTTTCGATGTTTCGATTTTTGATTTATCCGATTTTTCAATTGTCCAATTTTTTAAATTCTCGACTTCGTTGATTTTTTAGTTTTTCAATTATTAAATTTTAGATTTTTTTTTGATTTTTTTATTTTTTGATGTTTGGATTTCTCAATTCTTCAGTTTTAGGATATTTTAACTTTTCAATGTTTTAAATTTTAGATTTTTCGATTTTTTAGTTCTTCAATATTTTTTTATTTTTCAAATTTTGACGTCTCTGAATTTTTAGTTTTCGGATTTCTCAATTAATCTATTTTTTTATATTTCCATTTGACTTCCTAAAGTTTCGATTTTTCAGTTCTTCAGTTCTTCAATTTTTCGATTATTCAGGATTTTGATTTTTCAATTTTTCGATTTTTTAAGTTTGCGATTTTTAGACTCTGCTTTTTTGACTTTTTTGTTTCTCAATTTTTTAATTTCCTAATTTTTTGATATTTCGTTCAATTTTGTGATTTTTCAGTTTTTCGATTTCTCAATTTTAACTTTTCAATTTTTGAAATTATTAATTTTTTTCGATTTTTTGAGTTTTCAGTTCTCTATATTTCAATTTTTCAATTTTCGGAATTTTTAAATTTTCGATTGTCCAATTTTTTTTTATTCGATTTTCCAATTTTTCGATGTTTCGATTTTTGAATTAACCGATTGTTCAATTTCTCGATTTTTAAATTTTAGATTTTCCAATTTTCATTTTTTTTATTTTTTTATGTTTCGATTTCTCGATTTTACAATTTTCCCATATTTGAATTTTTCAGTGTTTTAAATTTTTGATTTCGAGGATTTACTGTGTTACAGTAGTCATCAGTCATTACTCATCAAGAACGATTATTGCTGTGCGTTAAAATGCCTACATACTGATAAGCACGTACATACAAGACACATTTAAGGCTGTTTTAGTATAATTTTTGCAATTTTAAATTTATTTCTTGATGTCTAAATCGTATATATTTAAATGGTGATGAATATTTTGTGATACAATCTTAGGATAAAATGCATTTTAGTTTCAAAAATAATATGTATTTAATGATTTGACTACTGTTAATAAAAAAAATACGTAAGAAGATGTTCATATTGAATGAATTTGGTGTTCATAGTTTGATGATAATCCATAGTTATTCTGGAGGCAAATTAAATGACTTGTTACTTATTAATTAAAGTAGTGGTCGTTTAATTTCGTATACCTTTAAAGTGGACGAAGGGACGCATATTTGTTAGCCATGCAGTTCATGGATAATAGGTATACCGCGATAATATTAAATTTTTGTTACCTTAACCTTGAAACAGGTATGCACTACATATACATATATTACATATATGTAAAGTCTTCAACACGTACGTTTGCTTATTTTGTGACTGCTCCCCGTACAACGTACTGATTAATACGTCCGTTTACTACCTTATCGACATCACGTGCTTACGGACTATTTTTACCCCCTTTCGTAAGGTACCGCCACTTCATGGTGAAGCGAGTGAGATGTAAAATATATATTCATTCTTTTCTACATGGGAAAGTGATTGTCCGTATAGGTTGTCCAACTATAATATACTTAAACAATGGCCGTACCCAGCAACGCGAATTTAGTTTTTAAAACGCTTAATATTTAAGATAGCTAACCAAATTACAAAACAATAACGGCTTCGATGTTCTTCAGTGCATACTATTTTTTTTTAAATAATAATTGTCGATTTAATACATTTTTCTGTGTATGAATAATAAACGAAAAAAATTACATTAAATTATCTAAAATTTTATTTTTCGTACATAACTTAGCTACAACATAAATGCGCTTTTTCTGTATTTTTAGCATCTAAGCGTTTTCAGATATTTCAGAAACGAATTTAAAGTTTTAAATCATTTTAATTTTTCAATTATTCAATTAATTTATTTGACAATTTGTCATATACATTAAAAATAAATAAATGTAAATGAAGATAGTTAACAGTTGGTACTTTTATTATTACTTTTTTTATATTTTTTAACTGCATGTCATTATTTAATTATTATTATTTAATTGTGGATGTCCGGAGTCGGCAAGCCGTATAGCCGCCGGTCGACGCGGAACTCAGTAAAAATAATGTTTTCGGTGGTTCTCAATTAATGATAAAGCAGAACAAGTAGAATTAAGGATTAATAGTATTTGGAATCAAACTGACATTGTCAATTTCCTATAAAAAATTATTTTAACAGGTCGAAACATTTGAGATGTTTTGTACATCCTGGCACGTAAAATGTCAGTGGTTAATGAGTAGCAGCCATACATTACGAAAATATATAACACCAAGGTGTAGACTCAAAATATTTGGCCGACCCGAAATTTTGACCCACCAGCCGCCACTGCTGTAAGTACTTTAACGTACCTAACGTATATGAATTAGTGCAATAACCAAATTCCTACATACGTATTTTTCTAAACTTTTCGCTTTTCTCAGCAATCATGACATATGTATTGTCCACACTGCATGTACAAGTTTATGCTATTTATGGAGTATTTTATCAATACCAAGTTGCGCCAACTGTTCCATAATTGCGGTCCTTAATCCTTGGCAGTAGGATACTGTAATTTGAAAAATCCGCAAAATCTCTCATCCATCAATTTGATAACGAGTCGACATCCACTTGAGTCTAACATAAAATATCAGTACTCTCATTTATTGAATATATAAATAATCTTGTCTCATCAATTTTGTTCTTAAATTATTTACAAACAATTCTCTAAATAGTATCTAAGTGTCGTATGCTCAACAAACTTACATTCAAGTCACAAGGCAAGTTCGAAGTAAGCTTAAATGAATGCATACTATTACATTGAAAACTTAAACCCAGTACTAAATCCTAATTGAGCCTATATGCTAAACTAAAATAAAAAACTAAGTTAACTCTATTAATAATAATTAGACGAGTATTTAAAAAAAGATAGAATGCATTTTGCAATATTGTCTTAAGCGGCGACACATAAAAATCGACTTCTTTCCTAAGGCTGATACCCCTTTTCGACAATATACGAGGCGCATTCAGATAGTACTACCCGTTTTGCTTTGACGCACAAAAAATTATCAAATTAACAACAATTATTGTTAATTTTACCTCATAATTAGTTTCATATCGTTTCCCATGTAAGTCATTTTTCAGGTCTTTACAGAAATGAAAATCACTGAGTACGAAATCAGCACAGTGTGCTGGATCATTTCGCAGAGGTTTATGGTTTTGAATTGTTAAAATACATACTACTCGCGGGTCCACAACAAATGCAGATTTTGAGAAAACTATCATATCGATGAAATTTCACACACGAAGCTAAAATGAGCCTTTACTTAATTAACTTCGACAAACAGCATTGTGTCAGCATGAGCGTCATTTGTTTGCCAATGGGTTTTAAATTCTGGATTTGTCCACTATGATTAATTGTTATTATAACTTTACACATTACTTTATACATTATTCGAATTTTATTTTTAAATTCACTCATGGGGAAATTAATGAAGATTATGCTAGACTGATCAAGCACACTAAAAAATTATGCTTTCAACTAAAGCCCGTTTTACTTGAAAGGTAAAATATATTTAAATTGGTTAGACTCCGGAGTTTGAAATAACAAAACCGCATTTCTTTATCACATGTTCTTGATGCTAATTTAATGCCAACATTGAAGAAATACATGTACAGTACTGATGTGCATCAGCAAACCTGGCTGGTAAAGAATATTTTACTCGTAAAACAACAGTAAATTAATAGACTTTCAATTATCAATACGCGAAGAATTAATATTCATAAAGCACTCTACGCGCATATTAAACGTTATGTGAAATCCTCTTGTGTTTCAAAATACTCAAGAGTTCTTAACACAGTATAAAAGTCGAATATCATGTGATGAGAGTATATAATTTATTTTTTATGACCCTAGCTTCACACGTGAGTGGCGGCTGGAGATACGTTTTCAGTGTTCTTACTCCTTTTGTTATCACACGTTCTACATTCGTAATGCATTTTTTTACAATATACCATGTATATAACAAGTCTGCTCCTCACAAGAGATTGCTGGAATTTACATTTAACAAAACGACAATTCTTATTCACCTGTATTTGCCACAAAAAATGATGTTTGAAAGGTAATGATTGAAAATAAAGGAAAAAGAAAATAATTTTATGGACAAAATTCCAGTTGCACTAAAAACGTCATGCGAACTACATCACATCTGAAATTTGATTTAACACTCTAATAAGTTGCTTCATTGTTACGTAAGAGGAATATTTAGGTCATATTAAATTTTAATACAGTACAACCTCCATAGTTTGAAGCTCGGTTTTCGAAAGCCGTAGTTAACTCGATTGCGAAAAAAAATTGGTCCAAAGTCACCTAGACAGAACTTCTAAGCCCACTTTCTATATATGTGGAATAGAAAATTTCTTATTCACATAATCCATAAAAGCAGCTATACTCAAGTACTATGATTTATGTATAAATGTAATGTCAAAAAATATACATTCCCAAAAACCAATTTTTTTGTTGACAGTGATTTATGAATAATAACTCCGGGACGTGATAATTTTTATATACACTGTACGATAATGCAATTTCCCTCTGGTAAATAAAAACGTTTAATTACGCAGAACTCATCACGGCAGCTTTAATTTCAATTCCAAATATGATTGACGAGTTAGTCTCGCCGACAGAATGTTATTTCCAAACAAAAATCAACAGACTCGCTTAAGCTTAACAATTAAAACTATTGAATGAGTCTAAATACACATTATCAAGGCAAGCAGATATATTTTGAATTTTTGGGTCCAGTACAAAAAATTATTTCAACAAATGGTAAACTTGTACGCCACCTCAACCTCAAGCAGTCTAAAAAGCCGTGTGAATTCATACATGACCGAGGACCGACCTAATGCTAATAATTAAAGATTAGTGTTCAACAGAAGAACCTTCTCACATTCGTAACATTCAAGCAATTTATAATAACACTGGTAACTTTTTCAAGTGGCTTTCTGTAATATGTAACAATAATTTTATATCGTGCGAGCAGCATAATTTGTAGTCGAGCCATCCTTGAAAATGACTTAGCATGTCAGCGATTAAACCACACAGGCAAATGTCAAAAAATGAAATATAAAAGCAAAAGTGGAGGACACCTTTTATACGAATTTTAATAAAATAGAGGGAGTATTGTTCGTGTTTCGCCCAATGATCCGCTTGTCAAAAAAATCCCGTAACATTGCTATTGTGTCGTTATTTTCTTCTGTTATTCTCAACCGTAAATACTCCAATTGTTGTTCGATAAATAGGGACAACAAAAAAGTTCTGCAGATCAGAAGATCTCGAAAGGCAGATATTCTCTGAATTTCGACTAATGATCCGGTTGTCAAAAAATTTCCGTAGCTTTGCTATTTTGGTCCTAGCCGAATGCGCTGCAGCCTCGTCTTGTTGATGAAAATAACCTACTTCCATTTCGTCATCGAGAAATTTGTCTCATCATCCCCACCAATAACGTGATGACGTCACTTCAAAATTGCACATAGTACATAAATGGGTTTTAAATTGTATGAAATAACATAGTCCTACACAAGTAGTTTATGACTCCATATTGAGTTTTCACACGAAAATCAAAATGAAACAAAACTTTGCAATTTAATTTTGAATCTGCGAAACCGAATACTTTGAAATTTTTCAGATGTTTTAAAGTTTTAATAGGCATGATATATTTTCAATCAATTTTGCCGTATAAATCCTATCTAAATTGTGCAAAATGTGATGAGTCTGTACTTGTAATTTATCATTCCATTCAATTTTTTTGGATTTTCATATACAGAGTGACTCAAAAAAATTAATGAATGAGTGAATTTATTTTGTTGATTTAATCAGGAACTACAAAACCGAATGCTTTGAAATCTTGGAGATGTTTTAAAGTTATCATATGCATGGTAAATTTTTAATCAAAATGTGTTTGCTCATCGCCCCTAAAAAATTGATGACGTCACCTCAAAATTTTACCGAATAAATCCTATCTAATTGCAAAATATAATCAGTCTACACTTGTAATTTATCATTGTATTTATATTTCTCAGATTTGCTTATACAAGGCGACTCAAAAAAATAATGGATCAGTCAACTTATTTTATTGAATAAATCAATACTTTTACATCCTGCATACGTGTTAAAGTTATTATAAGCCTGGTAAATTGTTAATCAAAACATATCTGTTGGTTCCCCTCAAAAAATTTGTTATCTCAAAATTTTACCGAATAAATTCTACTCAAGATGTCCAAAATAGGATGCGTTTTTACTTGTGATTTATCATTAAATTCATATTTTTTAGGTTTGCCTAAACAGGTGGGTTAAAAACATTAATGAGTGAGTCAATTTATTTTATTGATTAAATCAGGAACGGCTCACTCCTTTTTCTCAGAAAATTTTGCGAATACAATACTGATATTTTTAATAATACACTGCACCAATCCAAGTTGATATACGTGTCCTTGTTTTTCTTGCACTCGTAATACGCTGTGACTACTTTTCTTTTGTGCTGTAATTATAATATTCAGAACATCTTATTCGATTGTGGTTGGATTAATAATTTTAGTTCTGTATTTTGAGAAGACAAACTCATTCAAAGTAAACTAATTTCTACGTTACATTCTTTCGATGTATAAACATAAATAAACACTTGAGTGTCAGATTGCTATTACCTAGTGTTAAAGGACAAGGGTTGTTAGAGATGGATTATTTTAAGTTCAGCATGGTGAGTCATCAGAATCTGGCAACAGACTGTCAGTCAGTGGCGTAACATACAGACTTCATTAAAAACCATTAAGTGAACTGGTCAACACGCTAGCACGAATGCGGATGACTCTATTTGGTACTAATCTAAACAGGCAGAGGTAGCCATCCCAGGTAGAAAAATTGGTCTAAAGAGTTTAGACAGTACTTCCCTCGCTGTCGGAAACTTGACGACTGCATGCCTATTGTGGTTTTTTTCTCATTACATTTTTGTAGTGGGAATTTAAAAAAAAATGCGATGACGTCATCAACATTTTTGCAAGGAGACGTATATCAGTTGGGATAGATGTAGTGTAATACTAAGAATAAAATTATTATATCCTCAAATTTTCGGGAAAATGAATTGGGTCGTTTTGAATATTGATTTGTAATAATCAATAAAATAACGAAACAATTTACTCACGTATACGTATCAGAGGCAACTGAAAATCGTGTATGTATAAACATTCTTAATTTAAGATGACAGGCGTAACAGCATACGTGAGAGTCAAACAGAGAAACTGTAAACAAAACGACCATCGGTTTTATTGCTTCGACTTCCGCTTATTATATAAAACATTGGGTTTTATTTTAATTCTTGACGGTGAAATTCACAATTGGTTGATTATAAACATGTCTACTTCACATTCGCGGAACCAAGTGAGCGCATAAAACAAATGCAGGTCTGTAATGTTAAAGTCGATGTAAATAAGCCTGCTACCCTTATGTTTCAACCGAGTTTTTCCTTTAACAAATTTTGTGTCTACCAAATTGGGTTGGTTGGGGTGTAATACTAATAATAAGTGTTGCCTTTAATTTAATCAATAAAATAAATTGACTTCAATAATTTTTTTGAACCACCTCTTAAGAAAATCTAAAAAATATGAATGGAATGATAAATCACAAGTACAAACTCATAATATTTTTTGCATTTTAGATAGGATTTATTCAGCAAAATTTTAGGGTGACGTCATCAATTTTTTTAGGAGGGATGAACAAATACATTTTGAACAAAAGTTTACCATGCTTATAATAACTTTAAAATATTCCCAAGATTTCAAAGCATTCGGTTTTGTAATTCCTGATTAAATCGATAAAATAAATTCACGCTTTCATTAATTTTTTTGAGTCACCCTGCATATGCAAATCCAAAAATATGATTGGAATGATAAATCACAAGTACAGACTCATCATATTTTGTACATTTTAGATACGATTTATTCGGCAAACTTTTGAGCTGACGTCATCAGTTTTTTGTAGAAGATAACCAAATATATTTTGACTCAAAAATTTATTATGCTCTTTATAACCTTAAAACATCTGCAAGATTTCAAAGCATTCGGTTTTGTAGTTCCTGATTAAATCAATAAAATAAATTTACGCATTCATTAATTTTTTTGAGTCACCCTGTATATGCAAATCGAAAAAATTTGAATGGAATGATAAATCACAAGAAGAGACTCACCATATTTTGTACATTTTAGATAGGATTTTTTCAGCAAAATTTTGTGGTGACATCATAAATTTTTTAGGGGGGACGACCAAATACGTTTTGATCAAAAACTTACCATGCTTATGATAATTTTAAAATATCTTCAAGATTTCGAAGCATTCGGTTTTGTAGTTCCTGAGTAAATCAGTAAAATAAATTTACGCTTTCATTTATTTTCTTGAATCACCCTGTATATGCAAATCCAAAAAATATGAATGGAGTGATAGATCACAAGTACAGACTGATCATATTTTGTACATTTTAGATATGATTTATTCGGCAAATTTTCGAGCTGACGTCATCAAGTTTTTGGAGGGGATAAGCAAATATATTTTGACTAAACATTTATTATGCTCTTTATAACCTTAAAACATCTGCAAGATGTCAGAGCATTCCGTTTTGTAGTTCCTGATTAAATCAATAAAATATATTTACCCATTCATTAATTTTTTTGAGTCACTCTGTATATGCAAATCCAAAAAATATGAATGGAGTGATAGATCACAAGTACAGACTCATCATATTTTGTACATTTTAGATATGATTTATTCCACAAACTTTTGAGCTGACGTCATCAATTTTTGGAGGGGATAAGCAAATATATTTTGACTAAACATTTATTATGCTCTTTATGACCTTAAAACATCTGCAAGATTTCAGAGCATTCGGTTTTGTAGTTCCTGATTAAATCAATAAAATATATTTACGCAATCATTAATTTTTTTGAGTCACCCTGTAAATGCAAATCCAAAAAATATGAATGGAGTGATAGATCACAAGTACAGGCTCATCATATTTTGTACATTTTAGATATGATTTATTCCACAAACTTTTGAGCTGACGTCACCAAGTTTTTGGAGGGGATAAGCAAATATTTTTTGACTAAAGATTTATGATGCTCTTTATAGCCTTAAAACATCTGCAACATTTCAAAGCATTCTGGTTAGCAGATTAAAAATTAAATTTCAAAATGTTGTTTTATAATTTTGATTTTTTTTCCAAAAATCTAGACGTTTCGGGTGAAAAGTCAATTCGGAGTTGTAAACTACATGTGTAGAACTATGTTATTTTATACAATTGAAAACCCATTTACTATGTACAATTTTGAAGTGACGTCATCGCATTAGTGGTGGGGATGATTAGACAAATTTTGGTTAGCGTTTTACCATCTACATGATATTCTTAATATAAGTGCAAAATTTCACAACAATCGGTCGAGTACTTTCGGAGATTATCTGTCTAATAAAAATCCGGGACGGCAGACGGACGGACAGACGGATGGGCAGACGGACAGACGGACAGACGGACAGACGGACAGACGGACAGACAGACGGAAATGGGAGACCTATTTCTTCGTCTTCTAGGGGTCATGAAAGATCGAGAAAACGTAAAAGTAGAGAGTCGGCCGACGGACTCGATTACAATACTTCCTTTGCTTACCCTCGGGAAGTAAAAATAGAAATAAAACCAGAACATTAAGTTGCAAATACAGTGAGATTAAGAATATTCGTTTTAATAGGGTTCAATAAACAACTTGCTGCAACGAAGTCGCCAAGTTTTTGGTGTGAGCAAATATGTATATTAGGGTGATTCAAAAAAAAAAATAATTTTTTTTTTCGTGTCAAAGAGGTTCAAAAGTTTCTTTTCAACGTAAAAAAATACCAGTTAAAAGTTGAGCTCTTAATATTAATATTAAGACCGTCCGCATCGCGTTTTTCTATTTCCCATAAGAATAACATGGGAAAATTTTTGTTTGCACCTTCTGATTTTTATTGCTAGCCCGTCGTGTGTCGTGAAAAAAATTCAATCACATATTTTTATAGAGAATTGAACGCTCTACAAAAAGTGTCTCCTATGATTTTGCGAGAAACCTGACTATGATTTTTTAACCCACTGATGCTGAAAATGTTCGGAAAGAGTTTTACTGGCCTTATTATAGCATAAAATTATAAACAATTACTGTTTAAAAAACTAAATTTAAAATGTGTATAAATTTTTGTGGTGATTTATTCCAATAAGACCATCAAATTTATTGTAATGCATCAAAAACGTCAAAATTTGGTTAAATTTAACTTTAGCCTAAAATAACTCTTCAACTATCAGGTTTCTCGCACAATCATAGGAGACACTTTTTGTAGAGCGTTCAATTCTCTATAAAAATATGTGATTGAATTTTTTTCACGACACACGACGGGCTAGCAATAAAAATCAGAAGGTGCAAACAAAAATTTTCCCATGTTATTCTTATGGGAAATAGAAAAACGCGATGCGGACGGTCTTAATATTAATATTAAGAGCTCAAATTTTAACTGGTATTTTTTTACGTTGAAAAGAAACTTTTGAACCTCTTTGCACGAAAAAAAAAAATTATTTTTTTTTTTTGAATCACCCTAATGTATATTGATTTTGATATGTACAGTGTAACACTAATTACCTCAGTATGTTTTAGAAATTTCAAGTTTATAATATAACTACATTATCGTTTTCCGAGTTAGAACCATGTTAATTGAGTTTTTGGGCTCAACGTTTCGCACACTTAAGTAGCATCTTCAGGCGCAGGGTTAAGAATAAGGCAAAAGAGCACGGAAACTCTTTTGAATTTCGCCTCTGGCATGGTGGACATACTGAGTTACAGTGCTCTTTTGACTTATTCTTAACCCTGCTCTTGAAGATGCCACTTACTTAAGTGTGCGAAACGTTGAGCCCAAAAACTCAATTTACCTGGTTCCAAGCCGGAAAACGATCATGTATTGATTCCGACCGTGCAAGCCTCAGAAATTATTTCTAATATAACTCATTAAATATATGTATTAATAGGACAATTAATTAAAAAAAAACCTATGCAGCCATTTCTAAAATGTAAAAGTCATTGAAACATGAAACATGAATATGCATCTCTGAGCATATTCTTACTGAAATTGTATTTACTGTTTTCGGAAATAACCCCATCTACTTTGTGGAGAAAAAGTTTTAACAAGTAGTTATTTTATTATCTTAATAAAGTTTCAAAAAAGTGTAATCTCGCTCTATAATTCAAGTCATGCCTAAGAATTGTCCCCAAATTGTTGATAAGGACAAATATTACATATATGAATTTCGGACTGTGCGTATAATACCTACTAAAAAATTTTGTGTGTGTATTCTCAAAATTGCAAGAAAATTAAATGTTGCATTTTTGTGGTGATTGATATACTTGATCTTCTACTGGCTTCTCAGAATAATTTTCTTTAGTAAACATTTCTATCCTTTGTAACATACAGGGTGAGCAAACGAAAACAATTTTCAGCTCTAGTGTAGTATTAATAAAACTGAGTTTTAAGATACAGAATATTTAAATATTAAAAAAATATGTATAGTGGTCCAGAATCTATAAGGTTATATGGCCATCATAAAATTATCCCATTGTGTCGAAGTTAAGTTGTTTACAATAGAAAAGGTTTTGGGGTGGTAAATAACGTGTCCACTGCAGCTCGACCGGCTGTTGTCCTTTCGTTCAGGGGCGGCTTTCACTAAATATCTAAATCCACCACTCCGTTAATCGGCTACTACCTGCAGCCGCAGAGGGTTCCGAAATAACCAGTCGCTTTGAAACCCGACCCTGTTAAATGTGAGCAAGAAATGTTTAGAACACGATTTATTGTCAACCGGTAAGCTTAGTGCGAACCACACAAAGGAGGTATTTATTTGCAGTCAACTACTTTTATGATGATCATATAACCTTATAGCTTTTGGGCTACTTTATATGGTCATATTTCATTTTTATTCTTACTGAATTTTCCTCTGTTTTTCATTCTTTTTCTTGTTTGTCAATTATTTGCTGAAACAAAAAACAAAATCGAAAACAAGAAGATAAAAAAACGAATAGATACAGTAATAAATACAGGGTGTTTAAACTATTTGAAAAAAATGAGAAACAACTACGTATAAGTTATTATGTTTTAGAATTTTTTTATGCACACATTAAGATACAGCTTTGTTGATACTACAAGAAAACGTATATCTTCGTTTAGCTAACTAAGCTAAATAACTTTGTTACCATTTTTTGTAGTTTTACCGTACTAAAAAAATCAAAAAATTCTGGAGAGCTAGTCAATGTTGCAGTGGAATTTCAAATACAAAACGTAAGAGTAAGTTGTGTGTTGGTTCTTAAAAACAAAACACCCTGTATAATTTTAATTGCTGCTGATGCTCAATGGTCTGGGGGTGTAAGATTACGGATTCATCGTGAGTATTTGAAAAATTGTTTGAAGCAATCTCACAAAACTCGTTTAGACGGGGTACAATATAAAATTATTTTTTAATGTAAAGGATTATATTTTGTCCCATCATATATCAGTATATCACAAATGATTTGCTCTACTCAGCATGGTTTTACCAAAGTATGCTCCACTATGACAAATCTTCTTTCCATAACTCAATTTTTAAGTGATTCATTAGACAACCAATTTCAAGTGGACGTTATTTATACTGATCTATCAAAGGCATTTGATAAAATTGACCATCGCCTCCTAATGCAAAAGCTAGAATGTTTTGGGTTTTCGGATTTTCATTATAAATTCTTATTTAGACAATCGATATTTATTTGTTAAAATCAATAGATTTAAATCAGAACTATTCAAACAAGAATATTAACTATTAGTCTTACACTGTTATTATTAGTATTACACTGCACCTATCTAAATTGACATACATATCTTTGCAAAGATGTTGATGACGTCAATTTCCTAAAACAAAAACTCATTTGAAACAAACGCGTAGCACACATCTTGACATTTATTTTAACATTACATACAAATCTTTATTTAACTTTTATAAAATTTTATAGTTTTTCGAAAAAGTTGAATATGTTTTATTGTAATTCAGGAGCAACAGAAGTTTTGTCGAAACAACCTTTGACCAATTTTTAATAAGTACATAGTTGTAATTAAACCTGAAAAAAATCGTAATTAAAGTACTTAATGTAAATAGCTGCGTCAACCTCCTCAATTGAAAAGCGAGAATATGAATGCATATATGTAGGTATAAGAATAAGATATTCTCTACTATAGAATAAAAAATATAACAGAATTTGTTAATTGCAGTAAACATTTTTTATTGTATATCTATATTTATAAAGTAGTAACAAAAGATTGTTTTGTGAGAACCCGCCTTTGCTAAGTTAATTAACATTAACTGTATTTTGTGACAGCATGAGTGCAGTATTTTTTCCTCTACAAAGTTCAGCAGATAATTCCTGGTTGTAAAATTAATTAATGTAAAGTTTCATACCATCAATTTTGCCCCACATTTTGATTCGCAATTTACATAATTAAAATCTTAAAAAAATCAGATTTATAAATATGCCAAGCACTGTTCCATCTTTCTTACTATTTTATCTCAGCATATGTTATGCTTAAATTTGGAACAACTATATATTATTTAATGTTATATAATAGTGTAACGAAAATTAAACACTTTTTAAAATAAGAACCTCATAAAAACTTCTAGTTCTCAATGCTGTAGAAATCAAACATTTCAAACTCTTTAAATTTTAGGATAAAAGCATCAGTAAAGATCTTTAAATATTTTGGAAAATTCTAGTTTTCAGCTAATTATCTTAAAATATGTGCAGTGGTGAAAACACTGAAAAATGCAGAATTTTTGACACATTGTTTAAAATGTTAGTCTTAATAAACTATATGAAAATTAACAATATCTGCATATATACTTTATTGAGTTAACTTTGAATTTTATATCCAAAAAGCATATCAAGTAGTTTTAAAGTTAATTTCATACTTTAAATTTTAAATTATCTTAGCTCTAACTCGGATGAGACCTCTGAAATTGGAAGATGCAACTAAACTACTAATTAGTCACTCATTGCTTCCATGTAACACATTCTGCAGAAGCATTTTTTCTTACCTTTGGATAACATTGATTTTGAGTTTTACAGTTTCTAAACTACAGAACAGTCAAACAGTTGTGAAATTGTCACATAAAAGTCGTTTGTTGTTAAGATTAAAATGGAAACGAATTTATTTCTCACGACCTCGCATATTTTACAGTAATGTTCTAAAAAATTAAATTTTAAAATAGTTTAAAACATCTTTAAGGTAGCCTGAACGACTTGTTTATCTTTGCAATATTTTGCTTAAGTTATTTATTTATCCTACTAAGTAACACTTTACCAAAAAAATTAAAACGTATTACTAGAGCAATAAAAAGACGATCAAACAACCATGGATTTTGAAGATTTTTCTTTGATATAATTCTCATTTGGTCAGGTTGCCGTCAATTTGAAAGTTTGAGTTGATCAAAGACAAACTTTCATGACTATCTTTAGTCGTGTTTTTTATTGCTGTCGGTATAATATTAATTATTAATACACATGCTGCGAACATGAACACATTAATAAAAATTAAATGTCACATAAAAACTACTGTACTGAATTGTTTAAGTAACACAATTGTTGTTGATTATTTTTTTTAGTTAATATATAAATGAACAAAACTAATACTACCACTAAAAATAATTTAAAACACTTACTTTTTTGTTGGAAGCAATGTTACACGCGTTTGTAATGCAACGGTTTCGCGCGAACTAAGTTGATGTGAACCGAGCGCGAGAGTAACAAGTGGATAATGTAGAATTACGTCCCGACGCTGTAAGGACGCTCAGCGTCCATTTCATTTCTTGTTGTCTGTGAAATGATTGCGCACGCTCCCGTTCACGGATACGTTGAAAATTGCTGACAATATCCATACGAATGTGATCTTTTCTTCACACGATTATACTTTAACTTGTTTATGCATTCAAATCGACATTATGTAAATTTCAGGGCTTGAACAATGCGTGTTACTCGGCGCGTCACAATTTTTTTGTAATTTGATTTGTCTTATTTACATTCTTGCAAACATAACGAAATTTTGTTTAAAATTTATAAAATATTGGAGATCATAATGTAAAATTCTTTACTTAAGTTTTGTTTCAGAAATGTTTGGACTCTTGAAACTTTTATGGAAAGTGAAATATGGCTTCTAACTCAACAAGAGAATCATGATTAATACAAAAAGCATATATTAAAAAAAATTGTTAAGGACAAATTTTTGAGTTGGCTCTCCACCTCACCAGGTATTAGTCCTTGTTTTTTAATAAGAGAGAAACCCTCTATTTAAGGGTCATTGAATAGTATCGCATTAGAAATCATATTCCACTAGTTCATTACATTAAATAAAAAATTAACGCAATGATTAGCAGTTCATTGATAAAAATATTGATAAATTGCTAAAATCGAAGTTTTAGGAGGTAATTCCTGTTCTCGTCCCCATAGAGGAGTCACCTTGCGGGATGTATTGGAGTTTTCAAATACCAAGGAAGATCTAATTCCTAAGCGCTCGGTGAAATTCCCTTCTGATTTCTAACTTGAACTCTGGAGGCAACTATGCATTACATATTACATTAAAAAGTTTATCAAGTTTAATTTAACAATAGCGGTTCACTTCCAGTTTAGACGAAAATTTTCCGAAAATAGTTTTCCATGAAAGAAGTGATTTAAAATGCAGTTCTTCGTGTTACAATGTATTCTGTTGAAAGTTTGAATTCGATTATACTTCTTTCCAGAGTCCTGTGCGTAAGCTGTAGAACAAGATCCCACAACGCTATGCACTTTTTAAATAATATCACGAAGCAGAATAAGAATTGAGTGTGTACCTACTCCCGACGATATTGGATGTTGTAGTATTTTACTCACGTACTCCAGCTTTTTCTATTATTACATGCAATGTTTAGCTTCTAGCTTGTACGTTTCCTAAGATAATGTAAGAAGCAGAAACAAAAAGCTATTTTGTCTCGAAGTTGAGAAGGAATCTAACGAGAGGAATGTAAATTACTTTTTGATACGTGTTTCTCAAGCTATTCTTCCGCATTGAATGTAAAACAGAATACTAATTACGGGAAAAACAATATAAGTTCGTCATTATTGAGTTGCCCGAAGGTAATATTTTAGAAAGAATGCAAATCAATAATTTTTAAAACCTTCAAATATTCTTTAGTTTTTAATTTAAAAACAGAAAAGTTTCATTCAGTTAAATTTTATTTTTTGTAACGAATTTTTTTTTTTTGTTATTATTTAGCTTTCTATCAATTATTTCACCTTAATGTGATGAATACATAAAACTCATTCGTCTATATTTTTAAAACAGTTATTCGAGGTGTCCGCTTTTTGTCTAATCATCCCCACCAACAACGTGATGACAAGCCCTTAAAATTCTGTACAATAAACATAACTTAAATTTTATAAAATAGTGGACTTCTACACTTGAACTGTAGGAATTCGCCCTGTTTTTGGTTATTATTATTATGGTTGTTATTGTTTAAACCTGATTCTTCTTTAGGTACATAATACGAAGCTACACGACTCTAATAAGTAATAATCTAACGGTCCAATGGTAGTGAGGTCTGTTTTGCAGATGAAAGTTCTACGGGTCGATTCATTTTTTTTTTTTATTAAATCAAGGATTCCCCATGTTCAATTCTTTTGAAATATACACATAAACATTCGAAGTTAAGCATGTTATTGAAAGTACATTTCTTCCCGTTGATTATCTGCTTTAAATATATTTTATATTGTGGACATTTGTGCGGACCGCACCTCTTGCAATTTCCGTCCCGCGACTCAGAGGCTGCGTGTGTGTTATTTACGCCACTGGTTTTCACTTTATAGAGAAAACAAAATCACAACATTGAATTTTATAATTTTCCAAAGAACTAGATTTCGTTAAACTGTACTTCAAGGGCGAGGAAATTCTGTCGAAATAAACTTGGACCAATTTATTATTATTATTAGACTTAAATATCCGTCTGTACAAAATAGATTAATTTTTAAACATTATAGTTATCTGCTATCTATTTCATATTTCATATTACATAATTAAACAATCGGATATCTTTGACTTTCACTTCCCGAATATAACCTTTGAAAGTGGTATTTCATGTTTCCTCGACATTTCACATGTTCAAGAAAATGAAAAATTAAATCTCCCGTGTTTAGTTGACTGTAGTCTGTGGTTTTTCACCTCTGTCAGTTTCCTTAAACGTATAATTTTTAAATTACTGGATTGATTGTGAATTTTCACATGATCAAGGGCTGTCCAAAACTGTCTGATCATCTCCACGAAAAATCTTCTGACGTTAACTCATCAAGGAATATCAAATATGGAAAATCATTTCAAAATTTTTTCAAGTAAAAAAAATTGGTCTAAAGAGTTTAGACAGTACTTCCCTCGCTGTCGGAAACTTGACGACTGCATGCCTATTGTGGTTTTTTTTCTCATTACATTTTTGTAGTGGGAATTTAAAAAAAAATTGTGATGACGTCATCAACATTTTTGCAAGGACACGTATATCAGTCGGGATAGATGTAGTGTAATACTAAGAATAAAATTATTGTATTCCCAAATTTTCGGGAAAATGAATTGGGTCGTTTTGAATATTGATTTCTTATAATCAATAAAATAACGAAACAATTTACTCACGTATACGGCGTCGGTGTGTAATATCTAGAGAGCGGATTTCTGTCGGGCTAGGCAAGGCCAAACTCGGTACGGCTCGTACGGGATGCGAATTCATTGCGGTTGCGGACTGCACTTCGTTTATTTGAGATTAGAATAACGCTGTTTCGTTGCACTCTGCTGTTAATTCCCGTTCTCATTTACTTAGCCGTTTGATTAATAAATCGTTAATTATATTTATGGAATTAGTACCGATTAAACGTGACGTAGCCCGACAAAAATCCGCTGTCTAGTAATATGAAAGGCAACTGAAAATCGTTTATGTATAAACATTCTTAATTTAAGATGACAAGCGTAACAGCATACGTGAGAGTCAAACAGAGAAACTGTAAACAAAACGACCATCGGTTTTATTGCTTCGACTTCCGCTTATTATATAAAACATTGGGTTTTATTTTAATTCTTGACGGTGAAATTCACAATTGGTTGATTATAAACATGTCTATTTAACATTCGCGGAACCAAGTGAGCGCATAAAACAAATGCAGGTCTGTAATGTTAAAGTCGATGTAAATAAGCGTGCTACCCTTATGTTTCAACCGAGTTTTTCCTTTAACAAATTTTGTGTCTACCAAATTGGGTTGGTTGAGGTGTAATACTAATAATAAGTGTTGCCTTTAATTTAGTCAATAAAATAAATTGACTTCATTAATTTTTTTGAACCACCTCTTAAGAAAATCTAAAAAATATGAATGGAATGATAAATCACAAGTACAAACTCATCATATTTTTTGCATTTTAGATAGGATTTATTCAGCAAAATTTAAGGGTGACGTCATCAATTTTTTTAGGAGGGATGAACAAATACATTTTGAAGAAAAGTTTACCATGCTTATAATAACTTTAAAATATTCCCAAGATTTCAAAGCATTCGGTTTTGTAATTCCTGATTAAATCGATAAAATAAATTCACGCCTTCATTAATTTTTTTGAGTCACCCTGCATATGCAAATCCAAAAATATGAATGGAATGATAAATCACAAGTACAGACTCATCATATTTTTACAGTTTAGATAGGATTTATTCGGCAAACTTTCGAGCTGACGTCATCAATTTTTTGGAGGGGATAAGCAAATATATTTTGACTAAACATTTATTATGCTCTTTATGACCTTAAAACATCTGCAAGATTTCAAAGCATTCGGTTTTGTAGTTCCTGATTAAATCAATAAAATAAATTTACGCATTCATTAATTTTTTTGAGTCACCCTGTATATGCAAATCGAAAATATTTGAATGGGATGATAAATCACAAGAAGAGACTCACCATATTTTGTACATTTTAGATAGGATTTATTCAGAAAAATTTTGTGGTGACGTCATAAATTTTTTAGGGGGGACGACCAAATACATTTTGATCAAAAATTTACCATGCTTATGATAATTTTAAAATATCTTCAAGATTTCGAAGCATTCGGTTTTGTAGTTCCTGAGTAAATCAGTAAAATAAATTTACGCTTTCATTTATTTTTTTTAATCACCCTGTATATGCAAATCCAAAAAATATGAATGGAGTGATAGATCACAAGTACAGACTGATCGTATTTTGTACATTTTAGATATGATTTATTCGGCAAATTTTCGAGCTGACGTCATCAAGTTTTTGGAGGGGATAAGCAAATATATTTTGACTAAACATTTATTATGCTCTTTATAACCTTAAAACATCTGCAAGATGTCAGAGCATTCCGTTTTGTAGTTCCTGATTAAATCAATAAAATAGATTTACGCATTCATTAATTTTTTTGAGTCACTCTGTATATGCAAATCCAAAAAACATGAATGGAGTGATAAATGACAAGTACAGACTCATCATATTTTGTACATTTTAGATATGATTTATTCGGCAAACTTTCGAGCTGACGTCATCAAGTTTTTGGAGGGGATAAGCAAATATATTTTGACTAAACATTTATTATGCTCTTTATGACCTTAAAACATCTGCAAGATTTCAGAGCATTTGGTTTTGTAGTTCCTGATTAAATCAATAAAATATATTTACGCATACATTAATTTTTTTGAGTCACCCTGTATATGCAAATCCAAAAAATATGAATGGAGTGATAAATTACAAGTACAGACTCATCATATTTTTACAGTTTAGATAGGATTTATTCGGCAAACTTTTGAGCTGACGTCATCAATTTTTTGGAGGGGATAAGCAAATATATTTTGACTAAACATTTATTATGCTCTTTATTACCTTAAAACATCTGCAATAATTCAAAACATTCGGTTTTGTGGTTCCTGATTAACTCAATAAAATAAATTCAGGCATTCATTAATTTTTTTTAGTCACCCTGTATATGCAAATCCAAAAAATATGAATGGAGTGATAAATCACAAGTACAGACACATCATATTTTGTACAGTTTAGATAGGATTTATTCGGCAAACTTTCGAGCTGACGTCATCAATTTTTTGGAGGGGATAAGCAAATATATTTTGACTAAACATTTATTATGCTCTTTATTACCTTAAAACATCTGCAAGATTTCAAAACATTCGGTTTTGTAGTTCCTGATTAACTCGATAAAATAAATCCAGGCATTCATTAATTTTTATGAGTCACCCTGTATATGTAAATCGAAAAAAATTTGAATGGAATGATAAATTACAAGAAGAGACTCACCATATTTTGTACATTTTAGATAAGATTTATTAAGCAAAATTTTGTGGTGACGTTATACATTTTTTAGGGGGGACGACCAAATGCATTTTGATCAAAAATTTACCATGCTTATTATAATTTTAAAACATCTTCAAGATTTCAAAGGATTCGGTTTTGTAGTTCCTGAGTAAATCAGCAAAATAAATTTTGCGCATTCGTTAATTTTTTTGAGTCACGCTGTATATGCAAATCCAAAAAATATGAATATAGTGATATATCACAAGTACAGACGCATCATACTTTGTACATTTTAGATAGGATTTATTCGGCAAACTTTTGAGCTGACGTCATCAAGTTTTTGGAGGGGATAACCAAATATATTTTGACAAAAGATTTATGATGCTCTTTAGAGGCTTAAAACATCTACAACATTTCAAAACATTCGGGTTAGCAGATTCAAAATTAATTTGCAAAATGTTGTTTTATAATTTCGATTTTTTTTCCAAAAATCTGGACGTTTCGGGTAAAAACTCAATTCGGAGTCGTAAACCACATGTGTAGGACTATGTTATTTTATACAATTTAAGACCTATTTACTATGTACAATTTTGAAGTGACGTCATCGCATTAGTGGTGGGGATGATTAGACAAATTTTGGGTAGCGTTTTACCATCTACATGATATTCCTAATATAAGTACAAAATTTCACAACAATCGGTCCAGTACTTTCGGAGATTACTGTCTAATAAAAATCCGGGACGGCAGACAGACGGACAGACGGACAGACGGATAGACGGACAGGCGGACAGACGGACAGACAGACGGAAATGGGAGACCTATTTCTTCGTCTTCTAGGGGTCATGAAAGATCGAGAAAACGTAAAAGTAGAGAGTCGGCCGACGGACTCGATTACAATACTTCCTTTGCTTACGCTCGGGAAGTAAAAAGTATCATTCTTATGTCTCTGTCAATTTTGAGCAGTTTAATTTGTTCCAAAAACACCAAGATATTCATTTACGAACACCGAGAAAACGAACATGATCTTAATTTATGGAAGAGTGTCAAAAAATCCTCTAGTGGCGACACATTTGTACCCCCAGAGATATCTGGAACGTGGACATCCAACAGGTAAAATGTTCAAAAGAAATAAAATAAAATGAAATTACGGAACGATTGGGTTGTGAGTAAACGAAGAAGTATTTTAACCGCTACATATTTTTGGTCATTTAGAAAATCCTCACATTGGACAATGGGCAGTTACGAGAGAACTTGGCTTGAGTTAATAAAGACTAACAATTGTTTGGAAAGAGCTGCTACATGATCTCAATTTTATCAAGAACATTTTATTTAGTGATGAGGCCAAATTTTTCAACAATGACAATATAGAGAAACACAGCTTACAATATCATGTAGGAATACAAGAAAATCCATGATGGATTCGTGAAACTTCTTTTCAGAGAACTATTTCCATTAGTCCAGTCAAATTAGCGATCAACCTCGGAATGAGAGATAATAAGCTGAATTTTCGTATACACCTTTATTTTAGCGTTCTAAAAGTTGTCTCAAAAGTCTCATAAAATCTCGTGTCTGCGTCGTCAGTTCTTCAAGGTCAAAGGTCAAGAAAAACAGTTTTTTGCGATTATCTCGGTTGGTATTGCTCCAATGATGTTAACATTTATTATCATAATTGTAGAGCACAAAATTTGGGACAAATTTTATTTGAAACATTTTTTGATGCACTCAATCGTTTTTGAGGTAGAGGGCAGTGAGCGCACAGCGCTCATCCATACGTACTGTAATGCAATCAACCGTGAATATCTACGAATACTCCCTTGAATTTTGAATAATTTGTATTATTTATCAGTTAATACATGGCATTTAATAACATTTTACATATTTTCAATATTTCAATACATTCATTTAATGATACTTACCTACTTTGTGTAATTAAAAACCCTTTAAATGAAATATTTATTGTATGTATATCTTAATTTATTGAAAGTAGATTTTAAGTAGAAAAATAATGAAGTACTTTGTCTTTCAAATGTGTAAGTTTTTAGATACTAGATAATATATTATACTTGTTATATTATTGTATATCTTAAAGTTATATTACCTAATTTTTCCAAAGTAAATTTTAAGGATGTAAAACTAGTTAATATATTTTAATTTTATCTTTATTCAGCAGCTGTACATTTCTTACGATTGAAATTGAATTGCAGTGAAAATCTATAAATCTTTAATAATAATTTAAAGAACAAAAGTATTAATTTTCTTCTTCTTGACCGTCATCTTCTGGAGGTTCGGGAATTTCTGTTTCATCGTCATCATCTTCGGTGCCCTGAATCGTTGTTTTCAGACCTTTCTGTTATAATCATGATAGAAAAATAAGTATTTAAAAACTTACACATCTTAAAGATATAAATAAATTGAGATATACAATAAGTATTTCATTAAATGAGTTTTTAATTACACAAAGTAGGTAAGTATTATTCAATGAATATATTGAAAATATGTAAAATGTTATTAAATACAATGTATTAATTGATAAATAATACAAATTATTCAAAATTCAAGGTAGTATTCACAGATATTCACGGTTGATTGCATTACAGTACGTATGGATGAGCGCTGCGCGCTCACTGCCCTCTATCTCAGAAATGACTGAGCGCATGAAAAAATGTTTCAAATAAAATTTGTCCCAAATTTTGTGCTCTATAATTATGATAATAAATGTTAACATCCTTGGAGCAATAGAAACTGAGATAATCGCAAAAAACTGTTTTTCTTGACCTTTGACCTTGAATAACTTGCGACGCAGACACTAGATTTTATGAGACTTTTGAGACAACTTTTAGAACGCCAAAATTAAGGTGTATACAAAAATTCAGCTTATTATCTCTCATTCCGAGGTTGATCCCTTTTTTATGCTAAAATGACTGGACTACATCAAGTTTTATTTTAATTGAATGCGTGAGTGACACTTTGTTTTGACGTTTTTAAAACCACAAACTTCGTAGATTTATGATATTTTTGAAATTCTAGTGTGAATCGAAGAATAAATGAATAATGTATTTCGGGTTACGGCTAACCACAAATTACATTCGCGATTTAGGCTCAATCACTCTCTATTTATGAAAAAATGTGCTTCAAACTGCAATGTATTTCATTGACTCAAAAATATTTTTTCTTATTAATCCGTTGATACCCCGTCACTAATTTTCCATACAGTGTAAAGTAAAGAATATTTTAAATTAATTTTATAAATTAATATAATTAAACCTACGACAAAAAAACGAGGACTTTATAACGATTAATTGTTTTTAAATTAAAAGATAAACTTGTACCATGGCACCCAAGACCATATATGCGTCATGTTTTCAGTTACCAAATTTAACTTCCCCCTTCAAGCTAAAAACAATGATGTTTAAAGAATTTCAATATGTCTATACGTTCTCAAGATATAAGAGCGGAGATATGGGACACCTGTATAGTTATCTAGACAGCTGATCTTACAACAAATGCCTTTTCATTTCTTAAATAGGCTTTTTTAAAAGGTTACGCATGACTTTTACAGTTTAATCAAAGACGTAACAACTATTTCCATGGCCAACTGTAATCTGAAAACTTTTTGATCACCCGTAATGCAATAATAAACTTTTGTTGTCAAACAAATTGCTACTTAGAGAAATACCTTATATCATGCAATCCTCACAACAAGCTATTCCTGTGTGAAATTTAGGGTAAGTTACAATTTATAGCAATGGTGTTTATCGAATGTCAGAACTTGAATCCTTTCTTGTAACATGCAGGCAAAGTTATACGTGAGGCAATTCCATAATAACGCCGTTATCCTACCTGAAATTATTATTATTTACATTTTTCAAAGAATCGTAGTGATTGATAATACACAAACAGAAAATGTGTATCTATTTACAGGTAACTAAATACCAGGTAATGCAAAAATAGCGGAAAAAAAATATTTCAGAAACTAAAACACAAAATTAAACGTTACTCATCAGGCATCAATCAATATCGAAAAAGATAGTTGGAAAGTAACAAACTCATACCATTCTGACAAAAAAAAACTTCTTGAGACGCAATATGAATTCAACATAAAAGAATAACAGCTGCTTTAAATGTAGCTAACAATTTCAAGTTTTTTTATTCGCTGGGTAACAAATAGAACAAACAAAGTTCAGAACAATAATAATCTGAAGTTATTGCGAAACATCCATTTATGTGTATAAAAAAATCTTAATTTTATTTTGCTCTACATAATACTGTATGAATAATAAATTTTTAGACAAAGAGAACCTGTGATTAATCAAAGTAAGCTTGTTCTATTTCTTTCCATTAGACATTAGCTCTCTCCCTATCAGGATTGATTACGTAGTGGAATTTTCCCACATAATATGCTAAAAACACAGTATTCGAAGCAAGAGATAATTTGGTTTTAAAAAGTATCCTCATCAATAGAAATTCTAAATGTTTAGATAAAAATAAATTAACTGGTATTTACTTTGACTCAAACCATGCATATTTAGGGTGTTCATTTTACACTCCCCCCAAAAATTATCGCACCACCCTCAAAATTTTGTATATTTCCAATTTGAAAATTTGTAGAAGACATATATGGGGCCAAATCATATCCAAACATATTTTTATTCATTTATTTGCCAGAACAAAAACCAATATGGGGATTAAAACGATGGTTTCTAGTTCTTCAGATAAATATGCACATATACGAATTTCGTCCTTTTCATTTGCAAAGGATTTATGTAGACATCTATCGCTACTGTCATACATATTCGACATTATGGATGTCTCTCAACGCTTAACCTTGCATTTGACCCACGACGAAGTTGTACCAGCTTTGACTCTGTTAGAAGATGGTCGTAGTCAGCGATATGTAGCAAGAGTTTTAGGAGTTAATCATTCCACAATAGTTAGACTTGCACAACGGTACCATGAAACAGGGAGTGTTGCCAGAAGACCAGGACAAGGTCGTCGAAGGGTGACTTCGCAATGGGATGATCGCTTTTTGCGGTTAACAGCGCTCCGTACGAGGCATTGCACTACTCGATTACTTCAAATGGAGTTGTTTGGTGCTCGAGATGTGTATATTTCTGTACAGACGGTAAGAAATCGTCTTCGCAAAGATATTCTTCGAGCTCGTGTTCCTGCAAAAGGACTATTACTCATCAGAGCTCACCGAGTACCACGGCTAGAATTCGCAAGGGAGCATGTGAATTGGGGAATTAAAGATTGGGAAAATGTGACGAGTCTAGATTCTGTCTTTGCTCAAGTGACAGACGCCGGTATTCGTCTGTATAGAAGGTCTGGGGAGCGATAATTTCAATGTAACTTCGTCCCAAATGTACAGTTCGGTGGAGGTGCGATTATGGTTTGGGCTGGCAAATCTTTGCAAGGTCGTACAGACTTAGTACCATTACCTGGAGCTCGTTTAAGGTCTATACGTTACATAGTAGACATTTTGGAACCACATGTCATTCCATACGGGCCATTTATTGGTACAAATTTTGTTTATAAGCATGATAACGCTCGGCCGCACATAGCGCGCGTTGTACAAGCTTATTTCAGAGAAACAGATACGCCTATAATGGAATGGCCAGCTCGAAGCCCTGATATGAATCCCATCGAGCATGTGTGGGATGATCTGCAATGTTGTGTTGGGGCCGTAGAATTGCTTTTAGAACTCTCCAACAGCTAGAAGCAGTTCTTATGGTAGAATAGGAAAATATTCCTCAAGACAATATTGTGCACCTTTACAAAGGTATGCAGCGACGGATGGAAGCCGTTGTTCAAGCCAGGGGTGGAAATACACGATATTAATTTAATTAACGCTTATAAACTTATGTACCTACTTTAAGAGAGTCTCCAAATCAGGCCCAGAATATGTATATTTTTTAAATATTGTCATTTTTGGCCTTGTCTTGCATACATTTATCACTACTATGTATATGGTAACCACATGTAGTCCGGTTCGCTAGAACTGGAGGTGGTGCGATAATTTTTGGGGGGAGTGTATCTATTCACGCCTGAATATGTCTGCATAGGCAACCCATTTTACGTTTCATAAACAGCTTTGATAAATTTTTATTTTCAGATAATAATGAATGCACAGATAGCAATGATCAGAACCAAAATTATGACAAATTATTTCTGTCAGCCAAATATTTTCAATTTTCGTTTGCTTTAAAATGTTTTCGAATTCTGAAAAAACAGAAATGCTATTAATATTGGGAAAGTGTGACAAAAATTTTGATGATGCTGTGTCTCTAGGCCAGCCAATATCCCAGTAGGAAAATCCCCTCAAATCAAGCGTTTAGAATTGTTAGTAACCACGTCATTGGTCCACATTTTATTGAAGGAAATATAAACGGAACTATGTATCTAAATTTTTTAAAGAATATTTTACCTAAACTGTTGGAAAACATAGAGCTAGAGATGCGAAGAATAATTTGGTTTCAAAATGATGGCGTTCCCGCTCATTATCAGAGAGACGTTAGAAACTACTTATTTACACAGGGCGTTTGGACCAAGACTTACTGCTAGAGAAGAAGACTACGCTTGGCCTGCAGGGGGCCCTGATCTAACGCCATTAGATTTTTTTTCTTTGGGGGAAGGTGAAAAATTACGTTTATAGTGTCCCAATCGAAAATGAAAACCACTTACGTGGAAGGATTATAGCGTCATGCAGATCTATAACTCCCAACATGTTAGATAGAGGATTGAACGTAGGATAGGACTTTGTGAAGACAGTGGAGTCAGGCATTTTGAACGTTTATTATAAATTCATTTTCGTTGTAATCTGATCCATTAATAAATTGAATATGTGTTAATTTTTTCAATTTTGTCATTATTTGGCATTGACTTCTTTGTCATATTTTTTTTCTGTGATTGCTATGATTGCTTATTAAAAAAAAATAAAGTGGACGAAGTCGTCTCTGGGGTGTATAATATGTTAACTATTCAAAAATTGTCAGGCGTGAACAAATAAAATGAACACCCTGTATAACAAATTAGAAACTATTTAACAGATCGCCAACAAGATGTTATAAGAATACATTAGAAAGTGAACATTTTCAGTTTTAATATAAAGCTCTTTGATCTCAGAGCGCCTCAAGGGAGTACTTTAGGTCCTCTAATTTCCATGATATTTATCCTTGACTATTTATAGTTTTTGAAATTTCATTGTACCCTATAAAATTTTATTGACAATAACGAGACGGACAGTAGTACAATAGCAAGAGATATTTACAACTTAAGTTGTCGCGTTCCGGTAATCCCCAGATGCAGAATAATCCAGGTCCGTACATGGACCATCGCTACTCATGAACGGAAATGACCATTATTTTATGAGTACAACTACCTGGTAAATGTTCTCAGATCAATTCGAGTGAACTGGTGTGAGCCATAAATATTTCTTACCATTGTACTACTGTCCGTCTCGATATCGTCAATAAAATTTCATAGGGTAGAATGAAATTTCCAAAACTATACCAAGCTCAGAAGTATCACCGGGAGGCAGCGGTGAAATATAGTAGGTATTGTTATTTGCCAAATAAATAAAATCTTATTAAAAAGTTAAGCAACTAGTGCATAATTAAGCAGTTTATCGACAAAATGAATGATTCGTAGTATGATTAGATGATACTTAATTATTTGTAATTTCAGTGTTTTTTGTGACATATCTATATATTTAGATATAATTTCCTCTATTGTATCCATGGTGTTATTTTTATTGTAATATTAAAAACTGAGCTGTCACAATAAAGTTTTGTATGATCTAAGTAATAAATATAGGTTATTATCATTACCATTATTATTAAATATATCAGGAATTCCCACGAACCAGCAGATTACATATGTCTACCGTCTCTCATTTGACCCAGATTCTTCATAAGTTTAGAGATCCTCTAGTATTTTTTAATTACGAGATAAATTTTAAATAAAACTCAAACCTTGCCGGGTTTCTACGCGCTTAAAAAGCATATTCAAGGAACTTTGGTTGCTTCAGTAAAGGCTAAAACATATGAACAGACTCATTTGCTGTAAAATAAGCCCACGTACACACACAATTAACTCTTGTTAAATGGCAGAATTTTGTAGAGAAAACTTGGAGTATGCATACTTCATTTAAACTTATACAGAATAAGAGCAACACTTCAAACAATTAAATATTGAAAATACCAAAAGTGTAATATGTTAAGGAAAATAAATCATAGTGCAGACTGTAAGACGGAGTTCCTCAACAATTTACTAATATTCTAATGTGAGCAAGCACTTGCTTACATACTTCAAACTTTACTAAGCTTCTGCAGTTTGCATTATCACAGATTTACATGGTGCCTGTTGGGTATTTTTGATGTATAACTAAGCACATTTTTGAAAGATTATAAAAAGTGAAAGAAAGTGGATTTAGAAAGTTTAAAATCACAATAAAACAGTGGGGTGAAGAGAAAGTTTTTTCAGTAACATTACACTACATTTCTCTCATCTTAAATATCGTGAAATTCTAGAGAGTTGTCTTCGCTTTAACTGGTAATTTCCGCCTATCCTCAACTTATAACTTGATCTGAATTATTACTTGTCAGACGTTTGGAGAAATCTTTAAATATTTTAGAATAAATTTTTAAAAGTTTAAAAGGTGTTTTCATTTTTAATAAATTTGTGGTCACTTTCTGAATAGTGAGGCAGATATTGTTCGTAATAAGATGCTAATTACATTACTCTATTCATCATCTCTAAAGCAACCAAAAATTTTAACCTAAAATTATTTTTAAATAATTCGCCTCCGTAGCAAGACATACTCCTCTGTTTGATGATCTCTTAATTTTTTACTTTTGCTTGTACCGATTTTTTTACATAAATTTTTTTTTCACCATCAAATTTTGCAGCTTAATTTCGGAATAACGGTTAAAATTTGCACATAAGGTACGTACATACGTGTGTTTCAAAACTTGATAAAATTATTATTCATAAAAATACGAATATTACATAAGTACTCATTAAAGACGATGTAGTGGTGCTCGTATTATATTTTATCTTTTGAAATTACTGTATTACAAATCCATTTACTTTCCCTGAATTCTGGGAACCTTACTTAGCGATAAGACGTACATTTTCCTTATGACATGTCTTTTGCATAAATAACTGAGAGACTTTTGTCACGAAGAATTTTTAAAGTGACAGAATTTACATAATTACGTTCAGTAATAATTCGCACTGAAAAAATAATTTATTTCAGAGATTGGAAAGTGATTTCCACCTTCTTCGTGTGGTCTTTTCAGGTTCAGCAAGATAATGTAACTCGAAATCTTGTCTGTTTCTCTTTTACACTGAGGCTTGGTTAAGCCTTAATCCATTTTAAAGTAATTCCACTGGCGTTTTTAAAACCAGCTTGACTAAATCTAAAGGAATCACAGAGATTGTGGGCTTGTTTCATCTATACTCGACTTAATGGAATTTGGGTTAGCTGAAACAGAATATCGATTAAGTTCTTCTTAAAAGAATATGTGATGATTGTGCAACACAATATTACGTAACACTGTATTTTCTAGTCCAGATTCTTAAATTTTCATGGAAACTATTCTTGTTCCTCCGATGTTGATTACAAAGGTGCTGACAATTTTAATAATGAATATAATAATATACTCAAAAGTATGTTATCTTTATACAGAGAAACACTTTTTACTGTGTATTATCCTGTTCACTTTTGTTCGTAAATTCGTAATTTTTTTTATATCATTCTCCAGTATAATCTGTGTTCAAGCAAATGGGTTACCACAAAGTTTTTTAATTTGCAGTAAATTGTTGTTTCTGGTTAGCAAATTAAGGTGAAGTATTTCATTTTTATTCATTATTCACCTAAAACTTACAAATTAAAATTTTATGTTTAGATGTGATAAGCAACAGAGCCATGGTAGACAGAAAAAAATAGATTCATACATATATGCTTAATAGGTCTAAATTTTAAAATTTTATTAGTGCGAAAAATCATGTTTGGAATCGTTAAAAAGAGTCTGTATTCCGACAACTTCAGGAAAATAGATAAGCCCTTTTTGATTTAATCAATAAAATAAAACGCTTTAATCATTAATTTTTTTGAGATATCCTGTATAAACAATTCTAAAAAATATGGGTGCACTGATAAAACACAAGTGTAGATACACAACATTTTCCACATTTTAGATAGGATTTATCTAGCAAAATTTTGAGTTAACTTCAACATGTTTTGGAGAGGATAAACAAATAAATTTGGATTAACGATTCAGCATGTTTACGATAACCTTAATGCAATTTTTACCAAAATTATAGCTGTCTAGCAAATTCATCTAGCAAAATTTTTAGATGTCCTCACAAATACTGGATTAGCGTGTTCTGCACGATAGTCCTAAAATAATCTGTAATTTCACAATAGTCAATGTAGTAGTTATACAAATTATTATGTGTTCAATCAAATCGCCTATACGCGATCTAAATAATGTGACTCGATCTTGAAATGTGTGGCAATTAGTAACTTTTATGAAATAGAAATATATCTGTGTCCTTGTTATGCTCCGTCTTTTCGACAGCAGGTATTTTTTGCTTCCAGTATGGCGATCCTGTTACTGTCATTTGGCCGTCAATTGCCTTGGTGGTAACACGTCTTCCACGACTGTTTGCTGGTTACCGGTGACACTTTCTCGTTGAATAGGGCTGGAGTTACTTTGTGACTGGAATAATGTTCTTTCCGGTCCGTTAACTCAATAATTCTAGTACAGTCTGTCGTAACCTCAAATCGTAAACACATCAAACTTTCGTTGACAGATAGCGAAAATTACTAGCCTCGCGCTATCTTTGTTTAACACATAGGTTAGGTTCCTCTCTGTCGAATTCCGACCACAGGCAGTTTGCCGTACTTTCTAAAAGTAATAGTAGATCTAGTGACTTTAGATCTAAATGATCTGATACGACACCTGGTGTCAAAAATGTGCACTACTCAGGAGCATAGTGAAAGATGTAAATACTGTTGGTTGTACAGTGAAATTTCGTTGTTTTATGTTAAACCATGGCCGACTAGTATAAACATTATGGCCTGTCCAAGAGGTACGATACGTGTTGCCATCTATTAATAATTACACTTAATAATTTAGCAAAATTTTAATTTGACTTGACATTATGGGACTTCAAAACATGTAATGGTGGTTTGTTTGGATATGAATGCCTTTGTGCCTTTCAAAAGGTGTTAATAATTCTTTTGTCGATTTTGAATTATTAATAGATGGCAGCACGTATGGTACCTTTGGCATTCCTTTGGACAGGCCATAATCTTTATACTGGTCGGCCATGGTTAAACCAACAAAATTAAATAAGTTGGTCCCAGTATTCCTGAAAAAATGACTGTTAACAATACAAATTGTTGTGTTTTTCGCTGCCATAGCAAAAACAATAGAAACAGTGGGCTCTCTTTTCATAAATTCCCCATAAAAAACAAGTCATTTGTTTAAATGTTATGAACAGGTAAGTATTCATATCAACAGTAAATTTAGTTTAATCAGTATTTAACTAAATTGTTTTTGATTATCAATATAATATGTATATATATATTATATTTTTAGGTTAGGAATCAGGGAAAAGAATGGACAGATATAAGACTAGGATGGTAAAGCTAAATATGGGAAAACCAGCAACAAAGCACATGAAAGTGTGTTCACTACATTGTAATCAGGATGATTTCATATTGAGGATTTAATTTGAGGACCCAGGTGGGTTAGTTAGCTTCGTGCTTGCCCACTACACCTTGGGTCGTGGGTTCGATTCCCGCCTTGCCTTTTGGGTGTTGTGTATGTCATGTTTCCTGTAATTGGGCCTCCAGCTTGTTAGAGACATCATAGGATAAAATAAATAAAAATAAAAATATTACCTGGTAAGTACAGATTTGGGTAAATGTTGTTAATGTATAATAGACAATAAATGAAATATTGTAGATGTAAGTATCATTACTAAAGAATTACTACCTAGAAGGCCCAAAAATCGAGACTTTAAAGCAGTCAGAAGTACAACAATGAAAAAATCTGAAGGTTACATAATTTCAAGTACAGATAGTACTGATGTAAATTGCTTCGACAGCAGTCAGTTACATCAAAAAACTGTTTCAAGTATGTATACATTTGATGATATTTAAAAAATACAGATTATTTTCTAGCATTAGAAATGGAAACCGTGCAGGCTTTGTTACATTTACAAAATTCACAAAAAAAGGATAAAAATATTCAAGTGACAAGTGGAGATTTAGTGGCACCTTTTATAAGTACACTTAAATCTGATAATGATTTAAATACAATGGCTGGAATACCATCCTTTCTGTTATTTAATGCTATTGTTGCAAATTGTGAGATGTTTGGAAAATTCTGTAATAAACATAAATTAAACTTGAAAGAACGTGTTCTGTTAACTTTTATGAAACTGAAAAATACATTTTCTTATGCTGTTTTAGCAGTTTTGTTTAAAACGGTGACAGCAATAACCTGTAATATTCATGCTTTATTATTTTATTATTATGCATTATTCCACTCATACATAGTATGAAATGAACACTTAATTTAAAAAACAATAATCGCTATAATTAATAAAGTTTTCACAGAAGTTTTAACACCACATGATTTAGCATGTGTTCACTTAAAAAGTTAAACAAAGGGTTAATAAAATGAGAACTACAAAAAAAACTGCCACTAACAACGAAACAGGCTGTAAACTGAACAAATCCACTACAAAAACGCTCGATTTATTAACACAACACACTTTTTTCACACGATGGACACTTAAGACTTGCCATAAAGGATACGTCAAATATGCCTTAGAGCGGCCATGTTGCAGTTAACAGTGGCGCCCCCAACGGTCATTTAGTTCGCGTATGGCGACGGAAATGGAGATCTACTTTTCCATGCTTTGGGAGCTATCAAACATCGAACAAACATGAAATTAGCAATGTATAGTCCATTATAAATTACAATACTTTCCTAGCTTACACTATTGAAAGCACTTGAAAGTTACTAGATTTCCACGGCTTAAAAGGTCGTGAACGCATATTTTGACCTGGGTGGTATCTCACAGTTTATGAAAAAACTAACTTCATGTATGTTCTGTGGCAATTTTCCTTCCTAAATTAATTAATAAAACATAATGTGAGAATAATTTGACAAATTAGTTTTACAAGCCATTTTAACGGTAATTAAGATTAAATATCACAGTATTATATAAATGAATATTTTATTAAAATTAGAGAGCAATTTTCACTTTCATTAACAGCCTTTCTACATACATAATTAATTACAAAGACATTAAATAAAATTCAAAATTGAAATCAGTCTTACTTACTGATAAAAATTAAATTACTCAAAGGTAGAAATACTGCCAACGCTTTTTTTGTAGTTATACATATTTCTGATATTTCTTATTACGAGAAATGCTTACATTCCATGTTTGTAAGTACCTACTTTTAGGTTAGTTAACAAACATATTGATATAAAAAAGAATTTATTAATTTATTTGTATTTAAGCTTATTTCAGATTATCACAAAATTAAAAAAATTTATATTGATTAGTAGCGTATCATAGATCACACTGGCTTTAAAAACAATTTTTTGAACAATTTCATTAAAGAAATATTTACCATTCTAACAATGAAAAAACTTTCAAGCGTGAATTTGTCGTACACACAGGGTGTTCTAAAAGTTGCGCAACGATGCTATGATATATTCATGAAGCAGAGGAAAAATAATTAAAAAATTTCTATTGTTGAAATGTAGAAAGTACACCCTTTCAAGGTTTAATTTTTCTTTTTGAAATTTCACCTTATTTTAATTCACTATTTTCTATTGAGTAAAATCTATCGGACTTTTATTTATTCAAAATAATTTTGAAGGTATCTTGTCTTTATCAATCGTATGCCTAATTTTATAATATAACAAGAAACTTAAATCTTGTTTAGGACAATTTAACAATAGTGGGTAATTTTTGACGTTTTTGATCTATCTAAATCGATATTTATTTTTTTTAAGTGACCATCAAATTGACGTAAGGAATTTTCTAAATGTTTTTTCTCAAACTTAGACTTGTAAACTTAATACTGCACCATTGAGGTGGTGCGCCATTTTTGAACAGGGTCGGTACATACATAGTTTCCACGCAAGTGTTTGCCACTCTGACTATGACTATAATAAAATAATACCTGCTGAAATAATAAAATTGTTAAACACCTATTGCTGATTAACTTTCGTGGATTGTCTTGCTTTTGCTTGTTAAATTGTGTTACGAAAATGAGGAAAAAGTTTTTTTTTTAATTTGTACTTTGTAACACAGCAAATTTAAATTTAAATAGAACTAAAACTTGTTTCTACAATTGTATACAGTTACAATTATACATAAGTAGTGTTATTAATTACTACGACTTTTCCCATATATGTAATACGGACTATTCTATTCAAAAAACTGGATACTTAAGTAACAAATTACAGTGAAATTACATTAGTGTCCAGTTTTTTTTATGAAATAGTAGCTAATGCTTTTATAGGAAAAAAAGATACCTTTTACCAGTTGCTTTGTAAACGTGACTTTCAGTGCAAATTGCTATACGAAATTTTCTGAAAAATTACTGCAATGAATATTACATAATATATAACATAGACATATATTATAACTTCCAATAGTCGGAAGAGTTATCAACAATCTTATAATTAGATTCTCTGCAAAATCAGCATTGTATTAAATACACTGTAAACAGCACAATTTAAAATTTCCAATTTTTATTTAACGTTGTAATTAATTTCTTCCCACATTTAAAGTCAACATTAAATATTTTGACACCAATCTGCGATAAAATTTTGTTACATATAAATAAAATCCTGTAACATTCACACGATAAAATTATATGTAAATTAACATGTAGTGTACAGACTGCATTAATTATTTATCAATGAAACGTGACAGGATTCAAGTGTACTTGTTAGGTCATAAATGGGTGACCTGACGGAAATTGTGACGATTCGGTTCGTAGTACCAAATGTTAGGTCATAAGTGGGTGACCTAACGGAAGGTTTTTGTATTTGCTCGAAGGACCAGCGGTCACAAATGGGTGACCACAAATGTTGGTCACAATGGATGACCAAAATGATGAAGTGGTCACAATGGATGACCAAAATGATGTTGTGGTCACAATGGATGACCAAAATGATGTTGTTGAAACTATAAATATAGTTTCAATGAGAGACGACCTTTTCACTTGACGGTTTATTCGAATCTACTGCTATTTAAATGTACATATTTACAAGTGGTGGTGGTGGGTGAGAGGGTGGAGTCTGCTGCACCCCTTCTCCTTCGGTCTACCTGCCTGGACCGAACATCCCGGCCCGCATTGAACCGCAGGATCAATCGACCTAAATTAATTACTATATGAACATGTGAATATGTAATTAATTTCCTAACATAATAACATCGCTAATTATAATACATGTTAATCTTGAAATGATAATACGATATGAATTGATCAAGATAAAAAACAACCGTGAAAGTGTTTCTAATGTCTAAACGTTTGATCACTCGGACGGCAACAAGCACAATGTTCGTAACGCTCGCCTCACAATCGCATCTCCCGTTCGTACGGATACCACTCTGATGTGTCCGTCAGCCCCTGGGTGTAGCTCAACTATGCGGCCGCGCCTCCAGGTCAAGGGTGGAGTTGGCTCCTTGAGAACCACTAGCATCCCTGGTCTTGCTGCCGTTGTTCCCTGTAGCTGCCACTTGGTCCGCTGCTGCAAATGGTGTAAATAATCGCGGGACCACCGGTTCCAGAAATGTTGTCGAGTCTGTTCGGTGTGCTGCCACCGTGACAGGCGATTGACGCGTAGGTGTGTAACTTCTGGTTCAGGAATTGCAGTTAACGGTGCGCCAATTAAAAAGTGACCCGGGGTTAGCACCCCTTCGTCGTTAGGGTCTTCGCTAAGAGGACACAAAGGCCGCGAATTCAAGCAAGCCTCTATACCCGTCAACAAAGTATACATTTCCCCGTACGTCAACCTAGTCTCCCCTACTACGCGTTTCAAGTGGTACTTCACGGATTTTATCCCCGCTTCCCAAATACCGCCAAAATGCGGAGCCCTGGCCGGTATAAAATGCCAATTGATCTCCCTTTTACTAAGATGCTGTTCAATTAGTGCAAAATTAGTATGTTTAAAAATATCTTTCAGTTCATTCCTGGCTCCTACAGAATTAGTCGCATTATCCGAATAAATATTTTTAACAATACCTCGTCGAGCAATGAATCTCTTCAATGCACTCAAGAAAGTTGATGCCGTTAGATCGCCGACTAATTCCAGATGGATAGCCTTTGTTGACAAGCAGATAAAAAGTGCTACGAGTATATATGATTTAACTGTTCGCTTATTTCGTGTTTTACCATCTTTAATAAGCATAGGTCCTGCAAAATCGATTCCCGTGTTACCGAACGGTCGCTCTGGAACTACCCGAACTGATGGTAGTTCTCCCATTATCGGATTAAATTCCATAGGTTTTACCCGAGCGCAATTAAGACAGTTATGGATTACTTGTCTTACCTGGTTTCTACCTGCTAATGGCCAGAACCTAAGGCGTACCGATGAAAGGGTCGCTGCTGGACCAGCATGCAATTGAGTGACATGTATTTCCTTAATAATGAGATTTGTTATATGATGTTTATATACCATAGGATGTTTTTGATCGTACCTTAAGTTAGCATTACGTAAACGACCTCCTACGCGTATGATACCATTCGTATCAATAAAAGGATTGAGTCTCCTTAGTTTGCTGTTGTTGTTAACTGATTTATTAACGCTGAGGTTTTTAATTTCATCGGCAAATTCTACCCCTTGTAATAATTTTACAATTGCATTAGTGGATCGTGTGTATTCATCTTCCAATGGGTTTGCTACTAATTGCATATGATTAACTTCATTGTATTTGTGTAAAAATTGATGATAACTGGATTTTAAAGACGCATCTCGTTTAAATTTGTTTTCTACAGCCATAAATCGTTTTATGGCCCTGTCTTTGGATTTAGCCAAAATTGTGGGATTAGTCTTAAATGGCAAAGACACCGGAAACCGCCCAGCCGGGTCTCGTTTATGACTCTTTAGAAATTTTTCCTCGCATAGTATTTCCTCTGGAGTTCGACAAACTTTATCTGTAGTTGGCCATTGTTCGGTACCCCAACATGTCTCTACCTGCTTACTTAAACTAATTAGGGTTAAATTGCACACTGGTTTATTGATGTTTTTATGCTTATTTAAAATACTTCCGCCCAGAAGGTACCCAAATACAGATTTTTGCAGGTGTACCGAATTATTACTTATTTTAAGCTGATCTGTTCTAATGGATTTCCAGAACAGCTCAGCCCCCAATAAAATATCTATTGGACCGCTTTTGTGAAATTGGTCATCCGCAAGTTGGATTCCAGGTGGTAATTGTAAAGAGTTTTTGTCAATGGATATTGCCGGTAAATTTTGTGTTATATGATTTAAGACCAAACATTTTACGTTAAAATTGTAATTATTGTACCTTGATTTTACCTTGATTTGCACCA
This sequence comes from Zophobas morio, assembly GCF_036711695.1. Lineage (NCBI taxonomy): Eukaryota > Metazoa > Arthropoda > Insecta > Coleoptera > Tenebrionidae > Zophobas > Zophobas morio. Next base: position 14,450,141 of record NW_026972129.1, on the reverse strand, counting down.
ATTTTTGTGATTGTACACTCGTGCCATTGATTCCTATTATTTCACCATGGAGATGCTTGGGTGACAATCCTAATTTATTACATAATTGTTCCGTAATAAAGTTGGACTGCGACCCCATGTCTAATAGCGCCCTACATACGATCCACTCATTAAACTGATTTTGAATTAAAACCTGCATTGTAGTCAATAAAACCATTGAAGATTCATCGTTTTTTACGTGTGAGACAATGACAGATTGACTGGGTTCGGGATCGGTACTTTGAGTTTCCGTATGCAATAAAGAATTGTGTTTTTTATTACAATATTTGCAAGTCCTACCTCTGCATTTATCAGTTTGATGATTACGCTTAAAACAGTTTGTACATAATTTAAACCTTTTGACTTGATTCCAGCGATCTGTTATTGGTAATTTCAAAAACTCGAGACACTGATATAACGCATGTTCTTGTTTACATAAAAAACATTCAATTTGATGTCCTTCCTTAATGAAGGTAGCATTACACGTAACAGGTGCTTTATTAGAATGATTAGACGCTCTGAAATTATTCTTTAAATTTGAATGAACTGAGTGTTTTGCATGAGACTGAGATTCTCCAGCAATTAACGATTCTAATAATGTGGTTTTCTTTGTCAAAAATGTAATTAATTCGTCTAATGTTGGAACATTGGTATCCAATGTACACTCCCAATCCCTCTTTGTAACAAAATCAAATTTCAATGTGATAAGTGGTACAATTAGCGCGTCCCATTGTTGAACTTGTATACCTACATTTTTTAATTCCGCAATATTTGTCAATATGTCGTCCAATAATTTACGCATGGCCACGGCTGAATTTTTGACTAAATTTGGGGAATTAATGATTGCCAAAACATGCTCTTGGACAATCAAACGCTTATTGTTGAACCTTTTTTCTAACAGGTCCCATGCTGATTTGTAATTTGCCTCTGATACTTTTATGGCCTCGATTGTTTTATGTGCGTCACCCTTGAGGCACGATTTCAAATAATGCAGCTTTTCAACATCACTATATAATCTACTGTCATGGATTAATGACTTGAAAATATCTGAAAATGCTGTCCACTCTAAATATGATCCCGAAAATATGGGTAATTCTAATGACGGCAGTCTAACTGGATTTAAACGCGCCTGATTATTGTCGTTATTAGTATTAGACGTTGAAGGAATAGGTTCTGTAACACGCGACTCGATTAACTTTAGGATCCTTGCTTCTAAATCATAATACCGATTTTCGAATTCATCGCGCTCGCATGTTTGTTCCTCGGTATCGCACTTTAATAATTCGATATCCCGCTGTATGGCATCAAATTCCTTGAATGCATTTTGGAGATTCGGTAGCCTAGTTTTTAATTGATAGATATCATCGCCTGCCCTAAATTTATCCACGAATGTTTTAATTCGAGTAACCGAACCCTTGATTATTCCCCGTTTAGTTACTAATGTTTTTAACGCGTCGTTTGTTTCGTTAGTCATGTTTTTTTTTTTTATTGCGTATGAGGAAATGCAGTACAAAGTAGATAGATATAGATTCCTACCTTTACGTCCTTGTACCCTCGCTTGTGTGTGTCCTGGATCTCGTTGTCCGCGGAATACAGCTCAGACCACACTTGTCTGACTTGATGCTGAGCCACTTTACTTCGACACTTCGATTACGTAACACTGGATGACGATCCGGCTCGAAGGACCAAATGTTAGGTCATAAATGGGTGACCTGACGGAAATTGTGACGACTCGGTTCGTAGTACCAATGTTAGGTCATAAGTGGGTGACCTAACGGAAGGTTTTTGTATTTGCTCGAAGGACCAGCGGTCACAAATGGGTGACCACAAATGTTGGTCACAATGGATGACCAAAATGATGAAGTGGTCACAATGGATGACCAAAATGATGTTGTGGTCACAATGGATGACCAAAATGATGTTGTTGAAACTATAAATATAGTTTCAATGAGACACGACCTTTTCACTTGACGGTTTATTCGAATCTACTGCTATTTAAATGTACATATTTACAAGTGGTGGTGGTGGGTGAGAGGGTGGAGTCTGCTGCACCCCTTCTCCTTCGGTCTACCTGCCTGGACCGAACAGTACTGTATTGTAGTAAATACTAAAAGTAACGAAAATCGTGGGTCAGCTGTAAAGAAGCGTTAATACTATTAAGCTGAAAGAAAAAGAATTAAAAAATGCATCTTATTTGAATCTCTAGCGAAATTACGCCGCTAATATAATACTATTTACTTTTATGCCAACTAGTAGTAAAATAGTTGTGAATATAAACTATTATTACTCACCCCAATGATTCAACGATATTTAAATTAAGTGACCAATTTAAATTTATAATGAAATCAACCAAAAGAATTATCGTTAAACGTTTTGCGATATTTATTAATGTATATAATTACTCGTCGCGTCGGCTATACACAGAAAATAATATTTATTGTGTTTTATATACAAAAATCTAAAATAGCGTTAGTGAACTATGTACATATTACGTTTCTATTACTTCGTGAGCGGTAGCAACGGAAACCATTGTAATAGAGTTATTTTGGCGAATGTCTAATTTCGTGTTGTTTCCGTTTTCGTTAGTCTAACGCCTGTCGTCTATTGATTTATTACTCCCTGGTTCTCCATTACTTGTTGTTTAACAATCCACCTTTTTTTTTTACTTTACGTATAGAAGTTGTTCCACCAAACATCAATTTTACAATACATATAATGTGCTATCAAAGTAACTCTAAGAAAACAAAAAATTAACAATAAACAATTTATTTATTCATACCCTCCAGAAAGTTTTGATCGCGTCGTCTTAAAAAGTTAAATAAATCACTACAGTTAACTCAAAACATTGATAAATTAAGCGATATATTTTAATACGTTATTTACACAGAACTTCCCTTCCGCTTGAATTACATTCAAACAAAAACCGCTTCTTGGAAAAATAAAAAAAATAATTTAAAAATAAGGTAAATATAGGTGTGGACTTATTATGCTATGCAGTGGCGCAACACCGACAATGTTAAATATATTAAAAGCAGATAGCCAACAATGAAAAATATTATCAGTACATGCTTAACTTCGACACCGAAAGAATACGACGATGAAGTACGCACCAAGCTATCTTATTTGAATTACGTAGTTTGTCTTCTCAAACCAGAGGAGGCGACTAAGCTACAATGGAGCCAAATGTTCTAAATTTTTATTTTATTATTAATTATTGTTAAATATAGGCAAGCCCAATATTACTGTTTTCTCAAATTTTGCCGAAACAGTACTGAATCGTTCTTGATTTGATCAATAAAAAAATTGTGACCCATGAGTCAATGAGCAGGGATATTCGTGATGCGAATTCAAAGTTTTTACGGCATAACCACCAAGTTATTATTAGAAAGAAAATATTAAAAATTACTGCGAGTTTTTTTACTCTTGAGTTATTTTATTAAATTAACAAAGTTTATAAATACCTTAAAAGGTTCTTCATTGTGAATCCACTACTCAATGGTAAGAGTACTTTACATTAGGTTGAAAGTAGACATTTCACCACAGTGTACCTAAAGTATTTTATTTAGCCTTTCAGATAGTCTTATTAATATAAATTTCGGAAGCTTACAGATGTGATAAAGTACTAGACCTACAGTCTACAGTACATCGAAGATTATAGTTTCTTAATTTACACCAAGATTCCTATAATTAGTAACACATGTAAAAACATTATTTATAGATTATTGTAATACGAAGAAAATTTGGAAGCTTGGAAAAGGAAATGACATTGTATTTCAGCCTTCCCAGTTGGAAAGACTATAACACTTTTAAAGAGGCATGAAGTGGTGGAAATCAATATACATGGAGAGCTGTCTGAAGAACAAAACCGATATTAGTGAAATTACCACCAAGAACGTCCATGAATCCGAAAGCACCAGCACTGGAATATCGCAAAAAAGTACAGATAAAAATCACACTAAAATTAAGCAAATGAATTCTGAATAAAATTTAGGAGCTGATAGAAGTAACTTTCTTTTCCGGAAATCGTCATAGAAACAACATTTCCCTGCGTATCAACGCACAGGAAAATTGAATTTTCCTGACTAGTACTATAAAGACTTTACAAGACGAAAAATAAAAAAGATATTTTAAAAAAGAGCAATTTATTCAAAAGTATTAATTAGAAATATTAATATGAATTATGGAACTTGTTATGCTTGAAATATTCAAATATTCAGTAAAAGTCCCAGTCGAAATTTTAACATAGACTACATGCTGAAAAGACTTGAGGGTTTCTGCAAAGTTACGTTTTCCGCAAAATACGCAAGAGATAGTTCTTCGGTAAGTGAAGTGACTTTTTTTTGTCGATGCCAATCTTCGAAAATATGGAATACCCTTTTATACCGGTTTTTTGATTTACACGTTCGTTAGTAGCAGCAGCCGCAGCTCCACTCACATCACATCAAATGGGATGCCCTCTCAATGATTTTCGTCTTCTTTTATCATTATTTCATGAATTAACACTGTTTTCACAACACACGCACAAATTTGATGACGTTTTTTCGATCTTGTTTACTTTGTAACTATAGTCGTCAACAAAATTGACAAACTTGATTTTTTGGTTGAATTTGTAAAACATTTTTAGAAAATTTGTAAATTTCGTCTTTTTTTAACGATTTCCGGAAAAATTTAATACAAAACACGTCAGTTAAATATTCGGCACAAAGTGACTCGTATTTCAATTTAGCTCCTCTTCAGTAATCTGAGATTTTCCTGACTGATGTAAATAAAACAAGTTAGGCAGCTGCAGCTTTAATTTTACTTAAAGCTAATACCTAGGATAGAATAAGTTTATTGCACAAGTACAAAAATGTATACAAATTTAGGAAGCAGTTTATCACTTGAAGTTTGAAGTCCACGAACATTAACACTGATTTCAGGACCACTGTATCATATGTGATTATTTTTTTATTGTAGAGCTGCATGCATTTTTGAGTATTCTTACAAATTACTATTAACTGTTTATTATTATTTTATTTTTATGGTGCGAAATAAGAAAAAGATGTCTGAAATGCTGCAGTTCGACGAGCAGATTTTCTGCGACATAACTTTCTAAGATCTTTTTAATGAAAATTACGTAATGTACGAGATGTTGTTCATTCCGTTTAAGATCTTTTAAAAATCTTATATAAGGTGAAATCTGATAAAATCGCGTTACGTTAATAATAATAATTAACAAATCTCATACCACTATTTTATCTAATTTTGTAGTTGTGATAATAATTATATTATTAGATTTACGTCTACTTTGATACGTAAGACATACAATTTTGATAACTGATTTGTTTACTTCTGTCTAAGTTTTCTGCTTTTCGTATACAGTAAATATTTATGTTCAATGGATGATACCATAGAAGAGACACTTATCCCTTGTCAACAACGTCAAATAAATGTTAATATATACATATGACATTTAGAAAAAAATCATTTAACGGAAATTTAATAAAAACGGAACGTCATTTGTATCAAAATTTTCAGGAGATCCTTATACTTAATATAAGCTACACCCAGAGACGCGGACTTTGGAGGGATCCGAACTGTGCCGTGGAGTTTCAGAGGGGTTGATGGAGGTAAAAAAAATACGTGTCTTTGAGGACGGGGTTAAAGGCTACGCCACTACTAAAATATTGATGTTGTCGGTGAAAAATTTTTATATGAATCTAGAGCGATACAGATAGCTAATATAAGGATATTTGACACCCACCGCTATTCAATGCCGACTGGGTATTTGAGATACTAAATTATTAAGCAAACAAAATATATTCATATTAAGACAATAAATGGTTGAGAAAAAAATAAAGTTTCTGCGACAATTGATTGTTTCCATCAATCCATCTAATTACAAAGAAAAAAAAATTACTAGACAATAAAGGAAATGGTATTTAATATATACAAAAAAGGTTACACTGAAAATTTATTATCCTTTCATAGATTTAACCCCTCCAAAAAATCTTTAAATGTAGAAAAAGACCGTTTTACGTGGCAGCTCATTACCAGAGCATAATTAAAATATGACTAGAAGGTATACTGCACATATTAAGGTGGCTCCCCAAGTGTCTTGTTTTGTTTCACTGCCGTTAGATGTTTCTGACCGCTTCCTCCAAAGAGAAAGAAAATATTGATCACAGAGATATGGTAGAAATATTTTCATATCAAATATATTTCATACTTCATTTCGTTCTCATCGTCCTTAGTCATTCATAGATATACTGATCAGTTGATCACATTGTAGTAAGACCATGCGACCATGAAGAGTAAGAATTATGCAATACAATACAACGCAAGTCTAGGCCCGGTGCCGTCTTATTTTTCGAGCATTGTGTGATGTGATGTCAGTCAAATTAAACTGTTTAAAAAATACTACACTCCGAATCTAAAAATTAATATTTGACATTTGTTTGTTTTCGGCTACGACATTCAACTTTTTTTAAATGAATTTCCATTACTGTGCTTTAGTTTGTTGAATATATGCCAGTTCTTATACTCCTAATGCATTGTATCACTCAATAAATAATTTCACCTGTTCTTATGTAAGGACACCTACAAGTTTGTAATATGATCTTCTACAATGTTCAAGAAGTGTCTAATAAGCTGTAATTTTTAGGTGCAAGGCGTGTTTCTCCTTATGGCCAAACTACAAGTACTCGGAGCCACATATACAGACTATTTTCAAAGATTTGTTGTTTTAAGATAACATCATATAAATTCGTTTTGATGCCCTATATTTTTTTTTGTTTCTCTACCACATAATACTTATTTTTTAATGACACACTATAGAGATCTTGTAGAGCTTGTTGTTTTGAATTCATTAATGTATCATACTTTAATCACCCATACCCCGCTACTACAGCATTATGATATGAAAACACACTTGTTTATATTTGGTCGGCAACTCTAGAGTGACTTGGTGGCAACCCATGATTGGAACCGGATTAACAATTGCTCCAAAAATATGAATGCGTTGATAAAGGGGTGATTTTCCCATTTAAAAATGTTTCGGTCAACATTATTTTAGCAAGCACACGTATATCAATTCCGACACATGCAGTGGAATACTAAAAATAACACTAAGGTGTACCGTTTTAGAGATTTGAACAATAAAACAAATGCAAGAGTATAAAATTTATTATAAAAATTTTTGAGATGTCATGACATTGATAGGGAGATTGAGCAAATTTTGGTTAGCTTTTACCATCTATACAATATTTCTAACATACATATAAAATACAATCGGTCCGGTAGTTTTGGAGATTATCTGTCTAATAAAAAGGTAAACAAACAGTAGACAGACTGAACCAGGAGAGCTAATTTTTCATACTCTATGGGTCATGAAATGTCGAGAAAACGTAAAAGTAGCAGTCGCCCCCCAATAGACTCGATTACAATACTTTCTTTGCTTACGCTCAGGGGAAAAAATTATAATTTTTCATTTTGTATTTAATAGAACGTTTATTCCCACAACGCCCAAAACACAAAATATTTGTCGATGCGTTTCGCCAACCACGTTGGCATTATCTAGACAAAGCTAAACTCTATATTTGTTCGACTGTATTTCAAGGGCGAAGGAACTTGTGAATAAGTAACCCTGACTACATTTTTGTTCAACATTCAGTGATGTAACACACTTTGCTTCACTACAATTTCCACATCACATTTGTTTATTGGACGAAATGTTTAAATGCCTGGGCGCGGCGGCGACAGTCACTCCGCCGATAAGCAACTGATGTTACACGTTAGTTTTGTGAAGTTTCTGGGAGAGACTTTTTTATGCATTCATAAATGAATCATGTTTTAGTTTTGTTTTTTATATCCAGTGCATTGATTGATGTAACGTATAACAAATATGAATGCGTTGTAAATCACATGGAAGAATGGTACTCGGGTCTTCTGTTTGGAATGAATACACGTTCTCATATTGCTGACCCATTTGCCGCTATTACTAGCCGACATATTATGCGTTAAAAGAACAGCGATGCTGAGCATAATAATAATAATAATAATATACAAAAGCAGGGTGGATTCACAAAACACAAGTATGGGAGTATAATGTTTTACGAAATTTAAGATAAGTATATTAATTATACATTTTTTTTTATTCCTAATACATATATATAAATACAAAATATGACAACAATTGGCCCAGTACTTTCAGAGATTATTATCTGCCTAATAAAAATTCGTGACGGCAGACAGACAGACGGACAGACAGACGGAAAAGGGAGACCTATTTCTTCCTACTCTAGGGGTCATGAAAAGTCGAGAAAATGTAAAAGAAGAGAGTTGGCCGACGGACTTGATTGCAATAGGTCCTTCACTTACCCTCGGGAAGTAAAAAAATCAATATCTAAATTTTACGGAAATTTTGGAACACGGTTTTCACCAATGTTTTCAGCTTACAAAACTTTGTACCTTACATGGTCCATTCCTTTCTTGAAAATGAGATACAACAAAATCAGTTTCTTCGACACACGCTCCTTTTTAGTGTAGCTCATTTGTGACAAAAAATCGACAATTCCCGAGTGGGTCGACTTCGCGCTTGTCTCCCACACCTTGAGTCGTGGGTTTAATTCCCACCCTGACTATGGTGGGTGTTTGTATATACCAAATAATTTAATAAAATTAAAATTTTAATGAAATGGTCGTATTAACTTTGCCAAATAACGCTAACTTTCTAGGATTGCATTTTTTTTAACTTATAATTCAAAACATGAATACTTTAAAAGCATGAAGTAGCACTATGTGCAACATGTAGTGATACAGTCATTCTCGGTAATTTCAGATACCCAGTCGTATTTAACAGATTTTGTTGTCAAATAAAATAAATAAAAGTACTGTTCTTGTTACATGCCATAATAAAAATCAATGCTTTTAAGACTAAAAGTTTTAAGAATAGATTTTTAGTGTTTCTGATTTACTACCCTATGATCTAAAAAAAGTACTAGGCCATGAAACTAATTTTTAAAATAAAAATATTGCCATTACCACTATGTTCCTTGTTCAATTTTATAGTTCCGGTTGAACAACTGTCAAATAAAGAATTAAATCTTTTTTTGTTCATTAATTTCATGGCCTAGTAGAGGACTTTTTCAATATTATGCTCATAACAAGGAAGATATAATCTGCAAAATTTAAAAATATAATATAAAACATAATACAAAGCAGTAAAACGGTCAATTTAATCGAGCTGTTTTATTATCTTTCCCTGTTGTATTTTATACACAAATTTACATTAAAATTGGCAGACCTGTACTCAATGACTTAACAAAAATAAAAGACTGAAGAAAGTAATCATAAACAAACGACAAAGTTAAACTAGAAAGTAGTTAATATTCTGCATGAATATTAATTATGCCACGTCGACAAGCCAAAAATATTTAGGAGAAAATTACTCTTCTCTGGTAAATTCGGCAAATGTTCTAGTTTTATGGAAGCTAAAGGCACATTTTTTATATATCGCTATGTTCTTGAGTGAGTAAGCATGTAAACACTTCACACATGATGTGTCTTTATGAAGGACTATTATATGAGTGAGGTTAAATTACAGGGAGAAGTTTACTTTCCTTAATAGGTGGATTATATTGCACAAAAAAACACACAAAAAATCCAACCCTCATAACAGAGCATACGATAGAATAATAGTTATATAATATTATCTGAGGGACATTCCTGGTGGTCTACAGACAGTATAATCTATTTTGTGCAGTCAGTGAATCAAATAAAAGTTTTTAATTTCTCTGTCTAAGAAAACTTGAACTTATTTAAATAATAGCCCTTGGTGTAGTTCATACAGTACGATAAACAATATTTTAAAATTTAGGGGCAGGAATTTCAAACAAGCCATTTAAGAAGTTGTTATTTTTAATTTGTTTATTATTAATCCCTGTCCAATAAAATAACAGTTTTCAGACATTTGCCGCAGCAGTTTAACGGAGAAATGAAACCCGGTTTAAACAGTATTGATTTTATCATTAATTCCCTAATGAATCATGTTAAGTGCACTTTAATTTTTCACTCGTAAAAGAAGCTCGCTTGACGAAAAAGACGGGAACTAAATTACATTTTAATTTACCATTAGTTCATATAGGGAAAGGTGCAGCAACACGGAGTATAATCAATTTCTGTAAGTCAAATATACAAATAATAGTTCAAGACACTCATGTTGTTGCACGAGGAGAAACCACATTTTGATAATATTTGAATTATTATTATCAGTGAAATAAATTTTCGTTTGATAATAATTCCCAAGTGTTTTAGTTTAATTCCAACATTATATTTTTTATAAAAAAAAGAGTAAGAATTAAAGAAACGGTTTAATCTATTTTTGGGACACATTTTGTTGTACAACACCGTTTTAAACGAAATTGGTTAAGGTAATAACAGTAATTTACTTTAAGTTTTTGTCAGTTCGGTGTGCTAAAATCTTTGCTGTAAATTTATTTTTCAAGTGTGTTGAATAACAGTCTTTTCCGAAAGCAACATTAACTTGAAAATAATCTGTGGTTAACGCACGGTGTATTATTATAAATACTTATAAATATATAAGCGATGTGTGTGATTTACCTAATTTAATTCTAATTGCAATAACTAATTCACCAATCCCGATTTGAAATCATATTGTTTTATCAATCACATGTCTGTTATTATCCGTCGAATAAAATATATGTATTATTCATGACAAAAGTCGTATTCTAGAAAGCTTTAGACCGTTAAATCGATTGTAAAACTTTTTACGCCAACTATAAAATAGCAGACTTTGGTATACGTACCATTCATCATTTTTATTATTAACTGTCAATTACGAAAAATGGATTCGAATCTAACTAACCAAGGGAAAGAGAAAATTTTAAATTTGTAGCTAAACATTAATAAAAAAAATAGCAATTTAGTCAGAACTTCCTTCGCCCCTGAATTACACTCCAAGGCACCCAGCTTTTTCAAAAAATTGTAAAATTTGATTTCGCTAATTTTACTTTATTTTTTTGATAACCCCTATAAGTTAAAATGATATGCGTGTAGTGTTATAAATGGGTATGCTATGCATGTTTCCAGCGAGATTTTCCATTACAAAATTTTGCTCATATAACAATTTGGATAGCTGCAGTGTAATACTAATAACAGTACTTAGTATTAGATCCCATCACATTTTATGCAGGATTTAGTCGGCATAATTTTGAGATGGCCTCATTAAATTTTGTTTTTTTATGATGCGGATGTTTACGGTAAAAATCAAGACGCAATTACACATGTATTTTATTTTAGCATAACATTTACTATATAAAATTTTGAGGTGACGTCATTAGGTTGTTGGTGGGGATGATCAGACAAATTTAGTTTAATAATTAATCGACACAAGCAGACGATAAACAGACCGACAGACAAACAGATTGAAACTAGAGACGTATTTTTCGTGCTTTAAGGGTCATAACGCCGAGAAAGCATAAAAGTAGCCATCCGTCGGATGGACCTTACTACAGTACTTATCTTGCGCTGGAAAGTAGAAAGAATTAATTTTCTTGCAATATGCTCCACTATATTAGTGATAACTTCACTAAATTTCTAATGAATTAAATGAGACCTTTGAAAAATCTATTCATGCATTGAATTTTCTGTTAATCCGCAAAATGTGCTGCTAATCTCTAGAATGTAAAATTATATTACAAAAATTCAGTAATAAAATGATGTACAGGTGTCATTTATTTTGTTCCTGTTTTTAATTTTACATATATCTATGTAATATACGTGGATTTCATTCAAATCAATTAGTTCGCAGAATCAAATTTTGCAGGTTAGGTACGAGTATTTTAGACATTATACAATAAACTGTTTCAAAATTTTAGTAAGATCGTAAGATGCTAATATTGATTTCGTCATTACTAAATATTAGTTAAGTAAGGGTTGTTAAATAAACGCTTACCATGAAATATCACTCTATGTTTTACAGTATGATTATATTAAATATGTTATTTTATCGATTATACGATAATAATTCATCTAATTTCCTTTCCCAGATAAATGATTTTCTAGTGTTTCTACAACATTGACTTGTTCCTTTACAAAATCTCCTTACGAATTTTCATCAAAAAACGCAAATGTTTTTAAAATAAATTGCTTTAATTGTTTGTACCTACAGTTGAGACGGATACTAAGAACTTATCCGAATCACATATAATCTACTTAATAATAATAATAATAACAATAATAAACTAACAGCACAGCTTAAAATTGACAAATATATTTTCTTCTAATCAAAAATTTGACCCAAAGCTTAGTTCTAGCAGTAAATTGTCTATAAAGATTGATTGATGTGTGAAGATGATCCTAATTCGAAAAAATAAATAGCAGTGAATTTTTCATAGATAATACACAATAAAAGAAACATGTAAAAAGTATACAATATACTAAATACATACATGGCTTACATCAGGTTGAAATTCACTGTACGAAAAAGACACGGAGCATTTATAGTGAATAAGAGAAATTATTAAAGCTTTTCTTTGTTAAATATGCATGAGCATTTTACTTCAAGTGAAAAGTTCCCGCAAGCCTCATATCTACCTTATGTTTTTTGCCAGCTTATATCTAAAATTTTAAATTCAGAGCAAGTTTTTTTCAATTAGGATCGTCTGGAAATATTTACTTCCAACTGTTCGAATTTAAAAAGGAGAAATAAATTATGTAATGTAGCGAGCAAAAAGAATACTCTAAATAACAACAATGTTTAACTGAGTAGCCTAACAACTCAAGGCAATTCGGACGAGACACACCAAAAAGTTTCTTCAGAATAAAATAGAACTTTAAGTTATAATAGAAAATGGGAGATCCATAAAAATAAAAAATTTGCAGGATCAGTGACTACTTGTCACAATTACACAACTATACAGAACTAAAAAATTTCCTTTCTATTTATTATTATTATGTACTAATATTTACAATATTATTTACATATTTACAAGAATAAGTCTCACGTTTTCGTCTGTCTGTCGTCTATGTCGATTTTATTGGACAGGTAATCTCGGAAACTATCGGACCGTTGTCAAATTTTAGAGGTATGTTGGAAACATCATGTGGATAGTAAAACACTAAACAAAATGTATCTAATCATCCTCGCGAGAGGATTCTGTTTTTCTAAGATTTTGAATTTGTTTGAATATTTTACTTCAGGCACAAGAGAAGTTCTCTCTAATTTTGTATTAGTTTTACTAGAAACAGTTTGAAAGAGTTTTAACTCTTTTTAAAATTTAAAAATATTTTTCAGAAATAAATACAAACTATACACCTGCGTTTTAACGTTTTAACGCGGGTGTATAGTTTGTATTTATTTCTGAAAAATATTTTTAAATTTTGCCATTGTGTCGAAATCTGAATATCTTGAAGTGCTACCAGGTAATCCACCTAACATTATTTGATCGGTGAAATCTACCTTTGACACATTATTGGGAAGGAAGTCAGTCGTTGTTGATGAAATTTCTTATCGTATTGAAACTGCAATACAAATTCTTTCTCTAGATTCTTTCGCGGAAATAATATCGTCGAATGGGAATGCTATTACAGTAAATGTATTGAAACTTTCAAATCTAACGAATTGGTCTAGTTATAAATGCAGACGGTGGCCCAAAACAATTGTACTTGGAAAAATATTAACTACTTTGTGCTTTAAAAACTTAATTGGATAAAAATGTTATTATTATTATTACAGGATTTAGGAACACATGCATGTTTACCTGCATTAGTACGATATGTTCTTGAATTATATTATTTTAAATATAATATATAGTCCACTCCACAGTTTTGTCTGACTTTGAGGAGGCAGTAAATAATTCAAAAGACTTTGAGATATAAAGTCTAGAATTATTCTAGTTCAACGGGTTTTATCTTTGTTGGTTTCCTTTATAAAATACCGTATGTGTTGCATTTGAATGTTTCTCGCACTTTTATATACATATATTTTATATAACCGTGAGAGATTATTTCAGTTATAAGGTAAACAACTGCTTTATTAATTTTTAAAGTAAACAGACTTATTCTTAAAATAGGCAGATAAAATGATGAAATTATCACACAAATCTATAATCAACTGGATGATGGATTATGAAATTAGACTCAAATAAATTGCACTTATTAAATAATTACAATTTAATATTTATACTTGTGTAGTTATGTATGTTACATCTACTTGTAGTAAATAGACTAGAGAAATATATATTAAAAACTACGTACACACTACATGTCTATGTAACAATAGCATTTCACCTTACTAAAGTCTATTATCCTTTCAAAATAATGGAACACAGTAAGTTATTAATATTATTAGCTTTACTACCGTGGCGATATATTGAATTATTTTTTATGTACCCATAATGTTTTATCTCACTCGACTGCTGAAAATTGATTCAAAATATAAGAAATAACTTTCATTATTTATTAAAAATTATTGTTGTTATTATTATTATTTACAGAGTAAATTCTGTTTATTAGAAACACGATAAAATAAGTTGCAGCACTTTCAGTTTCTTAAGTCCTGTTTGCCGGTATTTGGGTTATTTCATTATTGTGTACAATTAACATAAACATTAATTGTCATTTTAAGTAGTCTAATTATTGAAATAAAGACTCGTTGCACTTAAAGAAGTATAAGAGTATATTTTACTGATTTTTAATTTAGAAGAACCGGGAAGGTCGATGGAAAAATGTAATGTCCCGCTTGCTGGTCTCGGCTAAACTGCAGACTCGTCTATAATAGCCACTTTTTCATCATTGGTACGTAAATAAGTATTTTAGGTGCATACGGGAATTAATTTCCAGTTGACGTTTGGCCAATTCAAAAAACTAATGTACATAAAATATATAGCTTTATTTCAGGTCTAAGTTTTAGCGTTTTTAATGAAAAATATTATTAAATTTTATGAAAATTGAAAAACGTTTTTGTACTTAGTACGATTCTAAAATGTTCTTACTACTTTTAGTTAAACTTTGTGCTAACATGTAGTGCTGGAAATGTTTGCATAAGGAGTAAAAATTTTAAATGCATCTAAAGTTTAGATTTTTTTCCAAAAATTTGAGTGATCAAAGTGAAAAATCAATACGTATTCATAATCTACCATTTTTATTTGTACCACTTGATTTTTAAATGGAAACCAGCCCTTATTACACTGAATATTAAAAAAATTATTAATAGTATTATTCATACGTTCACAATATGCAATAGTGCATAATATTTCTTCTCTGCTTTCCTTTCCTTCTTTTAGTTGATCATACTCTTTCAGCATATGTTTTATTCTGAATACTGTCTCTTCCTCTCTCATCCAAATTCATTTTCGCTTTCTTCGAACCCACATCTAGAGCAGGCCATTATTATTCACTTCTTCTTATTTTTGGTTGGTAGGTACTGTGGCTATTTTTTTTTATGGTTAAATATATATCATTGTACCTAGAATTTCTTATCTCCTCTTCCCTCCTGCTTTTGTGTCTCAAAATCTCTTCTACAGGGCTCCTGCCACATCTGTTTTTCTTGACTGTTCACTCTTTCTTCTCTTCTTTGAATAACTGCCAGTGTGATCTTCGTATTTACGGCTCTCCTTCTCGCTTCTACTGGCAATTTTTCCCGTTTCGTTTCTTCCCTCACTAAATTAAGATCTAGTATCCACTTCAAATATCTTTCTTGAATTGTCCTTACCTCTTCAAACTCTGTCCGTCCTCAGAACTCTATCCCATACGTTAGATCATTTTTAAACAAATTATTATAAAGCAGCATGATATTTCAGATCCCTTTCTTTTCATATACCTTCTAAGATTTTTTTTTCTTTTTCTTTTATTTCTTCTTCCCACTCAGCTATCACCACAATGTCATCTGCATATGCCAACACCCAAACCTTCTTTCTTCCAATTCTATCTGAACTTGGGTACAGCGAGCGGGCACCCCTGTCTTACACCCTTTATCCTATCAATATTTTTACTTTCTCTCCCATTCACTCTTAGACTGATCGTTGTAAATATTTTTATACAATTCCTTGAATCTGTCCATTAGATGTTCAATTTTCTTTTTCTTTTTCAAATATTCCCACGTTTTCTCCATTCTACCGTGTCAAATGCGACTTTTAAATAGACAAAGAGGGCAAAAACGGTATCCCCTTTCTTGTGTATTTCTTTCCTTATTCCATATGTATAGACATTATCTATCGTTCAGTTTTCTCCCTTTCTCTTTTCTTGTACGTCTAGCATATTATCCCTTCAAGCCACTGTTTTGGTATGCTTTCACCCTTTCACCCATTCACAAATCGTTAATATTTTCTGTGATTCTGTGGATATCATTGCCATTCCACACTATCTTTTCTTTTTTTAGTTGTTTTCTAACTTCTTCTTCTTCTTCTTTGTAATTTTCGCCTTTTTCTTTTATTTCATTCGTTTATTGTTCAGCAATCCCATGAAATATTTTTTCCATCTCTGCGTCCTCCCATTTTTTTCCTTATGTTTGTTTCTTTGATTTTACGGAACTCTTATGTTTTTATTTTCATCTCTCAAGGCCCCCTTGCTTCTTTTTTTAAGAGGTAAAATTCCTCATTCCACCTGTCATTTTTTCTCCCTCCATTTTTTCTTACATTAATGTCTACCATCATTGCTGCATCGTTTATCAGTTAATCAGTTTAATTAAGTTATAAACTTTAAATAACATTTATTATGCAAAATTTTGAGGTGACGAAATGAAATCGTTAGTGGACGAACTCTAAGGATCATGAAACGCCGAGTAAAGATGAAAGTAGCCATGCGCCGGATGGACTCTACTATAATACTTGTTGATCATAAATTTGGCAACGTTCATATTCAACAATTTTCTAACTAGAATAAAAGCCGTTCTCGAGCAACCGAAAGTTGCCACAAATTGCGAAATTTTAAACAAAATCAACAGGTGGTGTATCAATAGAAATGACAAAGACAAACTGTTAAAAAAACATAAACCTTTTATATGACGGCAATAATTCTTGATTAATAACAAAAACTTTATACATATTATTTGGTAGGTATATATATAAGTACAAGTTTAAAAATATGAATTCGGGATAAAATTTTAAAATGACGTCATCAATTTTTTTAAAGTTATAAGAGTGACCCGCAGAAAAAGACACGCGGATGTTTAATATCTTGAGCAAATCAGCGGTTGCATTTGCGATAAAAAGTTTGAGAACATCTGTTCGGTACGGGCCTGATTCAGACCAGCCGGGCAAGCCCGGTCCTGCCCGAGGGTAAGCACCCCACCACACCACCCACCGGACGGAGGGCGCTTTCTCCCGAATTCATTACGACAACAACATTCAAGAACGACAAGAACCACCGAACGCGACGGCGGTACGGGCGCGATGCCCTCTAATACATACAACTTGTGATATATATAAATATATAATGTAATATAAGTGTTTAAACAATCGAGTATTTATTACGGTCCTTCGAAGAACGGCACGACGCCACATTTTGGTCCGTTAGAGCCGGATATTCAGCGAACACGAGTGCACGCGACGTCACCACGTGGTCCATCTATAACAACGCCAAGCAGTAAGTCCCAATTTCCTTTCTTTTCATTTATCCAGCAACGTTGATTTGTGTCAAGTTTGTCTGGAGCCAGCACGTGGAGTGATTTATCTACAACTCCTAATAAGTTTAATATTTCATTTATTATATTATTTAACTATATCACAATGGCTGAGTTAGCAAGTTTAAGACAAAAACGGGGCACTGTTAAATCCAAAATTACAAGGATCGAGTCCTTTGCTAAAGCATTTAAACCAACTGATAATGTGTATCAGCTGGAAGCTAGGTTGCAAACTTTGGAAAACGCAATGAAAGAATTTGAAGAATATCAAGATCAAATTGAAGTATTGGATGAGAACGATAACGATCGAGAAATAGTTGAAATACAATATTATAACGCTTTAGCCGATATTAAGGCTAATCTCAGTAAACATAACCTTTCTCTTAAAGTAAACACTTCCAAGCCTTCAACTTCTGAAGCAAATGATGGTGGTACTCAATCCGATTCGGTGGTAAAACTTCCATCATTGAATTTACCAATATTTTCTGGGTCTTATTCACAATGGGTATCATTTCAAGATACATTTGAGTCCTTGATACATACTAATAACAACTTAAATGAGTGTCAGAAATTTCACTACTTGAAATCATCACTAAAGGGCGAGGCGCTGGCCACCATCGAGGCATTAACTATTTCTGCGGAAAATTATAAATCCGCGTACGATCTGTTGAAAAGACGGTACAATAATGCCAGGCTAATTGCTCAAGAGCACGTTTTAAATATTTTAAACACACCTACTGTCACTAAGACTAATTCAGTTGCTCTGCGTAAATTAGTAATAGATGTTAGTAGTAATATAGAAGCCCTTAGAGTTCAAAAATTAAACGTTGATGCATGGGATGGGTTAATTGTGCCATTCATTGGTGAAAAATTGGATTACACCACTAAAAGGGAATGGCAGGCCACACTAACCTCCGAATTACCTACATTAAAGGAACTAATAACTTTCCTAGAAAAACGGTGTGAATTTTTAGAATCATTTCAGTATATAAATAATAAGTCTCACAATGATGTCAGTACTCATAAATTTCAGCAGTCGAATAAACATGTAAATAATAATAACTCAAATAAATACCGAGCTATCATTCAAACGGTCACGAATAAAGCGGTTCATTGTTATTATTGTAACGCAGATTCTCATCTCATTTATAAGTGCCCGGAGTTTAATAATTTGCCGATAAATCTGAAAATTCAACACGTAAATAAAGGCCACTTGTGTGCAAATTGTTTGCGGCCAAATCATATTGCCGTAAAGTGTATTTCTAAAAGTAGGTGCAAAGAATGCCGCATGAAACATCATTCGTTAATACACGATAGCAGACAATCCAATAATAATTTGGCATTGTCTTTATCAAATCGTACCAACGTGACGGCACTGTTGATTACAGCGCTTGTAAATATAGCAGACGCAAAGGGTACGTACCATGAGTGTCGGGTAATGTTAGATTGTGGTTCGCAAAGCAATCTAATAACGCATGAGTTATGTCAAAAATTAGGAAGCAAATTGAAAAAAATCAGTTATCCAATCACAGGGGTAGGGGAAATACAAACTACTGTGAAAAACGCAACGAATGTTTCAATACATTCTCGTTGTAATCCGTTCTCGTTAAACTTACATTGTCTAGTACCTACTATCAAAAATTACTGGTCCCTATCCAAGTGAGTCGTATTCGATTTCCGATTTAAATATCCCATTTAATTTGAGCTTAGCTGATCCAAATTTTAATAAATCAACCAGTATTGATTTGCTCATTGGAGCCGAACATTTTTGGCAGATAATAGGCAACGAAGAGATTAATATTTTTAATAAACAAGTTCATTTGCGGGAAACGGCTTTCGGTTGGGTCGTAGCAGGTAAAATTGCGAACACCTGCACTCAAGGTTTTGTGGGTTGTACTAGAAAGTTTGGGAAAGATGAGGCTTTAAATCAACAATTGACAAAATTTTGGGAAATGGAGGAGCAGGTAACGAACACCAGTACTATGTCAGTTGAGGAATTAGCATGTGAAAGGCATTTCTACAAAACGGTTAGAAGAGACCCTTCCGGTCGCTTTGTTGTCAGATTACCATTTAAAACAGATGTTTCTCATCTAGGTCGTTCTGACAACATTGCTCTAAAACAGTTCCATTCATTAGAAAACCGGCTGAATAACAAACCTCAACTAAAGAGTGATTATATTAAGTTCATGCAAGAATATACTGATTTAGGCCATATGCAATTAATCACAAACTCGTCTGATATTAATGTCAATAAACAATATTCATATTATTTACCCCATCATGCTGTCGTAAAGGAATCAAGCTCAACCACGAGGGTGCGAGTAGTTTTTAACGCTAGTAGCAAAACGAGTACTGGTATTAGCTTAAATAACATTCTTATGGTGGGACCAACTGTTCAACAAAGTTTATTTTCAATTATTACTCGATTTCGCACACATCAATTTGCCTTTATTTGTGACATTGTTAAAATGTATCGACAAAAAATGTGGTCGTATAAACTTGAATGGGACGATCCATTACCTAAAGATCTATATACACAATGGCCCGAATTTTCAAAGCAATTACATCTATTAAATTCGTTAACCATTCCTAGAAAGGCTGTAAAATATCATTTGAAAGGAGTTGTAGCTAACGCACTACTTTTATACGAGGAGCTTTTGACGGTTTTGGCACAAATTGAGGCTTGCGTCAATTCCAGACCTTTGACACCACTATCCCATGACCCTGTTGACATGAGTCCCCTTACTCCTGGTCATTTCCTTATTGGGGACACATTAGCAACAACTGCAGAACCCGACCTAACCACGACAAAGGAAAATCGATTATCAAGATGGCAGCGTGTACAACAAATCACCCAGAACTTCTGGAAACGCTGGAGTAAGGAATTCCTGAATACTCTTCAGCAAAGATCGAAGTGGCGGGAGCGGTGCACAAATCAGGCTAAACCAGGCCTACCGGTCCTACTCAAGGAGGAAAACCTACACCCATTGTGTTGGAAAATGGGAGTCATCAAGGAGGTCTACCCAGGGAAGGATGGTACCGTGCGTACGGTAATTGTGAAAACCAACAGCGGTGAGGTTTCCAGGGCTGTCAACCGCATTTGCCCGTTCCCACCAGAGGAAGAAGACGTTGAATCACACGGTGATTCAAGGGGGGCTGGATGTTCGGTACGGGCCTGATTCCGACCAGCCGGGCAAGCCCGGTCCTGCCCGAGGGTAAGCACCCCACCACACCACCCACCGAACGGAGGGCGCTTTCTCCCGAATTCATTACGACAACAACATTCAAGAACGACAAGAACCACCGAACGCGACGGCGGTACGGGCGCGATGCCCTCTAATACATACAACTTGTGATATATATAAATATATAATGTAATATAAGTGTTTAAACAATCGAGTATTTATTACGGTCCTTCGAAGAACGGCACGACGCCACAACATCGAACTTTATCAAAACGTCATTTAGTGGCTTGAGCTTCCACTAATATCGTTAGAACCATTTTATAGTACATTCCAATGGGCCTATGCTTTGAATCGAGAGTATACCACAAAATTGTGTATGGTCTAATAATATTGTGAGATGCTTGAAAGTAAAAAACGTATAAGGAATTCACGTTCGGTAGATGTAACTAGATTTGGTAACTTTTTTTTTTAAGCTGTGTAACTGCGGACATAATTGTTCTAGTGTATAATGTATTACTGGAATGTCAGAAAGTAGGTATCAAAAATGTGACATGTAAGTAAGTAAAGGTCAAATATCGAAAATGTGATGGTTTTGTGGTAATCTGCTGAATCTATTTTTGAACCAAGGAGAAAATCGCATCCCTCTAAAAGCCCAAAGAGCAACCGGCATGTAAAATTTTGAATCTTTTCCCTTCACTAGTTTTATTAGGAGGACAAGCTTTGATGTCATCATCATGGATCCACAATTTCACCATGGATCCGTTCTGGTATATCCATGTCTCATCCAAGAAAATGAAAAGCAAATCTTCACCACAATCACGCAATTGGAGATAGGTACCGCCTTAGAAATTTGATTCTGGCAGCTGTAACGTGTTTAAAATGTGAAAAACTTCGCCTTCGGAAACCTAAATTTATACGTCTATTACGTACAATTATTTTCAAAGCCGAGTGTTTTACCTCTTACAAAGCAATAACGATTATATAAAACTTAAAAACCAATTGTAGAACGGAACCAACAAAGCATGTAGGTATATAAATCTGCGCAGTCGTCTTTCTGATTCTAATTATAATATTAACGGCACAAGCGCCGCTGTATCTGTATTATTTTAAAATTCGAAAAACACTCGACAACACTAGCGAACTTTACGGAGAATATTTCTGCCACCAGTTTAACAGTTTCCGTTTTACCCAATTTTTTGAAAACCACGAAATATTTCTTGTTTCTTTTCCTTTAAAATGAGCTTTCTCGTGATTACTTTTATGGAAATTGTTTCCATGCTGTATTTAAGGATTTTCTTGAAACGAAGCGTGTCGAAATTAGAAAAACTTCGTTTTTTTCCACACAATTCAGATTTGACATTTGAATTAGAAAATTAGACAGTTGATGCCAATCTTAAATTTCTAGTGATCTTAAGATTGCAACTTAACCACAGAAAAGTTTCTGTCAGTTATTTCTACCGAACGTGAATGCTTATTAAGTTTTCACTTGAACTGCGAAGGAATTCTCCGCCATCTAGGTGAAAGTAGTTAAAACACTTGCCCCGTAAACAGAGATCGCTGTCACCTATCTGACACTGCTTAGTATCCAATAATACAGGGAGCGATAAAAATACATAATACAAGTACCTAAATATGAAGCTTAGGTGGCTCACTATTTGTATAATTAAAAATGAAAGATGAAAATCAAGATTAATTTCTTTTGCCTTATTTTAACAAATATACCAAAATAAGAAGAAGTATCATGTTTCTCAGAAACATTAAGATTCATTTCAACATACAAACCCTCTTATAAAGAAACACAAAATTTTCACTTGAATCTGATTTTTAATGCTCTTGAGTTTGTCGAAGAAATGTTAGGTTTGGTTTATAATAATAAAAAAATAGCTAGTTGAAAAACAAATTTCAACCACTTGCAAAATGCATTTCTTATTTATAGTTATAACTATATTTTAAAACGCATACTTATATACCTACTCCTCTTACAAGTATTTTTTACAGCGATAAATAAATAAATAAATGTTTGATGGATGGCCCATTGACATTTTAAAAGTGCATCCCTCGCACTGCTACTGATACAGCGTCATTTAGGGTCTATTTACACAATTATTGTATCTCTAACTTCCAAAAGCAATAAATTTGTTTATAATATTTATTTTTAGGCGGCGTCCTGTCCTAGATCAATTCACCCCTATAAAAAAAAATATATTTATTGCAATTTAACAACCAGAAATTTGTAAGATCACTCAAGAAATCATCAGTATTGTTCATTTTGTGAAGTATTTTCCAACAATTTATGTCAACATACATTAAATATTAGTTTAAAAAATAATAATAAAATGAGAGATATCTAACACAAACTGTCGTCTTTATGTTGGTCATGAATCATGATAGTAAAGAAAATCACTTTGGAGTTTTTGATGAAAAAATATCGATCAGTAGCAACTGTTTTAATGAACTTGAAGAGCCATCTAATTTCTGAACCAAAACCAAGACTAAAGAAACATACAGTACAAAACGTTGAAGTTTCGTTTTTTATATATAAAAAAAATATATACCTATAATAAGATTAACAACATTACTAATTGGGTAGCGTTAAACAACGAAAAATCAATAACAATAATAAGAATTAAAAGTGCGTAAGACGTTATTTGATATTTTTAATAACAATTACTGAATTACTACAAAATTTACACAGCTGGGCTAACTGACCACATTTTCAAACAAATTTGAAGTTATTAGTTTTTCAGGTGAAAACAATATATGGATTTTTTCTCTTAAAATAAGACAACACAGTTGTTATTATTAATCTGTAAACTGTTTTTCCCGGTTACCTGTATTGTACCTACCAAAACTATTTTTTTTCGTATTTTTTTTTACTATAATATTATATATTAGCATTAGTTTTTAAAAAAGAATCTCTTAGAGCCACTAATGTTCGCATAAATTTTGTGAATTTATATCAAATTTTGTTTTTAATTTCGTCAAATTTTCTTCAAGGAAAAATATATAGGTACGTAAATTTCTTTTGTCACATATCAAGGATATTGTTAGATCACTTCAAAATAAATATAATAACTTTTATCACAAAAATTGATCTAAAGTTATTTAAACAGAACCCCCCTCGCCCTTTGTCCAACCAAGCCACTTTCTTCGAAAAATTATAAAATTTGATTTTGCGAAATTTAACTTATTTTATGATAATAAGTTAAAAAATGATGTCATACCAATGATAATGTGAGAAAAAACATGTTTCCATTACGCTGTTTCACAGTTACGCTCGACTCCTATACTGACATGAACTGTTATTACATAATTTGGATTTTTTGTGGGAAAATATCGATACCTAAGGTTAAAAACTCACGCCGAGATTCTTTTAAATATTCTAATAAATTCAACACAGACAGAGGACATACAACAGACGACAGACACACGGAAATAGGAAAGCTATTTTTTCATACTCTTGTGGTCACGAAAATTCGAGAAAACATGAAAGTAGTCGCTCGCCAGATGGCCTTTATTGCAATAAAGTAAACATTATTTTTTACATCAAACAACATAAAAGAGCAACAAGTCATTAAAATTTGTTTCTAAAAATCACGTAGGTACATCACTAATAGTAATTACCCAGTTAAAAGTTAAAAACAATATAGTCCATAATTAATTAAAACATAGAGTACTCGTAGCTTGCGGTGTATTAAGCTGAAAAAATACAGTGTTATTTATTTTTATTCAGTTATTTTTCAGCTGCTCAACAAAAATACATTAATTTAAATTTGGTGGCCAAGCCCGGCATCGAGTGTGGGATGGTAAGAGCTTAAAATTTAAGTAGGTAATTGAGGTTTTTATTTTTTTTAAATGGTATTTATATGGTCGTTATATTAAAAAATAAGTTAAAACTAGGGACGTATTTTCAACATTTTATTTATACTACAAAGTAATTGGTTAGATGAACACGTTTCCTCCAATCAACGTCGAGCTCACTTTTTATGCACGTACAACGTAAAAAGCTCTCAACAGGCGAAATCTGCTGTGGCTTTCAATGTGCGAAAAACCATTTCTAAGGCATTTTCGTGTTGAATGATACACATCTTGATTGACCTCTTTTGACCTTGAAATTTCGAATTAAAGGAACTAAAAGCAAATGAATAAAAACTTGTGTTACGTACTAAACTTACTAAGTTTGTATTTTCTACTGACGTAGAACAAGTGAATTTATCTCTTCTTTTAAGTCAAATAATAATAATATTAATAATCATCATCATGATGTTAAGAAATCCTGAATTCCGGAAATCGGAAATCCACATGCATGTTTACTTAACAAGTCGAGCTAATAATAATAACCAAGTTTTAAATCAGACGTACCATAATTAGTTAATTTTATACCTTTCATATAGTCGATGTCAGTGTAAAGGCGTGGACGGAAAAGTGCTCAGTATAGGTAGAGTGAACGGCATTGGTTGAGCAGGTGGCCAGGTGCACGATGCTCAGCCCCTCAACTGATTTGTTACCTGTCACCTTGGATCATCACCGCATGATGCTCATTGATGTCTCTATCTTGATTTCTAATTTAACCATAACAAAATTATAATTACTCTTCTCAGCCATACTGACTTAAGTAAGAATAGATACTACAAAAACCCACACACTGCCAGAAGCGTCTTGCATAAGTTACGGTCAATACTAAAGTTAGCTTTCTTAGAATTCTTAATTCTTTAGGATATAACCAATTAAGACTGATTTAACAGATGGACAACCATGAGAGCTGACCCAACTAACTAGCTCCAGGTATGGTTTAACAATATTTGTGTGGGTACTTTTTTCTGTAAAGGTATAATTTGACATCTGTGGACACAATTTTTTTTTATAATTGGGTCAATGTATTATATCACAGTCTAGTTTATAAAGTCATTTAAAACCGTCGAGCCAAGGTTATAACTTTGAAATTCATTTTGACGGTGGCTGTCGAAGTTTCTGCTATGTCATATGCAAATTAAAGCGCATACATTTTTAAAAGTAACTAATTATGAGATTTGTAAAGTATTATTGTAAATATAGATAGAAAGCACATTTACGATTTACGGGACCAGTTCTCGCGTCAGTAAAATTTTTATGGGATTTGATTATTTCGGTAATTGTCGCCTTAAAGTCACAGTTGTTGGAATTAGTGGTTGTGTGAAATTTAAATTATATGATGCAGCTGTCGTAGGACAAGAAAGACCAAGATTAAAACAAAAAAGATTACCATAACAAGGAGATATCTAGTTGACGTTATAAATATTTTTTAGATCAAAATAATCGTCAAGGAATACAAAAACATTCTGAACAATATTGACACAACATTGAAAATCGCAGTACGAACTTTTAAGCAACATGAAGCTGACGACAATATGTTGACAAGAAACCCCAAATAACTAAAAAAAAAAAATAACGTGAGATTACCGTGGTAATAAATTGTCTCTGAAGCACAAATATTTTTTACGTTTACTTTATAAAATTTAAAATTCATTTCCTTGAATTTTACTTTTTGCTATTATAATCTATAATATTTACTATGCTAATTTGGCAAATGACGTCATCATTTATTGGTGGGGATGATCTTGGTTAGTGTTTTACCATCTACACGATATTCCTAACATATGCATAAAATTTGACAACAATCGATCCAGTATTTTAGCAGATTATTTGTCTAATATAAATTGACACCAACGATAAAGAGAGAGACAGATTGGAAACCAGCGACGTACTTGTTCGTACTCGTACTCAGGAAATATGGAACATACAGTGGTAATTCGATCAGATATCTTACAAAATAGTAAGAAATAAAAATTTCATCTTAATAGAAAACTGTAGTACGTGATAATTCGGATCGATATAAATATATAATATATACCTACAATAATTATGTCTGAGGTAATTGTCAATAAATTAAGTCTTGATTTAAAAATCAAAAACACAACAGGTAGGGCATAGTTGGCTATGGTTTTTATTGTTTTAACGAAGCGAAGATCGTGAAAATGGTTTATTCTGTCGAACAAGACACTTTCACTGTCTTATTATCGCAATGGGACTTTTGTTAACGAAGAGTGGGTGTATTTTGTAACCGCTTGTAAGCATGAATATCTGGCCAAATACCGTGATTTGATAATTCAAGAAACATCGTTAGAACCTCACATTAGAGATGTAATCAACAGATTCGTTTGAACTGGCAATATCGACAAAAGGCAATCTCCTGGAAGATCTTCAGTATCCGAGGAAGTTGTTGATGATTTGAGACGACTTGAGCAGAATCCGCAAACATCTCTAACAAGATTTCCTCAGGAGTCAGGAGTTCTTGTTGCAACATGAAATGAAACAATGTGTCCAAAGTATTGATGAAAGGATCTTATAGAACATTTTTTTAAATTTGTTTCTTATTCTTCTTTATTGTAATGACTTAGCTTTATTTTTTTTTTAAGATATGAACCATTTAGGTAACCAATTATACAGATGCGTGTGTGAGTCCTTGGGCATTTAGAAAAGTCCATATAAAGTAAGAGGCGGCACGTTTCCATAACCTATTTCGACCATATATTCTTTATAGGAACCCTGTACAAGTAAAAATGTAAAACAGAAGCAACAATCAGGTTATCGTAGCGATACAAAAAAATGAGAAATGATTGGGACTGAAACTTCATATGTAATTATAAAATAGCTTTACTAAACAAAATACCCAGATGTAACATTTTAACTCCATACCAAACATTTTTCATTAATTATTATAATAATCATTTAAATATTTTCATATGCAAATTAATTCCGTCATTTGCCAAGAGTCTTCTATGCTCTGGTCCATTCTATGCTAGGATCACTGAGCAAATGCAGTAATAAAAGCCCACAATCAATGATTGAAGAACGAATTTAACGTTACTATTGGTTAAACAATACGAATTTGATGCCTCGGTGGATTCAGTTGAAAATTTTTTGAAGAATTTTTCATAAAGTCTTTGTTACTGCTACTTTAGGTATACGTCTTAATTTTATCAAAAATTATTGTTACCTCCACAAAAAGTGTTTTGTATTTTTTTCATCATTATTTTTTGTTATTTTGTTATTTCAAAATAAGGAGGTTAAAGCATGTTTCATTCGAGTAACAAAAAATATTAACTAAGAAATTATTAAAATGCAACAATATCGCTCAAAAAAATATAAAAATATAATAATTAAATGAATTGCATTTACAACGAATTTAATAGACAAAACTGTGCAGGAATCTTAGTCCAATCTTAAAAAAGGGAGGAGTGATTTCTCGTTTCGAGTACTAACAATTATTAAGACATAATTTATTAATCTGCATATTCACTTTGTTCAGAGTTTATTAAAGTTGACGTTTTCTGGATAACATGAGATAAATCCACACATATTAAATATTTGTAACATATTTTCATTGTAACACGAATTTTATTAAATTTCTTTTCTCCTAAAATGCAGCCATAACATGTGCATCTACAGCTTTATTTCAGTGGAATCTTCTTTTGTGTATGTGTGTCTGTGCATCTAAATCACGTAGAAGATGTACCATTGTGGGGTCAACTAGGTTTAGAAAACGTTGCGGTTTGAGCTTCCAGATTAGATGATATCTACATTTAACCGCTTCTGTGACGCGTAGGTTGTACCGGTTTACATATGTTTATTGCAGTAGCCACACTCACTAAAAAAGAAAATGCGTGCATCTTGTGTTGTAATGCGATATTATTATGCTACAGAAATATGACTTGTGTGATAGTGTGATATCTGTTCATCTCGGCAACGGCAGCAGCAATAAAGTGAGGTGCATTTACCTGAGTGAACATTGTAATTATTCTAAGAAAAGCAGGTCCTTCCTTTAAATGGTCAGAATTTATATTCTGTTCAATTTAATGCCATTAATTTGGTGTGAAACCGCCATCGCCATTTGATTTTAAGAGTAAAAGTATTATGGGTTGCCTACATGACAACTAGAAAATATATCATCGTATAACCTACATGTACAAACACAAAGCACGAAGCTTTTGGTAATCAAGAATCGGTCAATCGGTGTTGTAACGAGAGATAAATTTCCTCACACTTAAAACTATACTGATGTTAAAAAAGATAAAATGTGACTTTCGCATAATTAATGTTTGTCTTTGTACTTTGGTTATAAGCATATTTTCGATTTTTTAAAATCGTGTCGTCAGACGGCCATTGAAAATTTTATTAATTTTTCAAAATGGTTCAGTTGTGTTTCACAGTCGTTAAAAGAAAAGAAAGACAGTGATCAGACAATCTGTTGAGAGATGAATTGTTTCAATTAATCTACAAGCTGACAACAAATGTATTTAACTGAAATGTAAGGAGAGAAACAATTTCAGCACATATTTGTTAATAACGATTTATTTAATAATTTTTTGAATTGAATATTATTTTTTGGAGAACATGAATAAATAAACTGTAGTAATCAATGTTAGGGTAATTTTGAAGAAGCTTGTCATGTAATTCCCAAGATAAACTAAATTTAATTTTTTTTTTTGCTTTAGAAATGAAAAATGGCTGCTTCTGTTTTTCAAAAGGATATGAATAGGCAAATAAAATTTACCAGCATGAATTTTTACAGAATTGTCCCTTAAATACTCCATCACTATTTCTGCATTAATTATAATTAATTTTAGAAATAATTTAGGACATTTTGTACAATCTAATGATAATTATATATTAAAATTTTGAAAACGGTTATATTTACACCGTTATGTTGTTGTATCTTAATAACGAGCAATAAAGAACAGGTTTAAAGACACCCGCTAATCTTCCAAACTACTGGAGTGATTGTTGTTAAACTTTAGATGTAATTTTAAAATAACGTGTAGATATTAAACGCTAATCAAAATTTGTCTTATCGTCCTCATCAAACATTTCTAAATGTCATCTCAAATTTTAATCTTTAAAACCTATATAAAATGTACATAACCGTTCTTAAATTTATGCATGTAGATTTTTTTGAAAAAAAAAAAATCAAATTTGTGAAACAAAATCATACAGTTTACCTTGGAAACTATAAAACCGATTATTCTGAAATTGTACACCTGTTTTTACATCATGCATGATGAACATGGTAAATCGCTAATTAAGATTCATCTGTTTATCTCCTCCAAAAACCTGATGACGTAGTTTCAACATTTTGCTAAGTAAATCGTATTTAAAATGTGTAAAATAATATGCATCTACAGCTGTGACTTGTTAGTTAATTCACCGTTTTTTGTAAGGTTTTGCATCAATGTTTTTGAAGACGTGAAAAATTTCAAGTTAGAGACTTGATAATTAGAATTCATCTGCTTTCTCCCTCCAAAACCTTGACGTAATTTCAAAATTTTGACAAGTAAATGTTATTTCATATGAACCAAATAATGCGTCTGTGTCTGTGATTTGTTAATTCATCTACATTTTTACGTGAGGTTTTCCCAAAAATGTAAAACAAAATTTTACAGTTTAACTTCAAAAGTACATACACGTAGAAATTGTGTGCTTTTTACTTTCCGATTTAAAGCTAAGGAAGCACTGTAAGGGATTTCGCGACGTTTGATAACCCCAGTGGCGTAACAATCAAACTGCGGGCCTGTGTTCTACAACACTGTGGGGCCTCTAATGAACAGCGAAATAAAAATATTTAAAAATACGAGTATAATGAGTAGATTACAATTAGCGCTAACGTTTTATTAAAATCATTCTACCTGAAACATTGAATTAAAAAAATAAAATACAATAATTACCTGAAGACATATAATTAAAATATATACAATATTAGAAACTAGCCGACCCGCCAAACGTTGTTTTGGCATTTCTAGTGAATATTTTGGTACATAGTTAAGTAAATAAAAAATTAAATTAAAATAAATACATAAAAATTTATCGTACGACAATGATTATATTCAATGACCTCTTGCAACCCTATTGCGCATCTGTGGATGAAAGCAAAGATACTCATATCGTTATTAAAAAATGGGGGTTGGTGGTAGAAGGGTCAAAATTTAGTGTTATATGTATTTTTTGATACCAAATCTTAAAAAAATAAAAATAAAAAATGTCTAAAAAATAAAAAAAGTTTGGTGGGTCACCCTTATCCCTTCGGGGTTTAAAAAATAGTTTACTAGACCTACCGAATATACACAAAAAATTTCATAAAAATCGGTCAAGGCGTTTCGGAGGAGATTGGTTACAAACACTGTGACACCAGAATTTTATATTAGATTATTTTGAAAAAAATTCATTACCATAAAAAAGGTTATACTGAGTCGACCTTAAAAGATTACGTATGCTGTCGCGGACTTTTTTTAGAACTTTTAGAAGGGAACAGTTCCATCATACATGATTTTTATGTAACTTTAACCGTTTAATAAGCAGCGTAAGCAACGGAAGCTGTCAAAAGACGAATAATTTTCCCGTTTTTCGGATATTTTTCATTGCTGCTCCGCTCCTATTAACCATAGGGTGATGTTATATAGCTTATAACCTTCCTCGATAAACGGACTTTCCAACACAAAAAGATTTTTTGAATTCAAACCAGTAGTTTCTGAGATTGGCGCGTTCAACCAAACAATGGGCACAAGTTGATACAAAATTTGACACATCTAAGCTTCTAGCAATTTGATTTCCATTTGAGAGATTCAATGAAGATAATCTGCATTGGCTTATTGTTTCTTAAAAAATGTTTAGTCATTTTTAATTTCGAAAAAGATCTTTCCGCTGAAACCACCGAAAGAGGTATTGTAAGAAAAGTGAAACATGCTGTGATAATTTCAGTGACACTAGTACAGCTAGGTCATTCTGTAATAATTTCCCAGTCCAGTTTTTTTTCTACTTAAAAAATTAGTTGTAACATACGTCAGATATATTTTATTATTCCAAAAAAGCACCACAAGTACAAAATTAAAATAGTTTTGAAAATACGAAAATTTTCATAAAACACAACTGAAACTGATTTTTTTTCTTTCACGTTTTATTACAGCATGAAGTTTCACTGTAGAACTGAGGACAAAATTTAAGTATTTTGTTGTCTTGCATCATAAATTAGTCATACTTTTGTTGGATAAAGATTGGTAATTTACTACATGGGGTGTTAGATTTGCTACAATGGGATTGCGACACTGCGACAAGTTTATTAGAAACAGATGCTGCTGCATTTTCGACCGCCGGTGCCGGTCGCTAAAACCCGAGTTTATTGAGTCTATGATATTGAGATGCCGCCCTTTGCAGCAAAAAATTCGTAAATAGCAATCAACCATCGATCCTGGGATTACCGTACATTTTCGAATTTTTTATTTCAGGATGTAATTTGGGCAATAATATAAAAAAATCTAATAAAAAAATGTTCGTGTGACCGGACCGGGCCCCTTGAAGCATCGGGCCCGTGTTCCGCCGAACACGTGGAACACCGGTAGTTACGCCACTGGATAACCCCTAGAGTATGAAAAAATAGGCCTCCAGTTTCCGTTTATCTGTGTGTCATCGTCTGAAGTTTGTCTACAATCTGTAACGATTTTATTAAACCAATATTCCCTGAAATTATCGAACAAAACTACCGGACCGATTGTTGTCAAATTTTAGATGAATATCAAAAACATGGTGTAGATGATAAAACGCTAACTAAAATGTGTTTAAGTAGCCCTTCCAGCAATTTGATGACGTTACCTGAAAATTTTGGGTAGTAAATACTATTTAAATTACAAAAATAACATACTCCCCTACTTGTGGTTTCTGAATCCGCCTTGAATTTTTGTACCTTTGGTATCAACGTTTTCCCCAAAAAATAATTCTAATTATATAATATTTTATACCAGTTATACCATTAAATGGCGTATTGCTGAGCGTGTCGAATTAATAACGCCGAAGTCGCCGATTCGGTTTCCAGACTAGCCACTTTTTACTTTCCGAGGGTGAGAAACGGAAGGATTGTAATTGGGTTCAGTTCATCGGGCGATTGAATACTTTAATGTTTTCTTGACATTTCATAACCTGTGGAGTACGAAAAAATAGGTTTCCCGTTTCTGACTCTCTGTCTACCTGTCGTTTGTGTCATTTCTATTAGACAGATAATCTTCGAAACTACCGGATCGATTGTTATCAAATTTTATATCGAGTTATCAAAATTGATTGAGAGAATTGGTACTCCCCCTTTTAGTGGTCACGTTTGCCAATCTTGTGATAGGTTTATGTTATGTCGCAATTAATCCACCCTTAAACTTAGGTATAACTCTGTTCTGCTCTACGAACAGGAGCATGTTAAGTAACGCAATCGAATTTCGAAACTTCAAATC
Source organism: Zophobas morio (assembly GCF_036711695.1). Classification (NCBI taxonomy): domain Eukaryota; kingdom Metazoa; phylum Arthropoda; class Insecta; order Coleoptera; family Tenebrionidae; genus Zophobas; species Zophobas morio. The sequence continues at coordinate 14,417,013 of NW_026972129.1, read as the reverse complement.
TGGCAGCTAATATTTTTTGCCAAACGAAAGATCTAAAAAAAGGCGTCAGTATAGCGACTAATATTTTTCGACAATTTAATAAGCCAAATTATTCTACTTACGGTTTATCAACTCTCCCAATCAATTTTGATGAGCGTGTCCTGTATGTATGCTAGAAATATCATATAGATGATAAAACACCAACCAAAATATGACTGATCATCTCCATGTTGATTTTTTACACTTCACATGCAGTTTTTTGGAAAATAAAATCAAAATGTTATATGACATATTAATTGCAAAACCTAATGCTCTGAAACCTTACAAACATTTTAAAATGTATCCATTTATACTTCCCCTTCCGAAATTGATGACGTCGTCTTACAATTTGTTCGAATAAATATAATTTAAATTTTATAAAGTAACATACTTCTTCACTTGTGGTTCATCCGTGTTGAATTTTAACGTAGATGTTTAGGGAAAAAATAAAAATTGTGTAACATTTTACATTTTAACTTTGAAAGCGAAGAATCGAATGATTCGAAAAATCACAAATATTTTAAGGTTAATCGTAAGCATGGTAAATCGTTTAATGAAACTTTATCTTCCAGCTCCCCGACAAATTGATGACATCATCGCTGAATTTTGCCTTATACATACTATCTAAGATGGGCAAAACGTTATGAGTCTATACTTGCTTTTATGAATACTTAAATACGTTTATACCGCGTGATCAGAAATGACTGAGTCTGTTGGCAATCCTGGATTTTTAATTGAAATTGGTATCAGGATGTTTTCAATCATTTCCGGTTGTCAGCTGTCAAGATTAATAGATTGTTGACATTTTTAATTTGCGCAATGTATCCAAAATATAACCTAAATTTGTCGCATGTCACGATTGACGCATCTGTCACACAGTTACTTCCGTTATGTCAACATAAACGCAAGAAAAGTTTATTTTTGTTTAAAAAGTACTGCCAACAAATTCAGTCAATTCTAATTACACGGTATTTTTTTTACTTTATAGAGGTAATCACAAACAAAAATCGTAAAACTAATTTTATAATTTTTGAAAGAAGTGGGATTTGTTGAACTGTACTTCAGGGACCAGAAAAACTTTCGATACATTTTTTTTCTTCTTATGCGGTGGTTGGTATCATGTATATATTTTTTAACTTAATAGGAATTATCAGAAAATAAATAAAATTTCGCAAAAATCAATTTTATGATTTCTTTAAAAAGCTGGATTTGTTGGATTGTACCTCAGGGGTGAGGGATGTTCTGTCTAAATAACCTTAGACTATTTTTTTTCTAGTAAGTATAACTCTATTACTTTAGTCGTTTACTTATCTAGTCAACGTGGATCAAATTGCTAAATTTTACGAATAAAGTCTCCTGGGTACTGATAATTTAAACGAGATGCTCCTGATAAAACTAATAAAAAACTCAAACCTTAAATAAAAACTTCCCTCGCCCCTGAAGTAAAAAATTATAAAATTTGATTTTGCCATTTTTATTTTATTTTTATGAGAATACCTAGAAGTTAAAATAAAGATATGTATGTAATGTTAAAGTAACTGTAAAGAAGCGTGCTACGCGTATGTTTCAAATGATTTTTTCCTTTACAAAATTTTGTGATGACCCCATCAACATTTTTGCAAGGACACGTATGTTAATTTGGCCAGGTGCAGTGTAATACTAGTAATAACAGTATGGTATTGCCAAATTTTCAAGAAAATTACATGAGCCGTTCCTGGATTAATAAATTAATTAAATTGAGTCATTCATTTTTTTTGAGTCGCCCTTTATAAGCAATTCTAAAAAATATAAATGGAATGAAAAATCACAATTATAGACTTATCATATTTTGTGCATTTACGGTAGGATTTATTCAGCCAAATTTTGAAATGTTGCCATCAATTTTCGGAGGGGATAAACATATATATTTTGATAGCAAATTTACCATGCTTACGATAACTTTAAAACGTCTGCGAGATTTCAAAGCATTCGGTTTTGCAGTTCCTGATTTAATCAATAAAAAAATTGACACATTCATTAATTTTTGGAGACACCTGTATAATTAGTTCTAAAAAATATGAATGGAATGATACATCACATGTACAAACTTATCGTATTTTGTACATTTTTGATAGGATTTATCCGGTAAAATTTTGAGATGCTGTCATCCACTTTTTGGGAGGGGAATAAAGGAATAAAGTTTCATTAACGATTTATCATGATTACGGTAACTTTAAAACGCTTGCAAGATTTTAGATCATTCGGTTTTGCAGTTTCAAAGTTATCCGGATGTCTAAGAGTGAAAACGCAATAGAGGTAACATACACCACAAAAACAGGAGTATCTTATTTTATCAAATTAAATGTAAAATTATTATTGCAAATTTTCGAGATGACGTTATCCCAGTAGTGGTAGATTTTGGTTAGTGTTTTACCGTCTACACTATATTCCGAATAGGTATATATATAAAATTTGAGAACAATCGGTTGAGTAGTTTCTGTCTAATAAAAATGGATACAGACGGCAGAAAACGGACAACAGACAGACGGAAACAGGAGACCCAGATTTTCGTACTCTAGGGGTCAAGAAACGTCGAGAAAACCTAAAAGTTGTATAGACCCTGTTACAATATGTATTTGTTTTGCTTACGCTCAGGAAGTTAAATTGACCGCTTCTAGATTTTAGAAATAAATTAGAACCAGCTACGAGCCCTAACAACTAAATATTGGGACACAGACAATTTTTCAAAAAAATCCGGTAGATATTTTTGATATCATTCAATTCGTTTGGACTAAATGCAAATTTTGCATGGGCATCTATTTTGGCAAAGAGTGAGGTATTTTGCAAATTAATAAATTTTCTTAGAGCGCAAAAATTGTCACCTAACTAAAAAATGTGCAATTTTTGCTGACATTTAAATGTTGGGACACCAGAGAAAATTTGCTAAGTATACCATCGAAATACAAACGTAGTAGCTGGTAAATGCTGCCATTATTATAGGGATCGTAGCATTTCATGCTAGTGTTGGTTTTATTTAGAAAAAAATAGTTAGCGGCGGGCTAGTTTTAGTAAAAGTTCTGAAAATAATAATTTCTCAGTACCTCAAGGGAAAATCGCTAAGAAAAAGTGAAGATTTGTTCCAAATAGCTTAGTCGTCGATGGTAAATGTCGTAAAATATTACACAGACAGAGGTACCATCGGAATAAAAGGTAAAATTCCCGGTAGGCCACCACTTGTGAAGCCGCGTGATCAACGACAACTGATGAAAACTTATAAAAGTGGACGACGGACTACTTCAAGAGAAATTACTACTTGCTGGAATAGCGATAACCAACTAAATTTTCCAAGACAATATTGTCGCGAATTGATACACAAATCAGGCCTTGGTTTTTACATTGTAAATCTTAAATAAAGCTATCTTTGATGGACTTTATTATTTATTTATATTATTTTAGGCTAAAGTAAATCCACAATTAAAAACTGCCCACAAGAAAAATCGGTTAATATGACCAAAATAAAAATTGGAGAAAAGTAATATATAACGCTGAGTCCAAATTTGATGTCTGGGTGAGATAATAGTCGAAAAAGTGTTATCGAAATAAAAAAGGAATTTTAATATGGATTATCTCAAAAAAAGAGTCCAGTTTGCAAGCGGAAAAATGGTTTGGGGGTGCATGTCTATTAACGGAATTTAAAGACCAGTTAACAACGTTCATGGAAGGGAAATTACAAATTCAAACAAATATCAAGAGACTTTGTAAAAAAATATTAACAACTACTGAAGCAGTCTATCCTGTTGATATTTATATTTTTCAACAGGATGATGCTTCAAGTTACACACCTACAACACTTATTACAAAGAATAATAATATAAATGTTTGCCCTGATCATCGAATAGCCCAGATCCTAATCTAGTAGAGACGGTATGGCGTGAAATAAAAAAATATTTAGGAAATCATCCATCACAAGCGATTGTCAATCTTCAACGGGAAATTTGGCGAGTGTAGAATACGGGAATAACTCCTGTGTATTGTAGAAAATTAGTTGAAAGTACGATGGCAAGAATTCCTGCAGTTATTAAGGCAAAAGGAGATATGACGAGTTACTAAATTTGCTGTGTCCCAATATTTATGTGTCACAAAATCTTACGTTGTTTTAGAGTTTTATGTCACTGTTTGAGTTAGAAATCAGTTTTTGTTGTGCTGTAAACATTAACAGTTTTGCAAAACGAATTAATTTTAAAATTTTAATTATCTAAAATAAATTACATTTTTGTTAAAAAGTTTGGTGATTTTTTATAAAAATTTTTTGGTGTCCCAATATTTAGTTGTTAGGGCTCGTAATCCCTAATTATTATACAAAACAGCTTCAAACAAATTTACGCCTAACATATGTTTAAAAGAAAATAGATCCAAACTTATTTAGATAGAGCTTGCCTTGCCCCTGAAGCATAATCACCCGACCGGTCGAGTTTCCTAGATACATTATAAAAGTTAATTCGGCGAATTTTATTTTGTTATGATAATCTTTATAAGCTAAAATAAATATAGGAGTGACTTATTAAATGACAGGGGAATTAAAGAAGTACTCTAAGGGTTTGATTCAAGTAAAACTTTTAAAGTTCTGTGATAACGTCATCATATTTATTAGTGATAAGTAGGAACAGTTTGAACAGGTACAATGTAATACTAATAGCAACAGTATTAAACACAGTCAGTCTTAAAATTTTAAACACCACAATTTCACAAAAATGGGATTTTTGATTTAATTAATACTTTCATTTATTATTATTTTTTAGACAACACTGTAGAAAATAGAGTTGTTGAAGAAAACACATATGTAGAAGTGTGCTATGCTGCATATTTCAAATAAAATTTACTTCGCAAAATTTTCAGATGACGTAATCAAAACTTTGGAAGGGATGAACAGATAGATTTTGATTAACAATACTATTATAACCTTAAAACATGTGTAAATGTTTTAAGGTTTTTGATATAAATAGCACGTATATAAAGTATACTAGAAATAAACGAATAATCATTCAATAATAATTTGTTGAAACAGTAACAGAAGCGTTAGATTTAAATAAGTGTATAAGAACTATGTTGATTTATTTTTACAAAACGTTGATATTATTGACCGAACGTTCTGAAAACAAAGTAAGAAACAAGTAATTGTGAAACGCAAGCCATGATCTTCATCTCATTCCGAATTAATGTATCGCAAATGCACCGTGATGTGTGTCCAAGTAGCAGCACCAACACGCAAAATTGTGAGCCTCTAATTATATTTCCCGCCGCTCATCGATATCTTTTATCTGAACCGCAAGATCAATTCAAAACGTGTGGCAAACAGCCCACCTACGAGCCCCGTGTGTTGTGCACTTGAACGAAACCAAATGATCACTCTATTTCCAAGAAGAGATAAAAACGAAATCTTTTTCGTGTTTACCGTAATAATTAAAACAATAAAATTATAAACTTCTTCCACGAGTTGGCGTTATCCTTGAACCGAAGCGTCCACGAAAGCAGCCGCATGATATCGGTAACAACTTAATTTATGGTTAAAACTCTTCGTGGATGGTTAAAAGAAAGCTTTTTTGTCGCTACTACGGCCTACTTATCTAACAGATACCTAAGGTGATAGTCATATCCTGCCAGGCCCAATTCACTAAAAAACTTACGCTCCTACAATCAACCTGTCTTTGGCGTGTTCAAACCACAAGATTTGGCGTCAGTTAAAACACAGCATTAAAGCGAGTGTTCTGCAGCCAGGACCGGACGTGCCCAGATATTCATTTAATAACAGCTTACACTCTAAAAAATGAGTAGTTACAGTTGGCTATGATTTGAGAATTTCAGTTGGTAATGGTACTGTGTGGATGTCATAATAATATGTCATATTACGTTGTACAGAATTTCCAGCTGACATTTTAAAGTTAGGTTAGCTGTAAGTAAGATGATAGCTTTGGACTATACTTCATTATTTGTGACACTGATTTCTTCTTTTTCAATGTCACAGTTCCACTCTTCTTGTATATTGCTGCAACTTGGTTCCTAGTCGGTCAGTAAACTTGCCAAATTCAAAACGGTGAAAAAACTGTGGACTCGTCGTTTCATAAGGCACTTTTTCTTTCTTGTTTTCCTATTTACTCTTCGAACCATAGCCACTGAAGCAGGATTGCTTTGCTCAATTTTTAAGTTTATGTTTTTTGTTGGCAATTCATGGCTGATAGAATTCGAAAATGTAAGTATTTCGTTTCGGTCTGCTTATCGCCTGGATGTTGTGATTTGGCGTCTTGTCTGGAGACAATTTTTTATCGAGAAAGTACTAATTCCTATAAATTGTCAAATAAATCTGAAGATTCTCATGAGCATGACTGTAAAGAAAAAACTGGTCTACAGTTGTTTACACAGGATAACTTTCCTCCCTCCTTAAGTACAATTAATTAAATAGGTCCGATTTGTTAAAAGAATTATTTCATATGATTTTGCGAATTTAATCTCTTTTATTGTAAAAACCCATATAAGTTAAAATAGGGGTGGACGGTGGACTGTTGAGCTACGGGTAGAGAAGTATAGTGTGCTTCAGGAGAGATTTTCTCAATTAATTTTTTTGTGATGACGTCATCAACTCTTTAGTACGGTTTTTTGAGAATTTCATCAAAATAAAATCAACTGGTATTTACTTAATGACTAAAATAACCTGCTTCATTGATCAATTATCCTGTAAAAAAATCGAATGTATGGAAAACAGAAGCATGTTATTCTGAATTATACTTTGCAAACTTTCAAGATAACGTCATCGACATTTTAGAAAAGGATGTACAGATTAATTGTAATTAGCGATTTAGCATGCTTACAATAACCTTAAAGCGTGTGCAACATTTTCAGAGCAATCGGTTTGATCTTTCTAAGATAAATTGTAAAAATTTAGAATGTATGTAGTTACCGAAATTTTGAACTGACGTCGTTATATTTTTGGTGGGGATGAGTAGGTAAATTGGGATGTACGTTTTATTATCTGCATGATATTCTTAAAATACGTCTAAAATCTCACAAGAATCTGTACAGTCGGTTCAGATTTTACTAATTAATATAATCTCCACTAGATGATGGCGAAACGAAAACGGACGACGTATTCTAAACGCTACGAAACTTCGAGAAAAACATGAAATTATCCAAATAGACCCCTCTACAATAGTTCCCTAGTTTAGGTTCGGTAAGTAAAAAATAACCAAAATTGGCTACTAAATATTTTCGTCCTCTTCGAAACATCATGCCTTAATTTTGTTATTCTACCTGCGATTCAACCGTCGACACGTAGATGTAATATTAATAAAATATAAAATTTTATTTCATTTCGGATATTGTCTACAATTCCTTGTAGTTTTGAGTAAAATACTCGTACTAACATAATAATTTAGAAATTACTAACTATTGACTAAAAGTTATTCTTTATTTCCTTCAGAAAGTTCAAAAAATTTTGAAATAGGTTTTTGTTAGAAATTTATGCTGAACACAGTTTGCTTTTTCAGATAAGTTTGAACCAATTTATTTTAAACGACCCCGAAATTTTGGGAATATAATTATGGTTAGTGTAACATTGGACATAAGTGATTAAAAAATCTAAGCTTAAATCTAATTCTGAGTGTGTATGTATATCCGACATTTTTTAACAAATTTTGTGTTATTAAAACCAATATTTAAGCTAAGGAAGTAATCGAGTCCCTCGGACGAATGGCCACTTTTTTTGAACCAACAATATATACATGGCCAGACCTATCAAATAAATTGTTACTGAAAACGTGCCCTATACAATATATTTTATACAGGTGTTTCAAACAAAATTCTGCGGCCTTATATCTTGAAAATGAAAAGACATATTGAAATTCTATAAACGCCATTGGTTTTAGCTTGAAGGGATAGCTTAATTTGGTATATTGCAGATATGATGCATGTATGGGGCCAGCGTCACAAGGAAAATTACGATTACAGTGGTATAAAAGATTTATGGGCAGTTTATAGATCATTTTAGTTGAGATTAGATAATCACGCATCTAATGAGGCGTTTAGCGACATCAGTTGGCGTAGAGTCGGTCACGTGGTATTTCAATGCCCCATTAAAAATGTAATCGCAATCAAATATGTATTTCAATGAGCCTTTATAAATCGGTTTTTAGGTGTTTACTTTATTTTCAGACTAAAAACAAAATGTATAAATATTAAAAAATTTAAATTCAGGGGTATAAAGTATTACCACTTTATTTTACACATTTAATAAGATACTGTAACGAAGCGAATTTTCGCGGGCCGGAAACCGAGGCGCGTACCGAGAGTTTCTTCTGAAAGGCTTGGAAGTGAGTAGAGCTGTCGAAGTGCCATAGCCGTTTTTTTTTTTGAAGTGGGTAGTTTTTTGGAAAAGTGGAAACCCCTGAAAGAACCGACCACCGTAAGTACCGTTTTAGGTTTCTGCCTGTATGTGTACCGGTCACCGTTTTTTTGTGTCGTTTCCGTTAAAAGTCGAAACCGTCGAGCACGCGTCGTGTTCCGTCATCGCGCTCCCCTCCTAGATAGCCGTACCGTCCCTGTGCGATTTCCCGTTTCATGATCGCCGCCCCCAGGTCCAGGACGAGCCCGTCCTATAGGAAGTCGGCGTCCAGGAGGGAACGACCGTGCCAGACCCTTTATTTTTTTTGTTTTTGTAAAGTTTGAATTGTAATTTTATTTACGTTGATTTTAACCGTAAGATTTATTTATTTTAGCCGTGTAGCTGGTGGCAGAGAATAAACCCGATTTTTGTAAAATATTTCTTTTCGTTTTATTTTATTCTCTTCTTTTCGTAGGCGCTCACCACCTGGAGATCCGTGTCTCCGGCTTGAAAGCAACCCCGGTGCTCCGTTCCCTCCCCCGTAGAGGAAGTTGGCGTCCGAGCGACCGCCGTTCCTGACGAAGGTCAGGTTTACCCCGGCGGCGTAAAGGTGTCCGCATAAGCTTATGTCGGCCAGACGTGTTTCTATTTCAGCGGCACTAGTCGGTCCAAGGCTTGACACCGAAGTACGCCGCCCCCACGCGTTATTGGCGAGACTCCGGACCGTCACCGTCCGTCTCGCCGGAATTTCGTCGCAATACATTTTAAAATTATGCCATTTAAGCATATGCAGCATATACTTCTTATTAGCAATTTGCCGCAGTTGAATATCATAACTGTTTTTCAGAACTAAGAAATTCGACAATTTCGATACTTATGTAATAATGCGAGATTTCTGACATTAAAATTAAATAAAAAGTAGTAGTGTAATTGTGTTGACTAGAGATGTACCGACTGTAGGTCTGGCCGACTAACCGACTAGCCGATTGTTCGGCCAGTAAACACCGACTAGTCGGCCGACTGTTCGGCTTTGCCAAAACCGGTTTATAAATGCGACAGACAGTGTGTTTTTTTTTCCTATTTTTTCTACTTCTCTGACTACTTTAAAAATGTGTTTTATTTTAATCAAGGGAATAACTAAAGTTCCTTTGTTTTCCAAAAAATGTGTTAAATTTGTTTGCATAATTTTAACATTTAATTTTTTTTTTTTAGTAACTCAGTACAAAAATAAAGAATAACATAATTTAGGGCCAGTTAACATAATATTTTAACTGAGATTAAGTTGATCGCGCATTCAACAAGGCCATTAGAGACGTCTGATTGGCGTAGAGTCGGTCACATGGTACTTTAACGCGGGGCTAAAAATTAAGTCGCATTAAATATTTAATTGAGGTTCTGTAAACCGGGTTTAATTATTTTATAGACTATTTTAATTTTAATAAAAAAAAGCCGACCGATCGGCTGTTTAGCCGACCAGTCGCCGACTGCCAGCCGACGATGAAAAATGGCCGAATAGTCGGCTTATCCGACCGGTCGGCCACTAGTCGGTACATCCCTAGTGTTGACACAATTACCTTTTTTTTTTGTTTTCAACAATTTCGATACTTATGTAATAATGCAAGATTTCTGACATCAAAATTAAATAAAAAGTAGTAGTGTAATTGTGTTGATACAACTGTTTCCATGACAATACAAATGTCTCAGATAAAATTCCGTTGTAATAATATGATGTTTATCCCCACAACCCCGAAAACACAAAATATTAATAGATAATGACAGAAAGAAAGAAGTTTTAGTTTTCGATTATTAAATCAACTAGACGAGCGTGCTTGATAGTTTTTATCGTTTTTTACTTCTCTAACTTAGTTTATCATGGGATCCACTGATTTTATTAAAGAAGTCATTTGCAAAACTACTAGAGCGACTGATACGAAATTTTAGGTATAGTTTAAAAATATATACAGGTAGTAAAAAATTAACCAAAACATGTATGTCTAATTGTGTCAATAATTATTATTGAGGAAGTCTTCTTAAAATTTTACTGGGGAAATTCTATTTAAACTTAAATAGGTGAGAATGTATGTTGTCTGTTGTGCTTTTTCTAATCCTTTGTACAAATTACTTTTTGATTGTACAATAAAATAGTGTTTATTCTATTGTTTAAATTTTATAATATTTTTATGTGGTTTGTTACTCCGGATTCATTTTTAACCTTTTTGGTGTAGGTTTTTAGAAAAATATTCAAAACTGTACAGCAAAATTGACAACATAACGTATAAATTAGTTACGGTTTGTTTTAAAATTTTGTATATCCTTTAACGTTATGACGAACATGCTAAATCGTTAATCACAATTTACCGATTTTAGTCCTTCCAAAACTTGATGAAGTCAAGTCAACTCAAAATTTTTGTTTACAGTGACATGCTTCTTTATTTATGGCTAAATAATGCACTCGTATTTTTTTAGAATTACATAAGTATTTGTAAAAGGATGTCAAAAAAATATATACATGATCCAGTTTATATATAGCTGTGCCTACACTGATCCTACCACAAATTTTATTAAGATGATTAATTAATGTGCTGGAATTGCCTAAATATTTATTAGTGTCTTAGCTTTAAGTCCCTTACGTTAACTTAGATAAGATGTGTGATTTGATGATCAAAACTTAATATTTTTTCGAGTAATCTTTACACTGATGAACAGGTTCATATGTGCATACGTTTCAACAGAAATTTACTCAACAGTGTTTTGAAATGATGTCATCAGGTTTTTTGGACAAATTTTTGTTAGTCGTTTACTATCTTCATGATAATCTTAAGCTACGCTAAAAATTCCAGAGTAATCAGTTTGGTAGTTTTTGAGATAACCTGTTTAATAAAATCAGCAACGAGCGGGTAATAGGAAATGCAGTAGAAAAAGTTGCAATTTCTTATCCTATTATCTGAAAGTGAAGTGAAATTATCCATACGTAAAAAATATCGTATGAGTACAATACCTTAAATAAATATGTAATTATTAATACTATTATTATAGCAAGCCAACGTCATTAAAAAATTCGTAACGAAGTCACAACGTGCATGCATACTTCTGAATGCGGCGCTGGTGTCAGGTAGCGTTGCCACCTCGTCAGACCGCAAAATTTTAACGATTATAAAAAATAATGGTGTCGTGAAAGCGTAATCTGCCGCCTGCAAGAACAAGAGTCTGGCTGTGGTAAAGATTTCAATCAGTTGTCACTAAATTCGAAATAATTGTTGGAAAAAGGGGAGTAATAAAAGGCGGATACGTCCTGTTTATAAATCACCGAGGAGGTTTGCCGAATAAATCGGCAATTATTCAGGCCTCACGTCAACATATATTATTGAATATAATTGAGTCATTTTCGTAGATTGTATCAAACATGAACCGACCATCATTTAGCGTCCGACAACTTAACAACCGAGGTACAGTTTTGGTGGGGTCTTTTATTTTTCGAAATACCGGTCGCTCCGGCATTTTATTAAAATTTTCTTGGTTGCGTGTATAAAATTGAATAAAGGTCGTTATCCCGACATAAAAATAATTATGGCATCAATAACAATTAATAATCTATTGTTCCTCTTTTTGATTGGACAGGCGTTATGGTGGCGTGTTTCCAAAGAAGTTTTATTGCGGACACGCAAAAAGTATTGTATTATGTTATAATAACTATAGGTAATTAAGTTGTCATATATGTACACAGATTTAATACAATGCAAATACAATGAAACGTTAAATTTATTAATATTGTAACGAAAATATGTAATTTTATAAAGTTAAGTACGATACTTAAATTGACTAATTAAATCGAATTAAATTAAGTGGAAACCACATTATATTCAAAAGTCAATAATATGCTAAACTCCATGTGGTAATTTGTTTTTGATTTAATAATACAATTATATTGCTTCACTGACAATTTTTTTGAGACATTCTGTATAAGCAGTTCTAAACAACAGACACTAACTTAGTAAAACTAGAATTTACGTCATCAAGTTTTTGGAAAGAATGAACAAATAAATTCTGATTAGCAATTTACCATGAAAACGATAACTCTAACATATGGGAAAATTTCAGTGTAATTACTTAGTGCCATTAAGATAAGGTAAATTATATATTTTTTCTACAATTTTCATATACACATATGCACTATATTTTAAAGCAAGTCTAAAATTTCACAACAATCTGGCCAGTAGTTTCGGAGATTTAATAAAGTTGCCAACAGACAACAGACATACTGAAATGGTCAACCTACTACACTTGTTCAAAACTTTGTTGTAGAAGGATAAACAAACTTTTGGATATCGATCTAACGTATCAGAAATTTTCTTCTCTGTTAAAGATTGTGGTAAGATTTATTGTTGTTCGCTGTTTTTTCTAAGTAGTTAATCATCGTTTTATTTTTATTCTACATACAAATTTATTTTCATAATTTCATCTTTAATCTTGATGCTTGTGTTTAAAATGATTCATCAAACCAAAATTTTCAACGTATTTTAGTTGAAACGTTCCACAACTTTACAGTTTTTCTTAGATGATGTTCACTGTATGTTGTATTTTTTTCTGTGCTTCCTCCATTTGTTTCTAAACAAAGGACTCTCCTATCCCTTTTCATTGTCATCACTCTCTGGCTACATGCAACCATCTGGACCGTAAAAATCTCTTTTAATATCACCTCTTCATCTCTCTTAATGCTCTATCTCGTCCTCTCTGACCTTCCCATGATTTGATTATTATCGGTAAGCTCCACGTTGTGATATACTAATCACGATTTGAATGTTAATATCACTTCTTTAATATCTTTTGCTTTTTTGTTATTTTGAAATGATTTAATTTTTTGTTGAGGTTAATGTTTAATATATTTCTAGCTATAGTTCTCTGGGTTTTCACGATTCTGTAACTTGCTGTTGTCAAGGTTTAAGTGCTTACAACTTTGAAAACATTAATATAATAGTAATAAATTCTTAGTGTTGAAATATGTACAGATCATCAACATCAACATCTAATGGAAAAAATCCGGAAGAAAAGGAAACATGAAATGCAATTATTACGTATATATGTATTTTCCCTGTTTAAAATTTTTTTGTAGATGGTCAAGATGGTGTACGAAATGTGACTTCGAATGAAAGCAAAATAGGCATTCAAGAGAGACTTCGTTTTAATTTCACAGTATGATTGTTTAACGACACATGTATGTAATTTTTACAGTTCTGACGTCTAATTCTCTTAATGAAAAAATGATATTTTCGGTTTTATTTTCATTCTCAACAAACCTATTTTTAGTGAACCAGTTATAAATATTACACTGGATTTCAGTCAAATTTGATTTCAGTTGACTTAAACTAGTTACGGTCGTATCATCAGCAAAAAAAGCAAATCTCTTAGAAGGTATTGCTTGTGGTAAATCATTTATACACAATAGAAATACCAGAGGGCCTAATACAGAGCTCTGTGAAACCCCATAAGATATGGGTAGTAGAAGCTATTTTTTTTTTTTAGCAGTACACACAAGGTGTATAAAGTACCGCTAAAAACATAAAAAACAAATATATCCACATTTCTGTCCGTCTCTCTGTCGTCTGTCGTCTTGTCCACGTTTGTATCAATTTTTTTTTTGACCGATAATAATCACCGAATCGATTGTTGTAAAATTTTCTATGTATGTTAGAAATATATAGATGGTAAAACGCTACCAAAATTTGTCTGATCATCCCCACCAACAATGATATGAAGTCATATCCAACTTTTACAATAGATATGCAGATTTTTGGTAAAAAAGTCAAAATTATGTAACAAACATATTGCAATTTGACTCTGAATGGTCTGAAATCTCTTGCAAACGTTTTACGGTTATCGTAAGCGTATCGTTAATTAAAATTTAGCCTTTTATCCCCTCCCAGAAAAAGTTGATGACGTCATCTAAAAAAATTAGCTAATAAATCTGAAATACGCACAGTATTAAAAATCCAGATTTGTGATTTATCAATGCATTCATATTTTTTCGAATCGTTTATACAAGGTGATTAAAAATAATTAATTAATGAAACGACATATTATATATTTTTTATGTTCAACACGTCCTCAAAAAATTTTTAGATGAAAAACTGACTAGAAGTAGAAATATATGCATAAGATATTTCTCTACCTGTACTTTAACAATCCATACATATTAGTTTTAGATCATAGTCATTATCAAAAAAAAAAAGAAAAATAGATTCTCAAAATTAAATTTTATAATTTTGCCAAGTTGTATTTGTTCGACTTTTCGACAAATAATCTTTGACAAGTTTTGAAAGTATACTCTATGTTCTAAAAGCCGGTGATGAAATCATATTAAAGTTTAACGCTTTATCACTTTTAGAAGTTTCATTCAAATACTGTGTTTGTGATATCTGATATATATATATATAGTTGTTATACCGCTTACACAGTCCCGACTCGCTATATCTAGTAAACGTTACCAGACCTTTTGAGACGTTACCAGACCCGGGTTCGGGTCTGATAACGTTTAACCATGTATATCACCTTCTTGGGCCCAGTACAATTAAAAATTGAAATAAAAAAGTGGGTCTGGTAAAACTGTTGCACGTCAAATTTTATACAGAAATAGTTCATTCCCCTTTTCTGCAGAGGGCGTCGTGTCGCTTAGCTGTATATAATATCTGCCTGCATAAAATCGTCCACATCGGACCAACGTTACCAGATCCGTAAATCTGCAACACTGCATTCTAGCAGATCAGTTCAGTATTTAAGAAAATCATGAGTACTTTTCTTATTCTACTTGTATCTGACTGCTTGCATTGAGTAAAAATATGTTATTTGAATTAATAAAGCATTTTTACAATGAATCGTTTGAGGAATGGCTAGTTTCATGTTTTCTCGATGTTACATAACTCTTATTAGACCTAGAATATGAAAAATTATGTCTTTCATTGTCATTTGTCCGCCGTTCCTGTTAGAGACAATTTCCAAAATTATATACTATACAGATTATTTTGAAATTCTAGATACAGTTTAGGATTATCGTGGAGACAGGGGTAAAATGCTAATTAACTAAATACATAATTCAGCCTTATGTTTAATAAAAATAATAAAGATAAGGTTTTTTAGTTTAAATATACCATATGTTCGAAAAAAAATAGCCCGGGACCGTAGCTATCTTATTTTTTTGAATAGATCAAATTGAATAATTTTAAATGTATTGCGATCTTAATTGTAAAACTGATTTTTAACTTTCTTTTTTTTGCCTATGACATCCAACTTTTGTTTTTTAAATGACATCCTAGATATTTTTTTTAATTCTTGTGATTTTTTTTTCTGAATACATTGATGTACCATGTTTCGCATTTTGTTAAAAAGTTGTGGTAAAAATTAATTTAATTTTTTTAGCAAGGTAACTGTGACGGAAAAATGTACCAAAATTTTTGTTACATAGCAAGTTTAACACGGTTTATAACACTTATTAATGTATAGGAGTTTTAAATTTGAAAATTAAACTTCTATACGAAAACATTATTAACTCAAGACATTTTATTGCAAATATGATGTATTAAATTATTAATGTTTGAAAATATTAACATATTATGTACACTATGATACATCAATAAATTTAGAAAAAATCTCTACATGAATCTTAAAAAAATATTTAGAGTGTCTGGTGTCATTTAAAAAACATAAGTTGTATGTCGTAGATAAAAACAAATGAAAGTTAAAAATTATTTTTTTAAAATCAGATCTTTGTATTTATATTTAGTAGACGATATATGTAAATTTTTTGAAAAATATATAAAAATTATACAACATTTGACAATTAATTTCAGAAATTAGAAAACGACTCCTCAAAATTTTGCATAATTATGCCTTAGTGCTCATTCACAATGGGCATAAAGCATAAGGTGTCATAAGCATTAATGCATATGAATTTATGTTTAGTGCTCTATGGTTGTATTCGTTCACAATGAGCATAAGTGCTCATTCACAATAGGCATAAAGCATAAGGATGTCCTAAGCATTATGCTCATTGTAAACGAATAGAAGCATAATAGAGCACTAAACATAAATTCTTATGCATTAATGCTTATGACATCCTTATGCTTTATGCCCATTGTGAATGAGCATTTACAGTTATAATGAACGTGGTCAGGTCAGGTCACCAAAGCCTTTAACTGAATGTAATTTGAAAAGTGCAAAATTGTATACTTCTGTAAGTGTAGTTTTTTTAATCCTCTCTTATTTTCAAATTCGCTATAATGATCTACGCATCCATATTTTACTTAATTTTTATTTGAAGATAGGAACTTGATTATATTCTAAATTAATTGATCCTCACTTAATATTAATTGACAGAGATCATTCTTTTAGCTACATCTAATTTGTACATCTATTGGTAGATTTTGACAACAATCTTTTTAAAGCAACATTTAGTTTTTTTTTAATTTTTTTTAAAGAATATATTTGTCGGTAAATGTTTTATTTATTTCTGTTCGTTAGAATTTCGCATTTAGTTGATTTTTTACTTACTGAGCGTAAGTAAAGGAAGTATTGTAATCAAGTCCATCGGCCGACTTTCTACTTCTACGTTTTCTCGACCTTTCATTACCCCTACAGGACGAAGAAATAGGTCTCCCATTTCCGTCTGTCCGTCTGTCTGCACCCCCTGATTTTTATTAGGCAGATAATCTCCGAAAGTACGGGGCGATTGTTGTCAAATTTTTGTATTTACGAGTATATTAGGAATATCATGTAGATGGTAAAACGCTAACCAAAATTTGTCTAATCGTCCTCACCAATAATGTGATGACGTCACTTTAAAATTGCACATAGTAAATGGGTTTTAAATTGTATGAAAAAACATAGTCCTACACATGTAGTTTATGACTCCGTATTGAGTTTTACCCGAAAAGTGCAGATTTTTGGAAAAAATCAAAATTATGAAGCATCAAAATTTTGCGGTATAAATCCGCATTTTATTCGTATTTTTTGAATTATCATAAACATGGTAAATCTTTGATCAAAATGTATTTGCTAATCCACCCTAAAAAACAATTGATGACATGAGCTCAAAATTTTGCTAAATAAATCCTATCTTAAATATGCAAAATATGATGACTTTATACTTGTGATTTATCACTGCATTAATATTTTTTAGATTTGGTTATACAGCTGTCTCAAAAAAATTAATGACTGAAAATTAGTGTTTTCTTAAAATTCGAAAAATAACGCTTGGCAAAGAGGTATCAAATTCCCGCAAGAGTGTCCAAAATGCGAGGATAGCAGTTTTTTGTTTCATAGCTACCTATCGTTTAATAATTTTTGGAATTATTTTCGCAATAATTAATCGGTTTGGCTAACCAGACGTATTTCGGACATGAATTTTTGCATACAGTATTTATTTTTCATGTTTAATCAAGTGATGCAAATTAATTAAACTTAATTATTTCAAAATTAAATTAAGGCATGGAAAATTTACTTTTTCAAGATAATGATTATTCTCACCGGTTCATATTAATCCTCACCTATCAAAATACCTACATTTCAAATTTCATGACAATCCGTTCAAAAATACCTGAGTTGCGCCCGAAAGCGTTACGTAGGACACCCGGTATACTTAGACGGGAAACAGACAATCTAGAGAAAGATGAAAGTCTTAAAATGTGGCTCAGCAAGCATAAGGATTATTTTGCAGAATTCATATGGTTCAGACAAAATATGTACCTACACGAAAACTAAAATGACACATGGACTTCACATGCACTAATTTCATTGTAGCGTTTGCCACGCTAATAAGTATTATTAAGGGATCGAGATCCTTCGACAGTGATACTTTACTGGGCCTGTAAATTTGCAAACGTTTTATGAATTGAGTTTTGACACTAAGAGTACCAATAATTCATTAAATTATTTTTTTTCTATTTAACAATATAGACAGAGACAAGCTTAAAATTGCAGAAAATTATAGAGCATTTTGTTGTGCTTCTAAAGCTGCCAGCTAGGCTTAAAAACATTTTTTGGTGATTCTGTCTCGAAATCATTCATTAATTACGGCTATTAATAAACGACTTATAATTAATGGGTTAATACAGCAATCAGATATACCCCCGCGCACTTGATGTGAAATTTTTTATTTAAATGTTATAAATATCATGAAATTTGAAACTGATTTTTAGAAGTTTCGTGTATGAAATTGCAATCACCGGAAAAGTATTGCAACCAACTCGTTTGTTAATAGGCGGTTATTAATCGCCCTTATTAACAAGTATTGATTAAATAATTGCTATGGAGCATTGTAACTCTTTTGAAGAGGGTCTTCTTATTACTAGTTTCGCGTTCTTAAATTTTTCAATTAATAATTTGAAATATTAAAGTTACTCTTAAAAAATATGCAATTTTAGATCTCTAAATTAATTTTAAAGTTTCTAACACATATTGTACCATTTTGTGGTTAAAATTTCGAGTTTTTTAGGATTGTAATATTAAAAAATCTTAATTTGTGATTTATGTTATGTGTAAGAAAAGCTTAAATTTCATTTAAAAACTTTATGAAATAAATTAGAAAATTTTTGTGCTAACATTTTTTTTACAAATCTGTACGCCTAAGGTCAAATAAAAATTGCATTAATAAATCGCAAG
The DNA here is from genome assembly GCF_036711695.1 of Zophobas morio. Taxonomy (NCBI): domain Eukaryota; kingdom Metazoa; phylum Arthropoda; class Insecta; order Coleoptera; family Tenebrionidae; genus Zophobas; species Zophobas morio. The sequence goes on along the minus strand of NW_026972129.1, from coordinate 14,397,995 downwards.
TGTAAAATTATGTTATTTTATAATTTTTTTTTAAATTTTAGGTGGGAATAGGTATCCAAATTTTGGTTGAACTAACTCGATAGACATGTACAACTAGTAAAAAGAAAATGTTACTGATGTCTATCAAACTTGCATATCTGTTAATAAAAAAATCGCCTTTGCGTTAATTTTATTAATGGTTATCCGTTTGTCATGGCACTCATGGCGTCAAAAAGACAGGCAGATAAGATATATTTTTGGTTTTTCTTATTTTCTTTTGTGACACTTTTGCATATCCACTGGTTGTACATCCAACTTTCAAGATACACAAGAAATTTTACAGATCAATACAATGTGAAGCGATTTTCCATAAATTTAATGTGGCAACAATGTCGGGATTGATAACGTCGGTTTACTGTGTTATTTATACTGAAATGGGACTGAGAAAGCTGTTGGACATAGTGGGTCTGGTAACGTTGGATGAATATGGTGTTAACTTTTTTCAAGAAATAATTTTACCCCTCTACTTTTTTTTAAGTTTGTTATTGCAAAAACCATTAAATTTATTATATTATACTCGGAAAAACAGCCGGGCTTGGTAACGTCTGTTTAATATGTTGGGTCTGGTAACGACGGTTGGATACGTATATATATATATATATATATAAATAATGGAGACAAGAGGGTTACCAGCCTCTTGTAAAAATGTTCAATTATTTTTTTAACTTGACTTGATGGATTTAAAAGTTCTTTAAGCTACATATATTCGTTTGATTGCAGACACAAATGTTTTCCAAAAATACCATTACACTTTAAATGAATGTTCGTAATTTTCCAGTTTAATTTATGAACTGATTTAGTACAGTTTGACGCCCAGGAATGACTCACATCTAATTTATTTTGATCACACACAATGGTAACGATTTAAAAAAAGTAAGAACATAGTTCACACATTATTGTTTCTAAGATTCTTATTATATTTGTGTGTAAGACAAAGATGACCAGAAAATAGATTTGTTAAGTATTATAATGAAATTTAAAAATTATTAATTTATCCATCGATGATCAAATTAATTCATGATCTTGTTCATGAGTTTCATAACAGCTCACAAGCTTAGGTTTTAATTATAAGTAATTGTATGTGCCACTTGTGAGAAATATGCTTAATCTACACTGCGGAATACCGGAATGAAAAAACATATACTTGATGATTTAGGAAAGACCCAAATGAAAGGAAACTATGCCACAGATTTGGGGTGATATGAGGAAGCGTAACCTCCCAGGTGATACATCAAACGAAACTGGCTTTAGATGTTATGAAGAGTGAGCCAGCTGTCAGTAGGATTATATATTAACAACATGGTGTCGATACAGGGGATCTCACACTATTTGTAACTGTGAGAGGGAAACAACCAAAGTCGACCACGAACACTTTAGGATTAAGAGATTATGTGTAAATGGGACCGGATAGTGGACGAGGGTCCCAGATTTTGGGATTAATTTTTTGCCTGGTTTAACATATTGACATTTCGCATGCATTTCATACTAATAATAAAAACGAAGGAGCAACAATAAGAGCTAACAGGCTCGCATGTACTCAAATAGTTCCGTAAATTCTGCGTCTGATGTTCGAGGGAAAGTGCTTAGTATAAATTTCATGAAATTTATTGCTACAATGTTCTATGAAAAAGCGCACAGTCTGCGAAGTAATACAGTAGCTCTAGAAAATTTTTAAGAAGGCTAAAATAAGGCGTAATGGCAGTTGTCTGGTAGCTGCACTTGCCACCTGAGGCGAATTCGGCCACCGCCCTTTCATCTTCTTAAGTACCAGCCAGTTTTAAATTCATAAAACAAGCTTAAACGTTGGTGTCCGGAAGAATGTTCAAATTTTAATAACCGTCTTTTAATTTATATCAGAAGCATTATTCTTCAGTAAAAAACACGTTTGTTTCGAACATATTTTGTATTCTACAAGCATGTTTAAAATATCGTATAAATTGGTCAAAATAGAATTATTATGTAAATATCTCCGATGCATTACTTAATCAGTATCCACTTCTATTTTGCATAAATACCGGGAACGACGAATCAATTTGGCGTTTTCCTTTTGCGCAATTTGGTCAATCTCACGCCTATAATTTTGCATCCCTATTTGCAATCTCGATAATAGTCTATTATCTGCTAAATCATCATTTCCATTTGTATCCGAACTGATCCTGACAGAGGTATATAATTGTCTCTCCACAGGAAGTCATTATTGTATATTTGGCTCCAGCCGCATCTGGCTCCAACACGCGCATATGCATGTGACTTAACAGATCCATTTCAAAAAACACCACAATCCGTATTTTCGCCAATTAGTGGTTATTCCAAAAACAAACCTGACCTCTTTACCCCAATTACATCAGTTTATTTAAACGTCACTGCTCAGTTTTGACGAAATTATTTTTAAACCTGAAGATAACCTTTGATGTTGATGGCATGAAAGCCTGATATGTCATTTCCTATTATTAATTTCCTGTAATTATTTAGATACCATTAACATAATCTGGTTTTGTTTTGACAGTTGGCAACAGTTTTCGTTTTATAAATACCCCACGGAGCACTAACGAGATTCACGACAAATGAACTGATTTTCTTTCTCTTTTATTACTTGTGTCGGATTGACCGAACCGCAAAAATCAACTTATTAGACAAATTGAAAAAAATTATGCTTTATGAGATCATCATAAAGAAACCGCAAAAAGTAGGTCTCTAACAAGAAGCTCGTAAATATGTGAATTAGGTTCGAAAATTATCTCAGAGCCCTAAAAAGCCAAGGTGGGTTCTTTTAATTTCACGTTACCTGAGCGGACGATACAAGAAACTAATTTGTATTTTTATTACCTCAAACCGACTAGACACCCACCAGGCACCAATATTCACAACTCGGGAACAGCAATTAAGAGAGAAGCTTAATTTAAAGGCTGCTTCACAACCAATCCCCTCGTAGCTCATGTCTGATATTTTATTTAACCTTGTGTTGTCATTGTTATTTCGGCTTCACACTTTTATTTTCTACGTTCATTTATTTTTTGAGTTTATTGCAAATATTTTCATTAACCAGTCTAGAATTTCGATTTTTAACATGTTATAGCATAGCATATAAGGTGATTTTCAGTGAGTTCAAAACTAAAAAACTTGGTCGCAAGTTGTTTAGACAGAACTTCCCTCGCTCCTGAAGTACAATGAAACATATCCAGCATTTTCGAATGGGCGCACCCTCAGCGGCGTCCGTCATCATTTCTCTGTTATAGTGAACTTTTTTACCTGCGATGGGTGCCTATCACTGTTTAGATTAGTTCCTAATAGCGTCCAGTTCACTTAAGTTTACGTTTCCGTGTGTTGTTGTTTTCGATTTAAAAAATCAATTATAAAACCACCCTCTTCTGAAGTGTGCATGTTACGCTACTGACTGACAGACCGTTGTCAGATTCTGATGATTCACCATGTTGAACTTAAAATAATCCATCTCTAACAAATCTTGTCTTTCAACACTAGGTAGTAGCAATCTGACGCTCAATTGTTTATTTACATCGAAAGAATGTCACGTAGAAATTAGTTTGATTTAAATGAATTTGTCTTCTCAAAACACAGGACTAAAATTATTAATTAAACCACAATCGAACAAAATGTTCTGAATATTATGATTCTTATTTTATTATTCTTATAGTTGTAAAAACATGCGTATTTTTCACATTTTCGAATAAATGGGGTGACTCGTTTTTAATTTGACCAATAAAAACTTTGTGACGACGTCATCAACGTGGATAATAACTTGTCACAGCACAAAAGAAAAGTAGTCACAGTGTATTACCAGTGCAATAAGTCTTTTTTTGTTTATAAGTTATGTACATAATACATTTTTATTTATTATCCATTAAGTTGTATTATACAGGGATTCACAACATTTAATTGTTTCGAAATTACGTCAATAAAATCGTTGATTCATAATATAGCATTATCGTTGTGCCGTATTTTATTTTTATTATTCAAGGATGTTACTCCTTTCAACCAAATGTACGTCAAAAATCTTTTGTAAATTTTCCAATATGAGTAACAAAGTCTCAAAATGGTATTTATGCTGTCTTTAAGAATCGATATGCAATTTAATAAATTGATACCAGATTGTTTTAAAGACTTGCTAAAATTTAAGATATGTATTTTTCAAGATTTTTACTGCTTTAGAAATATGCATAAATGTTTTCCATTGGCAAAGTTACTCTTGCTACGTATTAACTTTTTAACAATAATAATAATCTATCTATACTCAAAACGTTATTTTTGCATATACTGAAATGTTATCACGTGATTATCAAACGTTACATAGTACAATAGTAGGGTTAGTGACGATTGTAAAATAACCCGCACCGGTTACCTTTCAGTGAAAATATAAGCACTAGGAATTGAGAAAATTAAGGGTCACGAAAAAAAATGGCAAGCAAATATTTACAAAGTACCAAAACATAAAACGTAGACTTACTAGAAAAATACACATAAACGATAATCTTACAATATAAGACACCCGCGTCCTTAATCATTTACCGCATTTGACAACCTCCATTTCACTAGTTTTTTTAAATAAAGTTTCCGAATTGTATTATTTAAGGAAACATTTAAATGCCCTATTATACACTTTTTTATTATTAACAAAATAATGCTGCTGTGTGGCATGACTTTGTTCTTTAGCAATAACTAAAAAATGTTTCAATGCTGGAATTATAAGTGCGTCAGTTCTGATGGAAGAGACACGAATATTATTATTATTATTATTACTATTATTATTATTGATTACAGTATCCAAGGGGTAAAAATCCAATTACAGGACAAGGGGAACAAGAAAATTCAACAAGCAATCAGAACTGAAGGTTTTAAAATATCGTCTTGTGTCATTAATCGTGCAATTAAATATGTCTATGTCCTTCTTCTCTAGCCTTGTACAGTTAGCTAGCAATATTAAACTGTTTACAACGTAGGGTATGGTTTTGATAAATCGTCGCCCTATACCTAGATATTGACAGCAAGGTTTACTGCATATTAGTTGCTATTCATATTTTAAAATTTTGAGATTGTATTTTCCGAAATTTGCATGTTTACATTTTTTGTCACCTTGTATACGTATGTCTAAAAAATGTGAATGCACTGAGAAACCACAACTATAACCTCAAAATATTTTGATTAATGATTTACCACAACCTTAAAACGTTTGCAAGGTTGTAGAGCATTCGGTTTTGCAGTTTCTACGTTAAATTAATAATTGTAATGTTGATATACAATCTGGATTTTTTTTCTGAAAATTTAGATGTAGATAGGATAAAAAAATAAGCCGAATTCATAAACCATAAGTAAAGGCGTATGCTATTTTACAAAATTTAGATAGCATTTACGATACAATATTTCAAGTGACGTCATCAAATTGTTGTTGGGTATGCAGACAAATTGTAGTTAGTGTTCTACACGCTATTCCTAAAATACATATAAAACAATCAGACGAGTAGTTTCGGAGAAATCTCTCTAATAAATATCGACACAGATAACAGACTACAGACGACAGACAGACCACACACAAGCAAAGAGACGGCAAATAGACGAAAACAGGAGACCTAGGATTATGAAACTTGTCGAGAAAACATGAAAGTCGCCATTCGAAAATACTTCCTTAGTTTACGTTTGAGAAGTAAAAAGTGCGATGTGGAAAAACTAGCAAGTTACAGCAAACAATAATTCCAATTTTTGGTAAAATAACAAAAAATTATTATACAAATTATCAACAAAATGTATCATTTATTTACTATGCACCCCTGCCATGGGTTGGTAGAATTATTACTCCTTTTTTAAAAATAATGATCTTGGATTTGAGCTCAACCATTGATTATCAACTAAAATATAGCCAGAAACCAGGTTTTTGTGAATACGAGTCCACAGAAGGTTACTCCAACGGACAAATTGCAAGAAAAATTAATGGTAGCCGTGGTGTTATCAATATTTTTTTCAAAATTGTTGAAAAGTATGCGAAAATGACAATGGAGTGAATACAGCAACTACTCCCTGAGAAAGTTGAAAAATTTTGAGTGAACTGTCAAATTCTACATTGACATCAAGAAAAATAAGACACATTCTTGGTACTTCGCACAGCAAGTGTAAAGACAATTCAAAGGGTAATAGAAGGTTGTCCACATCTAAAACTATATCGACCAAGAAAGAAACCCACTTTAACAGCACGACATAAAGTATCAAAATTAGAGTATGTTATCAAAACGATGCAGACTGACCAATCACCAAAAGCAATTTTGACTATCTTTTTATTGAGACTTAACGAAAAAAAAATTGTTGTCCTGGTGTGACGATATGGGACGCTATTTCTTTTAAAGGAGCCGTGCATAGATAGGTATGGAAATTTTAAACGGAGTGCAAAATCCCCAATAGTACCAAGATCTTCTTGCCACAGCAAAACCCGTTATTGAAGATGTCAAGGAAGAGGGAGAATATTCAAGTCTTGGACTGGTCTAGCACTTCTCTTCTTGAACAATTTTGAAAATTTGTGGAATTGGTTATCAAAAATAACGGAGGAACGACAATATCAAAATCCTGAAGTATTATAACAAATGCAATCAGAGAAGGGTGGGCCAATATCCTGCAAGGTTTCTTAAATTACCTACATCGTTCACTTCCAAATGGCATGTTGGTAAGTAATAAATAACAATAGTTCCCATAACCATTATTAAATGCATTTTGATATAAATAAAATCATTACTACTATTTGTGGAATTTCTGAAAATGTTTAACTGGCAATCATTTTTATCCAGAAGAGCTATAATACTAAGATTACAGTTCGGAAATTAAAAAATGAAAAAGTACCTACGGGTACTATACTAACATTATAAATATCATACATAATAAATATCATACAAAATAATATATTATTTTATAAGGAACAAAAATGACACTTTTTGTGGAGAGTCTGTAAGTAAGCAAGTCTAAAATACAGACGAGCCACAAAAAGTCACTTTTCTCCGAATAAAATCTACTAAAGTCATTTAAAAAATTAGAATTGTCAGTTTTTAAAAATGTTTTATTGTCAACACCAAAATTTCAAAAAAAATTTTGCGCGTAAATCTCGCTTAATTTATTTGCTTTTAAAGTGATTAACTTCAGTGTGCTTTGGATACTGTTGCTATGGTTTCACTTTTTTGGCGCCTGTAGCGGCAGAAAAAGTCTTTGTTTGGCGTTGTTAAGGAGCGGCTGAAATGTCAAACTTTAAGGTCGTTTATTGAAGTCACAAAACGATGCTTTTTTGACGTTTGAAGAAATTAGAAATTTTTAGAGTTGCCCTCGGACAAGTTTTCTCCCGTTCTAAAACCAATAATGACAATTGTATGTTAGTGCTGACAAGATATTTTGCAATAAATATATAATTACTAAGTAGCGTCATTAACATGCAACTGACGTTTAATAAATGAAGAACCATTAAGATGTCCATTGATTTCTTTGAAGGGTAGATGTTATCAGAAATAATTGATTTTAACTAGCGACATGGCCTATCAAAGAAAAGTAATAAAAGGGTACTACAACGAACTAGAAATTGTCCACAAACAATCAAATAACTGTCCATAAATGTCATGCATCAGTGATCAATAAATTACAACTAATTGCTCTCTAATGATTCTAAATATATGGTAGGTAGAACGTAATCGATTGCAGTTTGAAATCTTTGCTAAATTGTGCGGTGAACTTGTTCGTTTTTCCTTGTCAGTGTAATATAAAATAACGAGATACAGGCACAAGCGTAACGAGAAGACACATAAGTAGCAACGGTTACGTGCTTAGAACACATGTTACATTTTTATCAGCGCATCATTACCGTTTGAAGTGGCCAAGATCTAATGAAGTTGCCTCGTTTTATAACACAGCAAGCGTTCTTTTTACTTCTTACGACTCAAGGCTAAATAAAATTTCAGGTATTTTATGTGCACAGTACCCCCGGTGATAATGTACTTCAACACACAATAATCCCTCATACGACCAAATTATTGTACTTGATCGACTGCATTGAATGGGCGCTTTGAAAATGTTTTAAGAATCGTGACACGGGGTTACACGCTGGTATTGTCGATAACAGCAATTATTATTGTATGAAGAAATTTCCAGGAGATAGGGTGGAGCACTCGTTCAATAAAAACAAACCCTTTCCTTTATTCAAATGAGTTCTCAATACATTTTCACTCGACTAACTTTTCATAACTCTATATATAATAAATCACTTGCTGGATCGCGCTTTATGCAAAGCAACCGATTTTGTTTTTAAAACAATCGTGCTTCAATCAGGGAGTCTATTTGCATGTAATCGTTTATGGCGTGAATTAAATTTGTTGTGATTTAATCTGAACAATAACAATAGAACTGGCATGTGCTCCGCCTGAATGTATTATGCACGTTTCGCTGATTATGAATTAATTGTTTGCCGTGCGATGAAGTTTTTAATGTGAAGTTAATTTAAATTGTCGTAACGACATTTTTATTATCATGGTACTACTTTGTTGGTGGAATTAATAATTTCACGTCATTGTTAAGCTAATTCGCGGTAAAATGTAGTCAAATCTGGACCTAAGGGAGCACTGTTGTTTTTTTTAACAAATAGGCATACAAATTTAATTGACTTTAAAATTGGTTTTTTGATAAAAGAGTGACATTCTTACAGATATATTTTTCACAGACTATTTTATAAGACATTAAGTGACACTGTTTACGGTGAAAGTACACGTTTTGTTAGACGACCCAATGACTCAGACGAAAATATGGCTAAGTTTTCTAAAATAAGATGTATGTTTCATGATTTGACTTTAATTTTAGTGGGAAAAAATCGAAGTTGCTATATTACACTTTATACCAGTATAAGAGCAAGAACAATTTCATACATCTACTGGAAATTTTGAGAAATATAGTAAGGTTGCGCCCGCCTATATTTAGTAACAAAAAATAAGAATTATCATATAATAGCTACCTGTCCAAGTAATATTAAGAGCGTTTTGCCCCCATTCTAACTTAATTAATCATCTCCTCTACTTTGAGGAGACAAAATCATTAAAATTCGTCCACTTATTCTGATTAACTAATCTACAAAAATAAACAACCTAAGCTAAGCATGTACTTATTCTTAGTGTATATTTGCGTTCTCGCTGGTTATTTGATCTCTTGACAGTTTACCTGAAGACTGTAACGAGTGATAAAGTTACGTTACTTTTGTATCGCTGCATACAAGAATATTTCTATATTTATTTGAGTAACTATCGCGTGAAAGGGTGCTGTAGTTCAAGAAAAATAAAATTTCTTTGACGAAGCACCACCCGAATTAAAAAAACCTTCCATAGCATCAACTATGTTCCATACATAGTTTTTAGATAACTGCATTTTAACTCCAAACAATTTAATAAAAGTGATTTATGTTGATTTTCTAATAATAAATGTGTTTCTTTATGGTGTTCATCTGAATATTTGTTTTTCAGTTTTTGAATGAACCACTTCTTGACGCGGAACTTTGTTTTAAATTTTTTGGCTCGAAATACAATATACAAAGAAAGTATGTCAGTAATGTTATTTTAGGAACTATAAAAAAGAGTTATCGTTAAAGCTGTAGTGTTTTGTTGTTCAAAAGCCAGTTATTGTGATAATAAATTAAATAACGCAAGCAAATTAAAACAAAATTTTAAATGCAACGAGCTCAGCACTACGGATTTAAATAAGAAGTGAACATTTTAAGTTGTTTTCACTAGCGCAGAACGAAAATAGACTGCCGTAGTTTAATTACTACTGGCGGTCATTGTTGCAAATGTAACCCGATTCTAGCCAAATACAGGGACTAGAGGCGTGGTTTCCATGGCAACGGTGTAAACAAAAAGTCTAAATGAGTCATGATTTGACCTCCGTTTTTATCGAAACCTTAGCAACTATATATCCATGACACAACATCTTAAGATGTAAGTTTTGATACATTTGATACAAATGGAGCAAGATAAAAAATTAGTTTTGATAATTATAACACAAACTTCAGGATATTTTTTTAAATATTGGAAATTACTATTTTGCTATGTCCAGGGTATTTGTGGACGTTGTAATTTTGGGGGGACACGTGCCCTTGTGTCCCCTGGCACCAGTCACCCATCCTTTTTTCGGAATATATGTCTCCATCTTTGAGCCATATTAATTTTGTATAATTACAGTCTAACAAATCCCGCCTCTTTGAAAAATTATAAAATTGGATTTTGCGATTTTTTTGTGATGACTTCTTTAACCTCTGTAAACTAAAATGTATCGAAAATTTGGTGATGGCGTTATAAATTTAGGGGAAGGGACGTGATAAAGTTTCATTACGATTTGCCCTTCACCTACTATGTTTGCGATGCGCGATTTAGAACCATCGGTTTTTAGGCTCCAAACTTGGATTGTAAAATGTTATACGATTTTCATTTTTTTTTCCATATATCTGCATTCATTTTATGAGCACTTAATTACATCTCTTCACAAACATGTAAACATTTTAATTCATACTGCCAAAATTTTACTGAAATTTCTCAAGATAGGTTTTGTATATGGTTAACGAAAAACGAATCTTATTTATGATCAAATTTATTTATATTTTCTATTCACACAGTACAGACAACACATATTAAATCATAGTTTAGCTTTCGAGTCATGAATCGTGAATGTAAACATCTATGCATAATAAACTATTAAATGCAGTTTGAAAATAAAATTTGGTAGGTTGGAATGCACCCACAACAGTGTCCCGAATATAAATTGACGATTTATGTCATAATTTTAAGGGTACTTGTTTGATTTAAATAATGTCTTGAAAGAAAATTCTTCACAAAATATTATGAAAATTTTTCAAAAAAAGCAGCCTGTCACATTTGACACGTGAACAAGGTATGATCTGTGGCAAAAATATATTTTGCATTCGAGAGAAAAAAATCTGTGCAATTATTCACACAAAACGTCTTCTATGCATGTTGTACCATATTTTTCAAAATGTTTAATCAGTAAATTTTTGAGATAATCATAAAATTTTTTTGACGAAGATGTACTAATTACTAATAATAAAACACTTTGTGTTGAAATTTTAAGAAAAAAAGTAAGAAGTAATTGGCATACTTATTTTGTAAAACAAAAGAAGCAATCTCCTAAGACTATAACAT